>NW_027361797.1:547500-1747500 GCF_039654945.1 Dendrobates tinctorius
CAATCCTTAAAGTATTGTGGAATCCCAGTGCCCACACCATTTTATCACCTTGGTTTAATTTTTTTTTTTACTGTCTAGACCACATTTCAGTCATGTTTATTGTAAAAACGCATGCGCATAAAAACGCAAGCATGCGCAATACCATGCGCAAGTATTGCGCTCCCATAGGCTCCAATGTGGTGTTTTTGCGCATTCCGTGCGCATTCCGTGCGCATGCGTTGTTTTAACGAGACAGGGCGGAACCAAAAATGCAACATGTTGCGTCTGACGCGCCTGGCGCGAAAGACAAAAAAACGCATGCGCACGAAAGCGCAAGTATGCGCAAGACCATGCGCACATCATGTTAAATATAGGTGCGCAGTGCGCATGCGCACTGGTGCGCACGATGCGCTGCGCACAAAAGCGCAAATGTGAAACCAGCCTTAGTTTGACAGGAGCGATCCTTCATAAATCCATGTTGATATGGGGTTAAACATTTATTAACATTGAGATATTCCATAATGGTATCCCTTAGAAACCCTTCAAAAATTTTACCCACAACAGATGTTAAGCTTACCGGCCTATAGTTTCCAGATTCCCTTTTACCCCCCTTTTTGAATATTGGTACCACATTTGCTTGCCGCCAATCAAAAGGAACAGACCCTGTTTCTATAGAGTCTTTAAATATAAGGAATAGAGGCCTGTCTATCACATTACTTAACTCCCTAAATACCCGAGGGTGAATGTCATCAGGGCCTGGTGATTTGTCAATTTTAGTCTTACTAAGGCGGTTCTGCACTTCTTCCTGGGTTAGGCAGGTAATACTTAATGGGGAGTTTACATTATCACTCTGCATTTCCCCTGGCAAATCCTTTTCCTGTGTGAACACTGATGAGAAAAAAGTATTTAAAACATTTGCTTTTCCCACATCGCTCTCTATGATTTCACCCTCATTGTTCTTTAAAGGGCCGGCACCATCAATTTTAATCATTTTACTGTTTATATAATTAAAAAATAGTTTGGGGTTTGTTTTACTTTCCTTAACAATGAGTCTCTCAGTTTCCACTTTTGCTAAATGTATTTGTTTTTTACACATTTTATTTTTTTCTCAATAACTTTTTAATGCTTCTTCATTGCCTTCTTGTTTTAGCTTCCTAAATGCCTTGTTCTTGTTATTTATTGCCCTTTTTACATCCTTATTTAGCCACATTGGTGTTCTCCTGTTCCTAGCCCTTTTATTTCTGTACGGTATGGCTAGCTCGCAGTGGGTGTGTAAAACTGATTTAAATATTTACCATATATTTTCTGAGCTCCTATTTTTGAGTTATTCGAGGCTATTTTATTTTTTTTACATCTATTGTTCTTTTAGGTTTTCTTTACATCTATGTCACATTCTTCAACAGAAACATGGCAAATTACATCACATTACTCAGATAAGATATCGCTACATGCAATGCAATTATTTCCATAATTACAACAGCAAGGTTCTGGGGGAACAATATTGTAAATTAATATGGACCATTTGGCGGCTTTGATATCCATTGATGCAGAGGATCCAACAGAGCGGTGTAGTTACCATTATAAATGCTGGTGTGATGTGAGGCCACTGTCTCAGGCTTAAAGGGTTGTCTGTTACGTTAATATTGATTGCCTATCCTGCCCGTCTACACCCGTCCCTATTTCAATGAATCGGTATGGATCCGAAGTACCAGACTGCTACCACTATGCAGCTCACAGAATTGTTCTGTGTCGCTGCAAACCTAAGCACATTCAGCATTGGAACAGAATTTGATATTACTGACTTATCCTAAGGATAAGCTATCAATATGAAAGTACTGGACAACCCCTTTAAAATGAATACCTTCCTGCAGCCAACATCCAGTAGATCTGATTTTTTTTTATTAAATACTGTATGCTACATACAGTGCACTGAAAAAGTATTCATACTCTGTGAACTTTTCCAAAGCACCTTCTTCCACATGCCATGTGCAGGACACAACTAGCATGTGGAAGAAGCAACTCTGGTCACAGGAGACCAAAGTACAACTTTTGGTGCTAAATGCAAATCGCTAACATTGCACATCACCCTGAAAACACCATTCCCACTGTCAAACATGGGGGTATCAGCATCACGCTGTGGGGATATTGATCAGAGTTGATGCATGAAAGGAGCTAGTTACAGGACAATTTTGGAGGAAAACCTATTAGAGACTGCATAAGCAAGGCTGCCACTAGGAATATTTCGGGGCCCCATACTAGCAAAATTTACGGGCCCCACCTTGAGACTCCGCCCAGGCTCCACCCCCAGTTCCACCTTCACCCTAGCGCCGCCTCCACCTTGCGAACCTTTTAAAGTCTCTCATTTTTGCCCTATGAGATGCGGCCACCGCCATCAGGGGCTTATCTACAGTATTCTGTAATGCTGTAGATAAGCCCCTGATGTAACCTAAAAGATAAGAAAAATGAGTTAGATTATACTCACCCGGGGTCCGGTTGGATGGGTGTCGCGGTCCAGTCCAGCGCCTCCCATCTTCTAGCGATGACGTCCTCCTCCTTGCTTCCTGTCGCACTCCTGCGCAGGCGTACTATATCTGTCCTATTGAGGGCAGAGTAAAGTACTGAAGTGCGCAGGTGCCGGACCTCTGACCTTTTCCGGCACCTGCGCACTGCAGTACTCTGCTCTGCCCTCAATATTGCAGATATAGTACGCCTGCGCAGGAGCCGCTGCAGAAGTAAGGAGGAGGACATCATCGCTAGAAGATGGGAGGCGCCGGACCGGACCCCGGGTGAGGATAATCTAACTCGTTTCTCTTCTCTTTCAGATTACATCGGGGGCTTATCTACAGCATTATAAAATGCTGTAGATAAGTCCCTGATGGCGGTGGCCGCATCTCATATCGGAAAAATGAGGTGACAGATTCCCTGTAACACCATATCACAAACATAGCCATCAGCTTTTGTTTTGACCAAAATATTTTTTAAGCCTGCCACCACGACAAGGTAGACTATTGGCAGGGCCCTACTCTACTCTAACCTATTAAGCATTTGTTAACTTTTTTTTGCATATTTTAATTGTCTTTCTTTGAGGGAATGTGTCACATACATTTCTTAATTGAAATCTGAAATATATTATATATATTTTATATATATATATCTGATTTCAAATTATTGTATTCTGTGTTCTAGTGGGGACTGGGGGCCCTCGTCCAACAGGGCCCTGGGGGAGGCTAATGGGGACTGGGGGCCAGCGTCCAACAGGGTCCAGGGCCAGGGGGAGGCTAGTGCGGAATGGGGGCCCTTGTCCAACAGTGTTTAGGGGGAGGCTAGTGGGGACTGTAGGCCCTCGTCCAACAGGGTCCAGGGGGAGGCTAGTGGGGACTGTAGGCCTTCGTACAACAAGGCCCAGGGCCAGGGGGAGGCTAGTGGGGAATGGGGGCCCTCATCCAACAGTGTTCAGGGGGAGGCTAGTGGGGCCTGGGAGCCCTCGTCTAACAGCCAGGGCCCAGGGAGAGGCTAGTGGGGACTGGAGGCCCTTATCCAACAAGGCCCAGAGGAGGCTAGTGGGGCCTGGGGGCCCTCATCTAACAGCCAGGGCCCAGGGGGAGGCTAGTGGGGACTGGGGCCTGGGGGCCCTCTTCTAACAGGGCCCAGGGGGAGGCTAGTGGGGACTTGGGCCTGGGGGCCCTCTTCTAACAGGGCCCAGGGGGAGGCTAGTGGGAACTGGGGCCCCTCATCTAACAGGGCCCAGGGAGAGGCTAGTGGGGCCTGGGGGCCCTCATCTAACAGGGCCCAGGGGGAGGCTAGTGGGGACTAGGGCCTGGGGGCCCTCATCTAACAGGACCCAGAGGAGGCTAGTGGGGCCTGGGGGCCCTCATCTAACAGCCAGGACCCAGGGGGAGGCTAGTGGGGACTGGAGGCCCTCATCCAACAGGGCCCAGGGGGAGACTAGTGGGGACTGGGGCCTGGGGGCCCTCATCTAACAGGGCTCAGGGGGAGGCTAGTGGGGACTGGGGCCCTCATCTAACAGGGCCCAGGGGGAGGCTAGTGGGGCCTGGGGGCCCTCATCTAACAGGGCCCAGGGGGAGGCTAGTGGGGACTGGGGCCTGGGGGCCCTCATCTAACAAGGCCCAGGGGGAGGCTAGTGGGGTCCCGGACTGGGCCGGGGGCCCTGTTGAACGCGCTGATGTGGCCCCCAGGTAGGCACCACTCACTTCGCCTTCCCTCCTCAGCCTGAGCCACATACAGCAGCAGCGCGATATGCTGCTTCCAGTAATTCCAGTTGCAGCCCAGGCAGCAGTCATGGTGAGCCGCCCTCTTTTCATCACAGCTGGAGACTGTTCTGACTCAGTCACTCTGCTGCTCGCCCGCCTGCCCACCTCCGATTGTCCGATGCCGCCGCCGTCTGACTGCCGCCATCCGCCTTACTCCCACGTGACACGCACGCTCCTCTGCTCCTCCAGACCGGAAACAGGAAGTGGAGCAGCTTCAGCGTGTGACTTCAGGAGTTCCATGATGCACCGGGCCAGCCGTCGCAAATTAAAGGTACAGTGACCTTTTATGTTCACCGGATACATTAGCAACAATGTGGTGTATCTTTAAAACACCACTGTGTTTTAATGCATCTGGCGTTCATGTACAGGGGCCCGGGCCTGATGAGAAGCAAAGAGATGGGGGCCCGCTGCCCGAGTGCGGACCGGGCGGGCCCCCCTTTTTGCCTCTAATCACCGGGCCCCATACAGCAGTAAGGGCAGTAATGCCCTGATGGTGGCCCTGTGCATAAGATTTGAGACTGATCCGTAGGTTCACCTTCCAGCAGGACAACAACTCTAAACATACTGCCAGAGCTACAATGGAATGGTTTACATCAAACCATATTCATGTGCGTGAATGGCCCGGTCACCATCCAGACCTAAATACCATTGAGAATCTGTGACAAGACTTGAAAATTGTTGTTCACAGACGCCTCCATCCAGTCCATCCAACCTTATACAATCATTGTACTGATTGCTGCCAATTTCTTTTTAAGTGTTTTTATCTTTGTCCTTTTTGTACATTTGTACAATAAAATTATATTTACTCATGGAGATTCCTTTCGTACAAGCATACTTCTTTTTCTTTTTGTCTCAAATAGTTTTCAGTCAGGATGCAGGCTTGGTGTAAAAAGCTCTCGGCGGACAAAGCTCTCGGCATACAAAACTCTTCTCGGCATACAAAGCTTTGGGTGTAAAAAGCTCTCAGGGTACAAAGCTCTCGGCGTACAAGGCTCTCAGCGTACAAGGCTCGTATACTTTAGCCTGCTATCCTAATACGAGATCAGAAATGAGATTGCCAGCGAAATCGTAGTAATATGCGCTTGCTGGAAGAATGACATCCACAAATGGATACAATCCAATGGTTTATTATCAACGCGTTTCATAGTCACACCAACGCCTTCCTCAGGACAAACATACATAAAAGCCTCTTCCATTTCCCTGGGAATCTCATTTCTATGGAAGCTGCAGCATGTTTTTTGTTTTTTCAGTGGTTGTGTCACACCTTGTAAGGTGAGCAGATCTTACTTATACTTATTTTTGGTTATATTAAGACAAGCTATTGAACCTGTTCTACACCGGGTGTTAAGCATTTTTATTGGTACATTTATACAGTGTGTTTAATAAAATGGTGCTGGAGTTTGGGGTATGCGCACACGCTGACTCCAGCGCCATTTTATTGAAGTAATATACTACTATGTCAACATACTGTAAAATGCTGTAGTACATTACTACAATTAAATGGCGCCAGAGTCAGCACATGCGCATACTGCAAACTCTGGTGCCATTTTGTTGAAATAATGTACTACAGCATCAACATAGCAGTGTGCAAGCGTCGGCCATAGGCATAATCGCGATGACCGGCGCATGTGCACTGCTATGTTAACGTTGTTGTTTTTCATGAAAACACTGCGGTATGAGAATGTGCTGACTCCGGCGCCACACTACGCAGGCGCCTCACATCCTGGCTTTGGACAGAAGGACACATCCACTCTAATATGTAAAGCTCAATGTGGGTGTGTATGTATGTACTGTATGTCTGGGATTGGCATCCGCACTGTCATAGCTACAGCCACAAAATTTGGCACAGTCACACGTCTGGACCCCGAGAGCATCATAGACTATGTTGTGAGGTGATATTTTAACCCCGCACGTTCCAATTCACCAAACAATTTTACCCCTATTTACATAATGGGGCAAAAGTGTATGTATGTATTGGCATCTGCACCGTCGTAGCTACAGCCACAAAATTTTGCACAGTCACACGTTTGGACCCCGAGAGCGTCATATGCTATGTTTTGAGGCGAAATTTTAACCCTGCGTGTTCCAATTCACCAAACAATTTTGCCCCTATCTACTTTACATAATGGGGAAAAAGTGAAAGGAAAAGTGTTGGAGGTAAATTGACAGCTGCCAGATATGAACAAGGGGGCTTAAAGAATTAGAGCGATGGCGCCAAAGAGTATATACCTTACAGTTGCTAAGGCGGGGCCCTGACATGGGATACTCACCACATATGGGGATATGAACACACACACAAAATGCGCCACACACTACCACATGCTTCAACACATATACCACCCTCAGCACACATTTCACCACACATACACCAACCTCACCACATATAAGTCGAAACACAAAAGTCGCCACTCAAAACTCGCCACGCTGTCCCAGAGCTGTTTAAAAGATGAAAAATGAACTTTGATTGGTTGCTATCAGCAACAGTTTCCTTTGTAGACAGTTGTGGTAACTGAGGCCTATTATTCTTATCATTTCTATGGTGTTATCGTCCTTCTGTAAAGCTGGAAATAACACAATTTATTACCGTGCCAACCCAGACCACCCTCTGACACAGACTGCAGGGGGAGCCCAGTATCACACAGGATAGGATTAGATACATGGCTAAGCAGTCAGTATCACACAGGATAGGATTAGATACACAGCTCAGCAGTCAGTATCACACAGGATAGGATTAGATACACGGCTCAGCAGACAGTATCACACAGGATAGGATTAGATACGCAGCTCAGCACACAGTATCACACAGAATAGTATTAGATACACGGCTCAGCAGACAGTATCTACAGAATAGTATTAGATACACGGCTCAGCAGACAGGATCACACAGAATAGGATTAGATACACGGCTCAGCAGTCAGTATCACACAGGATAGGATTAGATGCGCGGTTTTTATGTGCAATATAATCATTATAATTTGTTATAACTAACCACAGTTGGTTACTATGCCCAGGCAATGCCGGGCTCTTCAGCTAGTATAAGATAAAACCCTATTGAGCACTTGTTTTTTTTATCTAAACAAGAGATCAAACATAACAATTGCAAAATGGTAACAAAATGACTTAGTAAGGCAGTCACAACCTGACCCAAATATTGTACTTTATAAGTGTATAATACACACTTGTGGGTAGCAAAAGTATTCATCATGGCACCAGTTTGGGAAGTTCAAAGCTTCAACAATCTGTCATTGTCAGAGTTTGAGAAATAGGTGATAGTTCACACTGATCATCATTTCAGGAGCACAGCTGTCCTGCTGAGCAAACATTCAATACTGCACATTTTGCCCCAAATCTTCAGTCTTTGATGTTTGCAGACAGATAACAGGAGGGAAGAGGACAAGTTATGTCATGTGTTCTGAGTAAAGGCTGTGTCATTGGGATTCATTCCCTATAAAGGATCATAGAAAAAATAAATAACAAAAGGAAAAGTTATTAAAAATAAACTCCAAATTACCTACAGTCCCTTCCCACTGCAGCCAATTCTCACTTTTGAGCTTTGGTTTTCTTTCTCCCCTTCTTCCAAGAGCCATAACTTTTTTATTTTTCCATATGAGCGTTCTTTTTTTTCCGACAAGTTATAGTTATGAATGACACCAACCATTATACTAAAAAATGCAATGAAAAAGGAGAACAAAATCCAAATAGGTGAATTCTGAGGAAAGAATAGAATTCTACCATATTTATTTGGCTTTGTTTTTATGGTGGTCATTGTGCAGCAAAAATGACCCGGCAACATGATATCACAGGTCAGTTGGTTGTCGCATTACAAAACTTGTATGTATATATATATATATATATATATATATATATTATTTATTTTACTTATATGGTGGAAAATTTAGTAAATTTGTAAAAAAAAAAAAAAAAAAAATGTTTTGTGTCACTAATTTTTTGAGACCTATAAAGTTTTTATTTTTCAATGCATAGCCCTGTGTGAGGTCTCGTTATATTTGTGCAGTATTCCGATGTTTTACCGGACATAGCAAAGCCTGTGTGACCACAGGATTAATAGAGGTTAGCTCTGTCATGGATGCTATGCTGTTTGATATGAACTTTCTGTTGCATATTGCTTTTGTTTATGCTGCATAATAAACCGAATGGACTGAGTTATGTTGAGAAACCTGTGCCGGACCTGATTTATCGGCTGCCTAGCGAGTATCCCCTACCTTAATGACAAGCACTACCTTACAATAAATATAACATACAGAACATACATATAGCATACAGAACATGCATATAACATACAGAACATACCACATAAAACATACAGAACATACATATAAGATACAGAACATACAACATATAAGATACAGAACATACAGATTATATAACATACAGTACATACAGAACATACAACATACAGAACATACATATAACATACAACACATAACATAGAGTACGTGCTCACCACACACACCTAATTCCCTGAAGCCGTCTATCACCTGTAATAAATATAAAATAATAAACCAACCTATACATTACCTTTCCACCGTAGTCCAATTAATATTGAGGGTCCCACGACGATCTCCCGTGGAGAACAGCCGCATCAGCTGATGTGACCGCTCTCCAGGGGCTCCAGCAATGAAATGACAGGAGGAGGTAATTCTCCGCTGTGTATCCCTCCGCCGGGAAAGAAGTCCCGTACCCCTAACCCTAACCCTAATTCTCACGCAGCAGTGCTGTAAAGTGAGACTGAACTCAGTTAACCTCAGTGATGGACTGCAGGAGGCATTGTCTCCTGTCAGTTCATCACTGGGAGGCCCCATAGAGCAGTGACATCACCTGATGTCACTGTTCTATTCCGGAGATCGTCGTGGGACTCTCGTTATTAATTGGACTGCGTCGGACAGGGAGTATACGGTTTATTATTTTTTGTTTTTTTCTAGGAGACGAGGGCGTCACTTGGATCTGGGAGTACAATAAAAATATGAAAACCGTGTTGTGTTTTATTTCATTAAAAGACTTTATTCTTATGTGTGTGTTTTTTTTAAACTTTTTATTATTATAAGATTAAAAATGGATCAGTGTCTTATTGACACCTCTCCATTATTAACCGGGCTTAATGTCACATTCCAAAAGCAAGATGACATTAACCCCTTATTACCCCATATCCCACCGCTACACGGGAGTGGGAAGAGAGGGGCTAAGTGCCAGAATTGGCGCATTTTTGGGGAGGCTGCGGTTTGGTATTTGTAGCCAGGGGGGCCAATATCCATGGCCCCTTCCTAGGCTATGAATATCAGCCCACAGCTGTCTGTGTAGCCTTTCTGGCTATAAAATATAGGGGGACCCCACGTCACTTTTTTTGGGGGGGGTCCCCCTATTTTAATAGCCAGTAAAGGCTATGCAGACAGCTGCAGGCTGATATTCATAGCCTGGGAGGGGGCCAAGGGTATTACCCCCTTCCCAGGCTACAAATATTGGCCCCCGGTCGTCGGCTTTTCCCCTCTGGTGCAGAAAATTGCATGGGAGCCCACATCATTTTTTTTTCCTTTTTTTAAATATATATGGCTATATATCTATAGATATATCTATGTATATGTCTATAGATATATCTTTAGAAATGTCTATAGATATTTCTATAGATATATCTATGGAAATATCTATAGAAATATCTATGGAAATATCTATGGAAATATCTATAGATATATCTATGAAATATCTATGGAAATATTTATAGATATATCTATGGAAATATCTATAGATATATCTATGGAAATATCTATAGATATATCAATGGAAATATCTATAGATAGATAGATATGGGATAGATAGATATATCTATCCATATAGCTATATCTAACTATCTATCCCATATTTATCTATCTATCAATATATCTATCTATATCTAACTATCTATCTAAATTATCTATCTATCTATCAACAGTTGTGGCCAAAAGTATTGACACCCCTGCAATTCTGTCAGATAATACTCAGTTTCTTCCAGAAAATGATTGCAAACACAAATTCTTTGGTATTATCTTAATTTAATTTATCGTAAAACAAAAAACACAAAAGAGAATGAAGCAAAAAGTAAAACATTGATCATTTCACACAAAACTCGAAAAATGGGCCAGACAAAAGTATTGGCACCCTCAGCCTAATACTTGGTTGCACAACCTTTAGCCAAAATAACTGCGACCAACCGCTTCCGGTAACCATCAATGAGTTTCCTACAATGCTCTGCTGGAATTTTAGACCATTCTTCATTGGCAAACTGCTCCAGGTCCCTGATATTAGAAGGGTGCCTTCTCCAAACTGCCATGTTTAGATCTCTCCACAGGTGTTCTATGGGATTCAGGTCTGGACTCATAGCTGGCCATCTTAGAAGTCTCCAGTGCTTTCTCTCAAACCATTTTCTAGTGCTTTTTGAAGTGTGTTTTGGGTCATTGTCCTGCTGGAAGACCCATGACCTCTGAGGGAGACCCAGCTTTCTCTCACTGGGCCCTAGATTATGCTGCAAAATTTGTTGGTAGTCTTCTGACTTCATAATGCCATGCACACGGTCAAGCAGTCCAGTGCCAGAGGCAGCAAATCAACCCCAAAACATCAGGGAACCTCCGCCATGTTTGACTGTAGGGACCGTGTTCTTTTCTTTGAATGCCTCTTTTTCTCTCCTGTAAACTCTATGTTGATGCCTTTGCCCAAAAAGCTCTACTTTTGTCTCATCTGACCAGAGAACATTCTTCCAAAATGATTTAGGCTTTTTCAGGTAAGTTTTGGCAAACTCCAGCCTGGCTTTTTTATGTCTCGGGTAGTGTTGAGCGACTTTTGTTTTTTTAGGGTCGAGTTTCGTTTCATGAAACCCGACTTTACCAAAAGTCGGGTCGAGCAAAATCGGCCGACTATAGGGAAAAGTCGGGGTCGTCCCGAAACACGAAACCCAATGTAAGTCAATGGAGAATTAAAGTCGGCAGTGAGAGGAGGACAGGAAACACACCAACAGTGCCCAT
Organism: Dendrobates tinctorius; assembly: GCF_039654945.1. NCBI lineage: Eukaryota > Metazoa > Chordata > Amphibia > Anura > Dendrobatidae > Dendrobates > Dendrobates tinctorius. The sequence goes on from NW_027361797.1 coordinate 558,761, forward strand.
TTGAATGTCAAAAGCATAAATTCTTGTTACTGAAGCTTGTCAACCTTAATTAACTTCATAATACTAGTTACGCACTGAAAAATGGGGGTTATTTGGCTACAGTTGTGGGGGGGGGGGGGCTGGCTCCAGGTTTTCGTGGGCCCAGGGCCAAAGAGCGCCCCTTTAACACATACCAAACTCATGATGCTCCGATATGGCAGAGAAATAGCAGTATAGTACAATGAAAAATACTTCACTTCTTACATCTCATGACTGATATCCATTTTAAATTCTCCAATACCTCCAAAAATGGACAGTATATAACTCCATACAGTATTATGGCCAGCGCTTAGTGCGCTATACAGAGTAATGAGGCCCATATATTTCTCCATACGGAATCATTATTCCCATATAATGTTTCAAACCGTATATGATGAGCTCCACATAATGCTACAGTATATGTTGGTCCCAATGGATGAAGCTCCACTGTCTTATGTGCCCAAATAATGCTCCATATATAATGGGCCCCATTTCTACTGCTCTAGTGTATAATGGGCCCTGTAAATGCTGCTCCAGTGTCTGATGTCCACCTTTGGAATGCTCCAGTGTATGGTGGGCCCCATATATCATTCACCAGAGTACAGTGCTCCCCAAAAATTGCTGTCCCAACATTGAAAACAATTACATAAGTCTCCTTGCTAGGGAATCCCTGCACTACTCTGAACTCCTTGTCGTCCCCATCTTCCATCTCACTGCACTTGGCTGCTTAGGCCCTCCCACCGGCAGAGACACTTTTGCGTACTATGCGGTGCCCTGTGCCAGTGCCACCGCCCATGAGTATGCCCCCCCACCTGCTCAAGGAACCTGCACTTTTATCTGCACCTTCCTCTTTGTCACCGTGTAAGGTGGTATAGTATGCGGGAAGGGGAACCTGAGTTTCCTCTGGGTCAGATTCTGGCTGTGTAGAGTGCGAGGGGAATGTAGTGGTCTGGGTCAATGTACCAGCAGCATCATCCAGCAGTGGCTGGGCCTCAGTGCACTTGTGGCGTCCCCAAGAGTACGGTCGCCACTGTGGCATTGCCTTCCTCCTAGGGAGTGTGTTGTCAAGCTTGGGAGCAACGAAGGATCTCTCTAGCAGTGAAACCAACACACAACACATTTCCCACTCCAGGCCAGCAGGGAGACCTCTGAACCTGACTGCTGAGGAGCTGCTCTCTGTAGTCGGGAGGAGATAAGTTAGGGCACTCTGTGCAGGGAAGGGGAAGTGTGTGGACGTGAGAAGGGGAGCTGGAGGATGAGCAGAGTTAAGGCTCACTCCTAGCTGGAGCGCATGGTCCGGATTCCGGTCTCCGAGTTTGTAGGGACACTGACGTTCCTGCAGCAGAAACCAGGGGAAGTAGCAGCTATAAATGCTCTGTACCCAACTAAGGCTCGGAGGCCCCAGCATCGACGTGTGCGAGGCAGAAGGAAAAGGCTACAGCTGTCTGCCATACAAGTAAAGTCTGAGGAACATCTGTTAGACAGGAGGCGTTTCAGTGAACCACGGGCCTGTGAGTGCTTCCCCCACAAGCGCTAGAAAGGAGACGTTCAGGAAGGTACATGTTGGCGGAGTGTTGGAAGGGAGCTTTCCATTCTGGTCCCGGAGGTTGGCAGAGGTCCTGACCCGGAGGACACAGCACGGAGGCAGGCATCTGTATAACATGCAGACCGTGAGTAAAGCTTTGGAACTGCACGCTCTGGTGTCCTACAGTTATTGCAGCACCGCTACATCTAGGTACCAGCACCTACACCGCCTGTGCCTTTCCCCATCACTACATCTACACTTCCCTGGGACTCCAGCTCCACCTGTGGGGAGTTTCACCATCTTTGCTGCACAACACCATCAGTCCCAGAGGATCTGCATGCAGCGTCGGCCTAACATCTATGTTGCCGAACACCTCAGGTGGCGTCAAACTATCTATATAAACTCTTTACCATTATACCACGCCATTTACATGGGCACCCAGGGCCACCGTCCGGGTCACCGCTGCTGTGACACATCCCACTGACACCGGTCCGGTACCGAGTATCCCACAGTCCTGGGAGGGCGACCCATATGCCGACTGCTGATCGGGCGGCGTTATTCCCACGAACCTCCAAACAGCGTCCCTGAAGGCAAAGTTTTTGGTTTCCGGGGGCAGTATGATTGCAAAGCTGAACCTTAAAGGAATGTCCAAAAGGGCACGACCAGGAGTGTAGCCTGTGGCTTAATTGGACTGCACCCGGGAAACCACTACCATACAAGCTACAGAAAAGATGGACAGATTGCAAGCTTTGTCGATTCTGTGTGTGGTGTGGTTTACAAAGTGGCATATGTAGATGTGGGTCATTCAGCTGCTGCAAAAGGTGAAATAGGTCAAGTTCGCGGAATAGGAGGAGGACCAAAGCAAGCCATTTTTCTGGCAACCTATGCGTCATCAAGGGAAGGTGGGACAAAATCCTTGGAAACCCATGCATGGTTCATTTTAATGAAGGTTAGATCATCCAATCATCCACATTTTGGGTTGACAGACGGGTCCTTTTTTCTGTCAGGATTGATCCAGCTGCACTGAACACTCTTTCCGATAGCACACTTGCAGCTGGGCAAGCAAGCTCCTGTAAGGCATATTGTGCCAATTCAGGCCAGGTGTCCAGTTTAGCGGCCCAATAGTCGACAACTGCTGTCTCCTGTCACTTTCCATCGATGCAGTATTACCAGTTGTGTGAGCGGTACTTGAAAAATCAGTCCACAACATTGTCATGAAACCCCTGTCTCCAACGCCACTTCTGTTGTGTGCACCACGAACACCTCTGCCAAGCTGACCCCGGCCCGTACGGCTCGTGTGAGAACCATCACCGCTGCTGTGTGCTGGGAATGCCTCAAGCAACCGATTTACCAGAGTTGCTTGTTTATTAGCCAATATTAGGTCAAGGTTCTCCTGTGGCATGATGTTTTGTAATTTGCCTTTATAGCGTGGATCCAGGATGCTGGCCAACCAGTAGTCGTCATCGTTCATCATTTTGGCAATGCGGGGGTCCCTTTTTATGATCTGCAAGGCATAATCTGACATGTGGGCCAATGTTCCCGGTGTCAATGATGCACTGCGAGTGCTGGTTGGAGGAGCACTTTCTGGCAAATCCACATCCCTCCAGTCACGCACAAACCCTGTACCAGACCTTGCCACGCCAACATTTTCACTTTCCCCACGAGATGCATCCTCCTCCCCTAAGTAATCATCCCCATCATCCTCCTCCTCCTCCTCTTCTTCCTCCACCTCGTCCAGGAGAGGTCCCTGAGCAAACAATGGCTGAATGTCATCAAGGATTCCCTCCACCTCTTCCTCCTCGTCAACATTGGCTGCAGACGCCTGCTCCTTAAGGTGCGTCAAAGTTTGCATGAGCAGACGCATAAGTGGGATGCTCATGCTTAGGATGGCGTCGTCTGCGCTTACCAGCCGTGTGCATTCCTCAAAACACTGAAGGACTTTACAAAGGTCTTTCAGCTTCGACCACTGCACACCTGTCAACTCCATGTCTGCTCTCAAAGTGCCTGGCCGTGTATCCTCCCACAAATGCATTATGGCCTGCCTCTGCTCGCACAGCCGCTCCACCATGTGCAGGGTGGAGTTCCACCTTGTTGCAATGTCGATAATGAGGCGGTGGTTGGGAAGGTGGAGCAATCGCTGCAGCTTCTGCATACGAACGGAGTGTACAGGTGACCGGCGGATGTGCGCGCACAGTCTTCGCACCTTCTGGAGCAGGGCTGTTAACTCCGGATAATTATTGAGGAAGCACTGCACCACCAGGTTCAAGGTGTGAGCCAAGCAAGGTATGTGGCTGAGTTTTGAAAGGGCTATGGCTGCCACAAAATTACGGCCGTTATCACTAACTACCTTGCCTGCCTCAAGATGTACACTGCCCAGCCATGACTCAGTTTGTCGCTTCAAGTACTCGGCCAGCACCTCGGCGGTGTGTCTGTCGCCCAAACACATCATCTGCAACACAGCCTGCTGACGCTTTCCACTATCTGCTCGATAGGGGGACACCTCGTGTGCAACAGTGGCAGCTGCAGATGGAGTGCTCGTATGACTGCGCTCTGTGGACGAGCTTTCGCTTCTGGAGGAGGAGGAGGAGGAGGGTCGAACGCCTACAGCCAACTGTTTCCTATACCGTGGGCTAGGCAGCACTGTCCCACCACCGCTGTCCCCTGTGGACCCTGCATCCACCACATTAACCCAGTGCGCAGTGATGGACACGTAACGGCCCTGGCCATGCCGACTGGACCATGCATCAGTTGTGAGGTGCACCTTTCCACTCACTGACTGCTTGAGTGCATGGACAATGCGGTCTTTCACATGATGGTGGAGGGCTGGGATGGCTTTGCGAGAGAAGAAGTGGCGACTGGGTAGGTCATAGCGTGGTACTGCATAGGCCATGAGTTCGCGGAAAGCTGCGCTTTCCACCAACCGATAGGGCTTCATCTCTAACGAGATTAGTTTGGCAATGTGGGCGTTCAAACCCAGTGTACGCGGATGAGAGACTGAGTACTTTCTTGACCTACTCATAGTGTCTGGGAGGGTGAGCTGGACTTGAGAGCTGCATATGGTGGAAGTAGCGGTGGACAGGGCGGACTGAGAGAGGCTTGATGATGGTGATGGAGTTGGTGTTCTTTCTGATGGCCTAGATTCAGTCTTTCATTGATATAACAGTGGGATTCCCTGACTGCTGTGGCCTTGCAACGACACCTCAACATTTGCTGCTGTGCTAACCGGTGGGCTTACAGTGGGGGAAACAATGTAGCGTTGCTGACTACCTTCTTTGTGATCAGTTGCACATGTGTTACTTGAGGTTTGGTGTTGTGTCCACGCTTGCAAGTGCATGCTGGTTAAATGTCTAAGCATGCAACTGGTATTCAAATTTTTCAGATTTTTCCCTCGGCTAAAGGTCTTTGCGCACTTCTTACAGATAACCTTGGCCTGATCATGAGGATTTTGTTCAAAAAAGTGCCACACTGCACTCTTCCTACTTTGGCAGACATTTTGCGGCCTAGCATGCTGTGATATTTTGACCCTCTGGACAAGCTGTCCAGCAACTCTTTAATTTTTGGAACCTGTCTTTGGAGTGCTCCGGGCCTGCCAGATAACAGCTGTTGCGATGTCGATGTCTGCTGTGGATGCTCCTCCTCCTCATCTGAGCTATTGGAAGCAGCACCCTCTTCCCCCAATGGATGCCAATCTGGGTCAACAACTGGGTCATCCATCACCTCCTCTTCAATGTCATGTGCACCTTCCTCTGTGTCACCATGTATGGTGGTATAGCATGCGGGAAGGGGCACTTGAGTCTTATCAGGGTCAGAATCTGGCTCTGTACACTGCGAGGACAATGTAGTGCTCTGAGTGAATGTACCAGCAGAATCATCTATCAGTGGCTGTGCATCAGTGCACTCCATGTCAGATTCATCTTGGCCTGGGTAATTCACCATTTCACTTGATAATCCAGGCATGGTATGTGAAAACAGCTCCATGGAGTAATTAGTAGTATGGCCTGCGTCATCCTTCAATCTTGGTTGGGGTGAAGGACACAAGGAAAGGTGTGGTTCATGAACATGAGCCTCCAATGACGACTCAGTGCTTTTATTTTTTACAACTTCAGAAGAGGAGGCGATAGAGCTGGAGGTTGAGTCAGCAATGTAAGACAAAACTTTTTCCTGAAGCTCTGGCTTTAAAAGCGGTTTGCCAACTCCTAGAAAACTAAGCCTTCGAGGCCTTGTGGAGCCAGACGATGACGCAGGGTCAACACCTCCTGCATTCGATCCTATTTTGCTTTTGCCACTACCATCAGATCCACCACCAACACCATCATTACCAGCTGCCAACCCCCGCCCTATATCACGGCCTCTTCCACCAGCCTTCCTCATTTTTGGTAGAAATGTAGACAAAATCCAACAAACTATATAGTAATGTAAAACAAGGTACAAGGTGTCTATAGGACAGGGGAGATTTTGAATTTCTGCACACACTTGTGGACACTAGACACTTTTGGATTGTGTGAGGCCCACTGAATATCACAGCGCTATGTCACAGGCTCAATGTCGCAGGTGTGAAAAATGTCACTAGAGGATAACGGAGATTTTGAATTTCTGCACACACTTGTAGACACTGGACACTTTTGGATTGTGTGAGGCCCACTGAATATCACAGCGCTATGTCACAGGCTCGATGTCGCAGGTGTGAAAAATGTCACTAGAGGATAATGGAGATTTTGAATTTCTGCACACACTTGTGGACACTGGACACTTTTGGATTGTGTGAGGCCCACTGAATATCACAGCGCTATGTCACAGGCTTGATGTCGCAGGTGTGAAAAATGTCACTAGAGGATAACGGAGATTTTGAATTTCTGCACACACTTGTGGACACTGGACACTTTTGGATTGTGTGAGACCCACTGAATATCACAGCGCTATGTCACAGGCTCGATGTTGCAGGTGTGAAAAATGTCACTAGAGGATAACGGAGATTTTGAATTTCTGCACACACTTGTGGACACTGGACACTTTTGGATTGTGTGAGGCCCACTGAATATCACAGCGCTATGTCACAGGCTCGATGTCGCAGGTGTGAAAAATGTCACTAGAGGATAACGGAGATTTTGAATTTCTGCACACACTTGTGGACACTGGACACTTTTGGATTGTGTGAGGCCCAGTGAATATCACAGCACTATGTCACAGGCAGAAATTGGCTAGTGTATGACAAAGTACAAGGTGTATATAGAATTGGGCAGAATAGGAATCTCCCTAGAGTGTAGGTCTGTAAGAACGGAACAAGTCCTCGACTTATCCTTACAGAGCGACACACAGATAGCTTCACTGTGGCCGTGATAACAGCCGTTACACGGTACTGAGAGAGGAGCGTGCACGTACACGGCTGTCCGGTGTACGTAAAATTGTCAAGCTCCTTGTTTTTTAAGTATACGGACTGACACGCTGTCTCTCTATAGTTTTGAATGTGATCAAACAGCAAATATATTTAACTGTTTGAAAGCTAGACAAAACTAGAAGGTGCAGATCTGTAAGAACGGAACATGTCCTCGACTTATCCTTACAGAGTGACACACAGATAGCTTCACTGTGGCTGTGATAACAGCCGTTACACGGTACTGTATGAGGAGTGTGCACCGCTGTATGGTGTGAAAAAATGCACGCTCAGTACCTCACCAGGACAAAAAAAAAATTGGAATTGCTTTTAAAAAAGCAGTTTGCAGAGCAGTGGGTAAACAGCAATGCAGCCGTCAGGAAGCCTTAGAAGGCAGCCTAACAACCAACACCGCTGATCCAGCAAAATATAGCCTCCACTTGCACTGCACACACAGTGACTGGTGTGTTGTACAGGCAAAATCGCTAGCAGCAGAAGCAGTTTTTGGTGTCTTCTTCCCTGCCTAACGCTCTCCCTACAAAATCAGCAGCAGCAGCAGCTCTCCCTATTCTGAGATCAGCATGAGTAACATGGCGGTCGGCGTGCACGCCCTTTTATACCCCCTGTGACGCCCACCAAAGCAAGCCAATCACTTGCATGCCCTTCTGAAAGATGGTGGTGACCCCTGCCTATGTCATCACGTTGCTCACAGTGTCCGTGGATCCTGATTGGCTGAAAAAGAGCGCAAAACAAACTTTTGAAACTCGACTTTGGCGCTTAAGTCACCGACCTCGTGGCCGACCTCATCCTAGGGTCGGGTTTCGTTTCATGAAACCCGAATTTGCCAAAAGTCGGCGACTTTTGAAATTTTTCGACCCGTTTCGCTCAACTCTAGTCTCGGGGTAAGAAGTGGGGTCTTCCTGGGTCTCCTTCCATACAGTCCCTTTTCATTCAGACGCCGACGGATAGTACAGGTTGACACTGTTGTACCCTCGGACTGCAGGGCAGCTTGAACTTGTTTGGATATTAGTCGAGGTTCTTTATCCAACATCCGCACAATCTTGCGTTGAAATCTCTTGTCAATTTTTCTTTTCCGTCCACATCTAGGGAGGTTAGCCACAGTGCCATGGGCTTTAAACTTCTTGATGACACTGCACACGGTAGACACAAGAACATTCAGGTCTTTGGAGATGGACTTGTAGCCTTGAGATTGCTCATGCTTCCTCACAATTTGGTTTCTCAAGTCCTCAGACAGTTCTTCGGTCTTCTTTCTTTTCTCCATGCTCAATGTGGTACAAACAAGGACACAGGACAGAGGTTGAGTCAACTTTAATCCATGTCAACTGGCTGCAAGTGTGATTTAGTTATTGCCAACACCTGTTAGGTGACACAGGTAAGTTACAGGTGCTGTTAATTACACAAATTAGAGAAGCATCACATGATTTTTCGAACAGTGCCAAAACTTTTGTCCACCCTCTTTTTTATGTTTGGTGTGGCATTATATCCAATTTGGCTTTAGGACAATTCTTTTTGTGTTTTTTCATTTAAGACAAATTAAATGAAGATAATAATACCAAAGAATTTGTGTTTTCAATCATTTTCAGGAAGAAACTGAGTATTATCTGACAGAATTGCAGGGGTGTCAATACTTTTGGCCACAACTGTATCTATCTATCTATTAATCTATCTATCTATTATCATCTGTCCATCTGTCTATCTGTGTGTGTAATGGAGTGTGGGTTGGACAAATGTAAAAGAGGAGGTTGAATAGAAATGACTTCACAAATCTTTTTTTCTGTGAAATAATGTGGCGCCCCTGAGGCTCAGTCGCCACAGAGGTACTGCACCTCCTCGTAAGGTTTAGTATCCCACCATCCAGGTAAGGTGGAGACTCCTGACCACACTCCATCACCTGCACCCCACACCATAAAGTAGTGTAGCAAAGCATCTTCGGCGGCTCCCTGCTTGGAGTATAGCAAAGCACCCATTGGTGGCTCCCTGCTTGGAACACGAAACATGCTGGGAGGTGGGTGGAGTTAGTTTGCATTACAAGGAGCGGGAAGAGTTTAGGATAAGGGGTCAGTTGGTTAGAGAGCTGGAGAGTAGAAGATCCCCGGAGAGAGGGATGGATGAGGTGCCGCAGCGGATCCCAGTGACCTGGGTCTGCTGGCACGGGAGAGGAAGAGAGAGAGAGCAACGTAACCTCAAAACCTGATTCTCCTTAGAAGGAAAGATTAGTACAGAACGTGAGGAGTAAAAGAGAACAGAGGACGTGGGTTAGAAGAGAACCCTTCCTAGAAGTTCTAAGCACAAGGCCGGGGTCCGGTCCCCGAGGTTGTATGGATACTAATGGTCCTGCAGCAGACACCGGAGGAATAGAAGTAGTGACCACTTTATTCCCACACAAAACTTGGGGGCACAACAGCAACTGGATAGTGAGCCGGGACCTAGTAGCAAGGAGTCCCCGAAGCAGGCTACAGCTGTCTGCCGTACAAGTAGAGTTCATAAGAACATCGGACAGGAGGAACTCCAGTGTAACTCAGTACTAGGAGTACTTCACTTAAAGGCGCTATAAGAGGAGACGTTCAGAAAGGCACATATTGGCAGAGTGTTGGAAAGGAGTATTCCATCTGGCCTGGAGGTTGACTGAGTCCCTGACCCGGAGGACACGGCACGGAGGCAGGCACCTGTTTGTTCACCAGACTATGAGTAAAGCTTTGGAACTACACGCCCTGGTGTCGTCCACTTATTCCTACGCCAACCTGCCCAGCACTGCTGCATCCCCTGTGCCTGATACTACCCCATCTACGTGTCACTTCACCTACACTGCCCTGGGACTACAGCCCTGCCTGTGGAGGGCTATAACATCATTGCTGCACCACACCACCTGTCCCAGAGGACCTGTCTGCAGCGTCGGCTTACATCCACATTGCCGAACACCACAGGTGGCGTCACGAATTACTTATAAACTTTCACTACCACAAGCACACTGAAACAACCCCCCCTTTTACAATGGGCGCCCAGGGCCACGGGCAGGGTCACAGCTGCTGTGACATCTCCCATTGAAGCTCATAGGGCCTGGTACCGAGTACCCCACAGCCCTGGGAGGGCGACCCAATAACATAGCTACATTTAGCTTTCAAAATATATATGGCTATATACAGTTGTGGCCAAAAGTATTGACACCCCTGCAATTATGTCAGGTAATACTCAGTTTCTTCCTGAAAATGATTGCAAACACAAATTCTTTGGAATTATTATCTTCACTTAATTTGTCTTAAATGAAAAAACACAAAAGAGAATGAAGCAAAAAACAAAACATTGGTCATTTCACACAAAACTCCAAAAATGGGCCAGACAAAAGTATTGGCACCCTCAGCCTAATACTTGGTTGCACAACCTTAGCCAAAATAACTGCGACCAACCACTTCCGGTAACCATCAATGAATTTCTTACAATGCTCTGCTGGAATTTTAGACCATTCTTCTTTGGAAAACTGCTCCAGGTCCCTGATATTTGAAGGGTGCCTTCTCCAAACTGCCATTTTTAGATCTCTCCACAGGTGTTCTATGGGATTCAGGTCTGGACTCATAGCTGGCCACCTTAGAAGTCTCCAGTGCTTTCTCTCAAACCATTTTCTAGTGGCTTTTGAAGTGTGTTTTGGGTCATTGTCCTGCTGGAAGACCCATGACCTCTGAGGGAGACCCAGCTTTCTCACACTGGGCCATACATTATGCTGCAAAATTTGTTGGTAGTCTTCAGACTTCATAATGCCATGCACACGGTCAAGCAGTCCAGTGGCAGAGGCAGCAAAGCAACCCCAAAATATCAGGGAACCTCCGCCATGTTTGACTGTAGGGACCGTGTTCTTTTCTTTGAATGCCTCATTTTTCTCCTGTAAACTCTATGCTGATGCCTTTGCCCAAAAAGCTCTACTTTTGTCTCATCTGACCAGAGAACATTCTTCCAAAACGTTTTAGGCTTTTTTCAGGTAAGTTTTGGCAAACTCCAGCCTGGCTTTTTTATGTCTCGGGGTAAGAAGTGGGGTCTTCCTGGGTCTCCTACCATACTGTCCCTTTTCATTCAGACACCGACGGAGAGTACGGGTTGACACTGTTGTACCCTCGGACTGCAGGGCAGCTTGAACTTGTTTGGATGTTAGTCAAGGTTCTTTATCCAACATCCGCACAATCTTGCGTTGATATCTCTTGTCAATTTTTCTTTTCCGTCCACATCTAGGGAGGTTAGCCACAGTGCCATGGGCTTTATATTTCTTGATGACACTGCGCACGGTAGACACAGGAACATTCAGGTCTGGAGATGGACTTGTAGCCTTGAGATTGCTCATGCTTCCTCATAATTTGATTTCTCAAGTCCTCAGACAGTTCTCTGGTCTTCTTTCTTTTCTCCATGCTCAATGTGGTACTCACAAGGACACAGGACAGAGGTTGAGTCAACTTTAATCCATGTCAACTGGCTGCAAGTGTGATTTAGTTATTGCCAACACCTGTTAGGTGCCACAGGTAAGTTACAGGTGCTGTTAATTACACAAATTAGAGAAGCATCACATGATTTTTCAAACAGTGCCAATACTTTTGTCCACCCTCTTTTTTATGTTTGGTGTGGAATTATATCCAATTTGGCTTTAGGACAATTCTTTTTGTGTTTTTTCATTTAAGACAAATTAAATGAAGATAATAATACCAAAGAATTTGTGTTTTCAATCATTTTCAGGAAGAAACTGAGTATTATCTGACAGAATTGCAGGGGTGTCAATACTTTTGGCCACAACTGTATCTATAGATTTATCTGTGTATATGTCTATAGATATATCTTTGGAAATGTCTATAGATATATCTATGGAAATATCTATGGAAATATCTATAGATATATCTATATATCTATAGAAATATCTATGGAAATATCTATGGAAATATCTATAGATATATCAATGGAAATATCTATAGATAGATGGATATGGGATAGATTGATAGATAGATAGATATATCTATCCATATATCTATATCTAACTACAGTATCTATCTATCTATCTATCTATCCCATATTTATTTATCTATCTATCCATATATCTATCTATATTTATCTATCTATCTATTATCATCTGTCTATCTGTGTGTGTAATGGAGTGTGGGTTGGACAAATGTGAAGAAGGAGGTTGAACAGAAATGACAATAACGTATCTACATTTAGCTTACAAAAACACATACAAATCCGCAGGCAAAACCGCACTGAAAAACCGCATCAAATCCGCGGTAAAAATGCATCAAAAACGCACCTACATTTTCTGCCAAGAGCTGCGTTTTTTGTGGGGAAAAATCAGCAGGAGAATTCTCAACATGTGCACATAGCCTTACAACATCATTTATTTTTTAGGGACCACATCAAATTTGAAGTCACTTTGAGGGGTCTATATTAAAGAAAATACCCAAAAATGACACCTTTCTAAAAACTACACCTCTGAAGGTGCTGAAAACCACATTCAAGAAGATTATTAGCCCTTCAGGTGCTTCACAGGAATTTTTGGAATGTTTAAATAAAAAAAAAAAAAAAAAAGAACATTTAACTTTTTTTCACAAAAAATTTACTTCAGATCCAATTTTCTTTATTTTACAACAAAGGGTCACAGGAGAAATTGGACCCCAAAAGTTGTTGTGCAATTTCTCCTGAGTACGCTGATACCCCATATATGCAGGTAAATCACTGTTTGGGCGCATGTCAGAGCTCGGAAGGGAAGGAGCGCCGTTTGAATTTTCAATGCAAAATTGGCTGGAAATGAGATTTCGCGCCATGTTGCGTTTGGAGAGCCCCTGATGTGCCTCAACAGTGGAAATCTCCCCACAAGTGACCCCATTTTGGAAACCAGACCCCTAAGGAACTTATCTAGATGTATGGTGAGCACTTTGAACCCCCAAGTGCTTCACAGAAGTTTATAACGTATAAAGAGGCATTATACCGGGTTTTTATGTTTGGCAGCTGTCACACACTAAAAGACACTTTTTATTGCAAAAAATAGTTTTTGTATCACCACATTTTGAGAGCTATAATTTTTCCATACTTTGGCCTACAGAGTTATGTGAGGGCTTATTTTTTGCGGGACGAGTTGACATTTTTATTGGCACCATTTTCGGGCACATGACATCTTTGATCGCTTTTTATTCCGATTTTTTGAGGCAGAATAAGCAAAAAATAGCAATTCAGGAATTTCTTTTTTTTGGGCGGGGAGGGAGGCATTTATAACATTCCAAGGGTGGTTAAATTGATAAAGCAGTTTTATTCTTTGGGTCAGTATGATTACAGCAATACCTAATTTATATCATTTTCTATGTTTTGGCGCTTTTATATTATAAAAACTATTTTTTATAAAAAATAATTATTTTTGCATCGCTTTATTCTGAGAGCTATAACTTTTTTATTTTTTGCTAATGATGCTGTATTTGGGCTTACTTTTTTGCAGGATAAGATAACGTTTTCAGCGGTACCACATTTATTTATATCCGTCTTTTTGATCATGTGTTATTCCACTTTTTGTTCGGCGGTATGATGATAAAGCATTGTTTTTTGCCTTGTTTTTTTTATGGTGTTCACTAAAGGGGTTAACTAGTGGGACAGTTTTATAGGTCGGGTCATTATGGACACGGCAATACCGTATATGTGTACATTTATTGTTGAGATTTTTTTTATTCAAATATTTATTTAGTAATAGAGTAAATATGGATTTTTTTTATTATTTTTTAAAATATTTTAACACTTATTTAATTTTTTTAAATTTTATTCTAATTATTACACTGTGTCCCGCTATTTGACAATCATTTTTTTGCAGGCTGATTGCTTCTATAGCATGCAGATGAAGCAGTATCTGTATGCTATAGAAGCTGTCAGCGCTGCACTTACTGCATACTGACCTGAGAAACTTCCTGACATGCACTGCGCATGACAGGAGGTTTCTTAGCTCTGGTAACCTGGATGTCATCATGACGACATCTGGTTACCATGGCAACAATTGGGACCCTGTGTCATGCCACAGATTTTTCTATCCAAAGGCAGAGGGGCATACATTTTTCCCGCGAAAAACAACCGTTTTGCAAGCGTTTTTCGGTTGCGGAATGCTTGCGCATTCCAAGCGATTAGCATCGCTGGGAAATGTGATAGGATGCTAAAACAATTTTTAAAAAAAATATTGTTATTCTCACCTTACGACGGCCCTGCTGTGCGAGAGCGCGACATCATCAGCGGTCATTCGCGCAATGCATTACTGGGACTGGAAGATGCTGGGAGCGTGGTGAGAGGCGGAAAGGACTCCGGGGGCCATCAGAAGGTGAGTATATCTCTATTTTTTATTTTAATTCTATTTTTTACAGGATTATGGTACTCAGGGCCTGGAGGACAGTCTCCTCTCCTTTAGACCCTGGGTACCATCCGCACATGATCCACTTACTTTGCGCATGGTGGGCATAGCCACATGCAGAAAGTAAGCGGATCAATGCATTCCTATGGGTGCGGAATCGCCACAATTCCACAAAAAGAATGAGCTTGCTGCAGATTTTTCCGCTATACGATTCAGCAGTGGAAAAATCCGCAGCATTAGTACATTGTGGAATCACATAGGATTGCATGGGATGCATTTTCTTTGCGTTTCCGCGGCGATTCCACAGCCGAAAAACGCCACGAAAGTGCAAAAAATCTCAACGTGTGCACATAGTGTGGTGCCCCTGAGGGTTCAGTCGCCACAGAGGTACTGCACCTCCTCCTGAGGTGTGGTGCCCCACCATTCAGGTAAGGTGGGGACACCTGACCACACTCCAACACCTGCATCCCACACAACATAGTAGTGTAGCAAAGCACCCTTTGGTGGCTCTCTGCTTGGAACACGAAGAGTGCTGCTAGGTGGGTGGAGCTTAGTCTGCACCAAAAGATTGGGAAGAGTTTAGGATTTGGTCAGTCAGGCAGTGAGTCTGACAGGGTCGGAAGGAGAGAAAAGAACCCCGGAGTGGGATGGATGAAGGAAGTGCTGCAGCAGACCTCAGTGACCTGGGTCTGCTGGCACAGGAAAGAGACAATGATGGAAAGCCTGACTCTTTATAAGAAAGATAGATTTGAACGGAATGTAAGGAGAAAAGGAGGACTGAGGATTAGGGTTAGAGCAGAACCCTTCCCAAGTTCACAGCGCAAGGCCAGGGTCCAGTCCCCGAGGTTGTATGGATACTAATGGTCCTGCAGCAGACACCGGAGGAATAGAAGTTGTCACCACTTTATTCCCACACCAGACTTGGTGCACAACAGCAACGTGAGTCAGCTGGGACTTAGTAGCAAGGAGTCCCCGAAGCAGGCTACAGCTGTCTGCCGTACAAGTAGAGTTGATAGGAACATCTGACAGGAGGAACTCCAGTGTAACTCAGTACTGAGAGTACTTTACTATAGGCGCAAAAAGGGAGACATTCAGAAAAGGCACATGTTGGCGGAGTGTTGGAAGGGAGTACTTCATCTTGCCTGGAGGTTGGCTGAGCTCCTGAACCGGAGGACAAGGCATGGATGCAGGCATCTGTACCATCAGAGACTGTGAGTAAAGCTTTGGAACTACATGCCCTGGTGTCCTCCGCTTATTCCTGCACCCACACACTCCGCACTGCTACATCTCTGTACCTGACACTGCACCATCTGCATCTCCTTTCTATCTCCTCACCTACACTGCCCTGGGACTACTGCCCTACCTGTGGAGGGCCACAACATCATTGCTGCACTACACCATCTGTCCCAGAGGATCTATTCACAGCGTCGGCTTAACACCTCTCTTGCCGAACACCACAGGTGGCGTCATGAATCATTCACTCATAAACTTTATTCAATGAACATTTCCGCTAATTATAATGGGTGCCCAGGGCCACGGACTGGGTCGTGGCTGCTGTGACAACAACCCCCTCTTGGAGATCCACGGGCCCAGTACCGAGTACCCCACCAGCCCTGGGTGGGCGACCCAACAGCCTTAAAATTATAGTTATAGGTTAAAGTGAACCTAACAGCTGGATCAACAGCTATAATCCTATAGCATAATCACTGAATCATGACTGTGATCCCTGAACCTTCTTTAGTGTCTCCCCCTCAAAAACTTTGGATGGGGCTGCTTGTGAACGCTGCGACTTCAGGCATGTGCAGTGGACCTGTGCATACAACTGTGTGGTTTGAGGTCACGCTATGAATGGCTGAAGGTGAGGCCTTCACAAGTAGCTGCAGGATGGAGAGAGAGAATGAGGCTGGATCAGTGATCACTGTCACGCCTCAGAGGACATGCTATTGACAGATGAGGCAGGGGGAGCAATGATGATGGAGGAGAGAGTGCCAGCAGATGCTTCAACCCCTATCATTCTGTTCTGACAGGCAGAGGGGGGGGCAGTGCAGCCGCTGACACCCCTAGGTCATGACCCCATAGCAGTGGCGTGGCCTTCCTCCATTGGCGGCACACCACTGCTCCTAACTTAATAACATTCTAGATCAAGTTTCTCGCAATATATGGACAGGAGCAGAAGACAGTATTTTGGTCCGAGTGTGAGCCGATAAACCATCGTATTGCATCCGGACTAATGTTATTCTATTGGACGGTGAACATGTCCGATTTCTTCTTCAATGGAGTCTATCCAAGGTAAAAGTCGCAGAATTCCCAAGTTTGATCCAGTATTTGGATCGCACTCCGCATGCAAGTCAATGAGTCCATGTAAACCATCATACTGCAGGAGTCCTATTTCCATGGACTAACAGAATGGAGAAGATGGAGACATTTTTTTCTCTATCCTCTCCTCATCTGAGAGAATTGTATATGTGACCCGATTTCCTCAGATGGGAAAATCTGTGGTTGTCTGGACATGCCCTAACACTATGCAATGAAGGAAGGCACTATATATAACGAGAGGAGACTATAATATCTGGACAAAAATGTACATTATAAGAGAGGACACTGTGTAACATGGGAGGCCGCAAAACATATTAAGTAAGGACACTGTAAAAAGGGATGGCACTATACATAATAAGAGACAACACTATGTAATAAGGAAAAGTGACACTATGTAATAAGATAGGTCCTACACAAAATTAAAGAGGGCATTATGTAATAAGAGATGGAGCTCTATATAATAGAGAATGCTAAGTAATAAGGGTAGTCACTATACATTAATTTGTTAAAAAACACCTTCCCAGTGCAAAAAACTGGCGAATGCCAAAATAGAAAAAAGACCTGGTCTAAAGTGCTGCACAGCCCTATACTAAGGCCTAACTGACACCTTCCTAGCCGTGGAGGTTGGCACCCTAGCAGTACGATATTGGCGCCCCACTCAACGAGGACTATCCCTCACTTCCATAATAGTCCCTGATATCACAGGAAGGAAAACAATTTCCAAATAGTGCAGAGATGAAAACAACAGAATGCCCTAGGACTAGTGCAGACCAAAGTATAATGATAAAAATACACATACCCATATCATGATATCATGCGACATAAATATCCTCACATGGAAAGGTACATAGTTACTCCCACTCAGGGGGATATAGGCAATCAGATATACTGCAAAATTGGTCACTTATCATGTCTATGGAGAACCCTCATGATAAAAATACATATACCCATATCATGATATCCTGTGACACAAAATATCCTCACATGGTAAGGTACATGGTTACTCCCACTCAGGGGGATATAAGTAATCAGATATACTGTAAAAATTGGTCACTTATCATGCCTATGGAGAACCCTAATTCAGGGGGATATAAGCAATCAGATATACTGTAAAAATTGGTCGCTTATCATGTCTATGGAGAACCCTCAACGCGTTTCCCCGCCGTGGCGGTTCATCAGGAGGTATAACCAATGCTTTCACCGATATTGTTGCTGCACCATGCCTGATATCACGATGATGGAGGCATCAGAGGTCAAACCGAGCGGATTAAAATAACCACCTTGATTGTACTTAGGCGCCACCCACCATCTGGTGGCTTAATCAGTGGAAAGGCGTGGATGATTAAAGCCCAGGTGTGCAATCCAAAGAAAACATGTACCTGATCATACGGCGTTCAGCCGCTGTACTAGAGATGTAAACCGGCAAGTAATCATTAACGTGCGCTCCACAATGGAGCGCATCCAAGATGGCGCCGGAACTTCTGGTCACGTGATATCACATTCGCATCGGGCCATACACATTACCCGATCATCCGGAACTATATTAAATAGACGAAGCAGCGGGGAATTATTTACACGCGCGTATAAATGATTCCCCGCTGCTTCGTCTATTTAATATAGTTCCGGATGATCGGGTAATGTGTATGGCCCGATGCGAATGTGATATCACGTGACCGGAAGTTCTGGCGCCATCTTGGATGCGCTCCATTGTGGAGTGCACTTTAATGATTACTTGCCGGTTTACATCTCTAGTACAGCGGCTGAACGCCGTTTGATCAGGTACATGTTTTCTTTGGATTGCACACCTGGGCTTTAATCATCCACGCCTTTCCACTGATTAAGCCACCAGATGGTGGGTGGCGCCTAAGTACAATCAAGGTGGTTATTTAAATCCGTTCTGTTTGACCTCTGATGCCTCCATCATCGTGATATCAGGCATGGTGCAGCAACAATATCAGTGAAAGCATTGGTTATACCTCCTGATGAACCGCCACGGCGGGGAAACGCGTTGAGGGTTCTCCATAGACATGATAAGTGACCAATTTTTACAGTATATCTGATTACTTATATCCCCCTGAGTGGGAGTAACCATGTACCTTACCATGTGAGGATATTTTGTGTCACAGGATGTCATGATATGGGTATATGTATTTTTATCATGAGGGTTCTCCATAGACATAAGTGACCAATTTTGCAGTATATCTGATTGCCTATATCCCCCTGAGTGGGAGTAACTATGTACCTTTCCATGTGAGGATATTTATGTCGCATGATATCATGATATGGGTATGTGTATTTTTATCATTATACTTTGGTCTGCACTAGTCCTAGGGCATTCTGTTGTTTTCATCTCTGCACTATTTGGAAATTGTTTTCCTTCCTGTGATATCAGGGACTATTATGGAAGTGAGGGATAGTCCTCGTTGAGTGGGGCGCCAATATCGTACTGCTAGGGTGCCAACCTCCACGGCTAGGAAGGTGTCAGTTAGGCCTTAGTATAGGGCTGTGCAGCACTTTAGACCAGGTCTTTTTTCTATTTTGGCATTCGCCAGTTTTTTGCACTGGGAAGGTGTTTTTTAACAAATTATTGTAATAAATTGTATGCCTTTTAAGGGGATTTGCATGTTCACCTACTTTTTTTTTTTTCAAATCTCTATGAATTGTTTGATTTTTCTCTTTAGTCACTATACATTATTTGGGTGGATGCTATGTAATAAGGTACAGTGCGCTATGCTATAAGGGAAGGTAGTATACATAACAAAAGAGAATGTTATGTAATAGCGGATAGTGCCATACATAACGAGAGGACTCTAGGAAATAATAAATGAGCTGTACATAAATAAACAAGAATGGATGTTATGTAATAATGCGACAGTGCTATATGTAACAAGAGAAGACACTATATAATAACAGATGGCACTAAACATAATAAGTGCCCAATAATTGTACTCAATGATTTACTGGAGACCTATTTGATTAGAGTCATTTTCTTTTATTTCTTCTCCATCTGGTCAGAACTTTAAGTTGACAACTTTCAGTCACGACTTGTCTCTGCAGATCGTGGGTTGCTGATGGGTTGCCTTGGCAGGTGGGGGTCTCATGAAGACCTCTGTGCTTGCCATTATAGTGCTCCATTGAAACCCAGCCTGCAGCTGGGCTTCATTGGAGGCTGATTTTAATTACAATACAGAATAAGAGATAAAATGATGCAGGTTTAAGTCCACTAAGAGGACAAAAAGTAAGGTATGAAATAAAAAAAGGTTAGAAAATGAGAAAAAAAAAATCTAAAAATTTGGATCACTCCGTTACCCCATTAAAAACAAAGAAATAAAAGTAGATAATTAAATAAACATATTTAGTATTGTCGTGTTCATAAAAGTCTACTCTATAAAAATCTTAAATGAAGTACCCCAGTCAGTATACATCTATATACACCTGCCTGACAATGCACACTTTTAATGGTTGCAATAAAAATTATTATAAGATTATAATGAGGGCAGTCTTTGCATGGGTCCACCTGCAGCCTTGGGCCACTGGCGGTAGTCCAAATTGTTTCTGCCGAGATCCCTCACATTTCCAAAAGGTATTTGCCCAGCATGAACACAACTGCAACCGTGCTTCCAGCATGTGTGCACCATCTGAGTGTCAAAATCAATGACCCGGATATAGATCTATCTGGGAACCTGCCTCCAAAGCTTATTTTAAATTAAAGGGGAGTTACCAGTGTGATACATGTAGATCCGGACTGCAAACTGTCAGTCATTACATGTCTCACACTGGTAACTTCCTTTTATTTAAATTAATCTCTGGAGGCAGATTCTCAGGGACATCAGTGTCCGGCCCATAGATCTTTAAAGCTCATTTACATTTAAGACGATGTGTATATTTCTTTGGAATAAAGACATCGAATCACAGATATGAAGGTGCCATGTTATTCATCTTCTTATGACCGAAATGTCCATATAGATGGCTTAGAAGGGCTGATCCTACTGATAGACTTCATGTAATTCTATTTTGCTGTGGGATAACTCATGGGTGAAGATCTTGAACTTTGTGCTTTAAAGAATCTATGAAATATCTAAAGTACTAATACAAAATACAAATACAGAACTTATGTTTAATTAAATATTTTATTTAGACATAATAGTAAAGTGAGCGATTGATGCCTTTATCTGTATTTAGAGGTGAGGATTTGAGACACCACTGAAATGAACTTGTCAAAAGCAGCATGGGTGACGGCATCAAAGTGAGCGGAGTAGTTAGCGGCCAGGGTGACCAGGATGCAGTGAGACAGCATCTGTAATACAAAGACAGGACAATCACTATTAGGTGACTATTATTTGACAAACTTACAAAACAGCCATTTTTATACAAATGTAAAGCCCCACTCCAGCATTTTTTGGTTTTGCACCGCTGGAGTGGTTCTTTAAATGTAAGTCCCCTGTCTCATACTCACCTTCCAGAGTTTTCCTCTGTTTTTGCTTCTGCTCTCGGTGATCTCCAGCGAAAAGTTACCTGCCGGCAGCTCCAGTGTTTCATGGAGCTGCACGGACGCCAATTTACAATACAAGTCTATGAGAGCATTGTTCTGGCCTAGTTCTGGCTCTCATAGACTTGTATTGAGAGCTTGTGACGTAGCTTCTCACTTCCGGCCACCCAGAAGCTACTGTCACAAGATGTCTCCACGGGACCGGAGTGGCACCGATATACGGTGAAGACATTGGAAGGTGATTGGGTGGGAGGGTGATATGACTGGTGGCAGGGGGCTTAGCTTTGCAGCAATTTTTTTAGGGTCAGTATTGCAGATGAGATATATTATATTCTTGGCTGTGCTTATGTGAGCGGAACCAGACAATTGCAATACTTTTTTCTAGGTTTTTTTTCACCAGGTCAAAAGTGACCAATTTTTGCTCCCCTGAGTATTTTGTTTTCCTTTTTTTTCGGTTTGTTTTATTTTTAAATCGGCCTTATGATTCTAGACCCATTTTATTTTGTGGTAACTTGTATGATTTTCACCAAGGGGGCATATCTCACAGGGTAACAATGCAGAGCATGCTATGAACCTCGTCCCCAGAACATAAACAAGCCACGCCCCAGAGCAATTTATGAGGTATGCCCCCAGAGCCTCCTACAAGCTACGCCCCCATCCTGACAGTCATCAAAAGTAGCTCCAAGTAAAAATGCCTATATCTCTAAAACCATATAGTGGATTTAAAAAAGGCATACCAAAAGAAGCAGCAGGAATTAACAAGAGCAGAAACTGGCCTCTGGTGACAGGTTCTCTTTAAAGCTCTACTGTAATATATATATATATATATATATTATAATATTAATATATAATATATATAGAAATAATATTTCTAATTTACTGATATGTAATATTATATACACTGCTCAAAAAATAAAGGGAACACTGAACAATACAATGTATTGTTTAGTGTTCCCATTATTTTGTGAGCAGTATATATGTATAATATAATATATATAGATGCATATCAATCAATTAGAAATATTGGAACTTGGATTGTGTGATTCCGCTCACACACGCACAGCTATATATCTGTAAAATTGACCACAGACTAAGAATAGCAGGACATTTCTGGAATACAATGGAGTAGTAGCTAAGGATGTAATTATCATGATAGGGTACAATCCATATTTACAGCCTGTTATATGTCTTACATCGAAGTTTCCTGGGTCCACTCTCAGGTTGTAAGCATGCAGGTCACTCAGTTGGGAGAGGGAACCCTCCAAGTTGTCCAGGTGTTTGGCCGCCTCTGCAAGAGCACCCAAGACCTTTCCTCCATGTGTCTGGAGATCAGTGGATCCGTGGCTCCGGTCAAAGTGGGCAAAGTAAGTTTTGGTCTGGGGGAAGCCCAGGAACATCCTAGGATTAAAGAGAAATCAAATCAGATCCCACGGCACAAGTTTCCTAACAGAGGAACCGCTATTACTGTAATTTTAGCCATAGTGTAATATAAATACACAGATGCTCCAAAATTAGTAAATTGTGTGAATACACTCATTTATTGTTGACAGCATTGTAGAGAACCCGTTTCGGTGTTAATAAATGACTATATTTCACACCATTTACTAATTTGGGAGCATTTTTTTTTAGTGGTATAAGTTGTTGCATTCCTCTGTTTCCGCCTCGAAATTTATGAATACATTGATATTTGAACGTCACAATCGGAGGGTGTCCGGTACACAACAACCTGACAGTGTTAGAGCATATAGAAACACATCAAGGAGAATGGTAACACCCAGTTTTCAATTTATTCATTCATTTCTCTTTGCTATTTCATTGTGAATGTAAATATTGTGTAAAACAGACATCAGATGTGGTAAGAGGTTCTCCTGGACTTATAGCTATGTCAGAAGTGGTCAGCGTTCAGATCGCCGTGATGGGGCTATGTACTTGTACGCACCCTATAGTCCATCACACATCACTCTCCGCTAAACTATTTTACGTCTAATAAAATAAAACATAAACATAACTTTTAAATGTAGAAATAAAAAAAAAACATAATTGCAATGCTAATGCTTATGTATAAGAATAAAAAACAATATAATTGTTACCTTTCCAAAGCTTCAGCACCGAGAGCACTCAAGTTTCCGGAGGCTTTGCCCAGGATGGACACGATGGCAGCCTTCTCAGCAGCAGAGAAAGTCATGTTTCTTGTGTGTGGTTGGTCTGAGCTGTAGGGTAAGACACAGAAGGTTTGTGCTCTGTGCCAGGACACTGGGAATTTATAGGGGAAGGGACAGCAGGAATGGTCACCCATCCACTATCACTGGCCATTGAAGAGTTACACCCAAACCCATGTTTTTTAGATGTTTCAGCCAGAAAAATGCTGCATATGTGTAATTATGTGCAAGCTTTTACTTTTCATTTTTGATGAACAAGTATATGTGTATCTACATCGCTGTGTTTGTTCTACAGCTAAAGTGAATTTGATTCAAAAATAAAATAGTAACTTTTTCCTCCTGACACAGGGTCGGGTTAAGATGAGCGTATGCAAAATCGTTTGTTATCAATCCAGAAAAAAATAGACGATGCTTTATCCATATGAATTCCATTTTGTACATCTGTATGCCATCCTTTTTTGTGTGGACAATTTAATAAATAATAAAAGGCCAAATACAGTCTCCTATCTTAATAATTGTAATGGATCCATGAAATAGGGAAGCAACGTGTATGTGACCGGTTTTAGCTCACCCATAGGGCGCCTGCAGACGAGCCTATAACAAATTGTCCGAGCTTCATCCACAAAAGTTGTATGATTTTTTTCTAATTTTCATCAGATTTTCATCCATGTGCCATCCGTGTGTCCATTTTTTACGTTCATGCACGATTAGTTTTCATACATCTACATTAAAGCATGATCACATGCAATTTTTCAGGAATAGAAATGCATCCATATAATTGGATGCCACTCGGACGTTCTGTGTGATACGATTTTTTTTCTCGCACCCATAGACTTCAGTGGTATTCAAATGGGCTATTAAGATGAGAGATTGTTCACACGGACCAAGTATCTATGCAAAAAAAAATTGCAGCATGCACTAGTCTCTTCTGTATTTCAGATGAGACTAACCTTTAAGTCTATTGATGCGCCAAATAAAAATATTGGATGCGACGCAGATCAACCATCTAGCATCTGATATTTACAGAAACATTGCAATTCCTGGCATAGAAATCTGTATTTAGGCTATGTGCCCACGTAGCGTTTTAAAACGCACAATGAAAACCGGACTCCTTCCCAGAAATCGCGCATTTTTTTCCGTGCGATTTCACCGCGATTTTACCGCGATTTTGTTCGCGATTTTGCCGCGATTTTCTCAAGCACTTTCCAAGCGATTTGAAGCATCACTTGGAAAGTGATTGACAGGTTGGTCACACTCGTCAAACATAGTGTTTGACAAGTGTGAGCAGCTTTTTACTATTGAGGCTGCCTATGCGTCATCAATAGTAAAAGATAAAATGTTAAAAATGATAAAAAAATAAAAAATCGGGGTATATTTACCTTCCGACGTCCCGCGCTGCCATCCCGGGCCTCAGCGTTCCCAGTAATGCCTTGCGAGACCTGTGATGACGTAGTCTCGCGTTGCTATAGCGATCTCGCGAGACCGCTAGTGTAACGTGAGACTACGTCATCACAGGACCTTGCTGCAAGGCATTACTGGGAACCCTGAGGCCCGGGACGGCAGCGCAGGACATTGGAAGGTAAATATACCCCGATTTTTTATTCTTTTTTTTACAGGGGTATGGTACCCAGGGCCTGGAGGACAGTCTCCTCTCCTCCACACCGTGGGTACCAACTGCACATGAGACGCTTAACTTCCCGCATGGTGGGCATAGCCACATGCGGGAAGTAAGCGATTCTCATGCATTCCTATGGGTGCGGAATTGCGGCAATTCTTTGCGATTCCGCACAAAAGAATGATCATGCTGCAATTTTTTCCACGATGCGATTCCGCCCCGGAAAGAAGCGCAGCATTAGCACAGCATGTGCGGAATGCCATAGGAATGCATGGGGTGCGTCATGTACAAGATTTTTAAACGTTTTCGCTGCGTTTTCGCGCCGAAAATCGCGGCAAAAACGCTTAAAAATCACATCGTGGGCACACAGCCTTAGTCTTGGAAGTTTTATTAACCACTAAGGTACAAAGAACCACATGTTGTAAAAAAGTTCACACAACTTAAAGCTAAGTTCACACAGGTGTCCAAGTTTCATCCAGAAAAAATACAATTTCTCATCCGTATTGTCATCCGTATGCTACTCATATGGCTGTTTTTTACATCAGTATGGCATCCACATATGTAACCGATAATTTAGTGAGAAAATGCACAATTGGTGGACAAAGGTTGAACTTGATGGACCTTGGACTTTTTCACCCTATGTAACTTATCATCCATTGCTATATAAGCTGTTAATAAAACTTACAGGACCGCGTACAGTTTCCTGAGTTAATAATTGCAATATACCAGTAAATATCGGATGCTATTGATTGGTATGGGATATGATTTTTTGGCATACCTATAGACACCAATAGACTTGAATAGGCAATTCTCATCCAAAATACCGGCGAGAATAGTGCATGGTGCAATTTGACCAACAAATAAAGTCACACTCTGTAGCTCTATAGCATGAAAACATGAAATATATGAAATTTGAATTGCATTACTGCTCTAGAAAATAGGAAAAATTGAGACTACTTAGCGCAAAATTGGCCAATTCCTAGGTCCCAGCAGCCATGATAAGGCGATTCTTGTTGCTGGGAAGCTACCTAATCTTAAGCTTCTTTCACACTAGCGTTTTTTGTGTTGCGCTGCGTGCGCAGTGCAAACGCGCATAAAAAACGCACCATGCGTTTTTATGCGTTTTCTTGTTTTTTGTGCATGGTTTTTGCAAAAAAAGCATGCTTTTTTTGAGCTGATGTGCACATGACCATGCGCACGTCAGCGCTCCCATAGACTTTAATGGGTTTTTGGGTGAATTTTGTGCGCATTGCGTACGCATGCGTTTTTTTGCGGACGCACAAAAAATGCAACAGGATGCATTTTGTGCGCCCGGGCGCACACTGCAAAAAAACACATGCGCATACAAATGCATGACAATGCGCACCCATGTTAAGTATAGGGGAAAAAAACGCAAGCGCATTTATGCGCAAAAGCGCAGCGCAAAAATACGCAAGTGTGAAACCAGCTCAATTCAACCTGCTTAATGTGAATTCTAGAGCAGGAATGCAGTTTAAATGTCATGTATTTCATGTTTTCATGCTAGAGCGTTACAGAGTGCACCTTAATTTGTTGCATAGAATCATAGAATCGTAGAGTTGTAAGGGACCTCCTGGGCCATCTGGTCCAACCCCCTGCTCAAAGCAGGATTCGCTAAATCATCCCAGTCAGATGTCAGTTGCTTATATATGGAGATGGCCACTCTTAGTAAGCACCTGTACCAACCTGATTTCTGTTTAAAATACGTTATAGGAGATCTCTAGACTTGCAATACACCTACAAACAATAAAGAAAAGAAAGAAAAAAGTATAAAAAAAGTAGTAAAACATCAAAAATATTAAAATACGGTACCGCTATAACCTAACTGACCCACACAAACAGAGTAGGTGCACATAACCGTTTTCTCACCATCCAAGAAAAAAGATCTAATTATTTTGATCGGTCTCTGATCAGAGTTTGATCAGAGTGGCATCAGTTTTTCTCAAAGTTCAAGAAAAAAAATTCTATACCCTCTCCATTCTGTTATATATATGGGGGAAGAAAAGAGCATTGCATTGTACTAGGTATTGGAGCACCAAAGGTGTATCAAGACAATATTAGGAAACCTATTTGCATGCTGACAGACAGCGTCTATTTACTAGCACATTTCCATAATATAGCAAACTGACTGTAAGGCCCAATGGGGCTGTGTGCATGAAAGCCTGTATGGCACTGCGCTATGGCCGATGACTCCCTTGGTAAGGCCTCTTTCACACTTCCGTTTTTTACAATCAGTCAAAATCCGCCAGGTTTTGAAAAAAACGGATCAGCAAATTTTTTTGCGGATCCGTTTTTTTCCCCATTGACTTTCATTATTGGCGGATCCTGACTGATTGCCGTCCGTTGCATCCGTTTTTTTTGAGGATCCGCCATAATGTTGCTGTCCGTCAACATCCTCAAAGATTTCCAAACGGAGCTTGCAACGTTTTTTTGGCCGGCGGATCCTCCAGACACTGATTTAACCCGAAATTCCATCTGGGTGCCGGACAAAAAATCTCTCTCTCTCTCTCTCGCCAGCGGTTCCTTTAAATTTCCTCATTTTGAACGGATCCGCTTGTCCGCCTTTTTGGCGGATTTTAACTGACACAAAAAACTGAAGTGTGAAAGAGGCCTAAGGAGCCCGTAGAGTCTCTGTATGATGCTGTACACTATTTATATCCACTCAATAGGCTGCTTCAATGGAAAATTGTTGGACTATTTCCATTTCTACATGGATTTTGTTGATTTTTCCTTCCACTATAGTCAATTGGAAGAGAAAAAGGATCCACATGGCCGTACAAATGAAAATGTACAAATTTTATTTCGCATAATTAAAAAAGATTGTACTGACGGTTAAAAAACTGTGCCCATTCTTAGCCATAGAATACTACGACTATGGGCTTCAGCCAGAAACGCATCAGAATAGGCTGTCTGGATAATCTTTTTTAATTATGTGAAATAAAATTTGTACATTTTTATTTGTATGGCCATGTGGATCCTTTTTCTCTTTTTCTTGTGAGTTTTATCCGGCGGTCAACAGATTTGGATCCATGTTGTATCAATCAGGAGCAACCTTCTACATATTGCGCGGTGAGGCTTGTTTCCACCCTTTTTTGTGTTTTCCCTATAGCAAAAAAACATGACACAGACACACAACATTGGCCATTATTTGGCTTCAATTCCCACTATTCACGAAGTAAAGCCTTTTCTGCAGGAGTGAACACCGCCTTAGCATACTTTTACACTTACCGCATTTTTTGCTGTCCATTATTGCGGCCCGTTTTTGCGAGTCATATCGCCGCATTTTTTGTGGTCTGCCGCAATAACGGACCACAAAAAAGTTTGCGGATCGCGGTTTTTTACCAATACTATGGAAATAGTATTGGAAAAAAATACGACGTTTTGTAAAACCGGAAGTCACGGTGCACCGCTAAACCAAACTTCCATTTGTTTTTGCAGCCCCATTGATTTACAATTGGGGCCATGTCCATATGCCGTATAAAAGATCAATCAAGCTCGATCTTTTATCATGGCCGCAAAAACGGCCCTCACGGCCGTACGGCACACGGCGCACCGTGGATTTTTTGCGGGCCGATTTTGTGGTCTCATAGAAATCTATTGGGGGTCGCAAAAATCGGCCAGCAAGAACACGGTACGTGTATAGGTATCTTTTATAGGATAAATTCTATATCACTAATTAAAGCCATTTTTTACACATTACATTAACAGTGAGCAGTGACAGGGAGTTTACTAGAAAAAAATCCATTATCTTCATTGACAAAAAGATTGCTTGCGGTTTACAGAGCAGCTCAGCAGTAATCTGCCTAACTGGACATTTCCTAGACATCGGTGACGCTCTGATAACAAAATACTGCCCTGCAGCCCTCGGAAAGTGATGATTCTAAGTGTGTGTGGTTTGGGGTGGAGATGTGCGGTGTAGGCCTCTTTTTGGGAAGTCAGCATCAGTGGAAGGATGCATCCATGTGCACATTTATTATGGGTAAATGTGACATATTTGTTCTTTTTTATTTAGTTTACTATTTTTGCTAATATTTACGTCTAATAATATATCTTTTACTACTTTAATGCACATCATAGATGTCCAATGGGACAATTTATAATTGTAGCTACTACTGGTTGCATTCCTATACACAGGGAAGCCATGCTTCCCACTTCTGTCACTGGTAGGACAGGTGCAGATGATGATAGAGTCACTTATCCAAGAGAATCATCCTAATTATGCAAATGACACTGATCAAACTGTAATCTGAGTATGACACAGAGTGCTACAATTGTCTCGGATGAGGAGAAGACGGAGAGAAAAAAATTCTCCATCTTCACTCATCCGTTTGTAGCCTGATGTTTCCCATGCACTTGTATGGCTGAGAGCAATCCAAATATCGGATCAAACTTGGCAATGCTGCAATTTTTTCTCGGACAGACTAACATTGGTCCTAATGCAATCCGAGGCTTTGTTGGATTGCACTCGGACCGATAATACGGTCGTCTCCATGAGTCGGTATAACTAAAACTTTAAAAACTAGTTTGATGTCGAGGAACATCACACTTGTAACCTGGCATAGAAGATCAACCTTATAAGCCTTATACACACCAAAATGTTCTACTGATTCCTAAAGAATTAACGCCAATACAACTGTAGGCATTTCTCATTAACGGGATCCTGTCATTTCATTCATGCTGAAATGAATTATACCCTTCTAATAGTATAGCGCTCACACTTTAGTAATTAATACACTTGCATCCATACAGTTTATTTTGTCATTGTACAGAGTATGTAATTTTGTGTATTTGTTTAATAAAAATATATTTTTAATATATATCGCTGGAGTCTCTTCATATTCTGGGACTAGTATTATAATTTTTGTCGCAGATTGTTTGCTTGTTTAGCTGTTAGTGAATTGTCTAGCATTGCATTTTCTCATTGTGATTGATTTGATTCATGCTGCCTGACCCACGGGCATGAATCAGAGTCTGGCTTTGTATCTGCCACCTTGTATGTTTTAGGCTGTGTGCACACGTAGCTTTTTTTGCGTTTTCGTGGCATTTTTAAACGCGCGATTTTGCCACGAAAACGCAAAAAAAAAAAGCATCCCATGCAATCCTATGGCATTCTGCACATGCTGTGCTAATGATGCGTATTTTTCCGTGGCGGAATTGTATCGCGGAAAAATACGCAGCATGTTCATTCTTTGTGCGGAATCGCTGTAAAATCCGCACACATAGGAATGCATTGTTCCGCTTATTTTGCATGTGGCTATGCTCACCATGCGAAAAATAAGAGGAAAATTTGCGGATGGTGCCCAGGGTCTGGAGGAGAGGAGATTCTCCTCCCGGCCCTGGATACCATATCCCTGTTAAAAATAGAATTAAAATAAAAAATCATGTTATTCTCACCTTCCGGCGTCCCTCGCAGCGTCACCACGCCTCTGCGATGCTCCCGTCAACTCCTGTTCCCAGCGATGCCTTGCGACAATGACCTTTGATGACGTCGCGGTCCGAGACCGCGACGACATCAAAGGTCATTGTCGCAAGGCATCCCTGGTAACGGGACCTGCCGGGAGCATCGCGATGATCGGGAACGCTGCGTGGGACGCCAGAAGGTGAGAAAAACACGATATCTTTTTACTATTGACGCGCATAGGCAGCCTCAATAGTAAAAAGTTGGTCACACTAGTCAAACACTATGTTTGACGAGTGTGACTAACCTGTCAATCAGTTTTCCAAGAAAGGCTACAAATCGCTTGGAAAACGCTAGTATTCTGCAAGCTAATTACGCTTGCAAAACGCTAGTTTTTCTGCAGGAAATATGCGGGAATTTAAAATGCGGATTTCTCGCATATTTCCCGCAGAATGGAATTCCACACGTGTGCATATAGCCTTACTCTAAAACGTTGCAGAGAAAATAGCATAATTTGAAAGAGCGACTGTGGACTGTTCATCTCAGCTAACAAGTTGGAGTTAGATTCCTGAGGCTTCTGCAGGCCCTAGACTGACACGTCTTTCCCTCTATATGTGCACATGTGATTTTTTGCCATGGAAAAGGCAAACAAGAGAGCAAAATATAGGAGGTACATCGGGTTAGTTTGTTTGGTTCCTGGGAGATAATGCTGAAGGGGGTTGTGAATAAGTGCTCACCTTACCAGGTAGTGCTATATAGACACAACTCTATCTTGTAGCACATAATGCTTAGGGAAGGAGGCTGCAGGGTACTCCGATCCCTCATGATTGGTGGTGTAGGAAGATGAGTCGAGACAGAGTCAGCGGTGTCCTTTAAGGCCGGAACTATCGGGACTGTCATCACTGTTGGCGGGGAGGTTTCCTCTGAGAGGGAGAGACCATTTTGCTGGACAGCAAGGGGCGTGGGGTATATAAGGAGACCTGAGAGCGGGAATGGGTCAGACTTAGCGGGAAGGCGACAGAAGACAGTTGTCTCCCTCTCTGCTGCTCGCGCTGACAACTCCACTCCACCTATCCCTCAGCGTGCTGGCCTTGAGGCTTCCCTGGACGCTATTAAGTTACCGTCTGTTTCTGTACTTTTGGATACCCCTGTTTTGCCTGTGATAGAGGATAAACTACCTAGAGACTTCTTTGTAAGGCCACCAGCTGCCGCGGTCTGTAAGCATGCCCACATCTCGTGTCCAGCGCCATTACTGAGGAATCCACATAAAGCACTGTTTCCACGTTTCGGCACACTCAAGTCAAGCAGGACCATATCCATCAGCCCTGTCAGGAGGCAGTGCTTCTCATATATCCGTAGCAGAGCCAGAGACTTTGTACACGATTTGCGACGCCGTCAGGAGATTTTCCAGTCCTTTCCCTGCCAGAACTGCAAGCAATAAGTTGTCTTGTTCTTGTATATCTTATTTCCGTGCATTGTGTTTGTATGTAATTTCCGCTGCTCCTTTACTGGCCTTAGGCTAGTTTCACATTAGCGTTTTTTTGCGCAGCGCATCGGGCGCATAAAAAACGCAAAGAAAAACGCAAAACAAACGCGCGTTTTTTTTACGTCATGCGCACGCTGATGCGTCAAAAAAACGCAGCGTTATTTGCGTTTTACATGCGTTTTTGCATGCGTTTGCGTTTTTTATGCGCATGCGTTTTTAGGTGTGACATTTCACAATAGAAAAATCCTTGAACACCAATGGGTCACCAGTGGGCGTGTGTCATTGGAATGTTTTATAGACCCTGTACTGCTGAATTCATCAGATTTTGCTGCTGTTTCCGGTGTCAAGATGGACCTGCGTCTGGATAATTTCCGCTTCAAGTTGGATCTTGACATCGCGCTGTCTCAGGCGTATGCCTTTTGTTGCCAGCAAGAAAGGGAGAGGGAGAGACAGCAGAGACGGCAGCGGCGTCGGTTTTGGAGGCATCCAATTATCGAACTCCGGGCAAGCCGTGGAGCATATCACACGCTGTACAGCGAGCTCCAGGAAAACCCGGAGAAATTTGCTGACTATACCCGGATGTCCCAGGAAAGCTTCCTTGACTTGCTGGGTATGGTTGAAGGAAACATCCGGAGACAGGACACTCAGCTCCGGCGTGCCATTCCTCCCGAAGAAAGGCTCCTTGTCACCTTACGGTATGTATGTTGTTATGTTTGCATAATTTTTTTTGCTTTTTCCATTTTTTTTTTTTTTTTTTTGGCCAAAAAATTCGGGGTTTTTTTGGCTATTGAATTTTAACATTATTTTTGGGAAATTGCTTTTTTGCATAATGGTTTTTCTTCTGTCATGTACTAATCCCAAGCCTTTATAAAATGTTTTTTTGCTATGTTGTATTAACCCCTTACCTACAATTGACGTAATATTCCGTCCATGTGACCATGGACCTAATTACCATGGACGGAATATTACGTCATCGCGATCAGCGGCGCCCACGTGGTGAGCGCCGCTGATCGCGGCCGAGTGTCAGCTAATTATCATAGCTGACACCCGGCACAATGTGTCAGGGGCGGTCACGGACCGCCCCCGACACGTTAACCCCTTGCACACCGCGATCAAACGCGATCGCGGTGTACCGGGGGTTAAAGGGAAGCATCGGCAGGGAGGGGGCTCCCTCCGTGCTTCCCTGAGCCCCCCACGGCAGCGCAATGTGCAGCGCTGCTGCGGGGGACTCCCTTCCTCCAGGCCCCCGAATCCAAGATGGCGACGGGGGCCTTCGGGGGCCTGAGGAAGCTGGCTTCCTCAGTGCCTGCAAAGCGCAGGCATGAGGAAGTCTGCAGCAGTGCCTGTGACAGATCGCTGATCTGTCACAGTGATCTGTGATGTGACAGATCAGCGATCTGTCACAGGACAGTGATGTCCCACCTGGGACAAGGTAATAAAGTAAAAAAAAAAAAAAAAAAAGTGTTAAAAATAATTTAAAAAAAATCGCTAAATAAATTAGTTAAAAAAAAAAAAAATATTCCCCAATAAATCCATTTTTTGAAAATAAAAAAAAAAAAAAACAATAAAAGTACACATATTAGGTATCGCCGCGTCCGTAATGACCTGCCCTATAAAACTGTCCCATTAGTTAACCCCTTTAGCGAACCCCTTAAAAAATAAAAATAAAAAACGAAGCAAAAAATATTGATTTATTATCATACCACCGAACAAAAAGTGCAATAACGCGCGATCAAAAAGACGCATATAAATATCCATGGTACCGCTGAAAACGTCATCTTGTCCCGCAAAAAACGAGCCACCATACAGCATCATCCGCAAAAAAATAAAAAAGTTATAGCTCGCAGAATAAAGCGATACAAAAATAATTATTTTTTATATAAAATTGTTTTCATTGCAAAAAACCGACAAAACATAAAAAAACGACCTAAATGAGGTATCGCTGTAACCGTACTGACCCGAAGAATAAAAACGCGTTATCAATTTTACCGCACGCGGAACGGTGTAAACGCACCCCCCAAAAGAAATTCATGAAAAGCTGGTTTTTGTTCATTCTGCATCCCAAAAATCGGAATAAAAAGCGATCAAAAAATGTCACGTGCCCGAAAATGGTACCAATAAAAACGTCAACTCGTCCCGCAAAAAATAAGACCTCACATGACTCGGTGGGTCAAAATATGGAAAAATTATAGCTCACAATATGTGGTGATGCAAAAACTATTTTTACAATAAAAAGCGTCTTTTAGCGTGCGACAGCCGCCAAACATAAAAACCGCCATAAATCGTAAATCAAACCCCCCGTTATCACCCCCTTAGTTAGAGAAAAATAATAAAACTAAAAGAAAATGTATTTATTTCCATTTTCCCGCTAGGGTTAGGGTTAGGGTAGGGTTAGGGCTAGGGTTAGGGCTAGGGTTAGGGCTAGGGCTAGGGTTAAGGCTAGGGTTAGGGTTAGGGCTAGCGTTAGGGCTAGGGTTAGGGTTAGGGATAGGGTTAGGGCTAGGGCTCAGATTAGGGTTAGGGGTGTGTTGAGGTTAGGGTTGGAGTTATAATTGGGGGTTTCCACTGTTTGGGCACATCAGGTGCTCTCCAAAGGCAACATGGCGTCTGATCTCAATTCCAGCCAATTCTGCGTTGAAAAAGTCAAATGGTGCTCCTTCCCTTCCAAGCTCTGCCATGTGCCCAAACAGTGTTTTACCCCCACATGTAGGGTATCAGCCTACTCAGGACAAATTACAAAACAACTTTTGGGGTCCAATTTCTCCTGTTACCCTTAGGAAAATAAAAAACTGGGGGCAAAAATATAATTTTGCGGAAAAAAATGTTTTTTTTATTTTCACGCCCAGGCGTTATAAACTTCTGTGAAGCACTTGGGGGTTCAAAGTGCTCTCCACACATCTAGATAAGCTCCGTGGGGGGTCTAGTTTCCAAAATGGGGTCACTTGTGGGGAGTTTCAATAGTTTAGGTACATCAGGGGCTCTCCAAACGCACATGACACCCGCATACCAATCCATCAAAGTCTGCATTCCAAAACGTCACTACTTCCCTTCCGAGCCCCGACGTGTGCCCATACAGTAGTTTTCTCCCACATATGAGATATCAGCGTACTCAGGACAAATTGGACAACAACTTTTGGGGTCCAATTTCTCCTGTTACCCTTGGGAAAATAAAAAAAATGGGGACTAAAAGATGATGTTTGTTGAAAAAATACGATATTTTTATTTTCACGCCCGGTCGTTATAAACTTCTGTGAAGCACTGGGGGGTTCAAAGTGCTCACCACACATCTAGATAAGTTCATTAGGGGGTCTAGTTTCCAAAATGGGGTCACTTGTGGGGGGTTTCCACTGTTTAGGTACATCAGGGGCTCTCCAAACGCAACATGACACCCGCAGACCATTCCATCAAAGTCTGCATTCCAAAACGTCACTACTTCCCTTCCGAGCCCCGACGTGTGCCCATACAGTAGTTTTCTCCCACATATGAGGTATCAGCATACTCAGGACAAATTGGACAACAACTTTTGGGGTCCAATTTCTCCTGTTACCCTTGGGAAAATAAAAAAATGGGGACTAAAAGATCATGTTTGTGGAAAAAATACGATTTTTTTATTTTCACGCCCGGTCGTTATAAACTTCTGTGAAGCACTGGGGGGGTTCAAAGTGCTCACCACACATCTAGATAAGTTCATTAGGGGGTCTAGTTTCCAAAATGGGGTCACTTGTGGGGGGTTTCCACTGTTTAGGTACATCAGGGGCTCTCCAAACGCAACATGACACCCGCAGACCATTCCATCAAAGTCTGCATTCCAAAACGTCACTACTTCCCTTCCGAGCCCCGACGTGTGCCCATACAGTAGTTTTCTCCCACATATGAGGTATCAGCGTACTCAGGACAAATTGGACAACAACTTTTGGGGTCCAATTTCTCCTGTTACCCTTGGGAAAATAAAAAAATGGGGACTAAAAGATCATGTTTGTGGAAAAAATACGATTTTTTTATTTTCACGCCCGGACGTTATAAACTTCAGTGAAGCACTGGGGGGTTCAAAGTGCTCACCACACATCTAGATAAGTTCCTTGGGGGGTCTAGTTTCCAAAATGGTGTCATTTGTGGGGGGTTTCTACTGTTTTGGTACATCAGGGGCTTTCCTAATGCGACATGGTGTCCGATCTCAATTCCAGCCAAAAACGTCAAATGGCGCTGCTTCCCTTCCGAGCTCTGCCATACGCCCAAATAGTGGTTTACACCCACATGTGGGGTATCTGCGTACTCAGGATAAATTGCACAATATCTTTTAGGGTCCTGTTACTTTTGGAAAAATAAGAATTGAGGGTGAAAAGATCATTTTTGTGGAAAAAATATGATTTTTTAATTGTACTGCTGTACGTTATAAACTTCTGTGAAGCCCTTGGGGGTTCAAAGTTCTCACCACACATCTAGATAAGTTCCTTGGGGGGTCTAGATTCCAAAATGGTGTCATTTGTGGGGGGTTTCCACTGTTTTGGTACATCAGGGGTTTTCCAATCGCGACATGGTGTCCGATCTCAATTCTAGCCAAAAACGTCAAATGGCGCTGCTTCCCTTCCGAGCTCTGCTATGCGCCCAAATAGTCATTTACACCCACATATGGGGTATCAGCGTACTCAGGACAAATTGCACAAAAACTTTTAGGGTCCTGTTACCCTTGGAAAAATAAAAATTGTGGGTGAAAAGATCATTTTTGTGGAAAAAATATGATTTTTTAATTGTACCGCTGTACGTTATAAACTTCTGTGAAGCCCTTGTGGGTTCAAAGTTCTCACCACATATCTAGATAAGTTCCTTGGGGGGTCTAGTTTCCAAAATGGGGTCACTTGGGGGGGTTTCCACTGTTTAGGTACATCAGGGGCTCGCCAAACGTGACATGGCGTCCGATCTGAATTCCAGCCAATTTTGCATTGAAAAAGTCAAACGGCGCTCCTTCCATTCTGAGCTCTGCCATGCGCCGAAACAGTGGTTCCCCCCCACATATCAGGTATCAGCGTAGTCAGGACAAATTGCACAATAACTTTTGCAGTCCAATTTCTCCTGTTACCCTTGGTAAAATAAAGAA
This sequence comes from Dendrobates tinctorius, assembly GCF_039654945.1. Classification (NCBI taxonomy): domain Eukaryota; kingdom Metazoa; phylum Chordata; class Amphibia; order Anura; family Dendrobatidae; genus Dendrobates; species Dendrobates tinctorius. The sequence goes on from NW_027361797.1 coordinate 595,617, forward strand.
AATTGAACCTGAAGTATTTTTTTTGTGAAAAAAAGTTAAATGTTCATTTTTTTTTAATATTCAAAAAATTCCTGTGACGCACCTAAAGGGTTAATAAACTTCTTGAATGTGGTTTTAAGCACCTTGAGGGGTGCAGTTTTTAGAATGGTGTCACTTTTGGGTATTTTCTATCATATAGACCCCTCAAAGTGGCTTCAAATGTGAAGTGGTCCCTAAAAATAAAATGGTGTTGCAAAAATGAGAAATCGCTGGTCAAATTTTAACCCTTATAACTTCCTAGCAAAAAAAAATTTTGGTTGCAAAATTGTGCTGATGTAAAGTAAACATGTGGGAAATGTTATGTATTAAGTTTTTTGTGTGCCGTATCGCTGTGATTTAAGGGCATAAAAATTCAAAGTTGGAAAATTGCGAAATTTTCAAAATTTTCGCCAAATTTCCGTTTTTTTCACAAATAAACGCAAGTTATTTGAATGCAATTTTACCACGAACATGAAGTACAATATGTCACGGGAAAACAATGTCAGAATCACCAGGATCCATGAAAGCGTTCCAGAGTTATGACCTCATAAAGGTACAGTGGTCAGAATTGTAAAAATTGGCCCGGTAGTTAACGTGCAAACCACCCTTGGTAGTGAAGGGGTTAAAAAAACATGCAAAATAGTTAGGCCATGTACTTTTTATTTTCAGTGTTTTTAGTAATACCCAAGACAGAAATATAATTATTTTTTCTTTTTATGTTTTGCAGGTTCCTGGCAACTGGAGAGAGTCTTTCATCCCTGCATTTCCAGTACCGGCTGGGAATCTCAACTTTATACGGGATTGTTGCCGACACCTGCAGGGCTCTGTGGGATGTTCTGTGTCCGGAGTTTCTGCCATTGCCCACTGCCGAAAAGTGGCTTCAAATATCGGACAAATTCTGGGCAGTCTGCAATTTCCCGAACTGCCTAGGAGCGGTGGACGGGAAGCACATCCGCATCACAAAACCTGCAAGAAGTGGCTCTGAGTACTACAACTACAAGAAGTACTTTTCCACAGTACTAATGGCCATTGCGGATGCAGACTGCCGGTTTGTGGCGGTGGACATAGGGGCATTCGGACGGGGCAACGATTCCCAGACTTTTAAGAACTCTGATATGGGCCGGAGGTTGTACGGCAACCATTTCAATTTTCCACTGGCACGGCCTCTTCCCCAAACCCAAACTCCACCACTGCCATTTGTAGTGGTTGGGGATGAGGCATTTCAGATGTGCCAAAACCTGCTGAAGCCGTACTCCAGCCGTGACTTGGACCACCCCAAGAAAATTTTCAACTACAGGCTTACGAGGGCTCGCAGGACTGTAGAGTGCGCCTTTGGCATTCTAGTGTCCAGATGGCGAATTCTCAGCACCGCCATCAATCTCAAAATGGAAACAGTGGATGAGGTGGTGAAGGCGTGCGTGGTTCTGCACAATTTTGTTATGGCAAAGGAGCGGCCGAACTTTGACATGGATGAACCTGCTGCCAACCCTTTGCCAGATTTTACTCAGCACCCTCTTCGGTCATCAGTCGAAGTTGCCCAAATGAGGGACCAATTTGCGGACTTCTTTTTATCCGATGTGGGTCGTGTAGCATGGCAGGATCAAATGATTTAATAGTTTTGTTGTTTGGTAAAAAATAAAATACATGTTTTTTTATACCTGTACCCAGTGTACTGTGTCTTAATACACTCCACTACTCACCTGCCCAGGTTAAAGGAAAGAAAGGGAAACCACCATAAAAAAAAAAAATATATATATATATATGTGTGTGTGTATGTATGTATGTATATATATGTGTATGTATATATGTATGTGTGTATATATATATATATGTGTATACATATATATGTATGTGTGTATATATATATATATGTGTATATATATATATGTGTATGTGTGTATATATGTGTGTGTATATATATACTGTATATATGTGTATATATATATGTGTGTGTGTATATATATGTAAATATATATATGGGTGTGTATATATATATATGTGTATATATGTAAATATATATATATATATATATATAGGTGTGTGTATATATATATATGTAAATATATATATATATGGGTGTATATATATATGTGTGTGTGTGTGTGTGTGTGTGTGTGTGTGTATATATATATATATATAAAATAAAAAAAAGAAAAATCTGAAATATAGTATCCCTTTCAGAGTTGGATGGCTGACCATCCGGTATAAAGTAAAGAAAAACAAACCATAGTGTACGGCGCAGTGTGTGCAGGCGGCGAAAGACACAATAACCAAACATTATTTTGAAATAAAACTTTAACATTTATTTTACTTAGTTGGTGGAAACTGGGGGGTGTGGAGGGATGAGGAACGGCTTTGGGTGGAGTAATGGGTTCTAGGGGAAGGAGGAACCAAAGAAGTGGGGGAAGGGAGCCGAGGCAAGGAAAGTTGGGAGGTGAGGGAGGAGGGAGGGTCAGAGTCCTCCTCTTTGTTTTTTTATGACGGTGGCCCGTCGTCTTGCTGCTGTCCTGTCTAGAGCGGCTAGAGCCTGAGGACTGGCTAGACGCCGGGGACCGCCTTGAGCCTCGGGACCGCCTTGAGCCTCTGGACCGCCTGGAGGCTGTGGACCGGCTGGAGCTGGGGGACCGCCTGGCGCTTGTGGACCGCCTGCCAGGATCTTGTACCTGCTGTGGCATGCTGGTGGTGGTGGATGTCCTGGCAGGGTGCCGTAAATATTGAATGCGGGTCCCCCAGCTGATGCTGCTCCGAGGTGGTGGTGCTGGTGGCGGTCCATGCAGGCGTGGTGGCTGTGGCGGTCCATACCGGGGTGGTCCTCCCGCTGGTGGTGGCGGCGCTCCAGGCAGGGGTGGTGACGACGGGCCATCCAGTGGTGGTGGCGGCAGCAGTGGTGGGCCAGGCAGGAGCAGCGCTTGGCATGGTGTTGGCGGGTAAGTGTCCAGCTGCACTCGGACTTGGGGCGGTATATTGGTGTCCGGCGAGGCTTGGAAGTGTGGTGGCTGTGCAGTGATATGCAGCAGAAGTAGGTAATGCTGTAAAACGAGTCAGGGGTGGCACCGGTGGAAATGCCACCGCTGACTGCTGCATAATCCTACTCTGCTGCATAGCCTGCATAAAAGCATTGTTGCAGGCCTGCATGACAGTCAACTGGAGGTCAGGGGTAAGGTGTTCCGCTGTGTCCCGAGCTATTTGTGTATAAAAATGATGCGCTGGTCTGGCGAGGTCGACTTCCAGGCACTCAAGGCGACCCTCGATAGACTTGAAGCGTTGGTCCAAAAGGAGGAAACCACTCTCAAGTCTATCGGAGAGTGCCTTGAGGCTACTCTGAAAGACCGAGCTCAATTCAACGAACTCGGACATGAGAGGCCTGTCCGAGGTCCTCTGCCGCTGCTGGCGGGAAGTGCCCGCAAAACCAGTGGCAGAGACCTGGGACAGGGGAACACCTGAGCGACCAGCTTCCTGGTCTCCAGATGACTGTGGTGCAGACCTACAAGGTGCTTCCTCGCTGATGGATGGCTGGGAGGGGTCCGGGGCAGCTTGATGAAGGACCGCTTCGGGCCCAGGTTGCAGGGTGCTGCTCCAGGTGCTGTGAAAAGAAAAGAAAGAAATTACTACCATAAATTAACAATCGCCAACTCCTGTGGAATAGAAAAGCACAGAATAAAACACAATACAACTAGAAAATACTTACGTTCGGGAGGCAAGGACCGGTCTTAAAAATGCCAAGGCACGATGGTATCTGTACTTCGTGCCGGTCCTTGCCGCAGCACCACTGCGAACCTGCTTCTCCTGACGGATATCCCTGTTGAAGCGGTCCTTCTTCGAGCGCCAGCGGGTTCTGACTTTGTTCACTGTGGGGAAAAAAAAAAAAAAGTAAGACTATGCACTGGAGGCTGTGATCATCCAACTGTGTGTGATGATAGAAACTCCATGGAGTTAATAGCCAAGATCACTGCTGCATCACACTGCATTTAAATACTTGCGGACCCGGGGAGAGGCATTGTCCCAGCCATCCATCAGCGATTCGGCCACCTCGTTCCAGAGCTGCCGGATCACCACGTTGTCCGAGTGCAGTTGGTGACGGGTGTCCCACAACGGGACTCGCTCCTGGACTAGACGGATGAGCTCGTCGTTGTCCAGGGCGAGGTCCTCCTCCCGCTGTGGAGCCTAGAAAAGAAAGACAAACATTAATCTTTGAAAGTTTTTAAAATGAAAAATCTAGAAAACTAGCTGAAGAGCCCGGCGCTGCCCGGGCATAGTAGAACTGTGGTTAGTTATAGAAAATTATAATTATCCTCCATCCCATAGTCCCGTGCCCATATACCATCATACATATCCTCCATCCCATAGTCCCGTGCCCATATACCCATCATACATATTCTCCATCCCATAGTCCCATGCCCATATACCATCATACATATCCTCCATCCCATAGTCCCGTGCCCATATACCATCATACATATCCTCCATCCCATAGTCCCGTGCCCATATACCCATCATACATATCCTCCATCCCATAGTCCCGTGCCCATATACCATCATACATATCCGCCATCCCATAGTCCTGTGCCCATATACCCAAACATACAAACAAACATACACACACACACACACATACATACACACTTTGAGCTTTAGATATTGATACACAAGCCATGAAAAAAATTTTTGTTTTAAATGAAAATAAATGCAAAAAAAGCAAAAAACACCGAAAAAAACAACCATGAAAATAAAAAAAAAAATACTTTAAAAAATGATTACCAAAAAAAAAAGAAAATAAACCAGCCTAGAAATTAAGTTTAAAAAAAATCTGTAACCAAAAAAGCAGCAAAAAAAAACAAGGAAAATTACCAAAAAATACTAATAAAAATTTACCAAAAACATAAAAAAAATAAACACCTGAAAGAATTTTCAATACAGTTCCAAAAAAAAAGAAAATAAACCAGCATAGAAATTAAGTAAAAAAAAAAACAGTCCGTCTGTACTTACATCCCGTCTTCCCGCCCGCACTTGGCCTTGCTGCTCCTGCCGTTCCTCCGGTGGTGGTGGCGTGGTGGAGGATGAGGTCTGAAAATTAAACAAAAAAAATTAACCACATGTGTATATTTTTACCAATCCATACGGAAGCATGGTACTCACTTCTTCTGCCTCTTGCCCTGTCCCGGGGACATATTCGTCACCAGATGAAGACATGCTGCAATAAAAAAAAAAGAGACATAAGTACATAGAAATGTATTGAAATTTCAGCCAGACATTAGGTTTTTCATACTTACATTGGTGCAGCTTGTGCTTTTAGCTGTGTGTCCACTCGTTGAGCAGTCTGTTAAGTATTGTGGAATCCCAGTGCCCACACCATTTTATCACACACGCACGCATGCGTTCCCATAGGCTCCAATGTGGTGTTTTTGCGCATTCCGTGCGCAAGCGTGCGCATGCGTTTTTTTGACGAGACAGGGCGGAACCAAAAATGCAACATGTTGCGTCTGGCGCGAAAGACAAAAAACGCATGTGTACGAAAACGCAAGTGTGCGCAAGACCATGCGCACGTCATGTTAAACATAGGTGCGCACGGGTGCGCACGATGCGCTGCGCACAAAAGCGCTAATGTGAAACCAGCCTTACCTCCCTAAGTGAAGTATTACTTGCTATTGCACGTTCAGTAAACCCTTGTTAACCTCTTCACTGTCTCCGGCTACTCCCTGCATCCAACGGATCTTCCCCTGTTACATTTTGGTGTAGTTGAGACCAAAGAGGCCATTATGGCTTTGGACGGAGAGTCTAGAGACTCTATGATGCTGCGTATCCCCTCCCCGAGACCATGACATGTTTGCTAAAGTACTTCAGATCTTTGAAGCGAACCATGTGGACCCCACTGACGTAGGGGAACTGAGGACTTGCCTGTTTAGCCGTATGCAAAGAGAGGGGGAGACGGTTACGCAGTATATGAATGCCCTACAAGAATTACACACCGCCATTGTCAGAAAAGACGGGGTGGGGATAGGGTCGACAGATGTCGTGCCGCGTGACTTGTTGTTTACTGGCCCGCGGAACGCCCTGACCAAACAGACCCTGAGAGAGCAGGTGTGGGTAGACTCTTGTATTACTTTTGCTGACATAGGGAGAGATGCCTGCTCAAGTGAACAGGAGCAGGGGGTGACAGTCCCAGTAGGGAAGGTCCAGAATGGTGAAGCAGCAGTGCAGTCGGTAGTTGAACCCCAATGGGTTGAAGAGATGCAAAGAGAACTGTTGAATATTCAAGTGGAACTGGCCCAAATGAAAGAGAAAGTTGAAACCGGCAAGTGCACCTCCAGAAGTCAAGGTGAAGCAATGTCTGTAACGAGGGCCGAATGGTCAGTGGACCGAGGTCTTTCGTGTTTTAAAACTGCGGAGAGATAGGACATATGGCTAGGAAATGTCCCCGACGGCCTTGGCCCCGTCCACGCTGCCTATTAAACTAGAGGGCTCCGAGCCTGGGGGACGTCGCCCAGAGCCAGAATGGAAAGGAAGTTGTAGTGAAAGTTCCATGAATCTGGTATCTACATGCCCGCTGGTATGGGCCAAGTTCGATGGTCGGGCTGTGCATTGCCTGGTGAATACCATGTCTCAAGTGACCATGATGCCGGAAGCGTATTTCTGTCGGAACTTCTCAGAAACCCTCAGACCCGAATGGGGCCCAGTAGTAAAGCTGATGGTGGCAAACCACCTGCCCTTCCCGTTCACAGGGGTGGTATGGATGCAGGTCTCCCGGTGTGGGAAGGATCTTGGATGGAGGGGTATTGTGCTGACCCAGGGAGTGCCTTGTCACAGTCACATTGTTATAGTTATTAAGGTTGAAGGGAGACTTTAAGTCCATCTAGTTCAACCCATATCCTATCCTAACTTGCCCTAACATGTTGATCCAGAGGAAGGCAAAAAAAACCCATGTGGCAAACAGTAAGCTTCACATTGGGGAAAAAAATTCCTTCCCGACTCCACATACGGCAATCAGACTAGCTCCCTGGATCAACGCAATATTAAGGAAACTAGTGTATATACCCTGTAATATTATACTTTTCAAGAAAGGCATCCAGTCCCTTCTTAAATTTTAGTAGGGAATCACTCATTACAACATCATATGGCAGAGAGTTCCATAGTCTCACTGCTCTTACAGTAAAGAATCCACGTCTGTGAGTATGCTTAAACCTTCTTTCCTCCAGACGTAGAGGATGCCCCCTTGTCCCCGTCACAGGTCTAAGAGTAAAAAGATCATTAGAAAGGTCTTGGTATTGTCCCCGCATATATTTATACATTGTAATAAGATCACCCCTAAGCCTTCGATTCTCCAAACTAAATAACCCCAAGTGTAATAACCTGTCTTGGTATTGCAGACCCCCTAGTTCCCTAATAACCTTGGTCGCTCTTCTCTGCACCCGCTCCAGTTCAGCTATGTCTTTCTTATACACCGGAGACCAGAACTGTACACAGTATTCTAAGTGTGGTGATGATGAATATCCTGAAAGAATTTGGGAAGCGATTAGCCATCTCACTTGTCTTTAAACCAGTGGATTCCGCACACACCCAGCGGTGAGTGTTTCAACAGTTAATACGTATAGCCCAGGTGCAGGAAGTCTCTAGTCAAGGGGAAACGTTAGGAAAAGTGATTGTGCCAGCATCTGCTCAACTCACCCTACCACCAGGGCAGACTGTACTAACACTGCCCGTGCGAGCACATGTCCCGCTGGAGGGGGTGGAAGTCGAATTGGAACCTTCGGTAGTACAACTGCCTGCAGGATTCTTGGTGGCCCGATCGCTGGCCGTAGTACGAGAAGGGACGGTGCTGGTATGCTGCGTAAACCTCACAGACCAGGAGATTGTCGTCCCATGAAGAGGTGAAGTCGCACGGGTAGTCGACATGCCCGAAGAAGTCATACTGTTAGGGTTGCGGATCGCACTATATATAAAATATAAGAAAGTGTGATTGCAAGCCGGGGTCCACCGTGCAGAGATGGTAACCTGCTGCTCGGTAATGGCGGAGTATTAACTGAACACCGGCGGGTAAAACACTGACCCGGTGTGTACAGGAGCGAACTCTGTTACCTCACAGAGCCGCTGGAACAAATGCCAGAGCCTGTTAACTTCACAGGACTCGGCAGGGGAGTGCTAGTGTAGAGACACAGGACTCTGCCCCAAGGACACAGGGTTAGAGTCCCTCTAGCCCCACGAGCGTTCAGCACCGCGACTGCGATGCCTGGACAAAGTGACTAGAGATAACTGCTCCAACAGCATGCAGCGCCACCATGGCGGACGCCACTAACCAGCCTAAGCTAGAGCTGGAAAGCGCACTATCTGCGCACGGTGCCGCACTGATGGACGCTACTGTATAAGTGGTACAGTGTAGCCTTGTGCAGATTGGCACACACTGGCGCTACCACGTGAGAGAAGCTGGGAGCACTGCGGTGCTAGGGAGTGCCACTACATGGCGCTGACTATACACCTTAACCCTATAAACAAACACAACCAGAGGGAGGGAGTCTTAATGAGTCAGTCAGCGGTTCACAAGCATCCTTCATCACACACACAACTAGCCATCTGAGTCTATATTAGCGGCGACCTTCCGGGACCTTCCGTGTGGTCCAATCGGAACAGGCACGGGACCTGAGCATGTAACCCCTGAACTCCAAAAGGAGGTTGAGCCACGGGCATGCTCAGTGGAGCGAAAAAGGGACTTAGTCCCAGGAGCTGCTCGCTGCTGGCTAGTGCAGGCTGCTATAGCTGAACCAAGGATGGCAGCAGCAACCAACCTGACAGCAGCAACCAACCTGACAGCACTAGCTTGAGCAAAGCACCGGGAACAACATCTTTGCTGAGCAGGTTCCTCTGTGGCTGGGACTGAATGGGAGACCGCAGAAGGCAAGGCTTGGGATTTCTCCTGTGCAGAGGGAGAAACCTAACACCTACTGCCCCAGGACATACAGTTGGCAGTGAATCTGGAAGACCCTTGGTTGGTGAACTTCACTACCTCTCTGATGGCTGAACCACAATACATCCAAGGAGGTGAGTGTGTCTTAGAACAGATGCATGCTGAACTGTCTGAACTCACGCCCACCCAAGTGCATCAAGTAGAAGCGTTACTAGGACAATATCAGTCTGTTTTTTCGAACCATGAAGATGACTTCGGCTGCACCACAGCGATTAGTCACGAGATACCCACAGGGGATACAGTACCCATTCGAGAGCGCTACTGGCAGATTCCCCCCCAGTTGTATAAGGAAGTGAGAGAAATGCTCGGTCAGATGCTGCAGGCTGGTGTAGTTAGGGAGAGCCAGAGTCCATGAGCAGCACCCATTGTGCTGGTGCGGAAGAAGGATGGGACACTGAGGTTCTGTGTGGACCACCGTAAGCTTAATGCCTGTACTGTACGAGATTCATACCCTCTGCCCCGGATTGAGGAGTCTCTGTCTGCGTTGGGGAAGGCCAAATTCTTCTCAACACTGGATCTCGCCAGTGGCTACTGGCAAGTGCCCATGTCAGAAAAAGATCGGGCGAAGATGACTTTTATACTCCCCATGGGCCTAATTGAATTCAACAGGATGCCAGTTGGCTTGGCCAATGCCCTTGGCTTGTTCCAACAGCTGATGGAGAGGTGTCTAGGTGATTTGAACTTTTAGGTCATACTCATCTATTTGGATGACATCATCGTGTACGCTGCCTCATTTGAAGACCATCTACGGAGACTGGAGCAAGTGTTGAGCCATTTACAGAAGTATGAGCTTCGTGATGTTGGTCTACTAGGCATTGCTCCCACCTAGCCAGAATCCTGCTTCACACTGATGAGGGGCAACACCCCGAAACAGCTGTCTGTGAATGGATACCTGGCCTTGGTATTTCCCTTGTCATATCTGTAAACTCGTAAAGAGCTGGATATTGACTTAAAGGGCCACTTAATATGGTGGTAATAATGGTGGTTTCCGAAAGGAGCCACTCCTTGGCTGGGTCCTTCCCTGGAGGAAGATCTGGCTAGCCCCGTGTTTGAGACTCTTAAATGAGGCTCCACGGACTTTATTTACATAGAAGTATGGGCTGAAAGAGAAATCCCAAAAGTGTCACTTGTTCTGGACTCAGATCGAGTACCTTGGATATTTTGTTTCTGCCAAGGGAGTGAAGCTATCACAGGAGAAAATTGTGGTGATCAGAGACTGGCCGACCCCAGAGAACATAAAAATGTACGGGCGTTCCTGGGATTGACAGAATACTACCGTAGCTTCGTGAAGAATTTTGCTCTGGTGATGCAACCGTTAGGCTAGTTTCACACTAGCGTTTAAACGACGCGCGCACGGCGCCGCTAAGCCACGCCCCCTGCCGGCTCCCTGCCCGCCCCTTCCTGTTATCGCCTCCTCCGAGCGCAGAGGGCTGCATGCGTTATGCGCACCCTATCTTTAGCATAGGGTGCACAGGCCGTGGGCAACTATGAATATAGCGTGCGCTGCGCATTTTTGAATGTGCGCGCCAAAATGCAACATGCTGCGTTCGGCGCGCACGGCGCACCTCCAAAAATGCGCAGCGCACACTATATTCATAGTTGCGCACGGCCTGCGCACCCTATGCTAAAGATAGGGTGCGCATAACGCATGGCGATAACAGGAAGGGGCGGGCAGGGAGCCGGCAGGGGGCGTGGCTTAGCGGCGCCGTGCGCGCGTCGTTTAAACGCTAGTGTGAAACTAGCCTTACTCTAACTCCTGAAGGGGGTACACCCAAATGCCAAAGGTCGATCCATCTGCTGGGAGGAGAGGCAGGAGAAGGTGTTTTGTGAGTTAAAGAAGGCACGAAGCCGCGGTACTGGCTTATGCGGACTACTCTATACCGTTCATTCTCCACACCGACGGAAGCTTGCACAGACTTGGGGCTGTATTGTCACAGGTGCAGGACAGAGGAGAAAGGGTGATCGCTTATACTAGCCAGTCCCTTCAGGATTCCGAATGCAACCTGGACAACTACAGCTCCTTCAAGCTGGAGTTGCTGGCGTTGGTGTGGGCCATGACGAAGAGATTTGCAGAATACCTGTCCGGCTGGGAGGTGCTAGTGCACACCCATAATGACCCGTTAGCGCTTCTGGAGAATGCCAAGCTAGGGGCCTTGGAGAAACATTGGGTGGCCTGGATGGTGAAGTTCCGGTACAGAATCTCCTATAGGAGGGGGGCAGAGAACACGCACGCTGATACCCTGTCCAGAGCAAGACATGCACCACTGGGAAAGAGTAGAGATGAGTTGCTAGAGGAAAAAGAAGTTCCCCGGTTCCGAAGGACCGCTGGGACGGTGGCGGCCATGTTGGACCAAATACAGACCCCCCCATCATGAAGGAGTGTTGGGATGAGTGGGTTCGATTGCACCAGTAAGATTGTGAACGTGCTCTGTTCAGACACTGGGTGACGTTGGAGAAGCTGCCTAGCCCGGAACAGCAGAGTACTCTGACTCCAGAAGCATTGAAGATACTTCGGCAGTGGGAGCACCTCCAGATGAGAAATGGGCTGTTATATTGGAAGGTTCAACTTCGGAGGAATGTGGGGCTTCCTGGCAGGTGGTGATACCAGAGACGGTGCTGTCTACTGTGGCCAATGAAGCTCACGAAAAAGGGGCTCACTTCGGTCTTAAAATAACATTCCAGTGGCTTCAATGGTTCGTTTACCACCCACGGATAAGAGCAGCGGTCGAGGAAGCTTGTAGATTCTGTAGGGCCTGTGAGTTGGCCAAGTCCCCGGAACAAAGAGCTCCTACTCAGATGATAGTAACCTCATCTCCCCTGGAACTATTTACCATTGACTATTTAACCATCGGGACAGCTCACCAAGGGTATGACCACTGCTTAGTGATGGTAGATCATTTCATGAAATTTGCAGTGGTGAAGCCCACCCGAGATCAGACGGCTGAGTCAGCAGCGTATGCTATCTGGAAACACTTTATTCAGGTGTATGGATGTCCACAGCGGATCCATTCGGATCAAGGAGCTTGTTTCTTGGGAAGAGTGATGGATGAATTACAGCGGATCTATCAGTTCGAGAGATCACACACCACACCATATCATCCTCAGGGAAATGGGGTCTGTGAGTGATTTATCCGCACTCTGATTCAGATGCTGAGGACCCTAGAAGACGATAGAAAAAGCTAGATGGCCAGAATATGTCTCTGAACTCATGTGGATCTACAATAATCGAGTACATCAAACCACAGGTTTCACACCTTACTCCTTGTTGTTCAGTCGAACAAGGAAAGGCGTCATAGAGCTGGATCTAGGAGAGGACTACCCACGGACGGGGGTGTCAACCTGGGTCCGAGAACATCGTCACCATCTACAGACATTACATCATTTGGTTCAGACACGGCTCCTGGAGCTGGAGGACCCTGAGAGGCTTCCCCTACGAGGGACAGATCTTTTGGTTGGTGATCAAGTGTTGGTGTGGGAGAAACGTCTCCGTGACAAGCTGGAAAATCGGTGGAAGAATAGGCCATACAGAGTGAAGCGTTGGGTCGGTATGGAAGGACCTGTGTACGAGGTTTATCCAGAAGGGGAAGAGAATGTGCCCACCAGAGTGGTCCACAGGAATATGCTCTGGCCATGCCTCTCCGAAGACCCCTTACAGAGGGAAGAAACCCCTGAAATTCCTGAAGAGGTGCTTCCTGTGGCCGTGGAGGATGAAGAAGAAAGTTTCGAACAGCCATCTGAAAGCTTATCTACAGATCAGAGTCCTGAGACCCCAGAAGAAAACGTTACGGCAGGTGCAGATTCGGCGTTGTCTCCACAAGAAGATTCCACTATTCCTTCCAGTCTATGTCGCTCTGAACGAACAACGGCTGGACAGCCCCCCATTCGGTATAATCAGGATCAGTTTATTTGGTGGCAAACTGCTAAACTCATCAAGAGACTCGTGGAATGGCGAGTGAAAAGAGAGGGGGGATGTAAGAAGATGAGTCAAGACAGAGTTAGTGGTGTCCGGTGCCCCTTAAGGCCAGAACTGTCGGGACTGTCATCACTGTTGGCGGGGGAGGTTTTGTTTGAGAGGAAGAGACCTTTCTGTTGGACAGCAGGGGGCATGTGGTATTTCAGGAGATCTGAGTGCGGGAACGGGTCAGACTTGGCGGGAAGGCGACAGGAGATGGTTGACCCCCTCTCAGCTGCTCACGCTGACAACTCCACTCCACCTATCCCTCAGCGTGCTGACCTTAAGGTTTCCCTGGACACTATTAAGTTACCGTCTGTTCCCGTACTTTTGGATAACCCTGTTTTGCCTGTTATAGAGGATAAACTACCTAGAGACTTCTCCGTAAGGCCGCCAGCTGCCACGGTCTGTAAGCATACCCACATCTCATGTCCGGCGCCATTACTGAGGAATCCACATAAAGGACTGTTTCCATGTTCCGGCGAACTCAAGTCAAACAGCACCGAATCCATCAGCACTGTTGGGAGACAGTGCTTTTCGTATCTCTGTAGCAGAGCCATAGACTTTGTACATGATTTGCGACGCTGTTGGGAGATTTTCCAGCCCTTTCCCTGCCAGACCTGCAAGCGATAAGTTGTCTTGTTCTTTTGTTCTTGCATATCTTATTTCCATGCATTGTGTTTGTATGTAATTTCCACTGCTCTTTTACTGGCCTAGCCTCCCTGCGCGGAGTATTACTTGTTATTGTCTGTTCAGTAAACCCTTATTAACCCCTGCTATGTCTCCGGCTACTCACTGCATCCAACAGACCTTCCCCTGTTACAGTGGTGCCACCTTAGATGCTGATAAATAATGTTCACAATGGCAACAAAATTCTGGTGACCAGTAGAAAAATCCATATCACCTACATTTGGAGCAAAACTGCTAAACCTGTGATAATATTAATTTATACTTATTAGTAGCTTCTCTAAAATGAACTAACTTCTTGGTACTGGGTCGCTGTTATCAAGTTTACTAAATATTTTGTAGATTGGCACCAAATATATGTAATATCCATTATTCTACTGGTCAGCTGGTTTTGGATTGACATTAACGATTCTTCTTACCTCTCCTCTCTCATATAGTGAACAGTATACCCTTCCACGGCCGGAACAGAGAGGTGACGCATGGCAGTGACGTCATGTGCCATTCATAGCGTTCACACCAACGTCAACTGCCAGCCTCTGATTGGTCAGTGACTGGTGTAGGAAATGTGGTGCAGGGTGACTGTGATATATTTCTATTGACCGTGCATCCGAGGACTAAAAAAGAGTGCTGGTGTCAATGGACCCACTTCCTCACTGGTCTGGGTCTCGGAAGCGCCATTGAACAGCAGTTCGCTGAATGCAGCCTCAGGGATGCATGTTTGAGACCCATTATGCATAGTATTAGCAGAGGCCACTGTATATAATAGCATAAGACAACTCAGTAAATATTGAGCGAGGTCTGTAATGATGAGAAGGACGCTGTATATAATAGGGTGCTAAACTAGTATGGGCACCACTTGTATACTGCAGTTGGTGTCAGCCACCTGCTTCACATTGGTGGTAATGTGTGTGCTCATCACGGTATTTAGCATTGGGTGACTATCTAGGTTCCTTAAAGTGGTAAGAAAAAGTTATACAGTAATTAATCCACAGAATAGGTACTAACTTTTAGATCGGTTCGGGTCTGACCACGGTCACCCCACCAATCAGCAGATCTGGAAGCTTCTATGCAGCCATCATCCCATCGAGTGTGAACAGTAGTGAAGCATGCACATTACCTTTCCATTCAAATGGGGTACAGAAGTTCCCCATTTTGAAGATGTCTTAAAGGTCAGACCTGCCAGTTATCTGTGTTATTATGTACTTTGTGGATAGGGGACAACTTCTACCAGAATACTCCTTTGAGCTTTTTTGAAGTCCGTAGACTGTCCCGTGAGCATGGGTTCATTACTTTTGTTCATCCCCTGTAACTTTTATACCTTATGGGCCCTTTAGATGATATAAAATAAAATGTCAGGAGACCAATCTCGTACTTTTGATATGTTCATATTCTCGATTTTAAATATTCTTTCTATATGCCCAACATGCTGTTTCCCAAAAGCGTCTTCTGAAACATAGAGCCTATTAATCATGAGATCATGACTGTATCTTACATTTTTTAACGTTCCTTCTGCTGTTTAATGTGATTGTTTGTTAATACCGTTAGGCAGGATTTTATTTTTATTGCTCACATACACTTCCATCATGTCATAGGCAGTTCTTTTTATCTAATCTTTATGGTCTTGGCTTTATGTACAATTTTCTAGTAGAAAAAGTTCAGGTTTCGCATCAGCAAATTTCACCCTTTTGCAATATCAGTTAAATTGAAGTAGTGTTCACCCAGCCAAAAAAGTCATGCGAAAACATATAATTTGTCCAATTAATACTTCTCAGCTTTCATATCATCTCAGTGGAATCCCTTACATATGGCAGCATATTGGCATTCTTTTTACATATTTTTCCAAGAATTGGTCCACATATGCTCTTAAAGAGTTTGTGAAAAATGCAGTAGTGAAGATAAGGACGGAGGTGGGTGACTTATGTTTATTCATATATCAGAATTCTTTATCAGTATTTCAGCAGTATTTATATGCCAAAACCAGGAGTGTCTCCAAACACAGAACAGGTGTCAATCTTTCAATATTATTTTTTTTGGAAATTCCATTTCTTGCTTTGGCATGCCAATACTGATGCAAAGTACTGACCAAATACTGATGTGTGAATAATCCCTTGGGAAGAAATATTCTTCCCATACACACACTGTTTATTTTCTCTCTCAAAATCCTTATACTTCTTCCTTCCTCCAAAATATGTTTCAGCTCACTTTAGTAATTCTTCGTACAATCATTTAAACTTTAATTTGTATTTTTGTAACGTAATATATCATACATAGAACTAAAATACATCTCTACCCCCAAGCTCTGTTCTCATCTCTGCTGGGCAATTCAGTTTCTATGATGGAGGCCCGATGCTATCGCATCGGGAGGGCGGTAATGTCACGATGGGGGCAGGCTTTGCAGCGTTGAGAATCTCTCCCCCCACGTGCTCACCCACCCATCCACTCTCTCTTTCCCCATGTGCTGACTACTCCCGTCTGTGCTCTCTGCTTTGACCTGTCTACCCCATGTGCTATCCCGCTTGTCTGCTCTCTCTCTCCACCACTGTACTGTCTTCTTCCCTCATGTGTTCTCTCGTTTGAGTTGTCTCCCCCCTGTGTGTTCTCTTTCCTATGTGCACGCACCCCTCCCCCGTGTAAAAATGAAAGCAAAGTAGGTAAAGGTAACATTTTATTAACATGGAAAAATTTATGACAAAGGTGCTTTACTTTACATTGTATCCACATAAGGACAAAAAACACATTTTATTCTATAATCTATGTCTATCTATCTATCTATCTATCTATCCCTGTATCTATTATATATGTATTTTATATTGATTTGTCATCTATCTATGTCTCTATCATCTGTTATTTGTCTATATGTCTAAATCTATATTTAATGTATGTATGTCATTTCTATCTGTCATCTATGTATGTCTCTATCATCGATGTATCTCACATGTATCTATCATCTATCAATGTATGTAATATGTATCTATCATCTCTCTATGTATCTCTTATCTAGCTATCTATTTATCTATCTATGTATGTGGGCCGCCCCTCGTCCCAGGGCTGTGGGGTACTCGGTACCGGGCCGGTGTCAGGGGGATGTGTCACAGCAGCAATGACCCGGTCCGTGGCCCTGGGCGCCCAATGAATCGGCGGGAGATGTAGTTAAATTACAGTTTAAAGGAATAGTTTGTAACGCCACCTGTGGTGCTTGGCAAGTGTGATGTTAAGCCAACGCTGCGTGCAGATCCACTGGGACTGATGGTGAATGCAGCAAAGATGGTAAAGTTCCCCACAGGCGGAGCTGTAGTCCCAGGGCAGTATAGAAGATGTAATGGCGGGGAGGCATAGATGGTGTAGGTACAGGTACTCAGGTGTAACGGTACAGAATAACTGGAGGACACCAGGGTGTGCGATTCCAAAGGTTTACTCACTGTTTGCAGTTCATACACACGCCTGCCTCCGTACTATGTTCTCCGGGTCAGAGCTCCAGCCAACCTCCAGGCCAGATAGGGTTCTCCTTTCCACACTCCGCCACCATGTACCTTCCTGAATGACTCCTCCAATTCGTCTTTAGGTGCGAAGCACTCCAGTACTTAGTTACCCTGGAATGCCTCTCTCTAGGTGTTCCTAGTCTTTACTTGTATGACAGACAGCTGTAGCCTGCTTCGGGGACTCCACTATCGCGTCCCGGCTCACTGTCCAAGTGCTGTTGTGTCCCAAGTCTATGATGGGAGCAAGGCGTTAGCGGCTCACTACTCCACCGGTGTCTGTTGCTGGACATAAAGATCCGATCAACCTTGGGGACCGGGCCCCGGCCTTTGCGCTCTGGACTGGAAGGGTTATCTATCTTTCTTCAACCCGCTTCCCACCGTCCTTCTATTCTCCTTCATTCTGATCGGTTCTCTCTTATGGAAGGTTAGGTTATCAATCTTATCAATCTCTTTCTCTGTCTTTCTCGTGCCAGCAACCCAGATCACTGGGACCTGCTGCAGCACGTCCTTCAGACATCCATCTTCTCCTCTCTCTCCTGCTCACTCCTCTTACCAACTACTCACCAATCCTCACTCTTCCCACTCTTTTGTATCATCTTACTCCACCCGCCACCCAGCACATCTCGTGTTACGAAGCAGGGTTCCACGAGGGGTGCTCTGCTACCCCCAGCCTGTAGCTGTTAGGTGGCCCCACTGAACTATCCTGTGTGTGGAATGCAGGTGTGGAGTGTGGTCAGGATTTCCCACCTTACCTGGATGGTGGGGCACTACACCTTAGGAGAAGGTGCAGTACCTCTGTGGCGACTGTGTCTATATCTATCTATCTCTATGGACCACACCCTGAGGTGGAGATATGGTGAACAGCCGTCCTGCCCATCTCTTTAGCTGTTCTCAAAAAACCCAGCCCTGTTAAAGTTAAGTCTCTCAGTATCTGTGACACTTGAGCATTAACTCCGGGTTCATATCACAAAGTTTTACAAACTGGATGACACACATCTCCCCTGTGATCACCTTACCAACATGACATGAGTCAACAGTGTGATGCAGCAGCAAAAAAAAGCCAAACACAGTTCTGGGATGTATTAAGAGAAGCATAGCGTCTAGATCACGTGAAGTAATTATCCCCCTCTGCTCCTTGGTCAGGCCTCATCTGGAATACTGTGTCCAGTTCTGGGCACCACATTTTAAAAAGACAGGCCCTGGAAACAAGCGGTGGACACCGTGTTCTTGCTGGGCAGGAGATACCACTATCCACTACTGATAGTCGTTGCACCCGGGTCCATTATCTAGGCCCTCATAATAGACAATTTTATATGATCTCATCAATAAAGAGATACACAGACCCATTCATATTAATGGGGTTAAAAATACCTGTACTGAACATTATTATTATTATTTATTGTTATAGCGCCATTTATTCCATGGCGCTTTACATGTAAGGAGGGGTATACATAATATTATACAGGACTCGCATCTTGAGCCTTTTTTTATTCATATTTAACCAAAGGACTCATCCAGGACCTTACAAAATTAATCTTTGGGGATTCTTAAAGTATCTTTCATGTGTTATTCATACAGACATTCACACAGACACCTCCGGAGAAGTTGGTGTATTGAGGAAGGACAGATGTGCGGACCAAAACGTCTACCTGTGACTGCTAATAAAATTCATCTTTTTCTTAAGTTTAGTGCCAAAAGTTTATTTGAATATTATTCTGGTGTGGGAACCTCTTTTGAGCACTATCAAAGCTGTGCCACGATATACAGTTTCTAACAAAGGCTGGACAAACATCTGTCTAGGATGGTTTAGTGAATCCTGTAATGAGCAGGGGGTTGGACACGATGACCCAGGAGGTCCCTTCCTTCTCTAACATTCTGTGATTCTATGTTTGCTCGTTTTGTCTGTTAGGTAAAATTTTTTTTGCTAAGGTCTTTAAACTCATCCCTATAATCAGTAAGGTTAATTGTTGGGCAAACCCTGTTCTGACAGTGGTGAATATGGTCATTGAAGATATACCATTTGCATTTGAGATAGACTTTTACAGTATATGCAAATACAAGTTATATAAACTGCTCAAAAAAATAAGAGGAAAACTTAAACAGCAGAATATAACTCCAAGTAAATCAAACTTCTGTGAAATCAAACTGTCCACTTAGGAAGCAACACTGATTGACAATCTACTTCACACGCTGTTGTGCAAATGGAATTGGCAACAGATGGAAATTATTGGCAATTATCAAGACACCCTCAATAAAGGAGTGGTTCTGCAGGTGGGGACCACAGACCACATCTCAGTACCAATGCTTTCTGTCTGATGTTTTGGTCACTTTTGAATGTTGGTTGTGCTTTCACACTCGTGATAGCATGAGACGGACTCTAGAACCCACACAAGTGACTCAGGTAGTTCAGCTCATCCAGGATGGCACATCAATGCGAGCTGTGGCAAGGTTTGCTATGTCTGTCAGCGTAGTGTCCAGAGACTGGAGGCGCTACCAGGAGACAGGCCAGTACACCAGGAGATGTGGAGGGGGTCGTAGGAGGGCAACAACCCAGAAGCAAGACCGCTACCTCAGCCTTTGTGCACGGAAGAACAGGAGGAGCACTGCCAGAGCCCTGCAAAATGACCTCCAGTAGGCTACAAATCGGCATGTGTCTGCACAAACGGTTAGAAACAGAGTCCATGAGGATGTCTGAGGGCCCGACAACCACAGATGGGGGTTGTGCTCACGAAAAAAAAAAATTGTGTCTCTATTTTATGAGACTTGTAACTTTTTCTGCTGATAAATCAATTGTGGGAAGTGTGGCGACCAAAAAATGGAAGTTCTTTAATTTTATTTTTTTTTAGCAGTTAACATATGGTCTAAGTAATTTTATATTTTGATTGGACATTTGCAAACATGTAATTAATGAAGTTGGGAACTATGAACTGGGGATCCATATGTACTGGAATACTATGGCTGGCAATATATGAACTGGGGCACTATGTCATGCTCTATATGAACTGTGGCCTTATGGCAGGCACTATATGGACTGCTGCACTATAGCACCATATGAAATTGGGTACTATGAACTGGGGTGCTATGACCGGCACTATATGAACTGTAATATTGTAGCTGGCTTATATTAACTGAGGTACTATGGTTGGCACTACATGAACCGCTGCACTATGGCTGGCACTAGAACTGGGGTGCTATGGCTAACACTACATTAACTGCTACACTATGCCTGCCATTATTTGAATTGGGGCATTATGGTTTGCTCTACATGAACTGTTGCACTATGGATGCGAGCTGGGGTACTATGGCTGGGTCTACAGTATATACTGAGGTACTAGGACTGGCATTGTATGAATTGGGAAATTATGACTGGCTCTGTATGAACTGAGACACTATTGTGGGACTCTGCAAAGTCAGGCGTCACAAATGTTTGTGAAATCTGATGGCATGAGAAGCCAGTTCTTCAGCCATTTTTACACACACAGAGGTAATTGGTGTAAGGGATATTGTGGCGTCTGATGGGTAGCAGCTCCCTCAAGAGAACTACTGTGTCCAGGAGAAGCAAACCTGCACCCCTGGAATTGAGTGGTGCTGGGGATCAAGGAGGGCAGCCAGTGCCTTCGCTGTGGTTGCTGTCGAGACTCCAGTGAAATCTATGCAGCCGCATGATACAGTATTCTGCATGGTTCAGGAAGGTTTTAACTCCTACATGTCAGCTAGGGATCAGATCCTTAGTTGCCAGCGGTGGGAAGAGAGCTGAGGTTATTGTCCTGTAAGCCTGAGGTGCCATGGATGCCACAAAGGTCCAGACTGGGCATTACTGCACGCCTAGTAAGAGAGCAATCCAGCACTGTGATGGTAACCGTGAAGTGAGTAAAATCACAGAGTGGACCTGATTTCTGCTACTATTGTTACAGATTATACATTCAGTTGACATTTCAAGGGATTTTCAGGGGGGAAAAAATTTGGAGAAAGACATATTACCCACATACCGGAATAGTGCAGAATACTATACTTATTCATTCTCCTTAAAGGGGTTGGTCACTACTTCTTTATTTTAAAAGAATCCTTCCAGCATTGTCTAAAAGTAACAAATAGTGTATACTCTACTCCTCTACTCATCCCGACTTCTCTTCTGGCACGGACGTCTGTGCCAGGGAACTGTGTGTTATTTGTACATAATATTGGGGTGTTTTTGTAACCAGAAAACATAGTGAACAACCCTTATACATTACCGAAAGGTCAGTACATAGCTTGAGGGGCATAGTTCATTAAATTGGTCTTAATTCTTTGAAAATGTAGAAATAGATTTTGTCATATGCGCACCCATGTGCCGCGGCTTACTTTCCTATACAATGTTGTGGGCCCCTCGTGCCGTGGCCATGTTATGTACAGTGCTAACAGTGCCAACAGAGAAACGCTACAGAACTCAATGTCTTTACACTGTTAATCTGGGTGATGTGTTTGATAGATATCTATGTTTATACACAAGTAGAATCTGTGATTAAAACTGTCGGTACTTCCTTCAAATATGTATGCTGCATATATGGTGCCAAAATTCAATATTTCATATGAAAGGACAGAAAGAGAGTGTCCAAACAAGTAAACATATAGAAAACTGTTATCAGACCTTGTCAGAACATGCTACGTGCTGTATGGTGCATGGTATGGCCACTGTATAGGGAGATAAAGAGATATACATTATATCAGGCAGTATGGATCCATAACTTGTTTTTTTGTTGTTTTTCTTTTTTTTCAAAGATAAGTGGAAGGGTGTAACTCCCAGGAAGCCAATGACAATGTCTTTGCTTATTGTTGACCATGTTCCGTTCCCTTTAAAAAGTGCTTGACAGGAGCCCTGTGTCAGGGACCCTCCAGCTCATCTGCACTTACCTGAAGCAACCATGACTTTCTCCGAGGCTGAAAAAGCTGCCATCTCCTCCCTGGCAGCCAAGATCTCTGCCAATGCTGAAGACTTTGGAGCAGATGCTCTGTACAGGTAATATAGCTTACATAATGAACAGCACTTCTAAATTTGCTTCCAGTGCGTATGGCAACTGCTATCCTTTGTTATCTATTTGGCATTATGATGTTTTATATATATATAATTTTTCTGGTTAGCCAGTAAAGGTATCGCTCTGAGAATACTTTTGTGCCCATCAAGGTTGCATTGTAATCACCATCCATCTACCTGTGCAGCCTATCAGTTGTATATGTTCTTTTCCCACAGGATGTTCTTGAGCTTCCCTCAGACCAAAACCTACTTCAGCCACTTCGACCTGAGCCAAGGCTCCAAGGATCTCCGAAGCCATGGAGGAAAGATTGTGAAGGCCATTGGCAATGCTGCCCAGCACGTGGATGACCTTGACCATGCTCTGTCCTCCCTCAGTGACCTGCATGCCCAGAAGCTCAAGGTTGACCCTGCCAACTTCAAAGTAAGTAATTCATTCAAAATACTATGGGGAAGATTAATAAAATCTAATTTATGGGTAAATATTAATGTATTTTCACATGTCAAGCACCATGGAATAAATGTCGCTATAATAAATAATAACAATGTTTTAATTAATTAACATAGCATTTAAATTACTGAAAAATAAACATTTACTTAATTTCATGAATAAAAATAATAGGTATAAGGTGTGGTGCATGCAAAAAAATAATATATATATATATATATATATATATATATATATACACACAGTATATGCCTTTTAAAAAAGTTAGCATTTTTTAGCATTTTTGTGTAAATAACTAATAATGTCGCATTGCAGATTATGAAAAAAAGTTAACACTTTATTTTAATGGCTCAAAATTGTAATAACTAGACCTAAATTAAAGCAGTTAAAATATGGAACTAATATAAATGTGGTTCCATTTTGATTCCTAATGCCAATTTCTTTCTCTTGTAGAAGCTGTCCCAAGCCATTCAGGTGGGCCTGTCTGCCCACTTCCCCGGAGAATTTACTCCTGTTGCTCAGGGCGCTTGGGACAAGTTCCTGGCTTCTGTGTCCTCTGTCCTGGTGTCCAAGTACAGATAAACTGGGCCTCGGTGGGATAACTGTTTTTTTAACATGTCTTGACCAGTTCAATAAAGATGATTGATTGAATTGTTCATGGCTGTCTGTGCTGATTACATTTATAGCAATTTATAGCAATTGAAATAACCATATCACTATTCCTATATCACACATGCCAACTATAGTGGGGCTGCCAAGGGTCCTGGGTGTTGCCACCAATCTGCTCACTTCCCATCACTCCTTCATTACTCCTCTTCATAGAGAGTCTCAGCCATGTATTTATTAAAGGGACCTTATTTAATTGTAGCAAGATAAATGGGAAACCCACCAATAACTGATACACAAGTGACAAAACTAACCTGTAGAAGTGATCAGTATGTCAGCGTCTGTAGCTATATATTGTGAGGCAGCGCTGTCATTTACTTAGGGGATTCTCGCTTGCAGCGAACAAAAACACAACCGGCACCAGGATTTCCATATATCATCACAGTCCATGTGGTTTATTGTTCAGCATAAACCAGCATACAGTTCATATCAGCATTACCAGGCATAGCGTTCATTACAGAGTTCCCCTCTGTCAGCAATGTCCAGCATACACAGGTTGCTCAATGCCCAGCATACGGGCTCTCTTAGCCTCATTTATCTCACCCACGTCAGGATCTCCACATGGTTCCGTCACTCATGCTGCAGACGTCCATATCCCTTCAGGGAACTTTCAGGCTCTGGCAGCCATTACACCCAGCCACACACAGGCTGTTAGCCAGGAGACATTCCTCCTCACGGGACCTTCCACTCTGGACCAACCAGGTCCCAGCATTCACCACATGTGACCTACCCTGGCCACATTATATGGTCCATAGCCACGCCCACCGGGTCATGTGAATATGACCTCATCACAGGTCCTTCAGGCATTCACATAGCCTTTTACAACATGCGTTTTCAGACACACCCCTGGGTGGGTGTGTAGGTAACCAGAATCCGCCCATCTCTCTAGTTACCTGAAGACTTCGCCCTTATATCTTGAAATAACACTTCAGCAATGTCATTGCTGATCAATACACATAACTAAGTCTCCATCTCAAAGCCACCTTCTTTGAGATACACAACCATCTCTCAGGATTCTGCCACTCATCCTTTCTCTTGGAACCTCCACACAGCACCCCCTAGCGGACATAGTGGTTACTACACCACATACCTCGCCCCTCTGTTCAAACTTGTGGGGTTGAACACACAACATTACATCAGGCTCACGAGACCGGGCACTCATCAAATGTTGCCCCACAGGTCGAGAGAACCTTCTCCATCCATCATACGGCCTCCTCTCTATATTAGGCCTCCCCCGCCCCCAGTGGTCAGAATATCGGTCTTGATCTTTGACCCTCCAGTTACAGTGCGTCATCAGACACGGTCCAGTCACCACCTTCCTCTCTCTGTTTGTTCCGTTCCCCGACCAGCTCCCCCGGTTGGTACGGTCATCAGTCCAAATCAGGCCTACTGTCTGGCCTGAGTCTGATTCATTCAGGGTCTCACAGGAACTACGGTCTCTCAACGTCATCCTGCCAGTCGAACTACCACTTGCTGACATTCTTCGGCCATCTGCCCTGTCACTTCTTGGCGGAACTCTCCGGGTCCTTACATCTTGTTGGGTTGCAGGCGGCTGGCACCTGGTATTCCGTACTTCTTTATTAATTCGCCGGCGGTCCTGCCTCAACTGCTCAATCTCTTGCAGGTACCCCACTCGATACTCCAAGAGCATCCGAAAGTCTCTCAGGCTCTCCACGGAGCCAACCACCATGATGGGAATCCTACCCCCTTCACTGGATATCTGGTCTTCATCATCAGGAGGGATCCTCACCCTCACCACACCGGAGATATTCACAAGGTCTTGCATTACCTTCCCAAATCTTCCAATGATTCTCCCAATCAGAGCTTTGGGTACCGGCACCACATCTTTCCGCAAACCCAGCTGATCCATAGCCTCCCTTGCTAACGCTAGGCATCGAGCAGCCTTCACATTACTCTGCCTCACCCGCTGTTTGGTGTAGAGACATTGTAGATGCATCTCTTTTAGGACAGCTACTCGGTTAGATGTATCTTCTCTGTCTGATACTATCACCAACTGCCGAGTCTCAGGTGCCCAGTGCACCTCACACGCCCTGACCGCTTCTTTTAAATCCTCATGCACACCTTCCTCCGCACAAGCTTCTTGCATGTCCTCTGGTACATCAATCACAAACTGGAAGGTGGTGGTCTTGCTCTCTTACTGGACCGAAGGCTCTAGCTTTACCACGGACACTTCCCTCACTGCCTTTGACCCGACCGGGTGACTGTCTTCTTCAGTTCTTAACTCCCCAACTTCACACAATTTGGTCACTTCATGACCCTTTGCCCCGAGGGCTATTGGCCGTTCTGTCCTGTTATCACTTACGCTCACCCGCGGTAAGTCGTCATCCAATTTCTCCCGCAGAAGACTTTTAACTACTCCTCTGAGTTCTTCCATTTCTTCCCTGAGGGTCTTGTTCACATTTTGCCACAGTGACAGGTGATCACTGAGCTCCAAGACTTCTTTCTCAAGCCCTACCACATCCTCTCTTAAGGTGTTGTTCACGCTGTGCCACGTTAACAGGTGACCTCTGAGCTTAAGGACTTCTTTGTCAAGCTCCTCCATTCTGTGCTCGGCTGTTTGTCTCATTACACTTTCTCGTTCGAGCTGTTCCTTCACTGTCTCTTTAATTGACCGTACTTCCTGCTCTAGTTCTTTTTTGGCCTTTATGTGTTGTACCATTACTTCTTTACTCATATCGTCTAAGGGTACCCCTGGGTTAGTCCCGTCAGCTGAGTGAACCCCCCAGTTACCCTCTGACTGTGTCTCTACTCCCATTATCTTCTCGACTAGGTTACCATCAGTCCTGTCACGACCTTCCGTCAGCACTGCACTAGATTCTGTCCTAGTAGTGGCTACTGGCAACAACACGTCACAGTCACACCACACCGTCCGGTGAACCCCCAAGGCACTTTCTATCCGTGTGTCAGCTCTACTCTTTTGGTTTACCACACCCTTCTCATTCACACTGATGTACCCTTCAGGTGACGTCATGTCAGTAAATTCGTCCAACTCCATTCTTTCTCCGGTCGCCCCTACGTCTGGCCTGTCCACGTTAGGAGGCGTCAGCATCTCAGTGTCTGCTAGCCCTACAGTAGACACGTCTCTATCCACCGGGCATAGGTCATCAAACCTGACCAAGTCCCGGCCGCACTCCAAGGCATAAACTAAGTCTGGTGGTATACTGCCACCTTGGTACCCCCCGCCTCCGTACTCCTCAAACATTACTCTGTCTACCGCATAGTTCACTGTGACCCCATGTTTACAGCGAACCTGGACCATTTTCTTGGTCAGACATAAAGTGAGAGGAGTTCCTACCAGAGTCACCTGACTCTTGGAGTCCTACCGACCCGAGATTCCTTCTCGGTGCAGCATCCCGGTACACACTTGCGGCCCGTCATCATTCGAAAAGAATATCCCACATTCTGGAAATGACATACATGCACACTGCAGTTTCCCAGACATACCCACTGAGTCAACTAGTGCTGCCATTTCCTGAACCACCCCAACTTGGGTTACCGCCCCCTCCCAGGACTCCACCCCTCTTTGGGTTACCACTCGGATTTGGGTTACCGCCCCCTTCTGGGACTCCACCCCCTTTTGGGCTACCACCTCGATTTGGGTCACCGCCCCCTTCTGGGACTCCACCCCTTTTCGGGATCTCCCCATGTCCGTTATACCGGTCTTCTCAGACCACAGTTCACACAACACAGTTTATGTTTTTAACGATACCACACAAGTCCATGTTGGCACCACCACAGCTCCTGCTGTCACCGATCACCGACACCACCGGCTGCTGTTCACACACACAGCAGTTGGAGTCACTGCAGCTCCTGTTGTGCCGTCTTCGTGGACCCGCCGATCCAACGGAAGCCGCTTGTCACCTTCGTAACCCCGCCGAGTTACCGGAAGCTGCTTGTCACCTTCGTGACCCCACTGAGCCACATCAAGCCGCTTGTCACCTTCTTGCCTCCCACTGAGCCACCGCAGGCTGAGTTGAGAAAAGAAGAAAAGAAAAACACCACACAAAAACTCAAAAACTCACGTGTCCTTTCTGTGTGCTATTCAGGACATACCGTCTCTGCCTGAGACCGTCCAACACACAGGACGCACTGGGTGCTATTCAGGGATCGACCCTCCTCCCAGGGTTTCCCAACACACCGGCAACACCAACACAAAACTCACATGTCCTGTCTGTGTGCTATTCAGGACGTACCGTCTCCGCCTGAGACCGTCCAACACACAGGGCGCACCGGGTGCTATTCAGGGAGCCGACCCTCTTACAAGGGTTTCCCAACACACCGGCCTCACCAGGTCCAGGGGCTTAGCGGGTGCTATTTAGGGCCTCTGTCTCTGCCTGAAACTGCCCAACACTTATACCTCACCAGGTCCAAGGTCATACCCCGTGCTCCAGGGATCTTCCCAACAGTGACCCTCCAGGACCTTGCTCACTGAACCCTCCAGGTACATAGCCTTACTCACTGACCCAGGTCAGTATAATACGAACACCTTTCCATTACCTGTGTCGGCCACACAGGTCCTCGGATACCTCTTCTCCACAGAGGCACCGTATAGCAATCACCAGTCTCTTGCTCACAGAGCCCGGTCAGTACAACACGGTTTTCACAACCGTCACCTGCTGGCCGCACAGGTTCTCGGACCCCTCTACAGCAGAGGTATCCTATAAGTCTTTGCCACTGACTCCTGTCAGCATATCACACGGCTTTCCATACTGTCAGCCCTCCTGGCTCAGCGTTGCCCTTAGCAACCGACTTTGCAGTCCTTTTCCGCTGCCCCTAGCAACAAGGCTACAATATTGCCCTTTGCAATTCTCCACCATATGTGAGGTAGCGTTGTCATTTACTTAGGGGATTCTCGCTTGCAGCGAACAAAAACACATCCCGCACCAGGATTTCCATATATCATCACAGTCCATGTGGTTTATTGTTCAGCATAAACCAGCATACAGTTCATATCAGCATTACCAGCATAGCGTTCATTACAGAGTTCAATGTCCAGCATACAGGCTCTCTTGGCCTCATTTATCTCACCCACGTCAGGATCTCCACATGGTTCCGTCACTCATGCTGCAGACGTCCATATCCCTCCAGGGAACTTTCAGGCTCTGGCAGCCATTACACCCAGCCACACACAGGCTGTTAGCCAGGAGACATTCCTCCTCACGGGACCTTCCACTCTGGACCAACCAGGTCCCAGCATTCACCACATGTGACCTACCCTGGCCACATTATATGGTCCATAGCCACGCCCACGGGTCACGTGACTATGACCTCATCACAGGTCCTTCAGGCATTCACATAGCATTTTACAACATGCGTTTTCAGACACACCCCTGGGTGGGTTTGTAGTTAACCAGAACCCGCCTATCTCTCTAGTTACCTGAAGTCTTCTCCCTTATATCTTGAAATAACACTTCAGCAAAATCATTGCTGATCAATACACATAACTAAGTCTCCATCTCAAAGCCACCCACTTTGAGATACACAACCATCTCTCAGGATTCTGCCACTCATCCTTTCTCTTGGAACCTCCACACAGCGCCCCCTAGCGGACATAGTGGTTACTACACCACAAAATATATATATATATATATAAATATATATATATATATATATATATATATACACTCACTGGCCACTTTATTAGGTACACCATGCTAGTAAGGGGTTGGACCCCCTTTTGCCTTCAGAACTGCCTCAATTCTTCGTGGCAGAGATTCAACAAGGTGCTGGAAGCATTCCTCAGAGATTTTGGACCATATTGACATGATGGCATCACACAGTTGGCGCAGATTTGTCGGCTGCACATCCCTGATGCGAATCTCCCGTTCCACCACATCCCAAAGATGCTCTATTGGATTGAGATCTGGTGACTGAGGAGGCCATTTGAGTACAGTGAACTCATTGTCATGTTCAAGAAACCAATCTGAGATGATTCGAGCTTTATGACATGGCGCATTATCCTGCTGAAAGTAGCCATCAGATGTTGGGTACATTGTGGTCATAAAGGGATGGACATGGTCAGCAACAATACTCAGGTAGGCTGTGGCGTTGCAACGATGCTCAATTGGTACCAAGGGGCCCAAAGAGTGCCAAGAAAAAATTCCCCACACCATGACACCACCACCACCAGCCTGAACCGTTGATACAAGGCAGGATGGATCCATGCTTTCATGTTGTTTACGCCAAATTCTGACCCTACCATCCGAATGTCGTAGCAGAAATCGAGACTCATCAGACCAGGCAACGTTTTTCCAATCTTCTACTGTCCAATTTCGATGAGCTTGTGCAAATTGTAGCCTCAGTTTCCTGTTCTTAGCTGAGAGGAGTGGTACCCAGTGTGGTCTTCTGCTGCTGTACCCCATCTGCCTCAAAGTTCGACGCACTGTGCGTTCAGAGATGCTCTTCTGCCTACCTTGGTTGTACCGGGTGGCAATTTGAGTCACTGTTGCCTTTCTATCAGCTCGAACCAGTCTGCCCATTCTCCTCTGACCTCTGGCATCAACATGGCATTTCCGGCCACAGAACTGCCGCTCACTGGATTTTTTTTCTTTTTCGGACCATTCTCTGTAAACCCTAGAGATGGTTGTGCGTGAAAATCCCAGTAGATCAGCAGTTTCTGAAATACTCAGACCAGCCCTTCTGGCACCAACAATCATGCCACGTTCAAAGGCACTCAAATCACCTTTCTTCCCCATACTGATGCTCGGTTTGAACTGCAGGAGATTGTCATGACCATGTCTACATGCCTAAATGCACTGAGTTGCCGCCATGTGATTGGCAGATTAGAAATTAAGTCTTAACACACAGTTGGACAGGTGTACCTAATAAAGTGGCCAGTGAGTGTATATATATACTTCCTGCTATTCAACACCCCAATGTAGTAACTATCTAGTTTGGTATGACCCATGGTGTCCAAGCATAGAAGATAAGGATGGTGTAAATGGATCACCCCCTGGGGTGTAGGTGTTGTTGTTTGCCAGGGGTTCCAGGGCCGTGGGATACTCGGTACCAGGCCTCGTTCACTTCAATGGGAGTTGTCACGGTGGCTGTGACCCGGCCCGTGGCCCTGGGCGTCCATTGTAATGAAAGGGGAATGTTGTGGAATAAAGTTTATAAGAGATTCATGACGCCACCTGTGGTGTTCGGCAAGGGAGATGTTAAGCCGACGCTGCAGACAGATCCTCTGGGACAGATGGTGGTGGTGCAGCAATGGTGTTATGACCCTCCACAGGCAGGGCTGTTGTCCCAGGGCAGTGTAGGAGAAGGGGCTGCAGGAAGACGTAGGTGGTGTAGTGTCAGGCACCCAGATGTAGCAGTGTTAGAGGTGTTGGCGCGAGAAGAAGTGGAGGACACCAGGGCATGTAGTTCCAAAGCTTTACTCACAGTCTGTTGTGCCCGCTTCTGTGCCGAGCCCTCCAGGTCAGGGCCCCAGTCAACCTCCAGGCAAGATGAATGGCTCCTCTCCAACACCCTGCCAATATGTGCCTTCTCTGCACGTCTCCTACTTAGCACCTTTAAATGAAGTCCTCACAGTACCGTGATACAATGGAGTTCCTCCTGTCTGATGTTCCTATGAACTTTACTTGCACGACAGACAGCTGTAGCCTGCTTCAGGGACTTCTGACTATCAAGTCCCGGCTCACTATCGTTGCTGTAAGAGGTGTTGTGTTGTGAGTTCATTTTCCCCTTCATTACTGAGGCCCGAGGAACTCCCTCTTCTGGTAAAGAAAGGTAGTGAGCCTGATTGTCAAACACCTGAGGCTGATGATGAGGACTGGCTGAGTGGAGTTACGGACTGGATATAAGGCTGTCGACGCCCTTCTGCCCTGCGGGTGATTTCTCTGTGGGATCCTTTGAGACCAGTCTGAATTCCTACTCCTCCAAAGCTAAGTTTGCTGCTCGGCCTTTTGCTTTTGTGCTTTGTCTTTGTTTTTGCTTTGTTTTTCTGGATTTCCGCCTTTCCCTGCTGGGGTGTGCTGAATTCATTTAGCTCTGTCTTCTGAAAATACCTGAGTGCTGATTCAGTTTTTGAAGCCTAGCTGCTTCAGGGCCTTTTTCATATCAGCTGGTTGGCTTATGTCTTTGATAGGGTTTTGGCAGATTGCAGACAGCAGCCTTCCTGTCCTTTCCTATCTAGGTAGTTTTGGGGCCCCGTCTTTGCTCAGTCTATCTTTCTGTCTGTGTTAGTATTTTCATCTTGCTTCACCGTCATTATATGTTGGGGGCTGCCTATTGCTTTGGGGTCTGCTCTGGGGCAGTTTAGATTTCCTCTTTCTTTCTTTAGGCCTATGTATTTCTCCGGCTGTGATCGAGGGGTCTAGGGCATCGTAGGAACCCCCCACGGCTACTGCTAGTTGTGTTGATAGGTTCAGGTTTCTGCAATCTAATAGTTGCCAACTTCTCTGGTTTTCTGGACTTAGCTTGTATTTCTGCTTTTGCCTCCTACGGTGACTCATTCATAACAGAATCACCCGCCATACCGCAGATTCTAGGGTACTCAATAGCAGGAAAGAATTGTAAAAAAAAAAAAAAAAAAAAAAAGTGTGTATATTTTTTCCTCTATATCTCTGAGGCCGTAGGGGGAATTTTTTTTTTCTCTCAATGGAGATAAAGCAATTGTCTGATCGTGTGGAGCAGCTCGCTGTGGAAGTGCGGGGAATTTCCGCCTACCTTGCTCATTCACATGCTGCTGAACCAAAGATTCCTACACCTGATGTATTTTTTGGGGATCGGTCTAAATTTTTGAATTTCAAAAATAATTGTAAATTATTTTTTGCCTTGAAGCCTAACTCGTCAGGGAGCTCCGCGCAGCAGGTTAAAATTGTCATCTCTTTGCTGCGAGGCGATCCCCAGGATTGGGCATTTTCTTTGAAACCAGATGATCCTATTCTGACTAATGTGAACGCATTCTTTCAAGCTTTGGGGTTGTTGTATGACGAACCTAATGCCATTGATCAGGCTGAAAAGACCCTGCTGGCATTGAGCCAGGGTCGTGATTCTGCAGAATTGTACTGTCAAAAATTCCGAAAGTGGGCAGTACTTACTACCTGGAATGATAATGCCTTGGCTGCTCTCTTTCGGAAGGGGTTGTCAGAAGCCGTAAAAGATACTATGGTGGGATTTCCTGTTCCCTCTGGTCTTGACGATTCTATGTCATTAGCCATTCAGGTTGATCGGCGTTTGCGCGAACGCAAAGCTGCACGAGAGGTGTTGCCACCTGTTGAACAAATGTCTGAACCTATGCAATGTGATAGAGTTTTTTCCATAGAGCAGCGTCAGGAGTTCAGAAGGCGTAATAAGTTGTGTTTTTTCTGTGGAGATGCCTCGCATATTATTTCTGTCTGTCCCAAACGAGAGAAACGCTTTGCACACACGTTTTCTGTTGGGGGGGTTCAACCTAAGTTTCTTCTGGCTATTACTCTGATCTGCTCCCTGTCCACATTTTCCGCCAAGGCTTTTGTGGATTCGGGAGCAGCCCTAAACCTAATGGACTTGGATTTTTCTAAACGTTGTGGATTTCCGATGACACCTCTGCAGACGCCTATCCCTTTGAGGGGAATTGATGCTACTCCTTTGGCTAAAAATAAACCCCAGTTTTGGACCCAGGTGGTAATGCGGGTCGCCCCAGACTATCAAGAAAATTGCAGATTTCTGGTGTTGCATAATCTGCATGATACTATTGTTCTGGGGTTTCCCTGGTTACAGATTCATAATCCAGTTTTGGATTGGAAATCTGTGTCTGTGGTGAGTTGGGGTTGTCGGTGTGCCTTTAGTGAGGCTCCGGTGTTTTCCACCTCTCCTCAGTCGCATGATGTTCCTGATTATTTGGCGGACTTTTATGATGTATTTAGTGAGAATGAGTCTGCGTCTCTGCCTCCTCATAGGAGTTATGACTGTGCAATTGAACTGAGCCTGGGGTGTAAATTTCCCAAGGGTCGGCTCTTCAATTTATCTGTACCCGAGCACGAGGCTATGCGATCCTATATTAAGGAGGCGTTGAGAAGGGTCATATTAGACCATCCTCGTCACCCTTGGGTGCCGGTTTTTTTTTGTAGCCAAAAAGGATGGATCATTAAGACCTTGTATTGATTATCGTGCCCTCAACAAAATTACTGTTAAATATCAGTATCCGTTACCCCTGATTTCTGATCTATTCTCCAGAGTTAAAGGTGCTTGCTGGTTTACCAAGCTTGACCTCAGGGGGGCGTATAATCTTATTCGCATTAAGCAGGGGGATGAATGGAAGACGGCGTTTAATACTCCGGAGGGACATTTTGAGTACCTGGTGATGCCTTTTGGGCTCACTAATGCCCCTTCTGTCTTCCAGTGCTTCATGAACGATATTTTCCGAGATTTTGTCGATACATTTTTGATTATCTATCTGGATGATATTTTAATCTTCTCCAAGGATTGGGATTCTCATGTGGAACATATTCGGACTGTGTTCCGGATCTTGAGGGAGAATTCCCTGTATGTCAAGGGATCTAAATGCCTTTTTGGGGTACAGAGGATTTCTTTTTTGGTATTTATTTTGTCCCCGTCAACTATTGAAATGGACCCGGCCAAGGTACAGGCCATTCACGATTGGGTTCAGCCCACTTCTTTGAAGGCCCTCCAGAAGTTTTTGGGTTTTGCTAATTTTTATCGGAAATTTATAGCAAAATTTTCTAGTATTGCCAAGCCATTGACTGATTTGACTAAAAAGGGTGCTGATGTGTTAAATTGGTCTCCGGAGGCTGTTTCTTCCTTTCAGGAGCTGAAGCGAAGATTCACCTCCGCTCCGGTTTTGCGGCAACCTGATGTCTCACTTCCATTCCAGGTAGAGGTGGATGCTTCTGAGATTGGTGCAGGAGCTGTTTTGTCCCAAAAGGATCCTGTAACATCTAAAATGAATCCCTGTGCTTTCTTTTCCCGAAAGTTCTCTCCATCTGAACGTAACTATGATGTGGGGAATAGGGAACTGTTGGCCATGAAATGGGCATTTGAGGAGTGGAGACATTGGTTGGAGGGAGCTAAGCATCAAGTCGTGGTCCTCACTGACCACAAGAATTTGATTTACCTAGAGTCGGCTAAGCGCTTGAACCCTAGACAGGCTAGGTGGGCCTTGTTTTTTACACGTTTTGATTTTGTGGTTTCTTTTCTTCCTGGAACAAAGAATGTCAAGGCAGACGCCCTCTCTAGGAGCTTCCTTGCTGATTCTCCTGTGGTGACCAAGCCTGCTACCATCTTAGGCGAAGGGGTAGTTCTTTCTGCCATCTCTCCCGATTTGAGACGTGCTCTGGAAGAGTTCCAGGAGGACAAACCTGAGCGTTGTCCCAGTGGAAAGTTGTATGTTTCTGACCAGTGGAAGAAGAGAGTGATGTCTGAAGTTCATTGCTCTGCTTTGGCTGGTCATCCAGGTATTTTTGGTACTAGAGATCTGGTGAGTTGGTTTTTTTGGTGGCCCTCCTTGTCTCGTGATGTCAGGAATTTTGTGCAGTCTTGTGGGACATGCTCCCGGTCTAAATCGTGTTCTCGCTCTAGTGGGTTGTTGATGGCTTTGCCTGTCCCCAAGAGGCCATGGACCCATATTTCAATGGATTTCATCTCTGATATGCCTGTCTCTCAGAGGATGACTGTTATTTGGGTGATTTGTGATAGGTTCTCTAAGATGGTTCATCTTGTACCACTCCCTAAGTTGCCGTCTTCCTCTGAGTTGGTGCCCCTGTTTTTACAACAGGTGGTTCGTTTGCACGGGATTCCTGAGAACATTGTATCTGACAGAGGAGTCTAGTTTGTGTCTAGATTTTGGAGAACTTTCTGTTCCAGGCTGGGAATTCAGTTGTCCTTCTCCTCTGCTTTTCACCCTCAGACCAATGGGCAGACAGAGAGAACAAACCAGACCTTGGAGTCATATTTGAGATGTTTTATTTCTGCTGATCAGGATGATTGGGTTTCATTTTTGCCCTTGGCCGAATTTGCTTTGAATAATAGAGCTAGTTCTGCCACTTTGATGTCACCTTTTTTTTGTAACTTTGGGTTTCATCCTAGATTTTCTTCAGGGCAGGTGGAGCCCTCTGCCTGCCCAGGTGTTGACACTGTGGTGGAGAGAATGCACCAGATCTGGGACCAAGTGGTGGATAAGTTATCTCTCTCCCAGGAGAAGGCCCAGCGGTTTTCCAACCGACATAGGACCATTGGTCCCCAGTTTAAGGTTGGTGATATGGTGTGGTTATCATCAAAAAATATTGCTATGAAGGTGGCTTCTCCTAAGTTTAAGCCTAGATTTATTGGACCTTACAAGATTGTGGAGATTATTAATCCAGTCTCTTTTCGTTTGGCTCTTCCTGTCACATTTAAAATCCATAATGTGTTCCATAAATCTTTGTTGACGAGGTTTGTTGAACCTGTTGTTCCGGGGGTGGCACCTCCAGACCCTGTATTGGTTGAAGGTAACATGGAGTATGAGGTAGAGAAAGTACTGGATTCCCGTCTGGCTAGACGGAGACTCCAGTATTTGGTTAAGTGGAAGGGTTATGGTCAGGAGGATAATTCCTGGGTCTCTGCCTCTGATATTCATGCCAAACGATTGGTGCGTGCCTTTCATCGGGCTCACCCTGATCGCCCTGGTGGCGTAGTTGAGGGTTCGGTGACCCCCCCTCAAGGGGGAGGTACTGTTGTGAGTTCATTTTCCCCTTCATTACTGAGGCCCGAGGAACTCCCTCTTCTGGTAAAGAAAGGTAGTGAGCCTGATTGTCAAACACCTGAGGCTGATGATGAGGACTGGCTGAGTGGAGTTACGGACTGGATATAAGGCTGTCGACGCCCTTCTGCCCTGCGGGTGATTTCTCTGTGGGATCCTTTGAGACCAGTCTGAATTCCTACTCCTCCAAAGCTAAGTTTGCTGCTCGGCCTTTTGCTTTTGTGCTTTGTCTTTGTTTTTGCTTTGTTTTTCTGGATTTCCACCTTTCCCTGCTGGGGTGTGCTGAATTCATTTAGCTCTGTCTTCTGAAAATACCTGAGTGCTGATTCAGTTTTTGAAGCCTAGCTGCTTCAGGGCCTTTTTCATATCAGCTGGTTGGCTTATGTCTTTGATAGGGTTTTGGCAGGTTGCAGACAGCAGCCTTCCTGTCCTTTCCTATCTAGGTAGTTTTGGGGCCCCGTCTTTGCTCAGTCTATCTTTCTGTCTGTGTTAGTATTTTCATCTTGCTTCACCGTCATTATATGTTGGGGGCTGCCTATTGCTTTGGGGTCTGCTCTGGGGCAGTTTAGATTTCCTCTTTCTTTCTTTAGGCCTATGTATTTCTCCGGCTGTGATCGAGGGGTCTAGGGCATCGTAGGAACCCCCCACGGCTACTGCTAGTTGTGTTGATAGGTTCAGGGGTCTGCAATCTGATAGTTGCCAACTTCTCTGGTTTTCTGGACTTAGCTTGTATTTCTGCTTTTGCCTCCTACGGTGACTCATTCATAACAGTGTTGGCGCGAGAACAAGTGGAGGACACCAGGGCATGTAGTTCCAAAGCTTTACTCACAGTCTGTTGTGCCCGCTTCTGTGCCGTGCCCTCCAGGTCAGGGCCCCAGTCAACCTCCAGGCAAGATGAAAGGCTCCTCTCCAACACCCCCCAATTTGTGCCTTCTCTGAACGTCTCCTACTTAGCGCCTTTAAATTAAGTCCTCACAGTACTGTGATACAATGGAGTTCCTCCTGTCTGATGTTCCTATGAACTTTACTTGCACGACAGACAGCTGTAGCCTGCTTCAGGGACTTCTGACTATCACGTCCCAGCTCACTATCGTTGCTGTTGTGTCCTCAAGTCTTATGTGGGAATATGGCATCTACAGCTGCCTATTCCTCCGGTGTCTGTTGCAGGACCTTTAGCATCCGAACAACCTCGGGGACCGGACCCCGGCCTTTGCTCTAGGACTCGAACGGGGTTCTTCTCTAACCCAGTTTCCACAGTCTTCTTTACCCCTCACGTTCCGAACTATTCTTTACTTCTTATGGAAGATCAGGCTGTCCTTCTGTGTCTCTCTCCTTCTCTCTATCTAGTGCCAGCAAGCCAAGGTCACTGTGACCTGCTGCAGCACTTCCTTCATCCATCCATCTCTCTCCTCGGACTACAACCCAGACTCAGACTCAGACTCAGACTGACTGTAATCCTACACCTTCCCGCTCTTTTTATGTATTCTAAACTCCACCCGCCTCCCAGCACGTCTCGTGTTCCAAGCAGGGAACCACCAAAGGTGCTCTGCTTTACTCCAAGCAGGGAGCCACAATGTGGCTTTGCTGAACTACTGTGTTGTGTGGGATGCAGATGTTGGAGCATGGCAAGGAGCTTCCACCCTACCTGGATGGTGGGGTACCACACCTCAGATGAGGTGCAGTACCTCTGTGGTGACTGAAGCCTCAGGGGCACCACATATACTAATGGAGTAATGGAGAATTAATTCGGTTGAACTCTTGGCTACTGGGAGATTGTGGGCTTGAAGACTCCCTCCTGTACCTGCATATGAGGGGTCCTTAAGGAACGACCACAAATGTGCCTCCATAATCTGGTGAGATTGTTCCCTATTTGACACGTATTTGTATTTTTAGACCATACCCCATTAGCAGAACCGGACCGGGGTACCTCTCTTGCGCCGGTTCCGGGACTGTCACCAGTGTTGCACGGGGAGAGCTTTCCGACCCGGACCGACTTTTGCACTGGACAGTAGGGTGCGGGTCTGACATAAAAAGGGCTGTGCGTGGGAAAAGGACAGGAGACCGGGCGGGAAGGTGCAGGCCTTGTCAGCAGAGTATCGCGTGTGTGCAGGCCCATCTGTCATATCCCCTGTGACTTTGTCCACTGTTCGGGTATGACAGACTGCTAAGCCTCTGCTGTCTCCTGCTCCTGGAGGTGACACATACTTGAGAACAGTGACTACTGCATGCGTAAGGTCCTGCCGAGGACAGGTGACTAGGCCAGAACTACCCGACTCCACAACCGCATATACCGCGGAGCAGAGTCACGCTCTGGCGGTATCACCCATTGAACTGATCCCTATACGAGGAAACCATGGGAACAAGAGCCCACCTAGGACAACAGAGACTCCCCGCTTGCATCGAGAACCGGACCTCCATCTACTCAGGACAACTCCAGAATGTCACGTGCTGCTGGTGTCGACGCAACCATTGGAGACCGAGACACTGCAATCAAGAAGCCGACAGACTGATAAGTTTACGCTCTCTTGAACATTCGCCTTATCCTTGTTCTCCTGATCCATTCCTTCCGTTCCCATATTGCTCTATACCTTACCTCCCATACTCCCCCTCTGCCTGCGTGACGCTTAACCCTGTTAGTAAATTTGTTAACTCTTGATCTGCCTCCTGTCTGTGACGACATCCCAGTTCCTGCAATTCTACACATACATCATACTTATTTCTCTATGCTTGGACACCATGGGTCATACCAACTAGCTTCGGTTTGGGGTCTGTCTTTAATTGAGGGGTCTGCTCCATGGTCTGTGTTTAGGGCATCAGGGGTCCATTATTATTTTAAGGGTCTAGTGTCTGTATCTATTTATGGGGTCTGATTTGAGTCAGTACTTGTTTATGGGGTCTGGTCTTGACATATAGGTATTGCTGTTAAGACTTCAGATTTCTGTTTGTTGCACTGTTGCCTAATGGCATCCTGCGATAATCTAATGACTTTTGTATCAGGGGACTCATGTGCTTGACGCCTACGCTTATATGCATTGTTTTAATACCAGCGATGCTGTTGCTCTTCAAGAGTCTCATTTGCCCATTGTCTTCAAAGTTTTGCCTTTGCTGCTTTGCTTTCATTGTCATTGGCGTACTTTTTAGGAGGAGACATGTTGGCGATGAAATTTGCTTTTTAAAGGGGTTTTCCCATGAACGAACGTTCATTTTAAAAATTGTCTGTGTCTGACCGTGTACAGAACATACCACAGCTCTTTGGCAGGGGAGGAAGCAAAAGACAACACTGACATTACAGCAGGAGATCTCAGAGGATACATTTTGTGAGGTAAAATATTGTTTAAAAACAGTCAGTGAAATATTTTACCTCACAAAATGTATCCTCTGTGATCCCCTGCTGTAATGTCAGTATTGTTTTTTGCTTAGACACTCATATTTAAGTCACATCCTGTCCTTTTCCTTGTGATCCTCATTGAGATGGTTCTACTCCTTCATTAGAGTCCAGCTGTGTTTAATTAAACTGATAGGACTTGAGTTGTAAAGGCACACACCGGTCTATATAAGACCTCACAGCTCACAGTGCATGTCAGACCAAATGAGAATCATGAGGTCAAAGGAACTGGCCAAGGAGCTGAGAGAGGTAAAGAAGAACCCCAAGATCACAGTGGGCTGAGCTCCACAGATGCAGTAGGGAGATGGGAGAAAGTTCCACAAAGTCAATTATCACGGCAGCCCTCCACCAATCCGGCCTTTATGGCAGAGTGGCCTGAAGGAAGCATCTCCTCAGCGCCAGACATATGAAAGCCTGCATAGAGTTTGCTAAAAAAAGCACATGAAGGACTCCCAGACTATGAGAAATAAGATTCTCTGGTTTGATGAGACAAAGATAGAACTTTTTGGTGATAATTCTAAGTGGTATGTGTGGAGAAAATCAGGCACTGCTCATGATCTGCTCAATACAATCCCAACAGTGAAACATGGTGGTGGCAGCATCGTACTATGGGGTTGTTTTCCAGCTGCAGGGAAAGGTCGACTGATTGCAATTGAAAGAAACATGAATGCGGCGAAGTACATAGATATCCTGGATGAAAATCTTTCCAGAGAGCTCTGGACGTCACACTTGGCTGAAGGTTCACCTTCCAACAAGACAATGACCCTAGGCACACAGCTAAAATAACAAAGGAGTGGCTTCAGGACAACTCTGTGACCATTCTTGACTGGCCCAGCCAAGGCTCTGACCTAAACCCAATTAAGCAACTCTAGAGAGACCTGAAAATGGCTGTCCACCAACGTTCACCATCCAACCTGACAGAACTGAAGAGGATCTGCAAGGAAAAATGGCAGAGGACCCCGAAATCCAGGTGTGAAAAACTTGTTGCATCATTCCCAAGAAGACTCATGCATGTACTAACTCAAAAGGCTGCTTCTACTCAATACTGAGTGGTCTGAATATTTGTGTGTCCCTTGTCTTACACATGTTTATTGTACTTGTCTATATTTCTCTTTTCACATGTAAAGCGCCATGGAATAAATGGCACTATATGAATGTATAATAATAATAATAATACTTACAGTATGACCATGTGATATTTCAGTTTTTCTTTTCTAATACATTTGCAAACATTTCTACATTTTGGTTTTTTTTCCAGTCAAGATGGGGTGCAGAGTGTACTTTAATGAGAAAAAAATGAACATTTTTGAATTTACCATATGGCTGCAATGAAACAAGGAGTGAAAAATTTAAAGGGGTCTGAATACTTTCCATACCCACTGTACACACATCTCCCCTGTGATCACCTTACCAACATGACATGAGTCAACAGTGTGATGCAGCAGCAAAACAAAGCCAAACACAGTTCTGGGATGTATTAAGAGAAGCCTAGAGTCTAGATCGTTTGAAGTAATTATCCCCCTCTGCTCCTTAGTCAGGCGTCATCTGGAATACTGTGTCCAGTTCTGAGCACCACATTTTAAAAAGACAGGCCCTGGAAACAAGCGGTGGACACTGTGTTCTTGCTGGGCAGGAGATACCACTATCCACCACTGATAGTCGCTGCACCCGGGTCCATTATCTAGGCCCTCATCGCAGATAATTTTATATGGTCTCATCAATAAAGAGATACACAGACCCATTCATATTAATGGGGTGAAAGACACCTGTACTGAACATTATACAGGACTCGCATCTTGAGCCTTTTTTGATTCATATTTAACCAAAGGACCCATACAGGACCTTACAAAATTAATCTTTGGGGATTCTTAAAGTATCTTTCATGTGTTATTCATACAGACATTCACACAGACACCTCAGGAGCAGTTGGTGTATTGAGGAAGGTCAGATGTGCTGATCGAAAAGTGTATCTGTGACTGCCAATAAAATTCATCTTTTTCTTAAGTGTAGTGCCAAAAGTTTAGATGAATATTATTCTGGTGTGGGAACCTCTTTTGAGCACCATCAAAGCTGTGTCACGATATACAGTTTCAAATAAAGGCTGGTCAGACATCTGTCTAGGATGGTTTAGTAAATCCTGCAATGAGCAGGGGGTTGGACACGATGACCCAGGAGGTCCCTTCCTTCTCTAACATTCTGTGATTCTATGTTTGCTCGTTTTGTCTGTTGGGTAACAGTTTTTTTGCTAAGGTCTTTAAACTCATCCCTATAATCAGTAAGGTTAATTGTTGGGCAAACCCTGTTCTGACAGTGGTGAATATGGTCACTGAAGATATACCATTTGCATTTGAGATAGACTTTTAGGCTGAGTTCACAAGTGGCGTTTTTTTCGCGTTTCCGCGGCGGTTTTAACCGAGCGATTTTGCCGCGAAAACGCGAAAAATAAGCATCCCATGCATTCTTATGGGATTCCGCAATGCTGTGCTAATGCTGCGGTTTTTACCGCGGCGGAATCGCTTCGCGATAAAAAACGCAGCATGCTCATTAATTTGCGGAATCGCGGCGATCCTGCACCCATAGGAATGCATTGTTCCGCTTACTTCCTGCATGTGGCTGTACACACCATGCGGAAAGTAAGCAGCACGGTCCGGAGGAGAGGAGACTGTCCTCCAGGCTTTGGGTACCATATCCCTGTAAAAAATATAATTTAAAATAAAAAATATTGTTATTCTCACCTTCCGACGTCCCACGCAGCCTTCCCGCCTCTCTCCACGCTCTCGTTCCCAGTAATCCTTTGCGAAAATGCCCGCGATGGCGACCGTTCTCGCTGGATTGCGAAGTCTCGCTGTCATTCGCACGACGTCATCGCGAATTACCGCGAGACATCGCGATCCCGCGAGAACGGACGTCATCGCGGGCATTTTCGCAAAGGATTACTGGGAACGGATGTGCGGGACGTCGGAAGGTAAGAATAACACCATTTTTAATTTTTTTTTTACATTCTATCTTTTACTACTGATGCTGCATAGGCGGCCTCAGTAGTAAAAAGTTGGTCACACTTGTAAACACTATGTTTGACAAGTGTGACCAACCTGTCAATCAGTTCTCCAAGCGATGCTACAGATCGCTTGGAAAACGCTAGCATTTTGCAAGCTAAATACGCTTGCAAAATGCTAGTTTTTCCGCGGGAAAATCACGGGAATTTAAAATGCGATTTTCCCGTGGAATGGAATTCCGGAATTCTCGCGGTAATTTCCGTGAGAGTTCCGGTACGTGTGCACTTAGCCTTACAGTATATGCAAATACAAGTTATATAAACTGCTCAAAAAATAAAGGGAACATTTAAACAGCAGAATATAACTCCAAGTAAGTCAAACTTCTGTGAAATCAAACTGTCCACTTAGGAAGCAACACTGATTGACAATCAATTTCACATGCTGTTGTGCAAATGGAATAGACAACAGATGGTAATTATTGGCAATTATCAAGACACCCTCAATAAAGGAATGGTTCTGCAGGTGGGGACCACAGACCACATCTCAGTACCAATACTTTCTGGCTGATGTTTTGGTCACTTTTGAATGTTGGTTGTGCTTTCACACTCGTGGTAGCATGAGACGGACTCTACAACCCACAGAAGTGACTCAGGTAGTGCAGCTCATCCAGGATGGCACATCAATGCGAGCTGTGGCAAGGTTTGCTGTGTCTGGCAACGTAGTGTCCAGAGACTGGAGGCGCTACCAGGAGACAGGTCAGTACACCAGGACATGTGGAGGGGGCCGTAGGAGGGCAACAACCCAGAAGCAAGACCGCTACCTCAGCCTTTGTGCACGGAGGAACAGGAGGAGCACTGCCAGAGCCCTGCAAAATGACCTCCAGCAGGCTACAAATGTGCATCTGTCTGCACAAACGGTTAGAAACCGAGTCCATGAGGATGGTCTGAGGGCCCAACATCCACAAATGGGGTTGTGCTCACACAAAAAAAATTGTGTCGCTATTTTATGAGACTCGTAACTTTTTCCGCTGATAGATCAATTGTGGGAAGTGTGGCGACCAAAAAATGGAAGTTCTTGCAATTTAATTTTATTTTTTTTTAGCAGTTAACATATGGTCTAAGTCATTTTATATTTTGATAGGACATTTGCAAACATGTAATTAATGAAGTTGGGAACTATGAACTGGGGATCCATATGTACTGGAATACTATGGTTGGCAATATATGAACTGGGGCACTGGGGCATGCTCTATATGAACTGTGGCCTTATGGCAGGCACTATATGGACTGCTGCACTATAGCTAGTGTGGCGCCCCGAGGAGTATGGTCGCCACAATGGCATTGCCTTCCTCCTAGGGAGGTGATGTCTTGGCTTGGAGCAATGAAGGGTCTCTCTGGCAGTTAATCAATGCATGCAACACAGTTTCCTCTCCAGGCAAGCAGGGGGAGCTCCGAACCCAAATCTGGGGGGGAAGAGCTTCTCTCTGGGGGCCAGGAAGGGGATAGTCAGTTAGTGTGAGGAGGGCGTCGAGTGCAGACGTAGAGGAGACGCGCTAGGGAGACTGAGGGAAAGAGAGAGCTCAGTCCCAGTGAGAGCGCATGATCTGGAGCCTGGTCTCCAAGGGTGTTTGGTTACCAATGGTCCTGCATCAGAAACCAGAGGAGTAGGAAGCTGTAAATGCTATATTCCCACACAAGACTTCAGTGCACAACAGCAACGATAATGAGCTGGGACTTGGTAGCAAGAAGTCCCCGAAGTAGACTACAACTGTCTGCCGTGCAAGTAAGGGTCAGAAGAACATCAGAGAGGAGGAACTCCAGTGTAACTCAGTACTGGGAGTACTTCATAGAGAGCGCTAGTAAGGAGACTGCACAACCCATCTGCCAGAGTGATTCCTGATTTGCTTCCAGGCCAACCAGCTCCTGTGCCATCTGTACTCAGGACCCTGGACTGCATTTGCCAAGTAAAGGTAAAGAAACTGCAACCTATTGTGTCCTTGCCTTCTTGTTGCAACCTCCCCGGCACTGCTACATCTCAGTGCCTGACACTGCACCTTCCTTCCCAACACCCATCTACACTGCCCT
The DNA here is from genome assembly GCF_039654945.1 of Dendrobates tinctorius. Classification (NCBI taxonomy): domain Eukaryota; kingdom Metazoa; phylum Chordata; class Amphibia; order Anura; family Dendrobatidae; genus Dendrobates; species Dendrobates tinctorius. Next base: position 639,999 of record NW_027361797.1, read on the forward strand.
GGGACAACAGCCCTGCCCGTGGAGGGTTATAACATCTCAGCTGCACCATACCATCTGTCCCAGTGGGTCTGTCTGCAGCGTCGGCTTAACATCTTCATTGCTGAAAACCACAGGTGGCGTCATGAATCATTCCTTTACAAACTTTATTCTCATCACTCATCCCTTTTACATGGACGCCCAGGGCAACGGACCGGGTCACTGCTACTGTGACACTTCCCTGTGATATACCGGCCAGGTACCGAGTACCCCACTGCCCTGGCGGGCGATCCATTTTGGCATCACAAGCAGGATTACGGAGCCCCGTATCCCCGGGTCCTGTGTGCCAGAGACTGTGTTGTGTACTGTTTGTGCAATTGGTGCCATTGCCGCCATTACCCCGCTAATTGGCGCGCGCCGGAAACATGAGAGGAGGACCTTCATGGGCGGAGCCAGCCGAGAAGTGCGAAGAGAGAAAAGCGTGCGGGAAGTGAGAAGGAATTGAGGCCTGCAGATCCGGTGTCCCCGATCATCCATCCGGTAAGCCAGCGCAACCCCGCGGCCTGGCGCACGTTAACTATGGGGGAGAGAAAATGTCGGAGGACAACGCTAATGCAGTGGAGGACGCTGCCGCTAACCTCTCAGCGCCGCCAGATGCAGGGTCCAGCGCAGCTGCTGCCCCAGAAGCGCCACTGAATCCGGCAGCCAGCGCCGCCTCCAGGGTACCGCAAGACTCAGTGCCCGCTGCAGCGGTCCCCATCATGCCGCTGTCTATGCCCTACATACCGGGAGCGGCCTGGCTACCGCAGTACTTCGGTGAATCACATACCCTGGGTGAATTTAAAGAGAGACAGTGCAGCTTGTTTGAGGTGTATCTCCTGTCTGAAAGCCAGAAAGTGAACATCCTGATTGGGCAGCTAACAGGTGCAGCACAGAGAGGAGTGAAAGCCTGGCAGGACACTGATAATAAGACTGTGAAAAAGATCCTGGCTAAGCTCAGAAGCACCTTTGACACCCTCACTGCCGCTGAAATTAAGATGAGGTTCTTTGGGTGTAAACAGGGAGCGCAGGACAGTATCAGAGACTATGCTCTTAACCTACAGGAGGCGCTGCGAGCCATAAAGCAGATTGACCCATACAGCGTTTAAAATGAAGACAGACTGTTAAAGGAGCAGTTTATTGAGGGACTCCTATCCAGTACCCACAGAGCACAGCTGCGCATCTTAGCCCTACAGAACCCTGACCTGGACTTTGCAGACTTCAAGGACAAGGCTATCCGGTTGCTACATGAACCAACTGTCAGTCGTCCAGCGCCCCCTAGGCACCCAGCGATCACCTACCACCAGGAAACAACATCTTTCCCTCTCAGCCCTGTAGAGGCTGATGCACAGACTCTGGACAGTGACCCATCTACAGAGCTGCGTCTTCAGGTCCAGGAGTTGACCAAAGGTATGGCTGCACTTGCCAAAACCGTGCAGTCCCTGCAGGAGTCCTCCAGGGAGAAGATCCAGCCTGCTTCCAGTCCAGAGGATGTCCCGTGGATGCGGAAGAAGAGGATCTCGCTACTTCGAGGGAGAACCAGCGATCACTATGACCAGGACAGACGTCCCATCTGTCGTCGCTGCCACCAGGCTGGCCACATCGCAAGATTCTGTCCCTTAAATGAATAACCCCTGGGGCAGAGGGCCAACCCCCAGGAGTAGGACCACAAGGCCCAAGGAATTGGCTAGCCAAGTATGTGGGAGGCAGATCGGTCCTCCCAGTGGTGATTGATGGCATCCCCATGAACGCTTTGCTAGACACTGGCTCCCAGGTGACCACTATGCCCTATATCCTTTACAAGCAGTATTGGGCTGACTCTGAACTTACCCGTGGCCCTAGTGATGAACTGACAGTGATGGCCGGCAATGGTCAGTCTTTACCGCAAGTGGGATGTAAGGAAATTACTGTCAAAGTGGGACGGGTAGAGTTAAAATCTCAAGGACTGATAGTTGTAGACATTGATCGACGAGAATGTAATCCCATGATGACTTTAGGTACCAATGTCATTGAAAACTGTCTTTCCGAGGTTATTGTCTTGTTGCAACAGGTGGCTGAGAATGCTGGTTCCAGTGAACAACGAGTCCTGCAGAAGGAGATCAAGGCCCTGATGCAAAGACAGCAGGCAGAACTCTCTGGCGGAGAAATTGGCAGCGCCAGAGTGAGTGATTCCTTCCCCATTGCAATACCCCCAGATGTGAAATGTTGATTTGGTGTCGGGCAGCCATAGGCCTAAGAGGGAAAGACTACCAAGCAGTGGTAGAGCCAGTATACTCTGATAGCCGGCCCACTATCTTGACAGCCAGGGGGTCAGTTGACGTTCGCAAGGGAAGAGTACCTGTACGGCTCTTGAATTGTGGGGAGGAGGAAGCTATAATCCCTCGGTATGCCACAGTTGCCAAGCTGCTTACTGTCAGCAACAACGCCATCCAGGCAGCAGAGCCCTTGGTCTCATCCGACCAGGTGGAGGACAATGGCTCTGTAAAGCAGCTGGAGGAGTGGTGTCAGCAGTTGCATGTGGGAACTGACTCCATATGTGACGAACAGCCCACCGCCGTTCGTCCACTTACGGAGGCGACACTAACGGGGGTCCCGCTGCCACCAAAACGCGACGGACAGCGGACCCTGTGTCACCACTATGTCACAATCCCACCACTGACACGGGTGTATCAGCGGACGGAGGGACGAGACACAATGCCGGCACACGGCTATCACAGGCACAGTTGGGGCTTATCTTAGTTATCCCACCACTGGCACCATGTGACAAAAATATCCAGCAAGCTAATCTCGCTCTACAATTTGCCGCAGGGGAGTTTAATTTGGATGCCCCACCACTGCTATCAATCTTCCAAGTACTGCGGGGATTTATGTATATCCCACTTTCTCAGTTCCACTTTGGAACTCGCAGCTCTCCGGCGCCCCCCTTACCCTCAGGTCAGTCAGGGAACTGCACCTAGGATAATTGGTCGCCGGACGGGCTGCCTGTTGTGAACCGGCAATCAGGCTTCTGCAGAAAGGGAATTATTAATGCTGTGGCCGCAGCCCCTCATTCAGCAATATAAGACCCTTCTAGACTGCCAGCAAGCCGCAATAGCCATACACAACGTGCTGCCACCAGTCACGGTTACTTAATTCACAGTGTTAAATTAAGAGGGTCCGTGGCAAACCCCTTGAATTAGTAGCGATTATCTAACAAAGGCGTATAGTTCGATTCTTAGAGCATGGAGACAGATCTAAATAATTTCATTTATTTTCCGAAAGAGGACAGTGATTACAGATAAAAGTTGCTATAAAATTGAGACATAAAATATGTACAGTACAGGTATAAAATAAAAGGGAGAAAACAAAGAGATTACACTCACAGTTCCATATTGTTGTTAGGCATCCCATGTGGTTTTAAGGGGGTGGAGGCGGAGCTGCACTTCTCCGCTCATCTGAGTTCTTGTCAGCCCGGACCCTGCAGCTGTTCTGAGCTGGTTTTGTCCAGGAAATGCTTTATAGACTTGCTATGTGACATCACGGAGAGATGCATGCTGGGTTAATCCCACCTCTCCCTTTTGGATTTAGAATTACACTAGAAAACTTATACTAATCATAACTCCGTGGGGGCAGCCCGCACAGACACATATAGGGCATCATTGGTTGTGATTTGTTGAGTACAATAATTCAAGACCAAATATGCAGTAGTTCTGATACACCGTTTAGCTGGAACACATATCTCAGGTTCTGAAAGGATTAGGCTTCGCAAGAACCACGGCAGCGACGCTGTGACCGCCCGGATTACAAAAATATGATTTTTATATCTCTAGGGTATATGGTTTTCGCAGGTCAGGCTCTTAAAGGTTTACTTCTGATTCCTGATTTCAAACAAAGAGTTTATTTCCTGCACTTTTTTTTCTCTTTCAGCTGAGGCTGAGAGAAGCCAAATGGTGTCGCAGGAAGTTGATTTATAATCACCTGGGGGGAAGGGAAGCTCCAGCAGGGTGCAATGTAACTGAGACACTGGCAGGCAGCTTCTTACAAAATGGAGGATTTTTTTAGCACAGTGCAACAGAAAACATATCTTGCAGACATTGTACATCACACCTCCCCCCTTAAGAGGGCGCTAAGGAGGCATTACCTCTCGGTAAACGGCCATGCGCACCTCAGCGGGTTCGCCCCGGCGGGACAACCCATCGGCATTGCCATTTTCACTGCCCTTCCTGTGTTTTACAGTAAAGTCGTACTGTTGAAGGGCAAGGCTCCAGCGGAGAAATCTTCCATTGGTTCCGGACACTGTGTGCAACCAGCTCAGAGGGTTGTGGTCAGTTACCACCGTGAAGGCACGCCCGTACAGGTAGGGCTGCAAACGCTGCAGTGCCCACACCATGGCCAGACACTCCTTCTCGATGGTCGAGAATGCCACTTCCCTCGGCAAAAGTTTCCGGCTCAGGTACAACACGGGGTGCTCTTGGTCCCCCGAATCGACCTGGCTAAGCACAGCACCGAGGCCAAACTCGCTGGCGTCGGTCTGTACCAGAAACGGGCGACTGCTGTCGACTGCTCTCAACACTGGAGAGTTGCACAGGGCTGCTTTCAAAGCTTGGAAAGCCTCCTCACAGTCATCTGTCCAGTTGACTGTTTGGGGTAGCCTCTGCTTGGTGAGGTCAGTCAAGGGTTTGGCAAGGGCGCTATAGTCCTGTACGAACCGCCTATAGTACCCTGCAGTGCCCAAGAAGGACTTCACCTGCTTCTTGGTCCTGGGGGTGGGCCAGGACACGATTGCGTCCACTTTTCTGGCTCCGGACTCATGGAACCCCCGCCTACCCGGTGCCCCAGGAAGTGGACCTTGCGCATGCCTATCTGGCACTTCCCCGGCTTGATGGTCAGGCCTGCCTGGTGAAGACGCTTGAGCACCTCCTGGAGGTGCTGAAGGTGTTCCTCCCAGGTGGAACTGAAGACGGCAATATCGTCTAAGTACGCCACCGCGTACTCCTCCAGTCCCCGAAGCAGGTGGTTGACCATCCGCTGGAAAGTGGCAGGGGCATTCTTCATGCCGAAGGGCATGACCGTGGACTCGTACAGTCCAAAGGGGGTGATAAAGGCGGATTTCTCCTGCGCCTCAGGGCTCAGGGGAATCTGCCAGTATCCCCGACTCAAATCCATGATGGATATGTAGTTGGCGTTTGTCAACCGCTCGAGCAGATCCTCGATGCGCGGCATCGGGTGGGCATCAGAGGTTGTGATGGCGTTGAGCCCCCTGTAGTCCACGCAGAACCTGGTGGTTCGATCCTTTTTTGGCACGAGGACTACAGGTGAAGCCCACGCGCTTTTTGACCGTCGAATCACCCCCAGCCTTAACATCTCATCGATCTCTTGGCGCATGACTTGTTGCACCGTTTCAGAGATCCGATAAGGTGTTCGCCGTAATGGGGCGTGATTCCCGGTGTCCACCTCATGAACCGCTAACTCCGTCCTCCCAGGACGGTTGGTGAACACGGGCCGGAAGAGTTCCAGGGTGGCCATCAGCTGCAACTGCTGGGACACGGTGAGCGAACCACTTATCTCCATGTCCTCAATGGACCCATTGGCCTTGGCCTGGGCCAGCATGTCCAGGAGGGGATCTTCCTCCCCATCCTCTGGCAGATTGCAGACCGGTAGGACGCAAGCTTCACGTTCGTAGTGCGCCTTCAGCATGTTGATGTGAAAGGCCTTGCGCCTACCCCAAACATGGTCAAGCGTGACCACGTTGGTGACCGGGTTGAGCTGTTGGTGGACGACGTATGGGCCTTCCCAGGCTGCCTGAAGCTTATCCGTTGGTACAGGGACCAGCGCCCACACCTTTTGACCCACCTGGTAGGTCAGCTCCCGGGCGTTCTGGTCGTACCAGCGCTTCTGGTCAGCCTGAGCCTGCGTCATGTTGTCATGCACCAACTGCGTCAAGGTCTGCATCTTGTCACGGAAGCGCATGACATAATCCACGATGGACAATTCTGTGGGGTTTGGCTCATCTTCCCAGTATTCTCTTATCAACCCAAGGGGTCCCCGGACTCGCCTGCCATACAGGAGCTCGAAGGGGGAGAACCCGGTCGAGGCCTGCGGAACTTCCCTGTAAGCGAACAGCAGGTGTGGGAGGTACCGCTCCCAGTCGCGCCCTTGGGTCTCAACCAGTATGCGGAGCATCTGTTTGAGGGAACCGTTGAAGCGTTCACACAAACCATTAGTCTGTGGGTGATATGGACTCGATACCAGGTGCGTCACCTGCATTTTCTCACAGAGAGCCTCCATTAGGCGAGACATGAATTGGGGCCCTTGATCGGTAAGCATCTCCCTGGGAAATCCTACCCTTGAAAAGATGGTCACCAGTGCGTCAGCCACCTTATCTGCCCTGGTTGAAGACAGAGCTACTGCCTCTGGGTACCGGGTAGCGTAGTCTACCACGGTGAGAATGTATCGCTTTCCGGAGCTGCTGGGGACGGACAGCGGTCCTACAATGTCCACCGCGATTCTCTGGAAAGGCTCCTCTATCACCGGCAAAGGAATAAGGGGAGCCTTAAGAGCAGGCCCCGCCTTACCCACTTTTTGACAGGTGGCACAGGAGCGGCAGTAGTGTGTTACATCTGTCCCCATCTTGGGCCAATAGAAGTGTTGAGACAGCCGTGCCTTTGTTTTGCCGATCCCCAAGTGTCCAGCGAGTGGAATCTCATGGGCAATCCGCAACAACTCAGTTCTGAACTGATAGGGGACGACCAGCTGTCTTTCCCTCAACCACTCCTTTTTAGGATCTCCGGGTACTGTCTCCCGGTACAACCTTCCTCGTTCCCAGAACACCCTCTCCTTATCAGGCTTGGAGGTGGGCGTCTCGGCGAGACCTCTCAATTTCTCCAGGCTGGCATCTGAGTGCAGAGCAGCCTGGAACTCCATGCTGGAGGCTGCCAGAAGTGACGTCAGGGTACCTCCTTTACTGGGACCCTCTGGAACCGGCACTGGGTTCACCTCTGGTTCAGTCTCTCCTGTAGCAGCAGAGGGTACAGAAGACAGTGCGCTACCTGCGATCTGGGCACTCTGACTGCGTGTGACAGCTGCTATGTATGCTGTCTCCCTGGGGATTTCGACAGACCCACCAGCCGGTGCTGGCTTGGGCTCTACCTCCCCATCCACCCCCAACACTTCAGGAGCAGTGCTACTTATGGGCCAGTTACCTTCCTCGGTGGCACTGTTCAGCTGCATGGCATTACCTTCCTCATGGTCCCCATGCACCTCCCCATTTCCTTGATCACCGTTGCTTACTCCTGCCAGGGGTTCCTCAGCCGTCTCACTCCGCAGAGTGACGGGGCTGAGCACTTCGGTACCTGTGGACACATCTACCGCTTCAAAGAAAGGGTTAACGGGTTCAGTCAGCACAGATACATCAACATCATCATCATCCTTCCTAGGAGAAGAATGGTTATCAGTAGAGTTGAGCGAAACGGGTCGAAAAAATTCAAAAGTCGCCGACTTTTGGCAAAGTCGGGTTTCATGAAACGAAACCCGACCCTAGGATGAGGTCGGCCACGAGGTCGGCGACTTACGCGCCAAAGTCGCGTTTCAAAAGTTTGTTTTGCGCTCTTTTTCAGCCAATCAGGATCCACGGACACTGTGGGCAACGTGATGACCTAGGCACGGGTCACCACCATCTTTCAGAAGGGCATGCAAGTGATTGGCTTGCTTTGGTGGGCGTCACAGGGGGTATAAAAGGGCGTGCACGCCGACCGCCGTCTTACTTCTGCCGATCTTAGTATAGGGAGAGGTTGCTGCTGATTCTGTAGGGAGAGCGTTAGGCAGGGAAGAAGACAAAAAAACTGCTTCTGCTGCTAGCGATTTGGCCTGCACAACACACAAGTCACTGTGTGTGTAGTGCAAGGGGAGGCTATATTGTGGTGTATCAGTGGTGTTGGTTGTTGGGCTGCCTTTTAAGGCTTCCTGACACGCTGGCATTGCTGTTTACCCACTGCTCCGCAAACTGCTTTTTTAAAAGCAATCCAATCTCCCTTATCCTCTAGTCACTTTTGTCACAGCTGTGCCATCGAGCGTGTCACATAGCGCTCAGATATCAGTGGGCCTCACACAATCCACAAGTGTCCAGTGTCCAAAAGTGTACGCAGAGATTCAAAATCTCCATTATCCTCTCGTCACTTTGGTCACAGGCAGCTGTGCCATCGAGCGTGTCACATAGCGCTCAGATATCAGTGGGCCTCACACAATCCAGAAGTGTCCAGTGTCCAAAAGTGTGCGCAGAGATTCAAAATCTCCATTATCCTCTCATCACTTTGGTCACAGGCAGCTGTGCCATCGAGCCTGTCACATAGCGCTCAGATATCAGTGGGCCTCATACAATCCACAAGTGTCCAGTGTCCAAAAGTGTGTGCAGAGATTCAAAATCTCCATTATCCTCTCGTCACTTTGGTCACAGGCAGCTGTGCCATCGAGCGTGTCACATAGCGCTCAGATATCAGTGGGCCTCACACAATCCACAAGTGTCCAGTGTCCAAAAGTGTGCGCAGAGATTCAAAATCTCCATTATCCTCTCGTCACTTTGGTCACAGGCAGCTGTGCCATCGAGCCTGTCACATAGCGCTCAGATATCAGTGGGCCTCACACAATCCACAAGTGTCCAGTGTCCAAAAGTGTGCGCAGAGATTCAAAATCTCCATTATCCTCTCGTCACTTTGGTCACAGGCAGCTGTGCCATCGAGCGTGTCACATAGCGCTCAGATATTAGTGGGCCTCACACAATCCACAAGTGTCCAAAAGTGTGCGCAGAGATTCAAAATCTCCATTATCCTCTCGTCACTTTGGTCACAGGCAGCTGTGCCATCGAGCCTGTCACATAGCGCTCAGATATCAGTGGGCCTCACACAATCCACAAGTGTCCAGTGTCCAAAAGTGTGCGCAGAGATTCAAAATCTCCATTATCCTCTCGTCACTTTGGTCACAGGCAGCTGTGCCATCGAGCCTGTCACATAGCGCTCAGATATCAGTGGGCCTCACACAATCCACAAGTGTCCAGTGTCCAAAAGTGTGGGCAGAGATTCAAAATCTCCATTATCCTCTCGTCACTTTGGTCACAGGCAGCTGTGCCATCGAGCGTGTCACATAGCGCTCAGATATCAGTGGGCCTCACACAATCCACAAGTGTCCAGTGTCCAAAAGTGTGCGCAGAGATTCAAAATCTCCATTATCCTCTCGTCACTTTGGTCACAGGCAGCTGTGCCATCGAGCGTGTCACATAGCGCTCAGATATCAGTGGGCCTCACACAATCCACAAGTGTCCAGTGTCCAAAAGTGTGCGCAGAGATTCAAAATCTCCATTATCCTCTCGTCACTTTGGTCACAGGCAGCTGTGCCATCGAGCCTGTCACATAGCGCTCAGATATCAGTGGGCCTCACACAATCCACAAGTGTCCAGTGTCCAAAAGTGTGCGCAGAGATTCAAAATCTCCATTATCCTCTCGTCACTTTGGTCACAGGCAGCTGTGCCATCGAGCCTGTCACATAGCGCTCAGATATCAGTGGGCCTCACACAATCCAAAAGTGTCCACTGTCCACAAGTGTCTGCAGAAATTCAAAATCTCCCCTGTCCTATAGACACCTTGTACCTTGTTTTACATTACTATATAGTTTGTTGGATTTTGTCTACATTTCTACCAAAAATGAGACAGGCTGGTGGAAGAGGCCGTGGAATTGGGCGGGTGTTGGCAGCTGGTAATGATGGTGTTGGTGGTGGATCTGATGGTAGTGGCAAGAGCAAAATAGGACCGAATGCAGGAGGTGCTGACCCTGCGTCATCGTCTGGCTACATAAGGCCTCGAACGCTTAGTTTTCTAGGAGTTGGCAAACCGCTTTTAAAGGCAGAGCATCAGGAAAAAGTTTTGTCTTACATTGCTGACTCAGCCTCCAGCTCTATCGCCTCCTCTTCTTCAGTTGTAAAAAGTAAAAGCACTGAGTCGTCATTGGAGGCTCATGTTCATGAACCACACCTTTCCTTGTGTCCTTCACCCCAACCAAGATTGAAGGATGACGCAGGCCATACTACTGATTACTCCATGGAGCTGTTTTCACATACCATGCCTGGATTATCAAGTGAAATGGTGAATTACCCAGGCCAAGATGAATCTGACATGGAGTGCACTGATGCACAGCCGCTGATGGATGATTCTGCTGGTACATTCACTCAGAGCACTACATTGTCCTCGCAGTGTACAGAGCCAGATTTTGACCCTGATGAGACTCAGGTGCCCCTTCCCGCACACTATACCACCATACACGGTGACACAGAGAAAGGTGCACATGACATAGAAGAGGAGGTGATGGATGACCCAGTTGTTGACCCAGATTGGCATCCATTGGGGGAAGAGGGTGCTGCTTCCAATAGCTCAGATGAGGAGCATCCACAGCAGACATCGACATCGCAACAGCTGTTATCTGGCAGGCCCGGAGCACTCCAAAGACAGGTTCCAAACATCAAAAGAGTTGCTGGACAGCTTGTCCAGAGGGTCAAAAGATCACAGCGTGCTAGGCCGCAAAATGTCTGCCAAAGTAGGAAGAGTGCAGTGTGGCACTTTTTTGAACAAAATCCTCATGATCAGGCCAAGGTTATCTGTAAGAAGTGCGCAAAGACCTTTAGCCGAGGGAAAAATCTGAAAAATTTGAATACCAGTTGCATGCTTAGACATTTAACCAGCATGCACTTGCAAGCGTGGACACAACACCAAACCTCAAGTGCCACATGTGCAACTGATCACAACGAAGGTAGTCAGCAACGCTACATTGTTTCCCCCACTGTAAGCCCACCGGTTAGAACAGCAGCAGCAAATGTTGAGGTGTCGTTGCAAGACCACAGCAGTCAGGGAATCCCACTGTTATATCAACGAAAGACTGATTCTAGGCCATCAGAAAGAACACCAACTCCATCACCATCATCAACCCTCTCTCAGTCCGCCCTGTCCACCGCTACTTCCACCATATGCAGCTCTCAAGTCCAGCTCACCCTCCCAGACACTATGAGTAGGTCAAGAAAGTACTCAGTCTCTCATCCGCGTACACTGGGTTTGAACGCCCACATTGCCAAACTAATCTCGTTTGAGATGATGCCCATTCGGTTGGTGGAAAGCACAGCTTTCCGCGAACTCATGGCCTATGCAGTACCACGCTATGACCTACCCAGTCGCCACTTCTTCTCTCGCAAAGCCATCCCAGCCCTCCACCATCATGTGAAAGACCGCATTGTCCATGCACTCAAGCAGTCACCTCACAACTGATGCATGGTCCAGTCGGCATGGCCAGGGCCGTTACGTGTCCATCACTGCGCACTGGGTTAATGTGGTGGATGCAGGGTCCACAGGGGACAGCGGTGGTGGGACAGTGCTGCCTAGCCCACGGTATAGGAAACAGTTGGCTGTAGGCGTTCGACCCTCCTCCTCCTCCTCCTCCTCCAGAAGCGAAAGCTCGTCCACAGAGCGCAGTCGTACGAGCACTCCATCTGCAGCTGCCACTGTTGCACACGATGTGTCCCCCTATCGAGCAGCTAGTGGAAAGCGTCAGCAGGCTGTGTTGCAGATGATGTGTTTGGGCGACAGACACACTGCCGAGGTGCTGGCCGAGTACTTGAAGCGACAAACTGAGTCATGGCTGGGCAGTGTACATCTTGAGGCAGGCAAGGTAGTTAGTGATAACGGCCGTAATTTTGTGGCAGCCATAGCCCTTTCAAAACTCAGCCACATACCTTGCTTGGCTCACACCTTGAACCTGGTGGTGCAGTGCTTCCTCAAAAATTATCCGGAGTTAACAGCCCTGCTCCAGAAGGTGCGAAGACTGTGCGCGCACATCCGCTGGTCGCCTGTACACTCCGTTCGTATGCAGAAGCTGCAGCGATTGCTCCACCTTCCCAACCACCGCCTCATTATCGACATTGCAACAAGGTGGAACTCCACCCTGCACATGGTGGAGCGGCTGTGCGAGCAGAGGCAGGCCATAATGCATTTGTGGGAGGATACACGGCCAGGCACTTTGAGAGCAGACATGGAGTTGACAGGCGTGCAGTGGTCGAAGCTGAAAGACCTTTGTAAAGTCCTTCAGTGTTTTGAGGAATGCACACGGCTGGTAAGCGCAGACGACGCCATCCTAAGCATGAGCATCCCACTTATGCGTCTGCTCATGCAAACTTTGACGCACCTTAAGGAGCAGGCGTCTGCAGCCAATGTTAATGAGGAGGAAGAGGAGGAGGGATTCCTTGATGACATTCAGCCATTGTCTGCTCAGGGACCTCTCCTGGACGAGGTGGAGGAAGAAGAGGAGGAGGAGGAGGTTGATGGGGATGATTACTTAGGGGAGGAGGATGCATCTCGTGGGGCAAGTGAAAATGTTGGCGTGGCAAGGTCTGGTACAGGGTTTGTGCGTGACTGGAGGGATGTGGATTTGCCAGAAAGTGCTCCTCCACCCAGCACTCGCAGTGCATCATTGACACCGGGAACATTGGCCCACATGTCAGATTATGCCTTGCGGATCCTAAAAAGGGACCCCCGCATTGCCAAAATGATGAACGATGACGACTACTGGTTGGCCAGCATCCTGGATCCACGCTATAAAGGCAAATTACAAAACATCATGCCACAGGAGAACCTTGACCTAATATTGGCTAATAAACAAGCAACTCTGGTAAATCGGTTGCTTGAGGCATTCCCAGCACACAGCAGCGGTGATGGTTCTCACACGAGCCGTACGGGCCGGGGGCAGCTTGGCAGAGGTGTTCGTGGTGCACACAGCAGAAGTGGCGTTGGAGACAGGGGTTTCATGACAATGTTGTGGACTGATTTTTCAAATACCGCTCACACAACTGGTAATACTGCATCGATGGAAAGTGACAGGAGACAGCAGTTGTCAACTATGGTTACAAACTACTTTTCCTCCCATATCGATGTTCTCCCACACAGGTCATTCCCCTTTGACTATTGGGCCGCTAAACTGGACACCTGGCCTGAATTGGCCCAATATGTCTTACAGGAGCTCGCTTGCCCAGCTGCAAGTGTGCTATCGGAAAGAGTCTTCAGTGCAGCTGGATCAATCCTGACCGAAAAAAGGACCCGTCTGTCAACCCAAAATGTGGATGATCTAACCTTCATTAAAATGAACCACGCATGGGTTTCCAAGGATTTTGTCCCACCTTCCCCTGATGACACATAGGGTGACAGAAAAATGGCTTGCTTTGGTCCACCTCTTCCTGGTACTTCACCTATTTCGCCTTTTGCATCAGCTGAATGTCCAACATCAACATATGCCACTTTCTAAAACTCCCTAACTGTGCTGCCTCCCCCCCCATGGCCGGGGTCACCACCTACCGCACAACACCGTGCGAGTGCCGTTGCCCTGGACAGGTGGGTAGGCCGACTCTTGGGCGCGGGCCCTGGCACAGGGTCCCTCATAGTGCAATCAAGTGTCTCTGACGGTGGTGGTGCACACCCGCCGTCAGACACACCGCTGTACTATGAGGGGCCCAGTGCCAGTACCGACACCCACGAGTGGGCCCCCCTTGCTTGGGCAGGGCCCCAGCATTTGCAATCTTTACCTCTCCCTGCTCCTCCGCTGTGTAATCTGGGCCGTAAAATCCATACTGTGCCTGACACCGTCTGAGCCTGCCTCCTGAGACATATATTTTGAATGTGTACGCTATCCATACATGTTATCCGGGGATACGCTACCCTTTCTAACCTTTGTGCAATCACGTGCAATCCATACTGGGCCTAACACCGTCTGAGCCTGCCTCCTGAGACATATATTTTGAATGTGTACGCTATCCATACATGTTATCCGGGGATACGGTACCCTTTCTAACCTTTGTGCAATCACGTGCAATCCATACTGTGCCTGACACCGTCTGAGCCTGCCTCCTGAGACATATATTTTGAATGTGTACGCTATCCATACATGTTATCCGGGGATACGGTACCCTTTCTAACCTTTGTGCATTCACGTGCAATCCATACTGTGCCTGACACCGTCTGAGCCTGCCTCCTGAGACATATATTTTGAATGTGTACGCTATCCATACATGTTATCCAGGGATACGGTACCCTTTCTAACCTTTGTGCAATCACGTGCAATCCATACTGTGCCTGACACCGTCTGAGCCTGCCTCCTGAGACATATATTTTGAATGTGTACGCTATCCATACATGTTATCCGGGGATACGGTACCCTTTCTAACCTTTGTGCAATCACGTGCAATCCATACTGGGCCTAACACCGTCTGAGCCTGCCTCCTGAGACATATATTTTGAATGTGTACGCTATCCATACATGTTATCCAGGGATACGGTACCCTTTCTAACCTTTGTGCAATCACGTGCAATCCATACTGTGCCTGACACCGTCTGAGCCTGCCTCCTGAGACATATATTTTGAATGTGTACGCTATCCATACATGTTATCCAGGGATACGGTACCCTTTCTAACCTTTGTGCAATCACGTGCAATCCATACTGGGCCTAACACCGTCTGAGCCTGCCTCCTGAGACATATATTTTGAATGTGTACGCTATCCATACATGTTATCCGGGGATACGGTACCCTTTCTAACATTTGTGCAATCACGTGCAATCCATACTGTGCCTGACACCGTCTGAGCCTGCCTCCTGAGACATATATTTTGAATGTGTACACTATCCATACATGTTATCCAGGGATACGGTACCCTTTCTAACCTTTGTGCAATCACATGCAATCCATACTGGGCCTGACACCGTCTGAGCCTGCCTCCTGAGACATATATTTTGAATGTGTACGCTATCCATACATGTTATCCGGGGATACGGTACCCTTTCTAACCTTTGTGCAATCACGTGCAATCCATACTGGGCCTGACACCGTCTGAGCCTGCCTCCTGAGACATATATTTTGAATGTGTACGCTATCCATACATGTTATCCTGGGATACGGTACCCTTTCTAACCTTTGTGCAATCACGTGCAATCCATACTGGGCCTAACACCGTCTGAGCCTGCCTCCTGAGACATATATTTTGAATGTGTACGCTATCCATACATGTTATCCGGGGATACGGTACCCTTTCTAACCTTTGTGCAATCACGTGCAATCCATACTGTGCCTGACACCGTCTGAGCCTGCCTCCTGAGACATATATTTTGAATGTGTACGCTATCCATACATGTTATCCGGGGATACGGTACCCTTTCTAACCTTTGTGCAATCACGTGCAATCCATACTGTGCCTGACACCGTCTGAGCCTGCCTCCTGAGACATATATTTTGAATGTGTACGCTATCCATACATGTTATCCAGGGATACGGTACCCTTTCTAACCTTTGTGCAATCACGTGCAATCCATACTGGGCCTGACACCGTCTGAGCCTGCCTCCTGAGACATATATTTTGAATGTGTACGCTATCCATACATGTTATCCAGGGATACGGTACCCTTTCTAACCTTTGTGCAATCACGTGCAATCCATACTGGGCGTGAGAACGGCTGGCGAGCTGTTAAGCAAGCTACAGCACCTGTCCAGACAAGTACAGGGATTCCCTAGCGAGGAGACTTATTTGATTGTTTTCAATGTTGGGACAGCAATTTTTGGGGAGCACTATACTCTGGAGAATGATAGATGGGGCCCACCATACACTGGAACATTCCAAAGGTGGACATCAGACACTGGAGCAGCATTTACAGGGCCCATTATACACTAGAGCATTAGAAATGGGGCCCATTATGTTTGGAGCATTATTTGGGCCCATAAGACAGTGGAGCTTCATCCATGAGGACCAACATATACTGTAGCATTATGTGGAGCTCATCATATACTGTTTCAAACATTATATGGGACCAATGATTCTGTATGGAGAAATAGATGGGCCTCGTCATGAGATGTAAAAAGTGAGGTATTTTTCATTGTACTATACCGCTATTTATCTGCCGTATCGGAGCATGATGAGTTGTGGTATGTGTTAAAGGGGCGCTCTTTCGCCCAGGGCACATGAAAACCTGCAGCCAGCCCTCCCCCCCCCACAACTTTAGCCAAATAACCCCCATTTTTCAGTGCGTAACTTGTATTATGAAGTTAATTAAGGTTGACAAGCTTAAGTAAGAAGAATTGATGCTTTTGGCATTCAAATGGGCACTGTAGGTGTGTTTCCTGTCCTCCTCTCACTGCCGACTTTTATTCCCCATTGACTTACATTGGGTTTCGTGTTTCGGGACGACCCCGACTTTTCCCTATAATCGGACGATCTTGCTCGACCCGACTTTTGGAAAAGTCGGGTTTCACGAAACGAAACGCGACCCTAAAAAACCAAAAGTCGCTCAACTCTAGTTATCAGTTTGCTTTGGTACATTCACATCAGCATCAGCATCATACCTGGGGAAGGAATGGTTGTTAGTTGCATCATTACTCATCAAGGCATTAGCAGGTAACACATTCAGTTTCCCCTCAACAAACTCTTCATCATCAGGGTTAACGTTACCCTTATTATCAGTTTGGGGAAGGGTGTCAGGGACGTAGTATGCAACCATCCGCCCCAAGTCAGTCCCCAATAAAACATCAGTGGGCAGGTTTTCAGACACTCCCACCTCCCTCAACCCGCTCCCGGCACCCCAGTCCAGGAAAACTCGTGCCACTGGCAAGGGACAACGGGTGCCTCCAATCCCGGTGACAGTCAGGGTTTTCCCCTCAACAAACTCTTCAGGGGCCGCCAGTCCAGGACGGATGAGGGTTCGTTCAGCCCCGGTGTCCTTGAGGCCTGTAGCAAGACGGGCCCCCACCTGAACAGGTTGAACGTTGTCGTCAGCCCTCCCAACCACACCTCCCACCAAAAGAACAGAGGCATTGGGCCCGGGGGCCTTGGCTGGGGGGTTCTTCGGCCTATCCGGACAGGTGTAAGAGAAGTGACCAGGCCGCTTGCAGTGGTGACACAGGCGATTGTCAGTAGCCGGCCTGTTGTTGGCAACAGGGACAGGGCCTCCGGAGGGACGGCTAGCTGGGGCATTGGGGTTGGTTGCTGGCTTACCCCCTTTCCAGCTGGTGGCAACTGGCCTCCGCGTCTCGGGCTTCCGGTTGGCCTCGTAGTTGTCAGCGATCTGCGCCGCTTTGTCCGCGCTCGTTGGTTCGCGGTCCAGGATGAACTGTCGGACCTCAGCTGGGCAGAGATGCAGGAACTGGTCTTTGATCATCAGGTCCCGTAGCTGCTCAAAGGATTCAACGGACAGTCCATGGATCCACTGGTCAAAGTGGGTCCTGAGTCCTTGCACCACATCACTGTAGCTATCGTGTGGGCCACGTTGGAGGTGCCGGAACTTCTTTCGGTATACCTCAGGTGTCAGCCGGTATTTGGCGATCAGCGCCTGCTTTATGGCGTCATAGTCGTCATCGGCTTCTGGCGGAAGAGAAGCAAATGCCTCCAGGGCTTTGCCTTTTAGCCCTGGGGTCAAGTACCTGGCCCATTGGTCTTCGGGCAGTCGGTACTGTCTGCAGGCTTTCTCAAAGGCTCGCAGAAACGTGTCCAAGTCCCCATCCTTTTCCATCATGGGAAAATGCTCTGGCCGGGGTTTAGGAGGCTGGACGCTGCTGGGCTCTCTGCGTCGAGCTGTGGGGGCATTCCACCCCCCTCGGAGCATCTCCAGCTCATGGGCTCTCTGAGCTTCTGCTTGGCGCTCGGCTCTCTCCTGAGCTTGCTGGATCAGCTGCAGACGTCCAACATGGTCTTCGGCAGGGAGTTGCTGTAGAGCCAATTGCAGATAGGGGTCCAGGACTTCCCGGCTGGCGGTCTGCACCATCTGGACCCCTGCGGCTGCACCATCGGCATTGGTGCTGCCTTCTGCCCCCTGGCTCTCTTCCCATTGCACTAGAGCCGCGACCAACTGGGCTTTGGTCTTGTCGGCGACATCAATCTGCTTTGACGTGCACAGGGACCTCAGGATGTCCTTATTAAGCTGCTTATAATAAGATTCTCCCCACATAGCCATGGTTGCCAAATAAAAGATAGAAAAGAAAAACGAAGAAATGGGAGGGAATACTTGTACGTACACACAAATGTCTCAGAACTAGTAACCACTGAGTCTGTTCTCCAAAACCTATGATGCAGGATTCCCGCAGGAACCGTGCAGGTTTTTAGTGAGAGGAATGATTGCTCAAACCAAATCACTAATGCTCTAGGATTATCCCACGGCTCTGCCACCAATATGTGACGAACAGCCCACCGCCGTTCGTCCACTTACGGAGGCGACACTAACGGGGGTCCCGCTGCCACCAAAACGCGACGGACAGCGGACCCTGTGTCACCACTATGTCACAATCCCACCACTGACACGGGTGTATCAGCGGACGGAGGGACGAGACACAATGCCGGCACACGGCTATCACAGGCACCGTTGGGGCTTATCTTAGTTATCCCACCACTGGCACCATGTGACAAAAATATCCAGCAAGCTAATCTCGCTCTACAATTTGCCGCAGGGGGAGTTTAATTTGGATGCCCCACCACTGCTATCAATCTTCCAAGTACTGCGGGGATTTATGTATATCCCACTTTCTCAGTTCCACTTTGGAACTCGCAGCTCTCCGGCGCCCCCCTTACCCTCAGGTCAGTCAGGGAACTGCACCTAGGATAATTGGTCGCCGGACGGGCTGCCTGTTGTGAACCGGCAATCAGGCTTCTGCAGAAAGGGAATTATTAATGCTGTGGCCGTAGCCCCTCATTCAGCAATATAAGACCCTTCTAGACTGCCAGCAAGCCGCAATAGCCATACACAACGTGCTGCCACCAGTCACGGTTACTTAATTCACAGTGTTAAATTAAGAGGGTCCGTGGCAAACCCCTTGAATTAGTAGCGATTATCTAACAAAGGCGTATAGTTCGATTCTTAGAGCATGGAGACAGATCTAAATAATTTCATTTATTTTCCGAAAGAGGACAGTGATTACAGATAAAAGTTGCTATAAAATTGAGACATAAAATATGTACAGTACAGGTATAAAATAAAAGTGGAGAAAACAAAGAGATTACATTCACAGTTCCATATTGTTGTTAGGCATCCCATGTGGTTTTAAGGGGGGTGGAGGCGGAGCTGCACTTCTCCGCTCATCTGAGTTCTTGTCAGCCCGGACCCTGCAGCTGTTCTGAGCTGGTTTTGTCCAGGAAATGCTTTATAGACTTGCTATGTGACATCACGGAGAGATGCATGCTGGGTTAATCCCACCTCTCCCTTTTGGATTTAGAATTACACTAGAAAACTTATACTAATCATAACTCCGTGGGGGCAGCCCGCACAGACACATATAGGGCATCATTGGTTGTGATTTGTTGAGTACAATAATTCAAGACCAAATATGCAGTAGTTCTGATACACCGTTTAGCTGGAACACATATCTCAGGTTCTGAAAGGATTAGGCTTCGCAAGAACCACGGCAGCGACGCTGTGACCGCCCGGATTACAAAAATATGATTTTTATATCTCTAGGGTATATGGTTTTCGCAGGTCAGGCTCTTAAAGGTTTACTTCTGATTCCTGATTTCAAACAAAGAGTTTATTTCCCGCACTTTTTTTTCTCTTTCAGCTGAGGCTGAGAGAAGCCAAATGGTGTGGCAGGAAGTTGATTTATAATCACCTGGGGGGAAGGGGAGCTCCAGCAGGGTGCAATGTAACTGAGACACTGGCAGGCAGCTTCTTACAAAATGGAGGATTTTTTTAGCACAGTGCAACAGAAAACATATCTTGCAGACATTGTACATCACATCCACCCCTTTGTACCAAAAGAGTGGGGTTTACAGAGTAACCCAGGAGTATGAGCAGGTATTCAGTAAACACCCTCTAGACTTTGGGAAGGCAAAAGGGGTTCAACACCATATCCCCACTGGAGATCATCCACCCATTAAAGAAAGGTACCGGCCTATACCCCCAACACAATACCAATGTGCTAAAAGTATGTTGCGGGAAATGAAGGAAGCTGGGGTAATTAGACACAATTGTAGCCCCTGGGCAGCTCCCATAGTATTTGGAAAAAGAAAGATGGAACCATGAGAATGTGTGTTGATTACTGAAAGATTAACAGCATTACACATAAGGATGCCTACCCATTACCCAGAATTGAAGAGTCATTGGCTGCACTTAAAACTGCTAACTACTTTTCCACCCTAGATCTCACTAGTGGGTATTGGCAGGTTCCCGTGGCAGAGTCAGACAAGGAGAAAACAGCATTTAACACCCCGATGGGTCTCTGTGAGTTCAACTACATGCCGTTCGGCCTCTCCACCGCCCCTGGGACATTTCAACGGCTAATGGAGTGCTGTCTGGGACAAAAGAACTTCGAGACAGTCCTGTTGTACCTTGATGATGTCATTGTTTTCTCCAAGATGTATGAAGACTATCCCAAGCATTTGGCGGAGGTGTTTGAAGCCTTGTCCAGCTTTGGCCTGAAAGTGAAGCCTTCTAAGTGCCACCTCCTGAAGCCCAAGGTACAGTACCTCGGAAATGTAGTGAGTGCAGAAGGTGTGGCATCAGATCCTGACAAAGTCACAGTCATCCGGGACTGGCAGAAGCCCAGCAACCTCCATGAGGTACGGCAATTCCTCAGGTTGGTAGGTTACTACCAAAGATTCATAAAAGGCTTCACTGAGATAGCCACCAATATGCAAAATCTCCTGGTGGGCCAGCCCAAGAAAGCCAGAAGCAAGAATTCTACATTTGAGTGGAATGAGGAATTGGAGAGGTCCTTCACTCGACTGAAAATGGCTCTCACTGGAGATGAAGTTCTGGCCTACCCAGATTATGACCAGCCCTTTGTGTTGTATACTGATGCCAGCAACGTGGGACTGGGAGCAGTACTGTCACAGGTACAGAATGGAAAAGAAAGAGTGATCTCCTATGCCAACAGGATGCTTCGTCCCACTGAAAGGAATCCTGACAACTACAGTTCCTTCAAGCTGGAGTTCCTTGCCATAGTCTGGGCTGTGACTGAATGATTCAAGCATTACCTAGCCTCAGCCAAGTTTACCATCTTCACGGACAACAACCCATTGACCCACTTGGACACTGCAAAGCTAGGCACACTGGAGCAGCGATGGATGGCCCGCTGTCTAACTATGAATTCACCATCAAGTACCGGGCAGGGCACAAGAATGCCAATGCTGATGCGCTGTCCAGAATGCCCAATCTGCCCGATGCAGGAGAAGACCCTGAGGCACTTGAAGAAGTAGAGCTACCTGCCTTCCACCGGCCAATTGCGGCCCAACGTGTACAAGGAGTGAGAGATAGACGGTCTATCCTGAAAGAAGCTACCCTCAATCCATTGCCTCGTCATGACTGGACAGAAACCCAGGATAGTGACCCTGCAGTCCGCCTGGTCAAGGAGCTACTGTCACAAGCTGACTCACGCCCAGATTCAGACGCTCCTGAAGAAACCCAGCAGCTGTGGAAGGAAAGAGGCAGGCTGTTCATTTTTGAAGGAAAGCTGTGCCAGAGGAGTATCAATGCCTGCACTCATGAGTTGGTCTGGCAAGTTGCAGTCCCAAAGAGGGAGGCATCGATGGTCTTGGAAGCATACCACAATGGAGCTGGATACTTCAGATGGAAGAAGTTGGAAGTCTTGCTCCGGGAGAGATTCTACTGGGCTGGTATGAGGAAAGCCATTGAAAATTGGTGCCGGGAGTGTGGACAATGTAACATGTGCAGAAAGGACCGTAACAGCCAGCAAGCTCCTTTGCAGCCAATAATAACCAAACAGCCACTCGAGTTGGTAGCCCTGGACCATGTGAAGCTGGTTCCAAGCTGTTCAGGCTACGTTTATGCTCTTACCATCGTTGACCACTACTTGAGATTCCTGGTAGTCGTGCCTGTCAAGGATCTGACAGCCAGGACAGCAGACAGGGCATTCCAACAGCACTTTTGTCGACCACACGGTTACCCTGAGTGAGTGCTTACAGATCAAGGACCAGCCTTTGAGGCAGAAGTGTTCCAGGAATTCTGTAACTTGTACGGGTGCAAGAAGATCAGGACAACACCGTACCATCCACAGACCAATGGCATGTGTGAAAAGATGAACCAGGTAGTGATCGATTTACTGAAGACCTTGCCTTTGGAGGAGAGGAATCTGTGGCCAGGAAAGTTGCCAGTTCTGGTAGACCTCTACAATCACATTCCTGTGAATTCCACCAACTGCACTCCAGCCTACCTGATGAGAGCGAGACCTGGAAAGTTGCCTATTGCTTTGGATATGGGAGTCCTGACACCTGAGGTGACCTCACCAGATGCTGACTGGGATACAGAAAGGCAACAGCAGTACCGCAGAGTACAAGAGTGCGTAGAAAAGAGTCTAGCTCAGGCAAGACAGAAACAAGAAAGGAACGACAATCAACATGCACCTGCAGTTCCCTTGTCACCAGGAGAACAAGTCCTTAAGAGGAAAAGGAGGATGCATAACTTGGATGACCAATGGGAAGCTGAACCCTACACTGTCTTACCATCAAACTTTGACAATACCAAAGTGTGCCTGATAAGTAAGGACAGAGGAGAAACTTCAGCAGCAGTATCGAGGGATCATTTGAAACTGTGCCCTGACCAGTTAAAAGAAAAGATGGAAGAGCAACCCAATCTTCAACCCATAGAAGAGGAAGAGAAGGTCAGCACTGTACTTGGTGAATTCCCTGCAAACTGGACAAGAATGGGCCCAGCCATTGTAGTTCCTGTCCTAACCTTTCCCCAACTGGTAGTACAAGAAGAAGTGACTCAAGACTACTCTGAAAACCAGCATGTACAAGCAGCAGATGCCACACCAGCAGTGGAACAAGAGAATGCTCACCCTGCCAGTGGTGAATCTGTCATACCCACAGTAAGTAGAAGTGGTCCTAGGAAATCCAGTATCCCTGTGCTACGCAGAACAACCAGAATTGTACAACACCAGTAGTTAGCACCAGGCAATCATTGAGGTCCCCTATCACACCAGTACTACGCAGGTCAGCTCGTAGTACCAAAGGTATACTCCCTGTTAGGTTTCGTATCTAGAGAAGTCATTAATATAAATGTGGTACATGTAAATATGTAACTGTTCTTAAGTTTTTGTGCCTACAGAAAATCTGTAAGAAGCCTTTTCGAAGATCTTGTTTTGTTTGGATGGACATTGAACCACAGGACTTTGTGTGGTCAAAAACTTTACCTGTACATAGTTAATCAATTGCCCAGAATGGGACCATGGTCATTGGCGTTTGGACTTATCGTCATAGGACTCTTTTTGAGCATTTGGTTTTTGTAAATTTTTCCTTTTTTGAATCTTGTACACTTATAATTGTTTATTTGTTTATATTGTTCATATGTTTTTGTTTCAGCCCAGGAGTGCTGAATTGCACTAGGGGGGAGTGTGGCACCCCCAGGAGTATGGTCGACCCAATGGCATTGCCTTCCTCGTAGGGAGGTGATGTCATGCCTGGGAGCAATGAAGGGTCTCTCTGGCAGTTAATCAATGCATGCAACACAGTTTCCTCTCCAGGCCAGCAGGGGGAGCTCCGAACCCAAATCTGGGGGGAAGAGCTTCTCTCTGGGGGCCAGGAAGGGGATAGTCAGTTAGAGTGAGGAGGGTGTTGTGTGCAGACGTGGAGGAGATGCGCTGGGGTGACTGAGGGAAAGAGAGAGCTCAGTCCCAGTGAGAGCGCAAGATCTGGAGCCTGGTCTCCATGGGTGTTTGGTTACTAATGGTCCTGCACCAGAAACCAGAGGAGTAGGAAGCTGTAAATGCTATATTCCCACACAAGACTTCAGTGCACAACAGCAACGATAGTGAGCCGGGACTTGGTAGCAAGGAGTCCCCGAAGTAGACTACAGCTCTCTGCCGTGCAAGTAAGGGTCAGAAGAACATCAGAGAGGAGGAACTCCAGTGTAACTCAGTACTGGGAGTACTTCATAGAGAGCGCTAGTAAGGAGACTGCACAACCCATCTGCCAGAGTGATTCCTGATTTGCTTCCAGACCAACCAGCTCCTGTGCCATCTGTACTCAGGACCCTGGACTGCATTTGCCAAGTAAAGGTAAAGAAACTGCAACCTATTGTGTCCTTGCCTTCTTGCTGCAACCTCCCCAGCACTGCTACATCTCAGTGCCTGACACTGCACCTTCCTACCCAACACCCATCTACACTGCCCTGGGACAACAGCCCTGCCTGTGGAGGGTAATAACATCTCAGCTGCACCACACCATCTGTCCCAGCGGATCTATCTGCAGCGTTGGCTTAACATCTTCATTGCTGAACACCACAGGTGGCGTCACGAATCATTCCTTTACAAACTTTATTCTCATCACTCATCTCTTTTACATGGACGCCCAGGGCCACGGACCGGGTCATTGCTACTGTGACACTTCCCTGTGATATACAGTTAGGTCCATATATATTTGGACAGAGACAACATTTTTCTAATTTTGGTTCTAGATAGAGTTGAGCGAAACGGGTCGAAAAATTTCAAAAGTCCCCGACTTTTGGCAAAGTCGGGTTTCATGAAACGAAACCCGACCCTAGGATGAGGTCGGCCACGAGGTCGGCGACTTACGCGCCAAAGTCGCGTTTCAAAAGTTTGTTTTGCGCTCTTTTTCAGCCAATCAGGATCCACGGACACTGTGGGCAACGTGATGACATAGGCAGGGGTCACCACCATCTTTCAGAAGGGCATGCAAGTGATTGGCTTGCTTTGGTGGGCGTCACAGGGGGTATAAAAGGGCGTGCACGCCGACCGCCATCTTACTTCTGCCGATCTCAGTATAGGGAGAGGTTGCTGCTGATTCTGTAGGGAGAGCGTTAGGCAGGGAAGAAGACAAAAAAACTGCTTCTGCTGCTAGCGATTTGGCCTGCACAACACACCAGTCACTGTGTGTGCAGTGCAAGGGGAGGCTATATAGTGGTGTATCAGTGGTGTTGGTTGTTGGGCTGCCTTCTAAGGCTTCCTGACATTCCTGCATTGCTGTTTACCCACTGCTCCGCAAACTGCTTTTTTAAAAGCAATCCCAATTTTTTTTTTTTGTCCTGCTGAGAAGAAAAAAAAACTGCTTCTGCTGCTAGCGATTTGGCCTGCACAACACACCAGTCACTGTGTGCGCAGTGCAAGGGGAGGCTATATTGTGGTGTATCAGTGGTGTTGGTTGTTGGGCTGCCTTTTAAGGTTTCCTGACAGGCTGGCATTGCTGTTTACCCACTGCTCTGCAAACTGCTTTTTTAAAAGCAATCCAATCTCCCTTATCCTCTAGTCACTTTTGTCACAGCTGTGCCCTCGAGCCTGTGACATAGCGCTCAGATATCAGTGGGCCTCACACAATCCAAATGTGTCCAGTGTCCACAAGTGTCTGCAGAAATTCAAAATCTCCCTTATCCTCTCGTCACTTTTGTCACAGCTGTGCCATCGAGCCTGTGACATAGCGCTCAGATATCAGTGGCCCTCACACAATCCAAAAGTGTCCAGTGTCCACAAGTGTCTGCAGAAATTCAAAATCTCCCTTATCCTCTAGTCACTTTGGTCACAGCTGTGCCATCGAGCCTGTCACATAGCGCTCAGATATTCATTGGGCCTCACACAATCCAAAAGTGTCCAGTGTCCACAAGTGTGTGCAGAAATTCAAAATCTCCCTTATCCTCTAGTCACTTTGGTCACAGCTGTGCCATCGAGCCTGTCACATAGCGCTCAGATATTCATTGGGCCTCACACAATCCAAAAGTGTCCAGTGTCCACAAGTGTGTGCAGAAATTCAAAATCTCCCTTATCCTCTAGTCACTTTGGTCACAGCTGTGCCATCGAGCCTGTCACATAGAGCTCAGATATTCATTGGGTCTCACACAATCCAAAAGTGTCCAGTGTCCACAAGTGTGTGCAGAAATTCAAAATCTCCCTTATCCTCTCGTCACTTTTGTCACAGCTGTGCCATCGAGCCTGTGACATAGAGCTCAGATATCAGTGGGCCTCACACAATCCAAAAGTGTCCAGTGTCCACAAGTGTCTGCAGAAATTCAAAATCTCCCTTATCCTCTAGTCACTTTGGTCACAGCTGTGCCATCGAGCCTGTCACATAGCGCTCAGATATTCATTGGGCCTCACACAATCCAAAAGTGTCCAGTGTCCACAAGTGTGTGCAGAAATTCAAAATCTCCCTTATCCTCTAGTCACTTTGGTCACAGCTGTGCCATCGAGCCTGTCACATAGCGCTCAGATATTCATTGGGCCTCACACAATCCAAAAGTGTCCAGTGTCCACAAGTGTGTGCAGAAATTCAAAATCTCCCTTATCCTCTCGTCACTTTTGTCACAGCTGTGCCATCGAGCCTGTGACATAGCGCTCAGATATCAGTGGCCCTCACACAATCCAAAAGTGTCCAGTGTCCACAAGTGTCTGCAGAAATTCAAAATCTCCCTTATCTTCTCGTCACTTTTGTCACAGCTGTGCCATCGAGCCTGTGACATAGCGCTCAGATATCAGTGGGCCTCACACAATCCAAAAGTGTCCAGTGTCCACAAGTGTCTGCAGAAATTCAAAATCTCCCTTATCCTCTAGTCACTTTGGTCACAGCTGTGCCATCGAGCCTGTCACATAGCGCTCAGATATTCATTGGGCCTCACACAATCCAAAAGTGTCCAGTGTCCACAAGTGTGTGCAGAAATTCAAAATCTCCCTTATCCTCTAGTCACTTTGGTCACAGCTGTGCCATCGAGCCTGTCACATAGCGCTCAGATATTCATTGGGCCTCACACAATCCAAAAGTGTCCAGTGTCCACAAGTGTGTGCAGAAATTCAAAATCTCCCTTATCCTCTCGTCACTTTTGTCACAGCTGTGCCATCGAGCCTGTGACATAGCGCTCAGATATCAGTGGCCCTCACACAATCCAAAAGTGTCCAGTGTCCACAAGTGTCTGCAGAAATTCAAAATCTCCCTTATCTTCTCGTCACTTTTGTCACAGCTGTGCCATCGAGCCTGTGACATAGCGCTCAGATATCAGTGGGCCTCACACAATCCAAAAGTGTCCAGTGTCCACAAGTGTCTGCAGAAATTCAAAATCTCCCTTATCCTCTCGTCACTTTTGTCACAGCTGTGCCATCGAGCCTATGACATAGCGCTCAGATATCAGTGGCCCTCACACAATCCAAAAGTGTCCAGTGTCCACAAGTGTCTGCAGAAATTCAAAATCTCCCTTATCCTCTCGTCACTTTTGTCACAGCTGTGCCATCGAGCCTGTGACATAGTGCTCAGATATCAGTGGGCCTCACACAATCCAAAAGTGTCCAGTGTCCACAAGTGTCTGCCGAAATTCAAAATCTCCCCTGTCCTATAGACACCTTGTACCTTGTTTTACATTACTATATAGTTTGTTGGATTTTGTCTACATTTCTACCAAAAATGAGGAAGGCTGGTGGAAGAGGCCGTGGAATTGGGCGGGGGTTGGCAGCTGGTAATGATGGTGTTGGTGGTGGATCTGATGGTAGTGGCAAGAGCAAAATAGGACCGAATGCAGGAGGTGTTGAGCCTGCGTCATCATCTGGCTACATAAGGCCTCGAACGCTTAGTTTACTAGGAGTTGGCAAACCGCTTTTAAAGCCAGAGCATCAGGAAAAAGTTTTGTCTTACATTGCTGACTCAGCCTCCAGCTCTATCGCCTCCTCTTCTTCAGTTGTAAAAAGTAAAAGCACTGAGTCGTCATTGGAGGCTCATGTTCATGAACCACACCTTTCCTTGTGTCCTTCACCCCAACCAAGATTGAAGGATGACGCAGGCCATACTACTGATTACTCCATGGAGCTGTTTTCACATACCATGCCTGGATTATCAAGTCAAATGGTGAATTACCCATGTCAAGATGAATCTGACATGGAGTGCACTGATGCACAGCCGCTGATGGATGATTCTGCTGGTACATTCACTCAGAGCACTACATTGTCCTCGCAGTGTACAGAGCCAGATTCTGACCCTGATGAGACTCAGGTGCCCCTTCCCGCACACTATACCACCATACACGGTGACACAGAGGAAGGTGCACATGACATAGAAGAGGAGGTGATGGATGACCCAGTTGTTGACCCAGATTGGCATCCATTGGGGGAAGAGGGTGCTGCTTCCAATAGCTCAGATGAGGAGCATCCACAGCAGACATCGACATCGCAACAGCTGTTATCTGGCAGGCCCGGAGCACTCCAAAGACAGGTTCCAAACATCAAAAGAGTTGCTGGACAGCTTGTCCAGAGGGTCAAAAGATCACAGCGTGCTAGGCCGCAAAATGTCTGCCAAAGTAGGAAGAGTGCAGTGTGGCACTTTTTTGAACAAAATCCTCATGATCAGGCCAAGGTTATCTGTAAGAAGTGCGCAAAGACCTTTAGCCGAGGGAAAAATCTGAAAAATTTGAATACCAGTTGCATGCTTAGATATTTAACCAGCATGCACTTGCAAGCGTGGACACAACACCAAACCTCAAGTGCCACATGTGCAACTGATCACAACAAAGGTAGTCAGCAACGCTACATTGTTTCCCCCACTGTAAGCCCACCGGTTAGCACAGCAGCAAATGTTGAGGTGTCGTTGCAAGGCCACAGCAGTCAGGGAATCCCACTGTTATATCAACGAAAGACTGATTCTAGGCCATCAGAAAGAACACCAACTCCATCACCATCATCAACCCTCTCTCAGTCCGCCCTGTCCACCGCTACTTCCACCATATGCAGCTCTCAAGTCCAGCTCACCCTCCCAGACACTATGAGTAGGTCAAGAAAGTACTCAGTCTCTCATCCACGTACACTGGGTTTGAACGCCCACATTGCCAAACTAATCTCGTTTGAGATGATGCCCTTTCGGTTGGTGGAAAGCACAGCTTTCCGCAAACTCATGGCCTATGCAGAACCACGCTATGACCTACCCAGTCGCCACTTCTTCTCTCGCAAAGCCATCCCAGCCCT
Source organism: Dendrobates tinctorius (assembly GCF_039654945.1). NCBI lineage: Eukaryota > Metazoa > Chordata > Amphibia > Anura > Dendrobatidae > Dendrobates > Dendrobates tinctorius. Next base: position 668,943 of record NW_027361797.1, read on the forward strand.
CCACCATCATGTGAAAGACCGCATTGTCCATGCACTCAAGCAGTCAGTGAGCGGAAAGGTGCACCTCACAACTGATGCATGGTCCAGTCGGCATGGCCAGGGCCGTTACGTGTCCATCACTGCGCACTGGGTTAATGTGGTGGATGCAGGGTCCACAGGGGACAGCGGTGGTGGGACAGTGCTGCCTAGCCCACGGTATAGGAAACAGTTGGCTGTAGGCGTTCGACCCTCCTCCTCCTCCTCCAGAAGCGAAAGCTCGTCCACAGAGCGCAGTCGTACGAGCACTCCATCTTCAGCTGCCACTGTTGCACACGATGTGTCCCCCTATCGAGCAGCTAGTGGAAAGCGTCAGCAGGCTGTGTTGCAGATGATGTGTTTGGGCAACAGACACACCGCCGAGGTGCTGGCCGAGTACTTGAAGCGACAAACTGAGTCATGGCTGGGCAGTGTACATCTTGAGGCAGGCAAGGTAGTTAGTGATAACGGCTGTAATTTTGTGGCAGCCATAGCCCTTTCAAAACTCAGCCACATACCTTGCTTGGCTCACACCTTGAACCTGGTGGTGCAGTGCTTCCTCAAAAATTATCCGGAGTTAACAGCCCTGCTCCAGAAGGTGCGAAGACTGTGCGCGCACATCCGCCGGTCGCCTGTACACTCCGTTCGTATGCAGAAGCTGCAGCGATTGCTCCACCTTCCCAACCACCGCCTCATTATCGACATTGCAACAAGGTGGAACTCCACCCTGCACATGGTGGAGCGGCTGTGTGAGCAGAGGCAGGCCATAATGCATTTGTGGGAGGATACACGGCCAGGCACTTTGAGAGCAGACATGGAGTTGACAGGTGTGCAGTGGTCGAAGCTGAAAGACCTCTGTAAAGTCCTTCAGTGTTTTGAGGAATGCACACGGCTGGTAAGCGCAGACGACGCCATCCTAAGCATGAGCATCCCACTTATGCGTCTGCTCATGCAAACTTTGACGCACCTTAAGGAGCAGGCGTCTGCAGCCAATGTTGATGAGGAGGAAGAGGAGGAGGGAATCCTTGATGACATTCAGCCATTGTCTGCTCAGGGACCTCTCCTGGACGAGGTGGAGGAAGAAGAGGAGGAAGATGATGGGGATGATTACTTAGGGGAGGAGGATGCATCTCGTGGGGCAAGTGAAAATGTTGGCGTGGCAAGGTCTGGTACAGGGTTTGTGCGTGACTGGAGGGATGTGGATTTGCCAGAAAGTGCTCCTCCAACCAGCACTCGCAGTGCATCATTGACACCGGGAACATTGGCCCACATGTCAGATTATGCCTTGCAGATCCTAAAAAGGGACCCACGCATTGCCAAAATGATGAACGATGACGACTACTGGTTGGCCAGCATCCTGGATCCACGCTATAAAGGCAAATTACAAAACATCATGCCACAGGAGAACCTTGACCTAATATTGGCTAATAAACAAGCAACTCTGGTAAATCGGTTGCTTGAGGCATTCCCAGCACACAGCAGCGGTGATGGTTCTCACACGAGCCGTACGGGCCGGGGGCAGCTTGGCAGAGGTGTTCGTGGTGCACACAGCAGAAGTGGCATTGGAGACAGGGGTTTCATGACAATGTTGTGGACTGATTTTTCAAGTACCGCTCACACAACTGGTAATACTGCATCGATGGAAAGTGACAGGAGACAGCAGTTGTCAACTATGGTTACAAACTACTTTTCCTCCCATATCGATGTTCTCCCACACAGGTCATTCCCCTTTGACTATTGGGCCGCTAAACTGGACACCTGGCCTGAATTGGCACAATATGCCTTACAGGAGCTCGCTTGCCCAGCTGCAAGTGTGCTATCGGAAAGAGTCTTCAGTGCAGCTGGATCAATCCTGACAGAAAAAAGGACCCGTCTGTCAACCCAAAATGTGGATGATCTAACCTTCATTAAAATGAACCACGCATGGGTTTCCAAGGATTTTGTCCCACCTTCCCCTGATGACACATAGGGTGACAGAAAAATGGCTTGCTTTGGTCCACCTCTTCCTGGGACTTGACCTATTTCACCTTTTGCATCAGCTGAATGTCCAACATCAACATATGCCACTTTCTAAAACTCCCTAACTGTGCTGCCTCCCCCCCCCATGGCCGGGGTCACCACCTAGCGCACGACACTGTGCGAGTGCCGTTGCCCTGGACAGGTGGGTAGGCCGACTCTTGGGCGCGGGCACTGGCACAGGGTCCTTCATAGTGCAATCAAGTGTCTCTGACGGTGGTGGTGCACACCCGCCATCAGACACACCGCCGTACTATGAGGGGCCCAGTGCCAGTACCGACGCCCACGAGTGGGCCCCCCTTGCTTGGGCAGGGCCCCAGCATTTGCAATCTTTACCTCTCCCTGCTCCTCCGCTGTGTAGTCTGGGCCGTCAAATCCATACTGTGCCTGACACCGTCTGAGCCTGCCTCCTGATGTATAGACATATATTTTGAATGTGTACGCTATCATACATGTTATCTGGGGATACGGTACCCTTTCTAACCTTTGTGCAATCACGTGCAATCCATACTGGGCCTAACACCGTCTGAGCCTGCCTCCTGATGTATAGACATATATTTTGAATGTGTACGCTATCCATACATGTTATCCGGGGAAACGGTACCCTTTCTAACCTTTGTGCAATCACGTGCAATCCATACTGGGCCTAACACCGTCTGAGCCTGCCTCCTGATGTATAGACATATATTTTGAATGTGTACGCTATCCATACATGTTATCCGGGGATACGGTACCCTTTCTAACCTTTGTGCAATCACGTGCAATCCATACTGGGCCTAACACCGTCTGAGCCTGCCTCCTGAGACATATATTTTGAATGTGTACGCTATCCATACATGTTATCCGGGGATACGGTACCCTTTCTAACCTTTGTGCAATCACATGTAATCCATACTGGGCGTGAGAACGGCTGGCGAGCTGTTAAGCAAGCTACAGCACCTGTGGTTTGCACACATAAGTTTTTCATTTTTTCAGGAATGACGGTTAGGCCTAATTCCGGAACTGCGGTTGACCTGCACTTACTGGGAAATCATTGTTCGCGGGTAATAATTGTAATCAGTGATCCCCATCACTAACGTTGTTCAGCGGGTTATCTGCACCTGTAAGCGACAAACGCTGGCCTTTTCAGTGTAGCGCACATGCAGCCACGGACATGTAAGGGCATGACACACTAGTTACTGGCCAATCTCATGTGCCAGAGCCTCACGTGTCCCTCTAGTAAGCCGGACTCGGACCGCGGGGCATGACGGAGTCTCGTTCGTTAACGGAATTAAGCTTGCAATGTGTGCATCTGTTCTGTAGCTGGCATGGTTGAGGTTTCCCAGGTGGAGTCGAATTTAACCGTAGGCTCCACTCCTGGTGGTGCCCTTCTGGACATTCCTTTAAGGTTCAGCTTTGCAACCATACTGCCCACGTAAAACAAACACTTTGCCTTCATGAACACTGTTTGGAGGGTCATGACTCGTGGGAATAACGCCGCCCAATCAGTTAACCTGCTAGAGAGATCGTTCGTTGCTCCCAAGCATGACATCACACTCCCTAGGAAGAAGGTAATGCGACTGTGGCGACCGTACTCCTGGGGGCGACACAAGTGCACTGATGCCCAGCCACTGCTCGATGAATCTGCTGGTACATTGACCCAGACCACTACATTCCCCTCGCACGCTACACGACCTGAATCTGACCCTGATGAAACTCAGGTTACCCTTCCCATATACAGTTCCATCTTACACGGTGACAAAGAGGAAGCTGCAGATGAAAGTGCAGGTTCGGCCCACCCGCCATCAGACACACCACCGTACTATCAGGGGCCCTGTGCCAGTGCCGTCGCCAACGAGTGGGCCCCCCCTGCTTGCTCAGGATCACAGCACTTGCAAAGTTGAAATACTGTGCAGTGAGATGGAAGATGGGGACGACGAGGTGTCCAGACAAGTACAGGGATTCCCTAGCGAGGAGACTTATTTGATTGTTTTCAATGTTGGGACAGCAATTTTTGGGGAGCACTATACTCTGGAGAATGATAGATGGGGCCCACCATACACTGGAACATTCCAAAGGTGGACATCAGACACTGGAGCAGCATTTACAGGGCCCATTATACACTAGAGCATTAGAAATGGGGCCCATTATGTTTGGAGCATTATTTGGGCCCATAAGACAGTGGAGCTTCATCCATGGGGACCAACATATACTGTAGCATTATGTGGAGCTCATCATATACTGTTTCAAACATTATATGGGACCAATGATTTTGTATGGAGAAATAGATGGGCCTCGTCATGAGATGTAAAAAGTGAGGTATTTTTCATTGTACTATACCGCTATTTCTCTGCCGTATCGGAGCATGATGAGTTGTGGTATGTGTTAAAGGGGCGCTCTTTCGCCCAGGGCACATGAAAACCTGCAGCAAGCCCTCCCCCCCACAACTTTAGCCAAATAACCCCCATTTTTCAGTGCGTAACTTGTATTATGAAGTTAATTAAGGTTGACAAGCTTAAGTAAGAAGAATTGATGCTTTTGGCATTCAAATGGGCACTGTAGGTGTGTTTCCTGTCCTCCTCTCACTGCCGACTTTTATTCCCCATTGACTTACATTGGGTTTCGTGTTTCGGGACGACCCCGACTTTTCCCTATAATCGGACGATCTTGCTCGACCCGACTTTTGGAAAAGTCGGGTTTCACGAAATGAAACGCGACCCTAAAAAACCAAAAGTCGCTCAACTCTAGTTCTATACATTACTACAATGAATTTTAAACAAAACAATTCAGATGCAGTTGAAGTTCAGACTTTCAGCTTTCATTTAAGGGTATCCACATTAAAATTGGATGAAGGGTTTAGGAGTTTCAGCTCCTTAACATGTGCCGCCCTGTTTTTAAAGGGACCAAAAGTAATTGGACAGATTAAATAATTGTAAATAAAATGTTCATTTCTAGTACTTGGTTGAAAACCCTTTGTTGGCAATGACTGCCTGAAGTCTTGAACTCATGGACATTACCAAACGCTGTGTTTCCTCCTTTTTGATACTCTGCCAGGCCTTAACTGTGGTGGTTTTCAGTTGCTGTTTGTCTGTGGGCCTTTCTGTCAGAAGTTTAGTCTTTAACAAGTGAAATACATACTCAATTTTGTTGAGATCAGATGACTGACTTGGCCGTTCAAGAATATTCCACTTCTTTGCTTTGATAAACTCCAGGCTTGCTTTGGCTTTATGTTTTGGGTCATTGTCCATCTGTAGTATGAAACTACGACCAATCAGTTTCGGTGCATTTGGCTGGATCTGAGCACACAGTATGGCTCTGAATACCTCAGAATTCATACGGCTGCTTCTGTCCCGTGTCACATCATCAATAAACACTAGTGACCCAGTGACACTGGCAGCCATGCATGCCCAAGCCATCACACTGCCTCCGCTGTGTTTTACAGATGATGTGGTATGCTTTGGATGTTTGAACATGAACTGTTGCACTATGGATGTGAGCTGGGGTACTATGGCTGGATCTACAGTATATACTGAGGTACTAGGACTGGCATTGTATGAATTGGGAAACTATGACTGGCTCTGTAAGAACTGAGACACTATTGTGGGACCCTGCAAAGTCAGGTGTCACAAATGTTTGTGAAATCTGATGGCATGAGAAGCCAGTTCTTCAGCCATTTTTACACACACAGACGTAATTGGTGTAAGGGATATTGTGAAGTCTGATGGGTAGCAGCTCCCTCAAGAGAACTACTGTGTCCAGGAGAAGCAAACCTGCACCCCTGGAATTGAGTGGTGCTGGAGATCAAGGAGGGCAGCCAGTGCCTTCGCTGTGGTCGCTGTCGACATGCCAGTGAAATCTATGCAGCCGCATGAGACAGTATTCTGCATGGTTCAAGAAGGTTCTAACTGCCAGATGTCAGCTAGGGATCATATCCTTAGTTGCCAGCGGTGGGAAGAGAGCTGAGGTTATTGTCCTGTAAGCCTGAGGTGCCATGGATGCCACAAAGGTCCAGACTGGGCATTACTGCACGCCTAGTAAGAGAGCAATCCAGCACTGTGATGGTGACCGTGAAGTGAGTAAAATCACAGAGTGGACCTGATTTCTGCTACTATTGTTATGGATTATACATTCAGTTGACATTTCAAGGGATTTTCAGGGGGGAAAAAATTTGGAGAAAGACATATTACCCACATACCGGAATAGTGCAGAATACTGTACTTATTCATTCTCCTTAAAGGGGTTGGTAACTACTTCTTTATTTTAAAAGAATCCTTCCAGCATTGTCTAAAAGTAACAAATAGTGTATACTCTACTCCTCTACTCATCCCGACTTCTCTTCTGGCACAGACGTCTGTGCCGGGGAACTGTGTTATTTGTACATAATATTGGGGTGTTTTTGTAACCAGAAAACATAGTGAACAACCCTTATACATTACCGAAAGGGCAGTCCATAACTTGAGGGGCATAGTTCATTAAATTGGTCTTAATTCTTTGAAAATGTAGAAATAGATTTTGTCATATGCGCACCCATGTGCCGCGGCTTACTTTCCTATACAATGTTGTGGGCCCCGCGTGCCGTGGCCATGTTATGTACAGTGCTAACAGTGCCAACAGAGAAACGCTACAGAACTCAATGTCTTTACACTGTTAATCTGGGTGATGTGTTTGATAGATATCTATGTTTATACACAAGTAGAATCTGTGATTAAAACTGTCGTTATTTCCTTCAAATATGTATGCTGCATATATGGTGCCAAAATTCAATATTTCATATGAAAGGACAGAAAGAGAGTGTCCAAACAAGTAAACATATAGAAAACTGTTATCAGACCTTGTCAGAACATGCTACGTGCTGTATGGTGCATGGTATGGCCACTGTATAGGGAGATAAAGAGATATACATTATATCAGGCAGTATGGATCCATAACTTGTTTTTTTCTTATAAACTCTTTATTTAAGAATGTTGTTACAGAATTATTATCAGAATACAAGTCAGTATAATTAACATTCAAATTTTCTTAATGAAGGGATTCAGGAAGGGAATGGGAAAAGAGGTGGGAAGGGGAAACATGGACTCAGGTAAAGTTGGGAAAGAATGGAAGGGGTGGGATGGTAGTCCCATTGGATGAAAGCCTCTATATTTAGACTCACAGTTGTAGAAAACAAAGTATATATATTCATATAAAGCATAAATAGTACACTGCATTAAAATTCCTTCCGTTAGAGCTTAGTATATATTAACCATTGGTGCCATCTTCCATTTAAATTGTCTTGCTTGCGGTGAGCCAGTCGAATTTTTTCAAGGGAATATATATTGTTAGCCTCGTTTACCCATTCTGATAAGGAAGGTGGATCAGTATTCTTCCAATGTCTAGCGATGAGGATTTTAGCTGCATTAAGTAAGTGGGAGCTCACAATATAGTCACTTACACATTTGAGCCCAGGACAGACATTCAAGAGGACCTGTTACATGTCAGAGGGGATATTGTTCGAAAGACCTTCTTTATGTGACTATATATCATTTTCCAGAAGGGTATAATTTTGGTACATTCATACCATATATGGGCAGGCGTACCTGGCATTAGGTTGCATCTCCAACAATAAGAAGAGTAAGATTTGTCAATCCTAGAGAGGATATCTGGGTTTAATACCAATGAGAAATAATCTTATAGTTCAGCTCTTGTATCTTGTTGAGGGAGAAATGGAGTGAATCTCTTTCCAAAGTCTGGAAATTTTGGAACGCCCCCTCAGGGACCAGGGCTTGCGAGGTACTCGGTACCGGGCCTGTGTTTCACAGGGAGATGTCACGGGAGTTGTGACCCGGTCCGTGGCCCTGGGGCTCCATGGCAAAAAGGGGGATGAGTGAATGGTGGAATAGAGTTTATGAATGGTTCGTCACGCCACCTGTGGTGTTCGGCAAGACAGATGTTTAAGCCGAAGCTGCATACAGATCCTCTGGGACTGATGGTGTGGTGCAGCCGAGATGGTGAAGCTCCCCACAGGTGGAGCTGTTGTCCCAGGGCAGTGAAGATGTGGTAATGGAGGAGAGGCGCAGGCAGTGTAGCAACTGGTACCCAGATGTAGCAGTGCGGAGTGTGCTGGTGCTGGAATAAATGGAGGACACCGGGGCATGTAGTTCCAAAGCTTTACTCACACAGTCTGCAGTTCACACAGGTGCCCGCCTCCGTGCTGTGTCCTCCAGGTCAGGGCCTCAGTCAACCTCCAGGTAAGATGGAATGCTCCCTTCCAACACTCCGCCAACATGTACCTTTCTGAACGCCTCCTCTATAGCGCCTTTGAGTGAAGCACTCCCAGTACTATGTTACACTGGAGTGCCTCCTTTCTGACAGATGTTCTATCAACTCAACTTGTACGGCAGACAGCTGTAGCCTGCTTCGGGGACCCCTTACTCCTGAGTCCCGGCTCACTATCCAAGTTGCTGTTGTGCCCCCAAGTCTTGTGTGGGAATATAGAAAGAACACCGTGAGCACAACTCAAGATGGTGCTAAGGTTAGGTTCCCAAACCGTTAAAGCAACAAATATGAACCTAGCACTCAACTTAAAGGTATTTGTAAGGCGGTTTATTGTAGTACACAAAAAAGACGTTTCGGTCAATGTGACCTTCTTCAGTTACGTGTGGTATATAGATTGTGTAGAGCTTATAGGCATCTATCAGAAAGGACGATGGTGCTTTAGGCATTGAGAAGAATGATCTCTCTAAGGTAATGAGCTTGTCAGTATATAGGAGAGGGGCAAACGTGCCTCCAGATGCGGTGTCCACCAAATACCTTTAAGTTGTTTGGGATATAGCATTTACAGCTTCCCATTCCTCCGGTGTCTGTTGCAGGATCATCAGTATCCGAACAACCTCGGGGACCGGGCCCCAGCTTTGTGCCTAGCACTGGAAGGGGTTCTTTTCTAACCCGTTTCTCACCGTCCTCTTATTCTCCTTACGTTCCGTACAGTTCTTCCCTTCTTATGGAAGGTTAGGATGTCAGTCTAAGTCTCTCTCCTTCTTTCCTCTCTTCCCTGTGCCAGCAGGCCCAGGTCACTGTGACCTGCTGCAGCACTTCCTTCATCCATCCATCCATCCATCTCTGCTCTCTCACTCTCACTGACTGTCTGACTGCAATCCTAAACCTTCCCGCTCTTTTATGCATTCTAACTCCACCCACCTCCCAGCACGTTTAGTGTTCCAAGCAGGGAGCCACCAAAGGTGCTCTGCTACACTCCAAGCAGGGAGCCACAATGTGGCTTTGCTGAACTACTGTGTTGTGTGGGATGCAGGTGTTGAAGCGTGGTTAGGAGCCTCAACCTAACCTGGATGGTGGAGTACCACACCTCAGGAGGAGGTGCAGTACCTCTGTGGCGACTGCAGCCTCAGGGGCGCCATATACCCCCCGTTAAACACAGCACGTCCGCGGGCTGCAAGAAAACAAAGTTGACAGCACAGGAACATACAAAATTTTATGATGCTAATAAACAATACTTATCTAAACTTCCCAATGTGGGAGGCACAGTTTTTGAACGTTGCAAACAGTTTTAACTACCTATCTAAATTTTAAATTTTTAAATTATGCTACCTAATTTAAAGAGCAATAGAAGCAAACTCAGCATTAATTCACATTTTCTAGCAACACATTTCTTCTCTGTTACCTTTCACAATTTCTACTTTCTACTGTCTCTTCTAGACTTAAGATGACAACCGTAGATACCTGGTTTGTCACCTGTTATTCCAATTCTACATTCACATTCTCAACATCTTTTTTCAAATTCTGTAAAACTTTCACTATGTCTCTTTTCTCAACATACTTCTATAAAATACTAATACTTTCTAGCTTATTCAATCATACCGAACATTAGTAATAAGTGCAAAGAATTGACACTGGTCCGGCCAACGTGTCTGGAAATGTCCCTATGACGAGGTAGGTCTTCTTTTAAGAAGGGAGTCCTATGTAAAACCAAGAGAGAGCACCTAAAGAGGTGAAAACTATGTACAAAACAGTTCTGGACCATTCAGCGTTCATGATCTCCACAGTTCAATATGGAGGCTGCCAACAAACTGGGCAACTCTGGAAAACACAAAACTAGAACATGATGTCAAAAATAGAAAAACTGGAAAAAGGCACAAAAATAGAAAACAGAAGGCACAACTGTGCAAATACCCTCCTGGGTAATGAAAGTTTAGAAAATGTCATCACTAGATGTTGTCTCCTCCTGGAGTTCTGGAAACTGATGGTTGGGAACTGCTTCCAGATAAAAGAAATGCATTCGCAGTCCTCAGGTATTCTTCCTCTTGTGAGGTAAACTTTGTAGCTTTCTGCACTCTTGGCTGTGGGACTGGTGCTGAGGTTGCTTGGCATGTGGGTGTAGGTACGAACACGGTTCTTTCAATAACTGTTGGTGGAGGGGCAGCTGGTGACTTATGCCTGTATGTATTTATGAGATCTTCCGGGATCCGTCTAATGTTCATAGCGTACCACCCTCTCAGTCCTTCGTGTCTGGTGAAAGTCACATGGTCTCCCTGGTGGAGGTTCCTGGCTGGGTGTCCCTTCCTCAAGTGGGACTCTACGTCTCTCCTATTGAAAACAGATCAGAGGCTCGACTGGAATCCTGAATAAAGCCGAACCCCCTCTCCTGGTTCACATTCATGACTTGGCCCCAACCTGCAGAGTCTCTGTGTTGTGAGCTCATTTTTGGGTTTGCCTCTGGCTTCTGGTGAGGGTTATGGAGCTGCTGTGCTGACAAAGTAGTGAGTTCTCTATCTGGACTCTCTCTGTTGGTGAAGGGAGGTAATGAAGCTGATCTAAATGGCAGAGACCGGCCACCTGAGGAAGAGGACTGCGATAGGACATCAGGAGTTTCTGATTGGATTTAAGGCAGCCGACTCCCTAGTTTCTTGCTGGTGACTTTTCCTGACTGTGGCTCCTGGTTTCCAGTTTGGTTCCTGCCTTCCTAAAGCCAAGTTTTCTCTGCTATTGTTCATATGAGTTTTTGTCTGGTTTACTTAGTTTTTGTGTTCAGCCAGCCCTGGCTGGGACTGGGTTGAATCCCCATTTTGTCTCTGATCAGTTGATCTCTTTTGCTCTGTCTTCAGAATATACCTGAGTGCTGATATAGTGATTTGAGGACCTTTTTCTATCAGATGTGTTGGACATTTTTTTGGGCAGGGTTTTTTGCGTGATTGCAGACAGCAGCTTTTCTTTCCTGTCCTTTCTAGTTAGTGAGGGCCCCATCATTTGCTCAGCCCTCTTTCTATCTGTGTCTGTGTTTTCATCTTGTTTCACCGACAATACATGTTGGGGGCTGTCTATTGCTTTGGGGTCTGCTCTGGGGCAGTTGAGATTTTCCCTTTCTTTCTTTAGGCTTATTTAGTTCTCCGGCCGTGACGAGGCGTCTAGAACCACCGTAGGCACGCTCCACGGCTACTGCTAGTTGTTGTGGCTAGGATCAGGGGTCTGCAATCCGCTAGTTACCAACCTCTCTGGTTTTCTGGGCTTAGCTTGCATTTTGTTTTTTCCTCCTCGGTGACTCATTCATAACAGAATCACCAGCCATACCGCTGATTCTAGGGTACTCAAAAGCAGGAGAGAATTGTAAAAAAAAAAAAAAAAGTGTCAAAATTTTTTTTTGATATGTATATTTTCTCCTCTTTTTCTCTGGGGCCGCAGGAGGATTCTTTTTTTTTTTCTTTTTCTCCTTGATGGAGATTAAGCAATTGTCTGATCGTGTGGAGCAGCTCGCTGCTGAACTGCGGGTAATTTCCACCTATCTCACTCATTCACATGCTGTTGAACCAAGGATTCCTGCTCCTGATGTGTTTTCTGGGGATCGGTCTAAATTTTTTAACTTTAAGAATAATTGTAAATTATTTCTTGCCTTGAAGCCTAACTCACCGGGGAGCTCTGCGCAGCAGGTTAAAATTGTCATCTCCTTGCTGCGTGGCGATCCCCAGGATAGGGCGTTTTCTTTGACACCTGAAGATCCTGTTTTGACTAATGTGGATGCATTTTTTCAAGCCTTGGGGTTGTTATATGATGAATTGATCAAGCTGAGAGAGCCCTATTGGCATTGAACCAGGGTCAGGATCCTGCAGAGTTATACTGTCAGAAATTACGAAAGTGGGTAGTCCTTACTACATGGAATGATAGTGCATTGGGAGCTCTCTTTCGGAAGGGTTTGCCTGAGACTTTAAAAGATACTATGGTGGCATTTCCTGTTCCCTCTGGTCTTGACGATTCTATGTCATTAGCCATTCAAGTTGATCGGCGTTTACGTGAACGCAAGACTACATGGGAGGCGCTGCCACATTTTGAAGAAATGTCTGAACCTATGCAATGTGATGGAGTTTTGTCTAGGGCGCAACATCAGGAGTTTAGAAGGCGTAATAAGCTATGTTTTTTTCTGTGGAGATGCCTCTCATGTTATTTCTGTCTGCCCTAAACGAGAGAAACGTTTTGCACACACATTTGCTGTGGGTGGTGTACATCCTAAGTTTCTTTTGGCAATTACTCTGATCTGCTCCTTATCCACATTTTCCGCGAAGGCTTTTGTGGATGCAGGAGCGGCCTTGAATCTAATGGACTTGGATTTTGCTAAACGTTGTGGTTTTCCTATGACACCTCTGTGGACGCCTATTCCTTTGAGGGGTATTGATGCTACTCCTTTGGCGAAGAATAAACCTCAGTTTTGGACCCAGGTGATAATGCGGGTCGCCCCAGACTACCAAGAAAATTGCAGATTTTTGGTGTTGCATAATTTACATACCATTGTTCTGGGTTTTCCCTGGTTGCAAATCCATAATCCGGTTTTGGATTGGAAATCTGTGTCTGTGGTGAGTTGGGGTTGTCGGTGTGCTCTTGGTGACACTCCTGTTTTCTCCACCTCTCCCCAGTCACATGATGTTCCTGACTATTTGGCTGATTTTTATTATGTATTTAGTGAGAGAAAGTCTGCGTATTTGCCTCCTCATAGGAGTTATGACTGTGCAATTGAGTTGAGACCTGGGTGTAAATTTCCCAAGGGTCGACTTTTCAATTTATCTGTACCCGAACACGAGGCTATGCGATCTTATATTAAGGAGTCGTTGAGAAGGGTCATATTAGACCATCCTCTTCGACCTTAGGTGCTGGGTTTTTTTTCGTGGCCAAGAAAGATGGTTCATTAAGGCCTTGTATTGACTATCGTTCCCTCAACAAAATTACGGTTAAATTTCAGTATCCGTTACCCCTGATTTCAGATTTATTCTCCAGAGTTAAAGGTGCTTGCTGGTTTACTAAGCTTGACCTCAGGGGGGCGTATAATCTTATTCGCATCAAGCATGGGGATGAATGGAAGACGGCGCTTAATACTCCGGAGGGACATTTTGAGTACCTGGTAATGCCTTTTGGGCTCACTAATGCCCCTTCTGTCTTCCAATCCTTCATGAATGATATTTTCCTGGACTTTGTGGATAAGTTTTTGATCATCTATCTGGATGATATTTTGATCTTTTCCAGGGATTGGGATTCTCATGTGGAACATGTTCGGTCTGTGTTCCGGATTTTGAGGGAGAATTCCTTGTACGTTAAGGGATCGAAGTGCCTTTTTGGTGTACAGAGGATTTCATTTTTGGGATTTATTTTGTCTCCGTCAACTATTGAAATGGACCCGGCCAAGGTACAGGCCATTTATGATTGGGTTCAACCCACTTCTTTGATGGCTCTCCAGAAGTTTTTGGGTTTTGCTAGTTTTTATCGTAAATTTATAGCTAATTTTTCTGGTATTGCTAAACCACTGACTGATTTAACTAAGAAGGGTGCTGATGTGCTGAACTGGTCTTCAGAAGCTGTTTCGGCCTTTCAGGAGCTGAAGCGGAGGTTCACTTCTGCTCCGCTTTTGCGGCAACCTGATGTCTCACTTCCTTTTCAGGTGGAGGTAGACGGTTCAGAGATTGGTGCAGGAGCTGTTTTGTCCCCAAAAGATCCGGTGACGTCTAAAATGAATCCCTGTGCCTTCTTTTCCCGAAAGTTCTCCCCACCTGAACGCAACTATGATGTGGGGAATCGGGAATTGTTAGCCATGAAATGGGCATTTGAGGAGTGGAGACATTGGTTGGAGGGAGCTAGACATCAAGTTGTGGTCCTCACTGACCACAAGATTTTGATTTACCTTGAGTCGGCCAAAGGCTTGAATCCTAGACAGGCTAGGTGGGCCTTGTTTTTTACACGTTTTGATTTTGTGGTCTCCTTTCTTCCAGGCACTAAGAATGTTAAGGCAGACGCCCTTTCTAGGAGTTTCTTTGCTTATTCTCCTATTGTGACCAAGCCTACTACCATCCTAGGTGAGGGGGTAGTTCTTTCTGCCATCATGCCCGATTTAAGACGTGCTCTGGAAGAATGCCAGGAGGACAAACCTGAGCGTTGTCCTATGGGAAAATTGTATGTTCCTGACCAGTGAAGGAAGAGAGTGATGTCTGAAGTTCATTGCTCCGCATTGGCTGGTCATCCAGGTATTTTTGGTACCAGAGATTTGGTGAGTCGGTCTTTTTGGTGGCCTGCCTTATCTCATAATGTCAGGAATTTTGTGCAGTCCTGTGGGACTTGTTCCCGGTCTAAACCCTGTTCTCGCTCTAGTGGGTTGTTGATGCCCTTGCCGGTGCCTAAGAGGCCATGGACCCATATTTCAATAGATTTTATTTCTGATCTTCCTATCTCTCAGAGAATGACTGTTATCTGGGTGATTTGTGATAGATTCTCTAAGATGGTCCATCTTGTACCACTCCCAAAGTTGCCATCTTCCTCAGAGTTGGTACCCTTGTTTTTACAACAGGTGGTTTGCTTGCATGGGATTCCTGAGAACATTGTATTGGACAGAGGAGTTCAGTTTGTTTCCAGATTCTGGAAAGCCTTTTGTTCCAAGCTGGGAACTCAGTTGTCCTCCTCCTCTGCGTTTCACCCTCAGACCAATGGGCAGACGGAGAGAACAAACCAGACTTTGGAGACCTATTTGAGATGTTTTATATCTGCTGATCAGGATGATTGGGTTTCATTTTTGCCCTTGGCCGAATTCGCTTTAAATAATAGAGCTAGTTCTGCCACCTTGATGTCACCCTTTTTCTGTAACTTTGGGTTTCATCCTCGATTTTCTTCAGGGCAAGTGGAATCTTCAGCCTGCCCAGGTGTTGACACTGTGGTAGAGAGAATGCAGCAGATTTGGGACCAAGTAGTGGATAAGTTATCTCTCTCCCAGGAAAAGGCCCAGCGGTTTTCTAACCGGCATAGGACCATTGGTCCCTGGTTTAAAGTGGGTGATATGGTTTGGTTGTCATCAAAGAATATCTCTATGAAGGTGGCTTCTCCAAAGTTCAAGCCAAGATTTACTTGACCTTACAAGATTTTGGAGATTCTTAATCCTTTTTCTTTTCGATTGGCTCTTTCTGTTACATTTAAGATCCATAACGTGTTTCATAAGTCGCTGTTGAAGAGATATGTTGAGCGAGTAGTTCCTATGGCTGCACCTCCTGACCCTGTATTGGTTGAAGATAATGTGGAATATGAGGTAGAGAAAATACTGGATTCTCGACTGGCTAGATGGAGACTCCAGTATTTGGTCAAGTGGAAGGGTTATGGCCAGGAGGACAATTCTTGGGTCTCTGCCTCTGATATTCATGCCGATAGATTGGTTTGTGCTTTTCATCGAGCCCATCCTGATCGGCCCGGTGGCGTGGATGAGGGTTCGGTGACCCCTCCTCAAGGGGGGGTACTGTTGTGAGCTCATTTTCGGGTTTGCCTCTGGCTTCTGGTGAGGGTTATGGAGCTGACTGTGCTGACAGAGGAGTAGTGAGTTCTCTATCTGGACTCCCTCTGTTGGTGAAGGGAGGTAATGAAGCTGATCTAAATGGCAGAGACCGGCCACCTGAGGAAGAGGACTGCGATTGGACATCATGAGTTTCTGATTGGATTTAAGGCAGCCGACTCCCTAGTTTCTTGCTGGTGACTTTTCCTGACTGTGGCTCCTGGTTTCCAGTTTGTTTCCTGCCTTCCTAAAGCTAATCTTTCTCTGCTATTGTTCATATGAGTTTTTGTCTGGTTTACTTAGTTTTAGTTTTCAGCCAGCCCTGGCTGGGACTGGGCTGAATCCCCATTTTTTATCTGATCAGTTGATCTCTTTTGCTCTGTCTTCAGAATATACCTGAGTGCTGATATAGTGATTTGAAGTCTAGCGACTTCAGAGCCTTTTTCTATCAGACGTGTTGGACATTTTTTTGAGCAGGGTTTTTTGCATGATTGCAGACAGCAGCTTTTCTTTCCTGTCCTTTCTAGTTAGTGAGGGCCCCATCGTTTGCTCAGCCCTCTTTCTATCTGTGTCTGTGTTTTCATCTTGTTTCACCGACAATACATGTTGGGGGCTGTCTATTGCTTTGGGGTCTGCTCTGGGGCAGTTTAGATTTTCCCTTTCTTTAGGCTTATTTAGTTCTCCGGCCATGACGAGGCGTCTAGAACCACCGTAGGCACGCTCCACGGCTACTGCTAGTTGTTGTGGATAGGATCAGGGGTCTGCAATCCGCTAGTTACCAACCTCTCCGGTTTTCTGGCCTTAGCTTGCTTTTTGTTTTTTCCTCCTCGGTGACTCATTCATAACACTCTGGGACCGTAATGTCCGGCCTGAACCTGCTCCTTCTGGTCTAAATCAGGGCCTAGTACCGCTAGCCTTCGCTGCTCTCTCTCCCGGTGCTTGGCTGCCAGTTTATGGATGGTCGTTTGGCAGCTAGCCCAGTTCTCCTCTTCCTCCTGCTCTTCCCGCAACTGATCCCGGACTGTTGTGAACCGTGGCACCACCGTCAGGGGTTCAGATGGTTCCCCCAGGGGACTAGTTTCCCGGTCCCAGACCAGATCTAGCACGACCTGGCCGGCCGCTGCGACCGCGGTACACCCCAAGGCCTTCCCAGGTGCAGGGACATCAGATGTACCTGGAGCCTCCTGGCGGTGTGGGTTTGGATCTGGTGCAGGCATGGTGGTGGTGGGTGCTGTCCTGTGGGATGCCAGAGGCGGTGACGGGGCAAATGGTGGCTCCGGGTCCGTGGAGGCCTCCGGTGGGACCTTTGCAGCCGCGTCAGATCCAGGCAGGAGCTCCGCTTCCTCCACTTCAGCTCCCAGGGCCTCATACAGCTCTTCCGATAATGACGGCGGTGAGAGGACTGTGGATGCTGCCCGTGGTAAGGCAGCGGTCGCTGGCTCTACGGAGTCTGCCTGAGGAAGGTCCGGTGCAGCAGCGGCGGGCACCGGTGACAAAGGTACCACTGATGTGGGCCCCTCCTGGGCATGCTGCCAGTTCAGTATCCACAGGGCCTCCTGCCTTGGCTGCAGACGTTGGGTCAGCCGGGCAATCTCCTCCTCCAGCTGCTGGCAATTCAATCTAGAAGCAGGGTCCGAGCCTTCAGCCATGGCGCTGGGGAGATCCTGCTCAGCCTCCCCGTGCTCCGCAGGCCTCCTCCCCTCTTCTCCCATCATGGCATTCTGGCGTTCTTCTTTCTGTCTCGGCTCCTTTCCCGCCGCCGGTTTTCGCTCCTCCTTCTTGAGGCGGCGTCTTCTTCCAATTCCTCCATACCAGGCCAGTATCTGTACCCCTCAGGGGGTGGGCCATGTTGCAGTTGCATAAACATTAAGGCAGGGGAGGCCCAGGACAGTTCGCTGTCTCTTCTTAGGACCACCCATATTGTCACGCCCTTCTTCTTCATGCTGATGGCCATTTTTGTCATTCATTCTACAGTCTATTAAAATGGGTCTTCAGTACATTCTCACAAGTTTTAAGTCCAACAAATCTTAGGCACACAGAACCCGATGGCATCGGGTCTCGTCATTCCATTCATGATGCCAAAATGGAGCGCCCCCTCAGGGACCATGGCTCGCGGGGTACTCGGTACCGGGCCTGTGATTCACAGGGAGATGTCAGGGGAGCTGTGACCCGGCCCATAGCCCTGGGGCTCCATGGCAAAAAGGGGGATGAGTGAATGGTGGAATAGAGTTTATGAATAGTTCGTGACGCCACCTGTGGTGTTCGGCAAGACAGATGTTTAAGCCAACGCTGCATGCAGATCCTCTGGGACTGGTGGTGTAGTGCAGCCGAGATGGTGAAGCTCCCCACAGGTGGAGCTGTTGTCCCAAGGCAGTGAAGATGTGGTAATGGAGGAGAGGCGCAGGCAGTGTAGCAACTGGTACCCAGATGTAGCGGTGCAGAGTGTGCTGGTGCG
The DNA here is from genome assembly GCF_039654945.1 of Dendrobates tinctorius. Taxonomy (NCBI): domain Eukaryota; kingdom Metazoa; phylum Chordata; class Amphibia; order Anura; family Dendrobatidae; genus Dendrobates; species Dendrobates tinctorius. Next base: position 687,185 of record NW_027361797.1, read on the forward strand.
GGAATAAATGGAGGACACCGGGGCATGTAGTTCCAAAGCTTTACTCACAGTCTGCAGTTCACACAGGTGCCTGCCTCCGTGCCGTGTCCTCCAGGTCAGGGCCTCAGTCAACCTCCAAGCAAGATGGAATGCTCCCTTCCAACACTCCGCCAACATGTACCTTTCTGAACGCCTCCTCTATAGCGCCTTTGAGTGAAGCACTTCCAGTACTGTGTTACACTGGAGTGCCTCCTTTCTGACAGATGTTCTATCAACTCAACTTGTACCGCAGACAGCTGTAGCCTGCTTCGGGGACTCCTTACTCCTGAGTCCCGGCTCACTATCCAAGTTGCTGTTGTGCCCCCAAGTCTTGTGTGGGAATATAGCATTTACAGCTTCCTATTCCTCCGGTGTCTGTTGCAGGATCATCAGTATCCGAACAACCTCGGGGACCGGGCCCCGGCCTTGCGCCTAGGACTTGAAGGGGTTCTCTTCTAACCCGTTTCCCACCGTCCTCTTATTCTCCTTATATTCCGTACGGTTCTTCCCTTCTTATGGAAGGCTAGGATGTCAGTCTAAGTCTCTCTCCTTCTTTCCTCTGTTCCCTGTGCCAGCAGGCCCAGGTCACTGTGACCTGCTGCAGCACTTCCTTCATCCATCCATCTCTGCTCTCTCACTCTCACTGACTGTCTGACTGACTGTAATCCTAAACCTTCCCGCTCTTTTATGTATTCTAACTCCACCCGCCTCCCAGCACGTTTAGTGTTCCAAGCAGGGAGCCACCAAAGGTGCTCTGCTACACTCCAAGCAGGGAGCCGCAATGTGGCTTTGCTGAACTACTGTGTTGTGAGGGATGCAGGTGTTGAAGCGTGGTTAGGAGCCTCCACCTTACCTGGATGATGGAGTACCACACCTCAGGAGGAGGTGCTGTACCTTTGTGGCGACTGCAGCCTCAGGGGCGCCACAATTTCCTCTGGTGATAATATATTTAATTCTTTCTCCCATTTGCTAATGAAGTTAGGAGGTTCTTTCGTCTCACAGAGTAATTTGAAAATTTTAGATATTATTTTTTTATTTGTTCTAAAGTCAAAAAAGATATTGTGAGTATATTTATCAGTGAAGTTATTGGAGATGTTAGGAATCTGAGTTCTAATTGTTTCTTTTATAATTTCAAACTCTGTCTCTGACATTACAACACCTCTAAATATGGTCCTGAGCTCACTTGTAGACACTATACTATTTTTTTGAATAAAGTGGCCAATATGTATATAAGGGAGAGTCCCTAGTTTTTTTATTTTATTTTTAATGGCTCTGTATCTATTCGGGATCAAGTGTAATAATGGCATATATGTGCAAATGCTAGGAACAAAATTGTATTTTTTATTAGTTCTGTTCCAAATAGATATTGAGAGTTTAGTTAAAGGATTCTCGATCTCACAATATTTAAATTTATTATATGGTGTTGACCAAAGATAATGGTCAATATTCATATTTAAAAGATTAAGTTCGATGTCGACCCATAATTTCATAGGGGGAGAAATTCTTGTTTCCCTTATTCTGACCATATGTGAGGCGTGTCTATATTTCTCAAAGTCAGGTAAACCCAGCCCTCCTTTGCATTTCCTTTTTATTAGCGTTGAGTGTTTGATCCTACTACTTTTGTTAGAGGAAGAAAAAAAAAAATTGATCCAGCTGGAGACGGAGGCGGCTGCAATTAGCAAAGCTTTATTGGACAACTTAAAAATATGTTGGTTCTAAAAAATTTCTTATAGCAAACACCAAGCACACCAGTGAGGAGGATCAACGCGTTTCAACTAAAAAATAGTCTTAGTCATAATCTACCTGCTAGTACATTAAGAAACTATATATAGAGTGCACATGACATTGATTGGACAGACAATTAAAAATGCAAAAAAGCATATACAAATTGAGAAAAAAAAAAAAAAACCCAAATATTTCTTGGTCAAGAATCATCATGGATAACAGTGAATTAGGATAAAACATTTATTTATAAGATACTGCATGAACAGTGTTCAGTATAATTTTATTAAATCTTGTCTGGCATTGAGACCACGGGGAATACGGGTGTCAAGCATAAACATCCAGTATGTTTCACGGTTAAATAATTTCTGTTGTAAATTACCTCCTCTAGGTGGTTTGTAAACCTTTTCAATTCCACAAATGAATGGAAATGAATTCTGTCAAACAGGATATAAAGAGCCTGCAATGCTCTTTGGAGGTGCACACCAGTTCTAAAGATTTTAACTTTTACAATGACAGATTGAAAACCAATATTACCAAGTTGGAAAATCATATCATGGACATTAAGAAATCAAAATTTAAACGAGATACAGAGGATTACATTGCTAATAAAGTTTATAATTGGAATACTAGACCACATTCTATTTTAAAAAAACAAGCACAGAGACGGGATTCTGCCAAAGGAAAAGTGAGCTTTAAAGATAAAGATTATTCTTTGGACATTTCTTTTTTTTCTACTACTGATGAACTTTCAGACTCTTCAATGGGTTCAACGAGCAGTATACATTCTGTGGATCAGAGGTCGGCTTCCAACATTCCTAGTACCAGTGGAGCGATTTCAAAAAAACGCAGGAAACGTGCGGGCCGTAAACACAGGGGGAGGAAGATATCCCATTCGGCACAAGAATCGCCGTTATTAGAGGTTCCAGTCTGGAATCTGTCAAGCTATGTGATCTCAGAAGAACAGGTTGCGGTACTCAGCAAGGGTCTAAGCTTTTCTCCCACGACAGACTTTGATTTATCTAAGACTCTACTTGATCTGAATAAATTTGCACATAATCTGACAGTGAAATGTCATTTTCTCACAGATGATGTTGCTAAACATGTTACCTGTACAGATAACCTTGATTCTCCTATTACTGATGATATTCGTATGTTTCAGGAACAGAAAGCACTTCTTAGCTTAAAATCATTAGAAAGAGAATCATGTGTGGGTCCCATTTCTCTTAATGATTCTTTTTCTGTCAGCAATCCACTTTTTTATCCATTAAAATTCAGACCAGCGGTCTTAGACCAATTTCAGGATTTAATTGAACAGGAATTAGTTGACCTTAATAAACTTAATATGGAATCCAAAAATAAATACTATAATTTAACTAAAAGTGAGAAAAAAGCACTTAAAGAATTGCATAATAATCAGGATCTCATAATAAGGCAGTCAGACAAAGGTGCCACCATAGTGCTTTTAGATGCAGGATTCTACAAAAAACTGAATTTTTTAGATTTGGAAAATAAGGAGACCTATCTTGAACTAAGTTCTAATCCTACTGATGAGTATAATTCATTGCTTCATAATTTGTTGCTGGAAGGCGTCCATATGAATGTTTTGGATGACAGATTGGCAGAATTTTTGAAAAATGATCATCCTGTCACTCCAATCTATCATTCATTTCCTAAAATTCACAAAGATGTAGAGACCAATAGTTGCAGGCATTGGTTCCATAGGGGAAATATTGGGATCTTGGGTGGACCATTGCCTGCAACCTTTGGTGCAAAACACACCTAGCTATATACGTGATTCCAAATATGTAACTGCAGTTTTTGATCAATTCCATTGGAAGGAGGAATATGCATGGTTAACATGCGATGTAGTGAGTCTATATCCATCAATCCATCACTCTGTGGCATTATCTAGTTTGACATATTATCTAGACACATATTCTACCTACAGTAATGACATAAAAAAAATTTTGATATCTGCCGTGGATTTTTTGTTAAACCACAATTATTTTAGTTTTGATAACAGATTTTTCATACAGCTGAAAGGCGTCAGTATGGGCGCGAAATTTTCACCTTCCTTAGCCAACATTGTTATGCTCAAATGGGAAGAAAGTCATATTTATGACGATAATAATGATATATGCAAACATATTGTTTGGTACGGTCGTTATATAGACGATCTGATATGGAGAGGCACACAAAAGGAGGCTGAAAAATTCGTAGATTATATCAATGACAATGAATATCATCTGAAATTTACTTATTCTTTTCAGAAAAAAAATACTAATTTTTTGGATCTGAATCTCAGAGGTAATGTATCTAAACATACCGTTGAGATCACTCCCTATAGAAAGCCAACCTCAAGTAATTCTATTCTTAGGGCCAACTCTTGCCATCCAAAACATGTCTTAAAAAATATTCCATATGGTGAGCTTATTAGGATAAGACGTAATTGTTCTGAAAATGATGCATTTTTGGCAGAAACAGAGAAAACTTGTGAGCGACTTTCACAAAGAGGATATCCCAAATGGAATTTAGATAATGCACGTGAAAGAATTCTACAGACAGATCGTAAAAATTTATTAACAACCAAAAAAGGTAGATTTATTCAGAATAATTCACATAAAAATGAAAAGAACTATAATAATAATAATGTAGTATTCAGTACTCCTTACAGTTTGCAATATGGACAAATTGTAGATATCATTAAAAAACATTCACCAATGCTGAAACAAGATGACAGATTGAAACAAATATTAATGCATTGTGACATCAAGTTTGTAGCAAAACGAGCTCCTACCCTGGGTTTGATCCTGTCTCCAAGCTTATTCCTCAGCTCTCCTCGGGATACTAATAGAGCTACTTGGCTGGACGCCACAGGATTCTTTAGATGTGGAGCTAACCGTTGCAAAACATGCAATTATTTTTATAAAACAAATACATTTTTGTCTTCATGTAATCAAAAGCAATTTGACATACATGATTACCTTAATTGCAACACTGAGAATGTGGTGTATCTTATAGAATGTACTGCATGCAAAGTTCAGTATGTCGGCTGCACTACTTGTCCGCTGAAGGTGCGGATCAGGAGACATTTATCAGATGCTGTAAATTCTCAAGCCCTGTCCGCCTCAGCTGTGTCAAGACATTTTTACAATGTGTTCCCCAAGGCAATTTAAGTAGTTTTAGATTTTGTGGAATTGAAAAGGTTTACAAACCTCCGAGAGGAGGTAATTTACAACAGAAATTATTTAACCGTGAAACATACTGGATGTTTATGCTTGACACCCGTATTCCCCGTGGTCTCAATGCCAGACAAGATTTAATAAAATTATACTGAACACTGTTCATGCAGTATCTTATAAGGAAATGTTTTATCCTAATTCACTGTTATCCATGATGATTCTTGACCAAGTAATATTTGGGTTTTTTTTTTTTTTCTTCTCAATTTGTATATGCTTTTTTGCATTTTTAATTGTCTGTCCAATCAATGTCATGTGCACTCTATATATAGTTTCTCAATGTATTAGCAGGCAGATCATGACTAAGACTATTTTTTAGTTGAAACGCGTTGATCCTCCTCACTGGTGTGCTTGGTGTTTGCTATAAGAAATTTTTTAGAACCAACATATTTTTAAGTTGTCCAATAAAGCTTTGTTAATTGCAGCCGCCTCCGTCTCCAGCTGGATCAATTTTTTTTTCTTCCTCTTGCTCCTAATTCATGTGGATGCTCACCACAGTCCGTGCTGGGCGTTGGCAGGCTTGGGGATTGCTTTGCAGACGGGTAAGCTGACTACACTTTTTTTACTTACTACTTTTATTTTGCCAAATAAATTTGGAGACTAGGGTTTTAATTTTTTGAAAAAAGGATTGTGGAATATCAATAGGTAACACTTGAAGGAAATAAAGTATTTTGGGTAGAGTAATCATTTTCACGATATTAATTCTGCTAAACCAGTAAATAGGCAACTCCCTCCATGTGGAAACGCCTCGCTCCAGGTTATGAATTAGAGGTATAAAATTAAGATTATATAAGGAGGAAATGGAGTTGTTTATCTTGGGCCCTAAAAATGTAATATTAGAGCAATTATTTCTGAATGGAGATTTATTAGATAAGAGGGTCCAATCTTCCTGGTTGACATTAATGTTTAACATTTCTGATTTAGCAAAATTTATCTTGAAGTTTGATACTAGCCCAAATTCACGTATTTCTTCAGTTAGTGGTTTGATAGATTGCCAGGGGTCTTTTAAGTAAAAAAGAACATCATCCGCAAATGCGTTTTTTTTTATGTTCTTTGTCACATCTTACACCTTGTATTTTGGGATTTTGTCTAATTTTTTGTAGAAAGGTTTCCATAACCAGTACAAATAGGAGTGGGGAGAGAGGGCACCCCTGTCTTGTCCCGTTCTTTATCCCAAAGCTAGGAGAAACATTATTATTGATTTTCAGTCAAGCTGTTGGATGGGAATATAGAGCAAGGATTTTTTCCTATGAAGGAATCAGGAAAGCCAAACTTCATTAATGTTTTTTCCATATACTCCCAATCAATTCGATCAAAAGCCTTTCCGGCATCAGATGAAAGAAGAGCGGTTTGAATATTTTTTCATTTTGTAAAGTGAATTATGTTCAGGGTTTTAATAATGTTATCTTTGGCCTCTCTACCGCCTACAAAGCTTACCTGGTCGAGGTTGATCAAATACGACAAGAGGCTCTGTACCCTTTTGGCCAAAATCCTTGCATACAACTTGATATCGTTGTTAATCAATGAGATTGGCCTATAGCTGCCACAAAGGGTTGGGTCCTTACCTTCTTTCCAGATAAGAGCAATATGGGCTGAGAGTGCTTCCGTTTTAAATGTATTGGCTCTTGTTATATTATTAAAATATTTCAATAAATATGGGGAGAGTTCCTCTCTGAAAATTTTATAATACTCTGTAGAGTATCCATCTGGGCCTGGACTTTTCCCTTTGGAGCTTGTTTTGATGACAGATTCAAGTTCATCCATTGTGATTGGGTTATCTAGAGAGTGTATTTGCTGGGGTGTTAGTTTAGGTAGGTCTATTGTTTGTAGGTATTTATTCATGAGTTCAGATTTCCTTTTCGGATCTGCGGAATATTTTGTTTTTAGATTGTAAAGGTTTGAATAAAATAAGCTAAAAATATTTGCTATTTCCTCCGTTTTGTGATGTATTTGATCTTGCAAATCTTTAATCTTTTGTCTATAAGCTGAATTAATTTTCTTTTTAACCAGGTTCGCCAGATTCTTACCGCACTTATTAGCCTGGGTGTATATTTTAAATCTTGAATATTGCAAGTATTTTTCAGATTCTTGTCTCAGCAGTTCTCTGAGTTCTGCTCTGAGTCTAAAAAGATCTTTTTCTAAGGAGGCTTCTAGAGAGATTTTATGGTTCTTCTCTAATACTTTTATTTGGGATAGTAGTGAGGTTGTGAGTTTCTCTTTTTCTTTTTTTCCTAGAGTCCAATTCTAAAAGATAACTCCTGAGCACCGCTTTGTGTGCCTCCCAAACATTACAGTCAGAGATGTCGTTACTACTGTTCTCCAAAAAAAATTGTTTAATATTCTTCCTTATGGATTCTTGAGACTCAGTATCGTATATTAAATTATTGTTAAGTTTTCAATTAAAGGCACTTTTTTTGTGTTACTTAGGATGATGTTGGTGAACAATGGGGCATGGTCCGAGTATATTACATTATCGTAAGAGGTCTTTCTAACCGAGCTTATTAGGTCATGTGGTATGAATAGATAGTCGATTCTCGAGTATTTTTTATGTACTGACGAGAAGAACGAATAATCCCTCGTTGAGGGGTGTATTATTCTCCATATATCCAGCAGAAGACCCATCAGTGCTTTTTTTATGTATCTAGTTGTTTTATGTGGTATGGATGATTGCCCATTAGAGGTGTTGAGAGGGGGGTGTAGGGGAATGTTGAAATCGCCTCTCAGAATTGGTACGCCTTCAACAAAATTATTCAAAAGCCAAAATTTTTTTTTGAAAAAGGGGAGGTGATTCACATTCGGGGCATATATATTAATTAAAATGTAAGTCTTGTTGTAGATCATGCATTTCAGAAAAAGATATCTCCCGTCTCCATCAAGGAAAGCATCTTTAAATACAAAAGGGAGATTCTTGCTAATAACAATGGAAACCCCTTTATTTCTTTTATTTGGAGAGGTGGAGTTGTACCATTTAGTGTATGTTTTATTTTTGGTTATGGGAGTATATGTTCTCTTGAAATCGGTTTCTTGAAAAAAGATTACATCCACTTTATTTTTCTCTAAATGTCTCAGTATTTGTGGTCTTTTCCGTGGAACATTTATGCCTTTAACATTGAAGGTTGCTTTGTTTAGATTGGCCATATGTATGGTTTGTAGTTGGAGACATTGTGTAAGAGGCTACCAATAGGACCTAAGGGGAAAAACTTACAACTGGGGGTAACAGTTATTAACGTATTTGAAGAAAACATGTTAATCAAAAAAAAAAATTGGGACGGATTGCGGATCGGTCTTAAGTTCACAGTTTGCTACTGGTTGGATAAGTATCCATTGGTATCCAGCCAGAGAAGATAGCAAATAAAGATCGCCAGATCTGTGTGGGCGTGGACCTGTCGATCAAAGGTCTAAGGGAGAGGCAGCCCTGAAGGGTAGAGGGAAAAGGAGAATGAAAAAGCAGGGCAAAAGACAAGAGAAGAACGTAATAGAGAAAAAGAAAGAAGATGCGAGTGCCAATCCTGACAGAGTCTTGCATTATAAAAGGACTAAAACCAGAATATATCAAGTATTAAACTTTTTCTGTTAACTAGCTTATGTTATTAAACACAATGAATTGTAAATAAACAAAAAGGCGTATAAACATAGAAACACATTATTTAGAACTGGTGAAGAGTTCGTGACTCCAAGAGCTAGGCCAATCCTTCTGGATTCGGAGTGTTGCAACCTTCACCATCCTTGTTGCTTCCATTAGACATTTTGTTAGCGTCCGCATTCAACCTTCTGATTTTCTTAGGCTTATTTGGTGCAGTATTAGACCATTTGTCATGTACTGGTAATGGCGGGAATTTGAGTAATTCTTCTGCAGTTGTCCAATCTGGTAGTTGAAGTTGAGAGAGGTCCAGTTTATTCAGGACATAAGGTAGATCCTCCGGTGTTCTTATAATCAAGGTTTTATTGTCTAGGGAGATAGCAAGTCCGAATGGAAACATCCATCTATAAGCTATGTTTCTGTCTCTGAGGGTCCTACTCAGAGGTTGAAGTTGTCTTCTGAGATCTAAAGTGAGTTTTGAAAGATCTTGAAAAATTTGGATCTCATTGTCCTCATATTCAATTTTAGCTGCTTGCCGTGATCTGTGATAGATTTCTTCTTTAATTTTAAAGCTTTGTATACAACAGAGTACATCGCTAGGTTTGTCTAGGCTTATATTTTTGGGCCTATAGACTCTATGGGCCCTTTCAATGCATATAGTATTGGAGTCATCATTGCCCAACAAATCCTTGAATATGTTGATAAGAGTAGATGAAATGTCCTTATCCAAAGTTTTTTCAGGAAGCCCTCTGATTCTCAAATTGTTCCTTCTTGACCTATTCTCTAGGTCATCTAATGTATATGAATTTTTTGTAGGAAGCTCTCCTTTTGATTATCAATTAAAATTTCGGTAACACGTTCGGAGTGTGTGGATATCTGATCACAAGTTCCTTCCAAGTGCTGCACTCTTGTGTAAACCTGCCTGACATCTTTTTTAAGATCCGCTATTTCTTCTTTATTGCTTAGGGTAAAGTCTTTAAAGAGATTCCTTATGCATTCTGTAGTAGGTAGGGTTTTAATATAATCTTTAAGGCTTGTCTCTTCAAATGTAGAATCCTCTTCCTCGTCGCTATCAGACCAATGCGCAAGAGAAGAAGAGCTTTGTTTATTTGCACAGTTTGATTAACTGGATTGGATATCCAGAGAGCGTTGTTTTCTAGATCTCTCTTTCTCTTGACCCTTTTTGGGGGTTTTAGTGGTTTTGGCTGCCTCTTCAGTTTGCATTTTAGTAGATTTACCCATTTTATAAATCTGGTTTAAATGTAACTCAATCAGGGAGAATGGAAAAATCAAGTCATTTAGAAATTATTCATAGTTTCATAGGCAACTGGTCATAGAGAGGTAATTTACAATGAAAGTGGATTCCTCAAGTTATGCCTAAAGGAACCAGTAAGTGGCAGCAATGTCATTCATTCCAATCCTCTGCAATCCATTCTTCCATACACAGGGCTGTTATTACTGCTAAATACTAGTCAGTGCAAATAATAGATAATCTCTTTTCAGATCAGTTATGACAAGATACCGTGTGTTAGGTAATGTCACTGCTAAGAACTAGCCAGTACAGGTAGTAGAAAATGTCAGTGGCAAATACTCAGTTACACAACAGACAGCTTGCTATACTCACAAATGCTCAAATAGGATGCTATATGTTAGAACAAACCAGCAATGTGGATAATATTGGGCACGACTTTCTCCACAGCAACCTGTAGCTGTAAGGAATGCTTCCTCCAAACACCACCAGTTTCCCAGTCGTCTGTTCTGCTGTGCTCCTCTCCTCCAGCTCTCCTCAGCTCCACACGCTCCCCATTGCTGTCGGATCCTGCAGCACTTTTCTTCTTAGCAATAATTTCTCAACACTAGTCTCCAACAGTGGAGCAGGACCGAGCAACTTCCCCAGATCAGTTGGTTACAGTTCCTGCGCCTCAGCGATGGTGGTTCCCCCACTCTCAAGGCAGGAGATTTTGCTGAGTCACTGCCTGCATTACTCCTCACTGCTGGCTTCCAAAGCTGTATATTCATTAATATCCATCAGAAATCTTCAAAAAGGGTCTCAAAATGATCCTGGTGGTGGCAGCAATCCGGGTCTTCTGATAAAAGGCACTCTTTAAAGCTTTATCTGTCGCTTTTTCCAAACGGCTTCATGGGAGCACAGAGCTCACACGTCCTCCTGCATTGAGCTCCAGGCCACGCCCTCATAACTTGCTTTTTTGCTGTTTTTCTTTTTTTTTCAAAGATGGGTGTAACTCCCAGGAAGCCAATGACAATGTCTTTGCTTATTGTTGACCATGTTCCGTTTCCTTTAAAAAGTGCTTGACAGGAGCCCTGTGTCAGGGACTCTCCAGCTCATCTGCACTTACCTGAAGCAACCATGACTTTCTCCGAGGCTGAAAAAGCTGCCATCTCCTCCCTGGCAGCCAAGATCTCTGCCAATGCTGAAGACTTTGGAGCAGATGCTCTGTACAGGTAATATAGCTTACATAATGAACAGCACTTCTAAATTTGCTTCCAGTGCGTATAGCAATTGCTATCCTTTGTTGTCCATTTTGCATTATGGTGTTTTATATATATATAATTTTTCTGGTTAGCCAGTAAAAGTATCGCTCCGAGAATACTTTTGTGCCCATCACGGTTGCATTGTAATCACCATCCATCTACCTGTGCAGCCTATCAGTTGTACATGTTCCTTTCCCACAGGATGTTCTTGAGCAGCCCTCAGACCAAAACCGACTTCAGCCACTTAGACCTGAGCCAAGGCTCCAAGGATCTCCACAGCCTTGGAGGAAAGATTGTGATGGCCATTGGCAATGCTGCCCAGCACGTGGATGACCTTGATCATGCTCTGCCCTCCCTCAGTGACCTGCATGAACTGAAGCTCAACATTGACCCTGCCAACTTCAGAGTAAGTAATTAATTCAAAATACTATGGGGAAGATTAATAAAATCTAATTTATGGGTAAATATTAATGTATTTTCACATGTGAAGCACCATGGAATAAATGGCGCTATAATAAATAATAACAATGTTTTAATAAATTAACATAACATTTAAATTACTTAAAAATAAACATTTACTTAATTTCATGAATAAAAATAATAGGTATAAGGTGTGGTGCATGCAAAAAAAAAAAAAAAAAAAAAAAAATATATATATATATATATATATATATATAAACGGTATATATACAGTTTATGCCTTTTAAAAAAGTTAGCATTTTTTAGCATTTTTGCGTAAATAACTAATAATGTCGCATTGCAGATTATAAAAAAAGTTAACACTTTATTTTAATGGCTCAAAATTGTAATAACTAGACCTAAATTAAAGCAGTTAAAATATGGAACTAATATAAATGTGGTTCCATTTTGATTCCTAATGCCAATTTCTTTCTCTTGTAGAAGCTGTCCCACTCCATTCAGGTGGGCCTGTCTGCCCACTTCCCCGGAGAATTTACTCCTGTTGCTCAGGGCGCTTGGGACAAGTTCCTGGCTTCTGTGTCAAAGCACAGATAAACTGGGCCTCGGTGGAATAACTGTTTTTTTAACATGTCTTGACCAGATCAATAAAGATGATTGAATTGTTCATGGCTGTCTGTGCAGATTACATTTATAGCAATTTATAGCAATTAGAAATAACCATATTCCGATATCACACATGCCAACTCTAGTGGGGCTGCCAAGGGTCCTGGGTGCTGCCTCCAATCTGCTCACTCCTTCATTCCTCCTCTTCATAGTCTCAGCCATGTATTTATTAAAGGGACCTGATTTAATTGTAGCAAGATAAATGGGAAACCCACCAATAACTGATACACAAGTGACAAAACTAATCTATAGAAGTGATCAGTATGTCAGTGTCTGTGTATATATATATATATATATATATATTTCCTGGTACGCAACACCCCAATGTAGTAACTATCTAGCTTGGTATGACCCATGGTGTTCAAGCATAGAAGATAAGGATGGTGTATACTAATGGAGTAATGGAGAATTAATTCGTTTGAACTCTTGGCTACTGGGAGTTTGTGGGCTTGAAGACTCCCTCCTGTACCTGCATATGAGGGGTTCTTAAGGAACAACCACAAATGTGCCTCCATAATCTGGTGAGATTGTTCCCTATTTGACACGTATTTGTACTTTTAGACCATACCCCATTAGCATACAGTTGTGGCTAAAAGTATTGACACCCCTGCAATTCTGTCAGATAATACTCAGTTTCTTCCTGAAAATGATTACAAACACAAATTCTTTGGTATTATTATCTTCATTTAATTTGTCTTAAATGAAAAAACACAAAAAGAATTGTCCTAAAGCCAAATTGGATATAATTCCACACCAAACATAAAAAAGAGGGTGGACAAAAGTATTGGCACTGTTCGAAAAATCATGTGATGCTTCTCTAATTTGTGTAATTAACAGCACCTGTAACTTACCTGTGGCACCTAACAGGTGTTGGCAATAACTAAATCACACTTGCAGCCAGTTGACCTGGATGAAAGTTGACTCAACCTCTGTCTTGTGTCCTTGTGTGTACCACATTGAGCATGGAGAAAAGAAAGAAGACCAAAGAACTGAGGACTTGAGAAACCAAATTGTGAGGAAGCATGATCAATCTCAAGGCTGCAAGTCCATCTCCAAAGACCTGAATGTTCCTGTGTATACCGTGCGCAGTGTCATCAAGAAGTTTAAAGCCCATGGCACTGTGGCTAACCTCCCTAGATGTGGATGGAAAAGAAAAATTGACAAGAGATTTCAACGCAAGATTGTGCGGATGTTGGATAAAGAACCTCGACTAACATCCAAACAAGTTCAAGCTGCCCTGCAGTCCGAGGATACAACAGAGTCAACCCGTACTATCCGTCGGCATCTGAATGAAAAGGGACTGTATGGTAGGAGACCCAGGAAGACCCCACTTCTTACCCCGAGACATAAAAAAGCCAGGCTGGAGTTTGCCGAAACTTACCTGAAAAAGCCTAAAACGTTTTGGAAGAATGTTCTCTGGTCAGATGAGACAAAAGTAGAGCTTTTTGGGCAAAGGCATCAACATAGAGTTTACAGGAGAAAAAAAGAGGCATTCAAAGAAAAGAACACGGTCCCTACAGTCAAACATGGCGGAGGTTCCCTGATGTTTTGGGTTGCTTTGCTGCCTCTGGCACTGGACTGCTTGACCGTGTGCATGGCTTTATGAAGTCTGAAGACTACCAACAAATTTTTCAGCATAATGTAGGGCCCAGTGTGAGAAAACTGGGTCTCTCTCAGAGGTCATGGGTCTTCCAGCTTTCAGCAGGACAATGACCCAAAACACACTTTAAAAAGCACTAGAAAATGGTTTGAGAGAAAGCACTGGAGACTTCTAAGGTGGCCAGCAATGAGTCCAGACCTGAATCCCATAGAACACCTGTGGAGAGATCTAAAAATGGCAGTTTGGAGAAGGCACCCTCTAAATATCAGGGACCTGGAGCAGTTTGCCAAAGAAGAATGGTCTAAAATTCCAGCAGAGCATTGTAAGAAACTCAGTGATGGTTACCGGAAGCGGTTGGTCGCAGTTATTTTGGCTAAAGGTTATGCAACCAAGTAGTAGGCTGAGGGTGCCAATACTTTTGTCAAATTAAATGAAGATAATAATACCAAAGAATTTGTGATTGCAATCATTTTCAGGAAGAAACTGAGTATTATCTGACAGAATTGCAGGAGTGTCAATACTTTTGGCCACAACTGTATGTAAGAAGATGAACCGGACCGGGGGTACCTCTCTTGCGCCAGTTCCGGGACTGTCACCAGTGTTGCACGGGGGAGAGCTTTCCGACCCGGACCGACCTTTGCACTGGACAGTAGGGTGCGGGTCTGACATAAAAAGGGCTGTGCATGGGAAAAGGACAGGAGACCGGGCGGGAAGACTGAGCGCACAGCAGGGTGAGGTGCAGGCCTTGTCAGCAGAGTATCGCGTGTGCAGGCCCATCTGTCATATCCCCTGTGACTGTGTCCACTGTTCGGGTATGACAGACTGCTAAGCCTCTGCTGTCTCCCGTTCCTGGAGGTGACACACACTTGAGAACAGTGACTACTGCGTGAGTAAGGTCCCGCCGAGGACTGGTGACTAGGCCAGAACTACCCGACTCCACAACCGCATATACCGCAGAGCAGAGCCATGCTCTGGCGGTATCACCCATTGAACTGATCCCTATACGAGGAAACCGTGGGAACAGGAGCCAATCTAGGACAACAGAGACTCCCCGCTTGCATCGAGAACCGGACCTCCGTCTACTCAGTACAACTCTAGGATGTCACGTGCTGCTGGTGGCGGCGCCACAATTGGAGACCGAGACGCTGCAATCAAGAAGCCGACAGACTGATAAGTTTACGCTGTCTTGAATAGAGTTGAGCGAAACGGGTCGAAAAAATTCAAAAGTCGCCGACTTTTGGCAAAGTCGGGTTTCATGAAACGAAACCCGACCCTAGGATGAGGTCGGCCACGAGGTCGGCGACTTACGCCAAAGTCGCGTTT
Source organism: Dendrobates tinctorius (assembly GCF_039654945.1). Taxonomy (NCBI): domain Eukaryota; kingdom Metazoa; phylum Chordata; class Amphibia; order Anura; family Dendrobatidae; genus Dendrobates; species Dendrobates tinctorius. The sequence continues at coordinate 702,246 of NW_027361797.1, forward strand.
CAAAAGTTTGTTTTGCGCTCTTTTTCAGCCAATCAGGATCCACGGACAATGTGGGCAACGTGATTGGCTTGCTTTGGTGGGCGTCACAGGGGGTATAAAAGGGCGTGCACGCCGACCGCCATCTCACTTCTGCCGATCTTAGTATAGGGAGAGGTTGCTGCTGATTCTGTAGGGAGAGCGTTAGGCAGGGAAGAAGACAAAAAAACTGCTTCTGCTGCTAGCGATTTGGCCTGCACAACACACAAGTCACTGTGTGTGCAGTGCAAGGGGAGGCTATATTGTGGTGTATCAGTGGTGTTGGTTGTTGGGCTGCCTTTTAAGGCTTCCTGACACGCTGGCATTGCTGTTTACCCACTGCTCCGCAAACTGCTTTTTTAAAAGCAATCCAATCTCCCTTATCCTCTCGTCACTTTGGTCACAGGCAGCTGTGCCATCGAGCGTGTCACATAGCGCTCAGATATCAGTGGGCCGCACACAATCCACAAGTGTCCAGTGTCCAAAAGTGTACGCAGAGATTCAAAATCTCCATTATCCTCTCGTCACTTTGGTCACAGGCAGCTGTGCCATCGAGCGTGTCACATAGCGCTCAGATATCAGTGGGCCGCACACAATCCACAAGTGTCCAGTGTCCAAAAGTGTACGCAGAGATTCAAAATCTCCATTATCCTCTCGTCACTTTGGTCACAGGCAGCTGTGCCATCGAGCGTGTCACATAGCGCTCAGATATCAGTGGGCCGCACACAATCCACAAGTGTCCAGTGTCCAAAAGTGTACGCAGAGATTCAAAATCTCCATTATCCTCTCGTCACTTTGGTCACAGGCAGCTGTGCCATCGAGCGTGTCACATAGCGCTCAGATATCAGTGGGCCGCACACAATCCACAAGTGTCCAGTGTCCAAAAGTGTACGCAGAGATTCAAAATCTCCATTATCCTCTCGTCACTTTGGTCACAGGCAGCTGTGCCATCGAGCGTGTCACATAGCGCTCAGATATCAGTGGGCCGCACACAATCCACAAGTGTCCACTGTCCACAAGTGTACGCAGAGATTCAAAATCTCCATTATCCTCTCGTCACTTTGGTCACAGGCAGCTGTGCCATCGAGCGTGTCACATAGCGCTCAGATATCAGTGGGCCGCACACAATCCACAAGTGTCCACTGTCCAAAAGTGTACGCAGAGATTCAAAATCTCCATTATCCTCTCGTCACTTTGGTCACAGGGAGCTGTGCCATCGAGCGTGTCACATAGCGCTCAGCTATCAGTGGGCCGCACACAATCCACAAGTGTCCACTGTCCACAAGTGTACGCAGAGATTCAAAATCTCCATTATCCTCTCGTCACTTTGGTCACAGGCAGCTGTGCCATCGAGCGTGTCACATAGCGCTCAGATATCAGTGGGCCGCACACAATCCACAAGTGTCCACTGTCCACAAGTGTACGCAGAGATTCAAAATCTCCATTATCCTCTCGTCACTTTGGTCACAGGCAGCTGTGCCATCGAGCGTGTCACATAGCGCTCAGATATCAGTGGGCCGCACACAATCCACAAGTGTCCAGTGTCCAAAAGTGTACGCAGAGATTCAAAATCTCCATTATCCTCTCGTCACTTTGGTCACAGGCAGCTGTGCCATCGAGCGTGTCACATAGCGCTCAGATATCAGTGGGCCGCACACAATCCACAAGTGTCCACTGTCCACAAGTGTACGCAGAGATTCAAAATCTCCATTATCCTCTCGTCACTTTGGTCACAGGCAGCTGTGCCATCGAGCGTGTCACATAGCGCTCAGATATCAGTGGGCCGCACACAATCCACAAGTGTCCAGTGTCCAAAAGTGTACGCAGAGATTCAAAATCTCCATTATCCTCTCGTCACTTTGGTCACAGGCAGCTGTGCCATCGAGCGTGTCACATAGCGCTCAGATATCAGTGGGCCGCACACAATCCACAAGTGTCCACTGTCCACAAGTGTACGCAGAGATTCAAAATCTCCATTATCCTCTCGTCACTTTGGTCACAGGCAGCTGTGCCATCGAGCGTGTCACATAGCGCTCAGATATCAGTGGGCCGCACACAATCCACAAGTGTCCACTGTCCAAAAGTGTACGCAGAGATTCAAAATCTCCATTATCCTCTCGTCACTTTGGTCACAGGCAGCTGTGCCATCGAGCGTGTCACATAGCGCTCAGATATCAGTGGGCCGCACACAATCCACAAGTGTCCAGTGTCCAAAAGTGTACGCAGAGATTCAAAATCTCCATTATCCTCTCGTCACTTTGGTCACAGGCAGCTGTGACATCGAGCGTGTCACATAGCGCTCAGATATCAGTGGGCCGCACACAATCCACAAGTGCCCAGTGTCCAAAAGTGTACGCAGAGATTCAAAATCTCCATTATCCTCTCGTCACTTTGGTCACAGGCAGCTGTGCCATCGAGCGTGTCACATAGCGCTCAGATATCAGTGGGCCGCACACAATCCACAAGTGTCCAGTGTCCAAAAGTGTACGCAGAGATTCAAAATCTCCATTATCCTCTCGTCACTTTGGTCACAGGCAGCTGTGCCATCGAGCGTGTCACATAGCGCTCAGATATCAGTGGGCCGCACACAATCCACAAGTGTCCACTGTCCACAAGTGTACGCAGAGATTCAAAATCTCCATTATCCTCTCGTCACTTTGGTCACAGGCAGCTGTGCCATCGAGCGTGTCACATAGCGCTCAGATATCAGTGGGCCGCACACAATCCACAAGTGTCCAGTGTCCAAAAGTGTACGCAGAGATTCAAAATCTCCATTATCCTCTCGTCACTTTGGTCACAGGCAGCTGTGCCATCGAGCGTGTCACATAGCGCTCAGATATCAGTGGGCCGCACACAATCCACAAGTGTCCAGTGTCCAAAAGTGTACGCAGAGATTCAAAATCTCCATTATCCTCTCGTCACTTTGGTCACAGGCAGCTGTGCCATCGAGCGTGTCACATAGCGCTCAGATATCAGTGGGCCGCACACAATCCACAAGTGTCCAGTGTCCAAAAGTGTACGCAGAGATTCAAAATCTCCATTATCCTCTCGTCACTTTGGTCACAGGCAGCTGTGCCATCGAGCGTGTCACATAGCGCTCAGATATCAGTGGGCCGCACACAATCCACAAGTGTCCAGTGTCCAAAAGTGTACGCAGAGATTCAAAATCTCCATTATCCTCTCGTCACTTTGGTCACAGGCAGCTGTGCCATCGAGCGTGTCACATAGCGCTCAGATATCAGTGGGCCGCACACAATCCACAAGTGTCCACTGTCCACAAGTGTACGCAGAGATTCAAAATCTCCATTATCCTCTCGTCACTTTGGTCACAGGCAGCTGTGCCATCGAGCGTGTCACATAGCGCTCAGATATCAGTGGGCCGCACACAATCCACAAGTGTCCACTGTCCAAAAGTGTACGCAGAGATTCAAAATCTCCATTATCCTCTCGTCACTTTGGTCACAGGGAGCTGTGCCATCGAGCGTGTCACATAGCGCTCAGATATCAGTGGGCCGCACACAATCCACAAGTGTCCAGTGTCCAAAAGTGTACGCAGAGATTCAAAATCTCCATTATCCTCTCGTCACTTTGGTCACAGGCAGCTGTGCCATCGAGCGTGTCACATAGCGCTCAGATATCAGTGGGCCGCACACAATCCACAAGTGTCCACTGTCCACAAGTGTACGCAGAGATTCAAAATCTCCATTATCCTCTCGTCACTTTGGTCACAGGCAGCTGTGCCATCGAGCGTGTCACATAGCGCTCAGATATCAGTGGGCCGCACACAATCCACAAGTGTCCAGTGTCCAAAAGTGTACGCAGAGATTCAAAATCTCCATTATCCTCTCGTCACTTTGGTCACAGGCAGCTGTGCCATCGAGCGTGTCACATAGCGCTCAGATATCAGTGGGCCGCACACAATCCACAAGTGTCCACTGTCCACAAGTGTACGCAGAGATTCAAAATCTCCATTATCCTCTCGTCACTTTGGTCACAGGCAGCTGTGCCATCGAGCGTGTCACATAGCGCTCAGATATCAGTGGGCCGCACACAATCCACAAGTGTCCACTGTCCACAAGTGTACGCAGAGATTCAAAATCTCCATTATCCTCTCGTCACTTTGGTCACAGGCAGCTGTGCCATCGAGCGTGTCACATAGCGCTCAGATATCAGTGGGCCGCACACAATCCACAAGTGTCCACAAGTGTACGCAGAGATTCAAAATCTCCATTATCCTCTCGTCACTTTGGTCACAGGCAGCTGTGCCATCGAGCGTGTCACATAGCGCTCAGATATCAGTGGGCCGCACACAATCCACAAGTGTCCACTGTCCACAAGTGTACGCAGAGATTCAAAATCTCCATTATCCTCTCGTCACTTTGGTCACAGGCAGCTGTGCCATCGAGCGTGTCACATAGCGCTCAGATATCAGTGGGCCGCACACAATCCACAAGTGTCCAGTGTCCAAACGTGTACGCAGAGATTCCAAATCTCCATTATCCTCTCGTCACTTTGGTCACAGGCAGCTGTGCCATCGAGCGTGTCACATAGCGCTCAGATATCAGTGGGCCGCACACAATCCACAAGTGTCCAGTGTCCAAAAGTGTACGCAGAGATTCAAAATCTCCATTATCCTCTCGTCACTTTGGTCACAGGCAGCTGTGCCATCGAGCGTGTCACATAGCGCTCAGATATCAGTGGGCCGCACACAATCCACAAGTGTCCAGTGTCCAAAAGTGTACGCAGAGATTCAAAATCTCCATTATCCTCTCGTCACTTTGGTCACAGGCAGCTGTGCCATCGAGCGTGTCACATAGCGCTCAGATATCAGTGGGCCGCACACAATCCACAAGTGTCCACTGTCCACAAGTGTACGCAGAGATTCAAAATCTCCATTATCCTCTCGTCACTTTGGTCACAGGCAGCTGTGCCATCGAGCGTGTCACATAGCGCTTAGATATCAGTGGGCCGCACACAATCCACAAGTGTCCAGTGTCCAAAAGTGTACGCAGAGATTCAAAATCTCCATTATCCTCTCGTCACTTTGGTCACAGGCAGCTGTGCCATCGAGCGTGTCACATAGCGCTCAGATATCAGTGGGCCGCACACAATCCACAAGTGTCCACTGTCCACAAGTGTACGCAGAGATTCAAAATCTCCATTATCCTCTCGTCACTTTGGTCACAGGCAGCTGTGCCATCGAGCGTGTCACATAGCGCTCAGATATCAGTGGGCCGCACACAATCCACAAGTGTCCAGTGTCCAAAAGTGTACGCAGAGATTCAAAATCTCCATTATCCTCTCGTCACTTTGGTCACAAGCAGCTGTGCCATCGAGCGTGTCACATAGCGCTCAGATATCAGTGGGCCGCACACAATCCACAAGTGTCCAGTGTCCAAAAGTGTACGCAGAGATTCAAAATCTCCATTATCCTCTCGTCACTTTGGTCACAGGCAGCTGTGCCATCGAGCGTGTCACATAGCGCTCAGATATCAGTGGGCCGCACACAATCCACAAGTGTCCACTGTCCACAAGTGTACGCAGAGATTCAAAATCTCCATTATCCTCTCGTCACTTTGGTCACAGGCAGCTGTGCCATCGAGCGTGTCACATAGCGCTCAGATATCAGTGGGCCGCACACAATCCACAAGTGTCCAGTGTCCAAAAGTGTACGCAGAGATTCAAAATCTCCATTATCCTCTCGTCACTTTGGTCACAGGCAGCTGTGCCATCGAGCGTGTCACATAGCGCTCAGATATCAGTGGGCCGCACACAATCCACAAGTGTCCAGTGTCCAAAAGTGTACGCAGAGATTCAAAATCTCCATTATCCTCTCGTCACTTTGGTCACAGGCAGCTGTGCCATCGAGCGTGTCACATAGCGCTCAGATATCAGTGGGCCGCACACAATCCACAAGTGTCCACTGTCCACAAGTGTACGCAGAGATTCAAAATCTCCATTATCCTCTCGTCACTTTGGTCACAGGCAGCTGTGCCATCGAGCGTGTCACATAGCGCTCAGATATCAGTGGGCCGCACACAATCCACAAGTGTCCAGTGTCCAAAAGTGTACGCAGAGATTCAAAATCTCCATTATCCTCTCGTCACTTTGGTCACAGGCAGCTGTGCCATCGAGCGTGTCACATAGCTCTCAGATATCAGTGGGCCGCACACAATCCACAAGTGTCCACTGTCCACAAGTGTACGCAGAGATTCAAAATCTCCATTATCCTCTCGTCACTTTGGTCACAGGCAGCTGTGCCATCGAGCGTGTCACATAGCGCTCAGATATCAGTGGGCCGCACACAATCCACAAGTGTCCACTGTCCACAAGTGTACGCAGAGATTCAAAATCTCTATTATCCTCTCGTCACTTTGGTCACAGGCAGCTGTGCCATCGAGCGTGTCACATAGCGCTCAGATATCAGTGGGCCGCACACAATCCACAAGTGTCCACTGTCCACAAGTGTGTGCAGAAATTCTAAAACTCCCCTGTCCTATAGACACCTTGAACCTTGTTTTACATTACTATATAGTTTGTTGAATTTTGTCTACATTTCTACCAAAAATGAGGAAGGCTGGTGGAAGAGGCCGTGGAATTGGGCGGGGGTTGGCAGTTGGTAATGATGGTGTTGGTGGTGGATCTGATGGTAGTGGCAAGAGCAAAATAGGACCGAATGCAGGAGGTGCTGACCCTGCGTCATCGTCTGGCTACATAAGGCCTCGAACGCTTAGTTTTCTAGGAGTTGGCAAACCGCTTTTAAAGGCAGAGCATCAGGAAAAAGTTTTGTCTTACATTGCTGACTCAGCCTCCAGCTCTATCGCCTCCTCTTCTTCAGTTGTAAAAAGTAAAAGCACTGAGTCGTCATTGGAGGCTCATGTTCATGAACCACACCTTTCCTTGTGTCCTTCACTCCAACCAAGATTGAAGGATGACGCAGGCCATACTACTGATTACTCCATGGAGCTGTTTTCACATACCATGCCTGGATTATCAAGTCAAATGGTGAATTACCCAGGCCAAGATGAATCTGACATGGAGTGCACTGATGCACAGCCGCTGATGGATGATTCTGCTGGTACATTCACTCAGAGCACTACATTGTCCTCGCAGTGTACAGAGCCAGATTTTGACCCTGATGAGACTCAGGAGCCCCTTCCCGCACACTATACCACCATACACGGTGACACAGAGAAAGGTGCACATGACATAGAAGAGGAGGTGATGGATGACCCAGTTGTTGACCCAGATTGGCATCCATTGGGGGAAGAGGGTGCTGCTTCCAATAGCTCAGATGAGGAGCATCCACAGCAGACATCGACATCGCAACAGCTGTTATCTGGCAGGCCCGGAGCACTCCAAAGACAGGTTCCAAACATCAAAAGAGTTGCTGGACAGCTTGTCCAGAGGGTCAAAAGATCACTGCGTGCTAGGCCGCAAAATGTCTGCCAAAGTAGGAAGAGTGCAGTGTGGCACTTTTTTGAACAAAATCCTCATGATCAGGCCAAGGTTATCTGTAAGAAGTGCACAAAGACCTTTAGCCGAGGGAAAAATCTGAAAAATTTGAATACCAGTTGCATGCTTAGACATTTAACCAGCATGCACTTGCAAGCGTGGACACAACACCAAACCTCAAGTGCCACATGTGCAACTGATCACAACGAAGGTAGTCAGCAACGCTATATTGTTTCCCCCACTGTAAGCCCACCGGTTAGCACAGCAGCAAATGTTGAGGTGTCGTTGCAAGGCCACAGCAGTCAGGGAATCCCACTGTTATATCAACGAAAGACTGATTCTAGGCCATCAGAAAGAACACCAACTCCATCACCATCATCAACCCTCTCTCAGTCCGCCCTGTCCACCGCTACTTCCACCATATGCAGCTCTCAAGTCCAGCTCACCCTTCCAGACACTATGAGTAGGTCAAGAAAGTACTCAGTCTCTCATCCGCGTACACTGGGTTTGAACGCCCACATTGCCAAACTAATCTCGTTTGAGATGATGCCCTTTCGGTTGGTGGAAAGCACAGCTTTCCGCGAACTCATGGCCTATGCAGTACCACGCTATGACCTACCCAGTCGCCACTTCTTCTCTCGCAAAGCCATCCCAGCCCTCCACCATCATGTGAAAGACCGCATTGTCCATGCACTCAAGCAGTCAGTGAGCGGAAAGGTGCACCTCACAACTGATGCATGGTCCAGTCGGCATGGCCAGGGCCGTTACGTGTCCATCACTGCGCACTGGGTTAATGTGGTGGATGCAGGGTCCACAGGGGACAGCGGTGGTGGGACAGTGCTGCCTAGCCCACGGTATAGGAAACAGTTGGCTGTAGGCGTTCGACCCTCCTCCTCCTCCTCCAGAAGCGACAGCTCGTCCACAGAGCGCAGTCGTACGAGCACTCCATCTGCAGCTGCCACTGTTGCAAACGATGTGTCCCCCTATCGAGCAGCTAGTGGAAAGCGTCAGCAGGCTGTGTTGCAGATGATGTGTTTGGGCGACAGACACACCGCCGAGGTGCTGGCCGAGTACTTGAAGCGACAAACTGAGTCATGGCTGGGCAGTGTACATCTTGAGGCAGGCAAGGTAGTTAGTGATAACGGCCGTAATTTTGTGGCAGCCATAGCCCTTTCAAAACTCAGCCACATACCTTGCTTGGCTCACACCTTGAACCTGGTGGTGCAGTGCTTCCTCAAAAATTATCCGGAGTTAACAGCCCTGCTGCAGAAGGTGCGAAGACTGTGCGCGCACATCCGCCGGTCGCCTGTACACTCCGTTCGTATGCAGAAGCTGCAGCGATTGCTCCACCTTCCCAACCACCGCCTCATTATCGACATTGCAACAAGGTGGAACTCCACCCTGCACATGGTGGAGCGGCTGTGCGAGCAGAGGCAGGCCATAATGCATTTGTGGGAGGATACACGGCCAGGCACTTTGAGAGCAGACATGGAGTTGACAGGCGTGCAGTGGTCGAAGCTGAAAGACCTTTGTAAAGTCCTTCAGTGTTTTGAGGAATGCACACGGCTGGTAAGCGCAGACGACGCCATCCTAAGCATGAGCATCCCACTTATGTGTCTGCTCATGCAAACTTTGACGCACCTTAAGGAGCAGGCGTCTGCAGCCAATGTTGATGAGGAGGAAGAGGAGGAGGGAATCCTTGATGACATTCAGCCATTGTCTGCTCAGGGACCTCTCCTGGACGAGGTGGAGGAAGAAGAGGAGGAGGAGGAGGATGATGGGGATGATTACTTAGGGGAGGAGGATGCATCTCGTGGGGCAAGTGAAAATGTTGGCGTGGCAAGGTCTGGTACAGGGTTTGTGCGTGACTGGAGGGATGTGGATTTGCCAGAAAGTGCTCCTCCATCCAGCACTCGCAGTGCATCATTGACACAGGGAACATTGGCCCACATGTCAGATTATGCCTTGCGGAACCTAAAAAGGGACCCCCGCATTGCCAAAATGATGAACGATGACGACTACTGGTTGGCCAGCATCCTGGATCCACGCTATAAAGGCAAATTACAAAACATCATGCCACAGGAGAACCTTGACCTAATATTGGCTAATAAACAAGCAACTCTGGTAAATCGGTTGCTTGAGGCATTCCCAGCACACAGCAGCGGTGATGGTTCTCACACGAGCCGTACGGGCCGGGGGCAGCTTGGCAGAGGTGTTCGTGGTGCACACAGCAGAAGTGGCGGAGACAGGGGTTTCATGACAATGTTGTGGACTGATTTTTCAAATACCGCTCACACAACTGGTAATACTGCATCGATGGAAAGTGACAGGAGACAGCAGTTGTCAACTATGGTTACAAACTACTTTTCCTCCCATATCGATGTTCTCCCACACAGGTCATTCTCCTTTGACTATTGGGCCGCTAAACTGGACACCTGGCCTGAATTGGCCCAATATGCCTTACAGGAGCTCGCTTGCCCAGCTGCAAGTGTGCTATCGGAAAGAGTCTTCAGTGCAGCTGGATCAATCCTGACAGAAAAAAGGACCCGTCTGTCAACCCAAAATGTGGATGATCTAACCTTCATTAAAATGAACCACGCATGGGTTTCCAAGGATTTTGTCCCACCTTCCCCTGATGACACATAGGGTGACAGAAAAATGGCTTGCTTTGGTCCACCTCTTCCTGGTACTTCACCTATTTCGCCTTTTGCATCAGTTGAATGTCCAACATCAACATATGCCACTTTCTAAAACTCCCTAACTGTGCTGCCTCCCCCCCCATGGCCGGGGTCACCACCTAGCGCACGACACCGTGCGAGTGCCGTTGCCCTGGACAGGTGGGTAGGCCGACTCTTGGGCGCGGGCACTGGCACAGGGTCCCTCATAGTGCAATCAAGTGTCTCTGACGGCGGTGGTGCACACCCGCCGTCAGACACACCGCTGTACTATGAGGGGCCCAGTGCCAGTACCGACGCCCACGAGTGGGCCCCCCTTGCTTGGCCAGGGCCCCAGCATTTGCAATCTTTACCTCTCCCTGCTCCTCCGCTGTGTAATCTGCGCCGTCAAATCCATACTGTGCCTGACACCGTCTGAGCCTGCCTCCTGAGACATATATTTTGAATGTGTACGCTATCCATACATGTTATCCGGGGATACGGTACCCCTTCTAACCTTTGTGCAATGACGTGCAATCCATACTGGGCCTAACACCGTCTGAGCCTGCCTCATGCTGTATAGACATATATTTTGAATGTGTACGCTATCCATACATGTTATCCAGGGATACGGTACCCTTTCTAACCTTTGTGCAATGACGTGCAATCCATACTGGGCCTAACACCGTCTGAGCCTGCCTCATGCTGTATAGACATATATTTTGAATGTGTACGCTATCCATACATGTTATCCGGGGATACGGTACCCCTTCTAACCTTTGTGCAATGACGTGCAATCCATACTGGGCCTAACACCGTCTGAGCCTGCCTCATGCTGTATAGACATATATTTTGAATGTGTACGCTATCCATACATGTTATCCGGGGATACAGTACCCCTTCTAACCTTTGTGCAATGACGTGCAATCCATACTGGGCCTAACACCGTCTAAGCCTGCCTCATGCTGTATAGACATATATTTTGAATGTGTACGCTATCCATACATGTTATCCGGGGATACGGTACCCTTTCTAACCCTTGTGCAATGACGTGCAATCCATACTGGGCCTAACACCGTCTGAGCCTGCCTCATGCTGTATAGACATATATTTTGAATGTGTACGCTATCCATGCATGTTAACCGGGGATACGGTACCCCTTCTAACCTTTGTGCAATGACGTGCAATCCATACTGGGCCTAACACCGTCTGAGCCTGCCTCATGCTGTATAGACATATATTTTGAATGTGTACGCTATCCATACATGTTATCCGGGGATACGGTACCCTTTCTAACCTTTGTGCAATGACGTGCAATCCATACTGGGCCTAACACCGTCTGAGCCTGCCTCATGCTGTATAGACATATATTTTGAATGTGTACGCTATCCATACATGTTATCCAGGGATACGGTACCCTTTCTAACCTTTGTGCAATGACGTGCAATCCATACTGGGCCTAACACCGTCTGAGCCTGCCTCATGCTGTATAGACATATATTTTGAATGTGTACGCTATCCATACATGTTATCCGGGGATACGGTACCCCTTCTAACCTTTGTGCAATGACGTGCAATCCATACTGGGCCTAACACCGTCTGAGCCTGCCTCATGCTGTATAGACATATATTTTGAATGTGTACACTATCCATACATGTTATCCGGGGATACGGTACCCCTTCTAACCTTTGTGCAATGACGTGCAATCCATACTGGGCCTAACACCGTCTGAACCTGCCTCATGCTGTATAAACATATATTTTGAATGTGTGCGCTATCCATATATGTTATCCGGGGATACGGTACCCCTTCTAACCTTTGTGCAATGACGTGCAATCCATACTGGGCCTAACACCGTCTGAGCCTGCCTCATGCTGTATAGACATATATTTTGAATGTGTACGCTATCCATACATGTTATCCAGGGATACGGTACCCTTTCTAACCTTTGTGCAATCACGTGCAATCCATACTGGGCGTGAGAACGGCTGGCGAGCTGTTAAGCAAGCTACAGCACCTGTCCAGACAAGTACAGGGATTCCCTAGCGAGCAGACTTATTTGATTGTTTTCTATGTTGGGACAGCAATTTTTGGGGAGCACTATACTCTGGAGAATGATAGATGGGGCCCACCATACACTGGAACATTCCAAAGGTGGACATCAGACACTGGAGCAGCATTTACAGGGCCCATTATACACTAGAGCAGTAGAAATGGGGCCCATTATGTTTGGAGCATTATTTGGGCCCATAAGACAGTGGAGCTTCATCCATGGGGACCAATATATACTGTAGCATTATGTGGAGCTCATCATATACTGTTTCAAACATTATATGGGACCAATGATTTTGTATGGAGAAATAGATGGGCCTCGTCATGAGATGTAAAAAGTGAGGTATTTTTCATTGTACTATACCGCTATTTCTCTGCCGTATCGGAGCATGATGACTTGTGGTATGTGTTAAAGGGGCGCTCTTTCGCCCAGGGCACATGAAAACCTGCAGCCAGCCCTCCCCCCCCACAAATTTAGCCAAATAACCCCCATTTTTCAGTGCGTAACTTGTATTATGAAGTTAATTAAGGTTGACAAGCTTAAGTAAGAAGAATTGATGCTTTTGGCATTCAAATGGGCACTGTAGGTGTGTTTCCTGTCCTCCTCTCACTGCCGACTTTTATTCCCCATTGACTTACATTGGGTTTCGTGTTTCGGGACGACCCCGACTTTTCCCTATAATCGGACGATCTTGCTCGACCCGACTTTTGGAAAAGTCGGGTTTCACGAAACGAAACGCGACCCTAAAAAAGCAAAAGTCGCTCAACTCTAGTCTTGAACATTCGCCTTATCCTTGTTCTCCTGATCCATTCCTTCTGTTCCCATATTGCTCTATACCTTACCTCCCATACTCCCCCTCTTCCTGCGTGACGCTTAACCCTGTTAATAAATTTGTTAACTCTTGATCTGCCCCCGGTTCCTGCAATTCTACACATATATCATGCTTATTTCTCTATGCTTGGACACCATGGGTCATACCAACTAGCTTGTTACAAATTCGGTTTGGGGTCTGTATTTAATTGAGGGTTCTGCTCCATGGTCTGTGTTTAGGGCATCAGGGGTCCATTATTATTTTAAGGGTCTAGTGTCTGTATCTATTTATGGGGTCTGATTTGAGTCAGTACTTGTTTATGGGGTCTGGTCTTGACATATAGGTATTTGGGTAGTCATGGTCATGTTTTAGTTTGTTTGAGGTCTGTCTGTATTTGGAGCAGGAGCTGGGTTCAGCTCTTGGGTCTGTACTTATGTAAAGGAATTGGTGTGGGATCTGTATTTATTAAGGCCCTCTGTGGTATGTATTTTAAAGGGAATCTATCAGTAGGATCGTCCCTCCTAAGCTATCTATATGGACATGTATGTCATAGGAAGCAAAATAAAATGATACCTGTGGCTCTCGGGAGGAATAAATTCTTTTACAGCAGTCAGGCACCTTCCTAAGAATATTAGCCTGGAGATTTTGCCCATATCGGCAGTTTTGTTTATTATGCATTGCTTATATCGCGTCATCATATACACAGTTCTTTACACACATTATCATCACTGTCCCTGTGGCACCCCAGAGTCTGGTTGCCATACTGACATTGCCTCCCTCTAAGGGGTGGTGTCATTCCTGGAGGCAGGAGGGGGGTCCTGCTGCAGGTCAGAAACGGGAGCTTCCTTATAAATTCTGGACAGCAGGTGGGGTTAGTGAGTCAGTAAGAAGTCAGCTGAGACAGTAAACAAGGGAGTTGTCATGGAAACGGGGCAGCTGGAGCTCATGACAAGACAGTTAGAGACGGATGAAGTTGGTTTGTGAGGAGGAAAGGGACAGGAGGAGAAACAAGAGGCTCTGGGGGAGCTAAAATTGCGCATAGCTGACCCCAGAGCGAAGCGCTGATATAAAAAGGGACGCAAGAGTCCTTGGCTGGGCAAAAGTTGTATGCCCTGACAGCCGAATCTGGGGTACAGGGGACTGCAAGTTCCTTGGACACACTGAATACCTGAAGGCACGGCAGCAGACAAAGAGCCCGGGGCTGACAGTGAACAAGACAGTGCCCGTGATATAGGGTCACGTTGTCAGTCATACAGGTTAGAGATCATCACGCGGGAGAGGACCGCAGCTTAGCTACAAGCAGCAGGGGCCTGAAAACAGAGTGCAGAAGGAAGGTCCCCAACCCCACCTGGCAGGGTGGATGCCCTGAATGCCTCCAGGTGAGCCGGACTCAATCGATCATCTGTATGTAGTACCCCAGAATGCAACTACTTTCAAGTAAAAGGTAAAGAAAACTGCACCTCTCTGTGTCCTTCACTTATTCTCTGCACCCCAACGTTCACCACCATCTGAACAATCAAATATATTTGCCCTGGGGCACTGCTCTACCTGTGGGGAGCTGAACCATCTTTGCTGCATCACCATCAGCCACAGAGGACCAAAACCGCAGCGTCTGCCACCCATTGCCGAACACCACGGGTGGCATCACAATTAAACACCACATAACTATCTTCTATTTAATTACTGGACCCCCAGGGCCATGGACCGGGTCACTGCCACCATGAATCCCCTTTTGAGAGCCTAACAGGCCCGGTACCGAGTAACCCCCGGTCCTGCAGGGGGCTCCAGTCCCCATTGGGGCTCACAATCTAATTCCTTATCAGTATGTTTTTAGAATATGGGAGGAAACCGGTGAACCAGGAGGAAGCCTGTGCAGACACAGGGAGAACATACAAACTCCTTGCAGATGTTGTCCTTGGTGGGATATGAAGCCATGACTAGTGTTGAGCATTCCGATACCGCAAGTATCGGGTATCGGCCGATACTTGCTGTATCGGAATTCCGATACCGACATCCGATATTTTTTCAATATCGGGCATCGGCATCGGAATCGGAAGTTCAAAGTTGATTGACAGCCGAAATGACGTCATCATGATGCGCGGTGTGTGCGCATCATGATGCGCCGTCATTTTGGGCCTTCCGGGGGTCTCTGCCGGCCTGCCGGGGGGCTGTGCCGGCCTGCCGGGGGGCTGTGTGGACTGCCCGGGGTCTGTACCGGCCTGCCGGTGGTCTGTGCACCCTGTGGGGGTCTGTACCGGCCTGCCGGGGGGCTGTGCCGGCCTGCCGGGGGGCTGTGCTGATGTCCGGGGGTCTGTGCAAGCATCGTCCGATGGGACTACAAGTCCCATCTGGCGATGCCTGCTACCATGACAGTGATTGACACATTAGCCAATGATGGGACAGTAGTAGTCCCATCATCCGGCTAATGTGTTAAATGTTTAAAAAAAAAAAAAAAAAAATACTACATACATACTACATACATACTACATGCTACATACATACCACATATATACTACATGCATGCTACATACATACTACATGCATACTACATGCATGCTACATACATACTACATACATACTACATGCATGCTACATACATACTACATGCTACATACATGCTACATACATACTACATACATACTACATACATACTACATGCATGCTACATACATACTACATGCTACATACATACTACATGCTACATACATACTACATACATACTACATGCATGCTACATACATACTACATACATACTACATACATACTACATGCATGCTACATACATACTACATGCTACATACATACTACATGCTACATACATACTACATACATACTACATGCATGCTACATACATACTACATATATACTACATGCATGCTACATACTACATGCTACATACATACCACATACACTCACTGGCCACTTTATTAGGTACACCTGTCCAACTGTGTGTTAAGACTTAATTTCTAATCAGCCAATCACATGGCGGCAACTCAGTGCATTTAGGCATGTAGACATGGTCAAGACAATCTCCTGCAGTTCAAACCGAGCATCAGTATGGGGAAGAAAGGTGATTTGAGTGCCTTTGAACGTGGCATGATTGTTGGTGCCAGAAGGGCTGGTCTGAGAATTTCAGAAACTGCTGATCTACTGGGATTTTCACGCACAACCATCTCTAGGGTTTACAGAGAATGGTCCGAAAAAGAAAAAAAATCCAGTGAGCGGCAGTTCTGTGGCCGGAAATGCCATGTTGATGCCAGAGGTCAGAGGAGAATGGGCAGACTGGTTCGAGCTGATAGAAAGGCAACAGTGACTCAAATTGCCACCCGTTACAACCAAGGTAGGCAGAAGAGCATCTCTGAACGCACAGTGCGTCGAACTTTGAGGCAGATGGGCTACAGCAGCAGAAGACCACACTGGGTACCACTCCTCTCAGCTAAGAACAGGAAACTGAGGCTACAATTTGCACAAGCTCATCGAAATTGGACAGTAGAAGATTGGAAAAACGTTGCCTGGTCTGATGAGTCTCGATTTCTGCTGCGACATTCGGATGGTAGGGTCAGAATTTGGCGTAAACAACATGAAAGCATGGATCCATCCTGCCTTGTATCAACGGTTCAGGCTGGTGGTGGTGGTGTCATGGTGTGGGGAATTTTTTCTGGGCACTCTTTGGGCCCCTTGGTACCAATTGAGCATCGTTGCAACGCCACAGCCTACCTGAGTATTGTTGCTGACCATGTCCATCCCTTTATGACCACAATGTACCCAACATCTGATGGCTACTTTCAGCAGGATAATGCGCCATGTCATAAAGCTCGAATCATCTCAGATTGGTTTCTTGAACATGACAATGAGTTTACTGTACTCAAATGGCCTCCTCAGTCACCAGATCTCAATCCAATAGAGCATCTTTGGGATGTGGTGGAACGGGAGATTCGCATCAGGGATGTGCAGCCGACAAATCTGCGCCAACTGTGTGATGCCATCATGTCAATATGGTCCAAAATCTCTGAGGAATGCTTCCAGCACCTTGTTGAATCTCTGCCACGAAGAATTGAGGCAGTTCTGAAGGCAAAAGGGGTCCAACCCCTTACTAGCATGGTGTACCTAATAAAGTGGCCAGTGAGTGTATATACTACATACATACTACATGCATGCTACATACATACTACATGCTACATATATACTACATACATACTACATATATACTACATGCATGCTACATACATACTACATGCTACATACATACTACATGCATGCTACATACATACTACATACATACTACATGCATACTACATACATACTACATATATACTACATGCATGCTACATACATACTACATGCTACATACATACTACATACATACTACATGCATGCTACATACATACTACATGCATGCTACATACATACTACATGCTACATATATACTACATACATACTACATATATACTACATGCATGCTACATACATACTACATGCTATATGCATGCTACATACATACTACATGCATGCTACATACATACTACATGCTACATGCATGCCTCATACATACTACATGCATGCTACATACATACTACATACTACATACATACATACTACATACTACATACATACTACATGCATGCTACATACAATACATTCATACAATACATACATAGACATACAGTACATATAACATAGAGTAACATACTTACCAATACTTGTCACATTGTTCCCCAAAGCCATTGTCTTTTACGGAATAAATATTAACATAACAAACCACAAAAATACTCACCCATGATCCGAAGCAGTCCACGAGTGTGTCCCACGACGATCTTGGGTAGAGAACTGCAGCATCAGCTGATGCTGCCGCTCTCTACGGGCTGCAGGAATCCAATGACGGAAGGTAGGTATCCTTCCGCACTGTATTCCTCCGCCACTTAAAAAAAAAAAAGTCCCTAGTCTCACTTTATGGTAAAAGCTGTGTGAGACTAGGGACTTTTTTTTTTTTAAGTGGCGGTGGGAATTTCCCACACAGCTTTTACCATAAAGTGAGACTAGGGACTTTTTTTTTTTAAGTGGCGGAGGAATACAGTGCGGAAGGATACCTACCTTCCATCATTGGATTCCTGCAGCCCGTAGAGAGCGGCAGCATCAGCTGATGCTGCAGTTCTCTACCCAAGATCGTCGTGGGACACACTCGTGGACTGCTTCGGATCATGGGTGAGTATTTTTGTGGTTTGTTATGTTAATATTTATTCCGTAAAAGACAATGGCTTCGGGGAACAATGTGACAAGTATTGGTAAGTATGTTACTCTATGTTATATGTACTGTATGTCTATGTATGTATTGTATGAATGTATTGTATGTAGCATGCATGTAGTATGTATGTAGTATGTAGTATGTATGTAGCATGCATGTAGTATGTATGTAGCATGCATGTAGCATGTAGTATGTATGTAGCATGCATGTAGTATGTATGTAGCATGCATGTAGCATGTAGTATGTATGTAGCATGCATGTAGTATATATGTTGTATGTATGTAGTATATATGTAGCATGTAGTATGTATGTAGCATGCATGTAGTATGTATGTAGCATGCATGTAGTATGTATGTAGTATGTATGTAGCATGTAGTATGTATGTAGCATGCATGTAGTATATATGTAGTATGTATGTAGCATGCATGTAGTATGTATGTAGTATGTATGTAGCATGCATGTAGTATGTATGTAGTATGTATGTAACATGTAGTATGTATGTAGCATGCATGTAGTATATATGTAGTATGTATGTAGTATATATGTAGCATGTAGTATGTATGTAGCATGCATGTAGTATGTATGTAGTATATATGTGGTATGTATGTAGCATGTAGTATGTAGCATGCATGTAGTATATATGTGGTATGTATGTAGCATGCATGTAGTATATATGTAGTATGTAGCATGTATGTAGCATGCATGTAGTATATAGGTAGCATGTAGTATGTATGTAGCATGCATGTAGTATATATGTAATATGTATGTAGCATGCATGTAGTATATATGTACTATGTATGTAGCATGCAGTATGTATGTAGCATGCATGTAGTATGTATGTAGTATGTATGTAGTATTTTTTTTTTTTTTTTACATTTAACACATTAGCCGGATGATGGGACTACTACTGTCCCATCATTGGCTAATGAGTCAATCACTGTCATGGTAGCAGGCATCGCCCGATGGGACTTGTAGTCCCATCGGACGATGCCTGCACGGACCCCCGGACATCAGCGCAGCCCCCCGGCAGGCCGGCACAGCCCCCCGGCAGGCCGGTACAGACCCCCACAGGGTGCACAGCCCCCCGGCAGGCCGGCACAGCCCCCCGGCAGGCTGGTACAGACCCCGGGCAGTCTGCACAGCCCACCGGCAGGCCGGCACAGCCCCCCCGGCAGGCCGGCAGAGACCCCCGGAAGGCCCGTACAGACCCCCGAGAGGCTGTACAAGGACAGGAAAGGGTTTTTCCAATTCTGATACCGGAAGTCTCATAGACTTGAATGGGACTTCCGGTATCGGCATCGGCGATACCGATACTTTTTTTAAAGATCGGCCGATCCATTACTATCCGATATTTTGAAGTATCGGACGGTATCACTCAACTCTAGCCATGACCCTAGTTCTGCAAAGCAGCAATCACGATGTTGCCAGATTAATAGCGCTATCCAACATGAAAGGTTCCCTCTAAGGAGCAATAATGTCCCAAATTGTCCCATAATGTCCCAAATTGCCCATAATGTACCAAATTGTCACATTATGTGTGATGACATCAGCAGCGCTCTGACCTCATAACGTCGCTGCTTGTTGTGGCGGGGGCTGTCAAGTTCTTTCTCTGTCCTAGTCCCGGTGTAACAGGTCAAATTAACCCGTGTCCAGATTAAACCCGGTATAGTTTGACCCAGATCATAGTATACAGTACTCTGGGGGGATAAACTGTCCTGGGCCAAACTATACTCGGGTGTTATGATTGAGTCACCGTAGGAGGCAAAAACAGAAATGCTAGCTAAGTCCAGAAAACCAGAGAAGTTGGCAGCTATAGGATTGCAGACCCCTGAACCTATCAACACAACTAGCAGTAGCCGTGGGGGGTTCCTACGATGCCCTAGACCCCTCGATCACAGCCGGAGAAATAGCTAGGCCTAAAGAAAGAAAGGGGAAAACTAAACTGCCCCAGAGCAGACCCCAAAGCAATAGGCAGCCCCCAACATATAATGACGGTGAAGCAAGATGAAAACACTAACACAGGCAGAAAGATAGACTGAGCAAAGACGGGGCCCAATCTAGCTAGATAGAAAAGGACAGGAAGGCTGCTGTCTGCAATCCGTGAAAAACCCTATGAAAATAAGAGCCAACAGACTGACAGTGAAAAAGGCCCTGAAGATGCTAGGCTTCAAAAAAGCTATGTCAGTACTCAGGAATATTCTGAAGACAGAGCTACAGGCAAAAGGAGATTCAGCTCACCCCAGCAGGGAATGGCAGAATCCAGAAAAGCAAGGAAAACAAAAACAAAAGACTAATGCAAACAGGCAAAGCAGAAAAACTTAGTTTAGAGGAGCAGGAATCAGACGGGTGTCCAAGAAGTCCACAGAGAAATCACCCGCAGGGCAGAAGGGCGTCGGCAGCCTTATATCCAGTCCGTGACTCCACTCAGCCAGTCATCCTCATCAGGTTCAGGTGCCTGATAATCAGGCTCATTACCTTCCTTCACCAGAATAGGGAGTTCACCAGACCTCAGTGACGAAGGGGAAAATGAACTCACAACAGTACCTCCCCCTTGAGGAGGGGTCACCGAACCCTCAACCACGCCACCAGGGTGATCAGGGTGAGCCCGATGAAAGGCACGCACCAATCTTTTGGCATGAATATCAGAGGCAGAGACCCAGGAATTATCCTCCTGACCATAACCCTTCCACTTAACCAAATACTGGAATCTCCATCTAGCCAGACGGGAATCCAGTATTTTCTCTACCTCATATTCCATGTTACCTTCAACCAATACAGGGTCCGGAGGTGCCACCCCAGGAACAACTGGTTCAACAAACCTCTTCAACAAGGACTTATGGAACACATTATGGATTTTAAATGTGACAGGAAGAGCCAAACGGAAAGAGACCGGATTAATAATCTCCAAAATCTTGTAAGGTCCAAAAAATTTAGGCTTAAACTTAGGAGAAGCCACCTTCATAGCAATATTCTTCGATGATAACCACACCATACCACCAATCCTAAACTGGGGACCAATGGTCCTATGTCGATTGGAAAACCGCTGGGCCTTTTCCTGGGAGAGAGATAACTTATCCACCACTTGGTCCCAGATCTGGTGCATTCTCTCCACCACAGTGTCAACACCTGGGCAGGCAGAAGGCTCCACCTGCCCTGAAGAAAATCGAGGATGAAACCCAAAGTTACAAAAAAAAGGTGACATCAAAGTGGCAGAACTAGCTCTATTATTTAAAGCAAATTTGGCCAAGGGCAAAAATGAAACCCAATCATCCTGATCAGCGAAAATAAAACATCTCAAATACGACTCCAAGGTCTGGTTTGTTCTCTCCGTCTGCCCATTGGTCTGAGGGTGAAAAGCAGAGGAGAAGGACAACTGAATTCCCAGCTTGGAACAGAAAGTCCTCCAAAATCTAAACACAAACTGAACTCCTCTGTCAGATACAATGTTCTCGGGAATCCCGTGTAAGCGAGCCACCTGTTGCAAAAACAGGGGCACCAACTCAGAGGAAGATGGCAACTTAGGGAGTGGTACAAGATGAACCATCTTAGAGAACCTATCACAAATCACCCAAATAACAGTCATTCTTTGAGAGACCGGCATATCAGAGATGAAATCCATTGAAATATGGGTCCATGGCCTCCTGGGGACCGGCAAAGGCATCAACAACCCACTAGAGCGAGAACAAGATTTAGACCGGGAGCAAGTCCCACAGGACTGCACAAAATTCCTGACATCATGAGACAAGGTGGGCCACCAAAAAGAGCGACTCACCAGATCTCTAGTACCAAAAATACCTGGATGACCAGTCAATGCAGAGCAATGAACTTCAGACATCACTCTCTTCTTCCACTGGTCAGGAACATACAACTTTCCACTGGGACAACGCTCAGGTTTGTCCTCCTGGAACTCTTGCAGAGCAAGTCTCAAATCGGGTGAGATGGCAGAAAGAACTACCTCTTCGCCTAAGATGGTAGCAGGCTTGGTCACCACAGGAGAATCAGCAAAGAAACTCCTAGAGAGGGCGTCTGCCTTGACATTCTTAGTTCCAGGAAGAAAAGAGACCACAAAATCGAAACGTGTAAAAAACAAGGCCCACCTAGCTTGTCTAGGGTTCAAGCGTTTAGCCGACTCTAGATAAATCAAATTCTTGTGGTCAGTGAGGACCACAACTTGATGTTTAGCTCCCTCCAACCAATGTCTCCACTCCTCAAATGCCCATTTCATGGCCAACAGTTCCCGATTCCCCACATCATAGTTACGTTCAGATGGAGAGAACTTTTGGGAAAAGAAAGCACAGGGATTCATTTTAGCTGTTACAGGATCCTTTTGGGACAAAACAGCTCCTGCACCAATCTCAGAAGCATCCACCTCTACCTGGAACGGGAGTGAGACATCAGGTTGCCGCAAAACCGGGGCGGAGGTAAATCTTCGCTTCAGCTCCTGAAAGGAAGAAACAGCCTCCGGAGACCAATTCAACACATCTGCACCCTTCTTAGTCAGATCAGTCAATGGCTTGGCAATACTAGAAAATTTTGCTATAAATTTCCGATAAAAATTAGCAAAACCCAAAAACTTCTGGAGGGCCTTCAAAGAAGTGGGCTGAACCCAATCATAAATGGCCTGTACCTTGGCCGGGTCCATTTCAATAGTTGACGGAGACAAAATAAATCCCAAAAATGAAATCCTCTGTACTCCAAAAAGGCATTTCGATCCTTTGACATATAGGGAATTCTCCCTCAAGATCCGGAACACAGTCCGAATATGTTCCACATGAGAATCCCAATCTTTGGAGAAGATCAAAATATCATCCAGATAGATAATCAAAAATTTATCGACAAAGTCTTGGAAAATATCGTTCATGAAGCACTGGAAGACAGAAGGGGCATTAGTGAGCCCAAAAGGCATCACCAGGTACTCAAAATGTCCCTCCGGAGTATTAAACGCCGTCTTCCATTCATCCCCCTGCTTAATGCGGATAAGATTATACGCCCCCCTGAGGTCAAGCTTGGTAAACCAGCAAGCACCGCTAACTCTAGAGAATAGATCCGAAATCAGGGGTAATGGATACTGATATTTAATAGTAATTTTATTGAGGGCACGATAATCAATACAAGGCCTTAAAGAACCATCCTTTTTGGCCACAAAAAAAAACCCGGCACCTAAGGGTGAAGAGGATGGTCTAATATGACCCTTCTCCAACGCCTCCTTAATATAGGACCGCATAGCCACGTGCTCGGGTACAGATAAATTGAAGAGCCGACCCTTGGGAAATTTACACCCCGGGCTTAGTTCAATTGCACAATCATAACTCCTATGAGGAGGCAAGGACGCAGACTCATTCTCACTAAAATACATCATAAAAGTCCGCCAAATAGTCAGGAACATCATGCGACTGAGGAGAGGTGGAAAAAAACGTAGCCTCACTAAAGGTACACCGACAACCCCAACTCACCACAGACACAGATTTCCAATCCAAAACTGGATTATGAATTTGCAACCAGGGAAACCCCAGAACAACAGCATCATGCAGACCATGCAAACACCAAAAATCTGCAATTTTCTTTATGGTCTGGGGCGACCCGCATGACCACCTGGGTCCAAAACTGAGGTTTATTTTTAGCCAAAGGAGTAGCATCAATCCCCCTCAAAGGGATAGGCGTCTGCAGAGGTGTCATCGGAAATCCACAACGTTTAGCAAAATCCAAGTCCATTAGGTTTAGCGCTGCTCCCGAATCGACAAAAGCCTTGGTGGAAAATGTGGACAGGGAGCAGATCAGAGTAATTGCCAGAAGAAACTTAGGTTGAACACCACCAACAGAAAATGTGTGTGCAAAGCGTTACTCTCGTTTAGGACAAACAGAAATAATATGCGAGGCATCTCCACAGAAAAAACACAGCTTATTATGCCTTCTGAACCCCTGACGTTGCGCCTTAGGCAAAACTCTATCACATTGCATAGGTTCAGACGTCTGTTCAACCGGTGGCAACACCTCTCGTGCAATCCTGCGTTCACGTAAACGCCGATCAACCTGAATGGCTAATGACATAGAATCATCCAGACCAGAGGGAACAGGAAATCCCACCATAGTATCTTTTACGGCTTCTGACAAACCCTTCCGAAAGAGAGCAGCCAAGGCATTATCATTCCAGGTAGTAAGAACCGACCACTTTCTGAGCTTTTGACAGTACAACTCTGCAGAATCTCGACCCTGGTTCAATGCCAACAGGGTCTTTTCAGCCTGATCAATAGCATTAGGTTCGTCATACAACAACCCCAAAGCTTGAAAGAATGCGTTCACATTAGTCAGAATAGGATCATCTGGTTTCAAAGAAAACGCCCAATCCTGGGGATCGCCACGCAGCAAAGAGATGACAATTTTAACCTGCTGCGCGGAGCTCCCTGACGAGTTAGGCTGCAAGGCAAAAAATCATTTACAATTATTTTTGAAACTCAAAAATTTAGATCGATCCCCAAAAAATACATCAGGTGTAGGGATCTTTGGTCAACAGCATGCGAACGAGCAAGGTAGGTGGAAATTCCCCGCACTTCCGCAGCGAGCTGCTCCACACGATCAGACAATTGCTTTATCTCCATTGAGAGAAAAAAAAATTCCCCCTACAGCCGCAGAGATATAGAGGAAAGAATATACGCACACCTTTTTTTTTTTAAACACAATTCTTTCCTGCTATTGAGTACCCTAGGATCTGCGGTAGGGCGGGTGATTCTGTTATGATTGAGTCACCTTAGGAGGCAAAAACAGAAATGCTAGCTAAGTCCAGAAAACCAGAGAAGTTGGCAGCTATCGGATTGCAGACCCCTGAACCTATCAACACAACTAGCAGTAGCCGTGGGGGGTTCCTACGATGCCCTAGACCCCTCGATCACAGCCGGAGAAATAGCTAGGCCTAAAGAAAGAAAGGGGAAAACTAAACTGCCCCAGAGCAGACCCCAAAGCAATAGGCAGCCCCCAACATATAATGACGGTGAAGCAAGATGAAAACACTAACACAGGCAGAAAGATAGACTGAGCAAAGACGGGGCCCAATCTAGCTAGATAGAAAAGGACAGGAAGGCTGCTGTCTGCAATCCGTGAAAAACCCTATGAAAATAAGAGCCAACAGACTGACAGTGAAAAAGGCCCTGAAGACGCTAGGCTTCAAAAAAGCTATGTCAGTACTCAGGAATATTCTGAAGACAGAGCTACAGGCAAAAGGAGATTCAGCTCACCCCAGCAGGGAATGGCAGAATCCAGAAAAGCAAGGAAAACAAAAACAAAACACTAATGCAAACAGGCAAAGCAGAAAAACTTAGCTTAGAGGAGCAGAAATCAGACTGGTGTCCAAGAAGTCCACAGAGAAATCACCCGCAGGGCAGAAGGGCGTCGGCAGCCTTATATCCAGTCCGTGACTCCACTCAGCCAGTCATCCTCATCAGGTTCAGGTGCCTGATAATCAGGCTCATTACCTTCCTTCACCAGAATAGGGAGTTCACCAGACCTCAGTGACGAAGGGGAAAATGAACTCACAACACTCGGGGGTGTAAAATAGCCTAGGCCAAACTATACCCCTCCAGACTACAAAATACCCCTCTATTTTATGAGCCCTTGTAAATTCAAAAAATTTTAGATGACATTTTTTAATAGCTTGTAACTGACTTACTCTTAGTGGAAAGGTATTTGTGTAGTTAATCACATAGTAACATAGCAACTTAGTTAGCCACGCCGAAAAAAAGACATTTGTCCATCCAGTTCAGCTTATATTCCGTCAGAATAAATCCCCAGATCTACGTCCTTCTAGTAACTGTAAGATACAATATTGTTACACTCCAGGAAGACATTCAGGCCTCTCTTGAACTCCTCAACTGAGTTCGCTATCACCACCTCCTCAGGCAAGGAATTCCAGATTCTCACTGCCCTAACAGTAAAGAATCCTCTTCTACAGTATGTTGTTGGAAAAACCTTCTCTCCTCCAGGCGCAGAGAATGACCCTTGTGACCGTCACCTTCCTTGGTATAAGCAGATCCTCGGAGAGATATTTGTATTGTCCCCTTATATACTTATACATGGTTATTAGATCGCCCCTCAGTCTTCTTTTTTCTACACTAAATAATCCTAATTTTGCTAATCTCTCTGGATATTGTAGTTCCCCCATCCCCTTTATTAATTTTGTTGCCTTCCATTGTACTCACTCTAGTTCCATTATATCCTTCCTGCGCACCGGTGCCCAAAACTGTACACAGCACTCCATGTGCGATCTAACTAGGGATTTGTACAGAGGCAGTATAATGCTCTCGTTATGTGTATCCTGACCTCTTTTAATGCACCCCATGATCCTGTTTGCCTTGGCAGCCGCTGCCTGGCACTGGCTGCTCCAGGTAAGTTTATCAATAGCTAGGATCCCCAAGTTCTTCTCTATGTCAGATTTACCCAGTGGTTTCCCATTCAGTGTGTAATGGTGATATTGACTCCTTCTTCCCATGTGTATAACCTTACATTTATCATTGTTAAACCGCATCTGCCACCTTTCAGCCCAGGATTCCAACTAATCCAGATCCATCTGTAGCAGAATACTATCTTCTCTTGTGCAAAGGAGGGGAATCTTGTTTATGTGTCCAAATGAGTTGAGCCAATGAGATGTAGCAGGTGGGTGGACTTCCAGGCTAATAAGCATAGCAAACAAAAAAAAAGAAAGGTGACGGCACACCAAAAAATGAAATTAAAAAAACTTTACTGCTGCAAAATCAAGCCATATTTAAAACAAGTAGCCTGACGTGTTTCAAGTGCGTCTGTTGCACTTTTAGTTATAGGATACAAAACATAATATGGGATAACCTTATACTGTATATAGAGAAAAAATCAATCAAAACATGACAATCATTAATTACACATGCACTAGGTGTGGTTGCAAAGCTCTGGAATGAGACGAACTTTAGTAAATATAGATCAAATCAATTCTGGAATTCATGCCCAGGGGAAATTTTGTGTCCAATTTTAAAATCCAAAATGTTTCACAAGTGAATAGCATTTTCTGTTTATTACCTCCTCGTTTTGGATGAGAAATTTTCTCAAAACCAAAAAACGCAAAATGAGAAGTATTTGCCTGATGCACATTTACGAAGTGCTTTGCTGCACCTGAATAACCGGCATTTTTATTTGAAATGTTAGTAAGGTGCTCCCCGATGCGTTTGTTTATTTTTCTGGTCGTACAACCAATGTACTATTTTTTACATGCTGTACAACAAATGCAATAAACGAAAAACTGAGAATTGCAATTGATATAAGATTTAATCTTTTAAGAAAAACCAGGGGCAGTGAAAGAAAATACTTCTTTGGTTTTATCCAAAGCAAAAGCACATGGCGTACATCAATTTCCAGCACATTTGTGAAAACCCACAAAGCTTTATGGTGATGAAGTGCCTTTTTTGGATATTTGGTTGGTAGGGGATTTTTATACTCAAACAATACACACTTCAGTGTACAGGAAAAGTGTCTCTGGTAATGCCATTCCATATGGTGAGTTTAAAAGAATCAGATGCATTTGTTCAGACCGTGAGTCCTTTTTGAAAAAAAAAGCCGCATTGTAACTCAGCGTCTCCTGGACAGGGGATATAAGCAGCATGCCATAAAGCTTGCACTAAATAGGGTTTCCAATCAACCCAGATTTTTATCAATTAAATCTGTTTCTTCTGATAGCCAAAACATGCAAGTCTCTGCAGGAAATAACAGTTATCTAGAGCTCCACTTGCAGAACACATTACTTAATTTTTTTCCCAACTTCTACACTGCACCAGATGAAGAAAAAAAGGTGACAGTGTCACGATGCACAGTAACAGGACCCCCCCATTTAAAACAGTATCCTCAAAAAAATAAAATAAATACTAGAGTTGAGCGAAACGAGTCGAAAAAATTCAAAAGTCGCCGACTTTTGGCAAAGTCGGGTATCATGAAACGAAACCCGGCCCTAGGATGAGGTCGGCCACGAGGTCGGCGACTTACGTGCCAAAGTCGCGTTTCAAAAGTTTGTTTTGCGCTCTTTTTCAGCCAATCAGATTCCACGGACACTGTGGGCAACGTGATGACATAGGCACGGGTCACCACCATCTTTCAGAAGGGCATGCAAGTGATTGGCTTGCTTTGGTGGGCGTCACAGGGGGTATAAAAGGGCGTGCACGCCGACCGCCATCTTACTTCTGCCGATCTTAGTATAGGGAGAGGTTGCTGCTGATTCTGTAGGGAGAGCGTTAGGCAGGGAAGAAGACAAAAAAACTGCTTCTGCTGCTAGCGATTTGGCCTGCACAACACACCAGTCACTGTGTGTGCAGTGCAAGGGGAGGCTATATAGTGGTGTATCAGTGGTGTTGGTTGTTGGGCTGCCTTCTAAGGCTTCCTGACATTCCTGCATTGCTGTTTACCCACTGCTCCGCAAACGGCTTTTTTAAAAGCAATCCCAATTTTTTTTTTTTGTCCTGCTGAGAAGACAAAAAAACTGCTTCTGCTGCTAGCAATTTGGCCTGCACAACACACCAGTCACTGTGTGTGCAGTGCAAGGGGAGGCTATATAGTGGTGTATCAGTGGTGTTGGTTGTTGGGCTGTCTTCTAAGGCTTCCTGACATTCCTGCATTGCTGTTTACTCACTGCTCCGCAAACTGCTTTTTTAAAAGCAATCCAATCTCCCTTATCCTCTAGTCACTTTTGTCACAGCTGTGCCATCGAGCCTGTCACATAGCGCTCAGATATTCATTGGGCCTCACACAATCCAAAAGTGTCCAGTGTCCAAAAGTGTGTGCAGAGATTCAAAATCTCCCTTATCCTCTAGTCACTTTGGTCACAGCTGTGCCATCGAGCCTGTCACATAGCGCTCAGATATCAGTGGGCCTCACACAATCCAAAAGTGTCCATCCAGTGTCCAAAAGTGTGTGCAGAGATTCAAAATCTCCCTTATCCTCTAGTCACTTTGGTCACAGCTGTGCCATCGAGCCTGTCACATAGCGCTCAGATATCAGTGGGCCTCACACAATCCAAAAGTGTCCATCCAGTGTCCAAAAGTGTGTGCAGAGATTCAAAATCTCCCTTATCCTCTAGTCACTTTGGTCACAGCTGTGCCATCGAGCCTGTCACATAGCGCTCAGATATCAGTGGGCCTCACACAATCCAAAAGTGTCCATCCAGTGTCCAAAAGTGTGTGCAGAGATTCAAAATCTCCCTTATCCTATAGTCACTTTTGTCACAGCTGTGCCATCGAGCCTGTCACATAGCGCTCAGATATCAGTGGGCCTCACACAATCCAAAAGTGTCCATCCAGTGTCCAAAAGTGTGTGCAGAGATTCAAAATCTCCCTTATCCTATAGTCACTTTTGTCACAGCTGTGCCATCGAGCCTGTCACATAGCGCTCAGATATCAGTGGGCCTCACACAATCCAAAAGTGTCCATCCAGTGTCCAAAAGTGTGTGCAGAGATTCAAAATCTCCCTTATCCTATAGTCACTTTTGTCACAGCTGTGCCATCGAGCCTGTCACATAGCGCTCAGATATCAGTGGGCCTCACACAATCCAAAAGTGTCCATCCAGTGTCCAAAAGTGTGTGCAGAGATTCAAAATCTCCCTTATCCTCTAGTCACTTTGGTCACAGCTGTGCCATCGAGCCTGTCACATAGCGCTCAGATATCAGTGGGCCTCACACAATCCAAAAGTGTCCATCCAGTGTCCAAAAGTGTGTGCAGAGATTCAAAATCTCCCTTATCCTCTAGTCACTTTGGTCACAGCTGTGCCTTCGAGCCTGTCACATAGCGCTCAGATATTTATTGGGCCTCACACAATCCAAAAGTGTCCAGTGTCCAAAAGTGTGTGCAGAGATTCAAAATCTCCCTTATCCTCTAGTCACTTTGGTCACAGCTGTGCCATCGAGCCTGTCACATAGCGCTCAGATATCAGTGGGCCTCACACAATCCAAAAGTGTCCAGTGTCCAAAAGTGTGTGCAGAGATTCAAAATCTCCCTTATCCTCTAGTCACTTTGGTCACAGCTGTGCCATCGAGCCTGTCACATAGCGCTCAGATATCAGTGGGCCTCACACAATCCAAAAGTGTCCATCCAGTGTCCAAAAGTGTGTGCAGAGATTCAAAATCTCCCTTATCCTCTAGTCACTTTGGTCACAGCTGTGCCATCGAGCCTGTCACATAGCGCTCAGATATCAGTGGGCCTCACACAATCCAAAAGTGTCCAGTGTCCACAAGTGTCTGCAGAAATTCAAAATCTCCCCTGTCCTATAGACACCTTGTACCTTGTTTTACATTACTATATAGTTTGTTGGATTTTGTCTACATTTCTACCAAAAATGAGGAAGGCTGGTGGAAGAGGCCGTGGAATTGGGTGGGGGTTGGCAGCTGGTAATGATGGTGTTGGTGGTGGATCTGATGGTAGTGGCAAGAGCAAAATAGGACCGAATGCAGGAGGTGCTGACCCTGCGTCATCGTCTGGCTACATAAGGCCTCGAACGCTTAGTTTTCTAGGAGTTGGCAAACCGCTTTTAAAGCCAGAGCATCAGGAAAAAGTTTTGTCTTACATTGCTGACTCAGCCTCCAGCTCTATCACCTCCTCTTCTTCAGTTGTAAAAAGTAAAAGCACTGAGTCGTCATTGGAGGCTCATGTTCATGAACCACACCTTTCCTTGTGTCCTTCACCCCAACCAAGATTGAAGGATGACGCAGGCCATACTACTGATTACTCCATGGAGCTGTTTTCACATACCATGCCTGGATTATCAAGTGAAATGGTGAATTACCCAGGCCAAGATGAATCTGACATGGAGTGCACTGATGCACAGCCGCTGATGGATGATTCTGCTGGTACATTCACTCAGAGCACTACATTGTCCTCGCAGTGTACAGAGCCAGATTCTGACCCTGATGAGACTCAGGTGCCCCTTCCCGCACACTATAACACCATACACGGTGACACAGAGGAAGGTGCACATGACATAGAAGAGGAGATGATGGATGACCCAGTTGTTGACCCAGATTGGCATCCATTGGGGGAAGAGGGTGCTGCTTCCAATAGCTCAGATGAGGAGCATCCACAGCAGACATCGACATCGCAACAGCTGTTATCTGGCAGGCCCGGAGCACTCCAAAGACAGGTTCCAAACATCAAAAGAGTTGCTGGACAGCTTGTCCAGAGGGTCAAAAGATCACAGCGTGCTAGGCCGCAAAATGTCTGCCAAAGTAGGAAGAGTGCAGTGTGGCACTTTTTTGAACAAAATCCTCATGATCAGGCCAAGGTTATCTGTAAGAAGTGCGCAAAGACCTTTAGCCGAGGGAAAAATCTGAAAAATTTGAATACCAGTTGCATGCTTAGACATTTAACCAGCATGCACTTGCAAGCGTGGACACAACACCAAACCTCAAGTGCCACATGTGCAACTGATCACAACGAAGGTAGTCAGCAACGCTACATTGTTTCCCCCACTGTAAGCCCACCGGTTAGCACAGCAGCAAATGTTGAGGTGTCGTTGCAAGACCACAGCAGTCAGGGAATACCACTGTTATATCAACGAAAGACTGATTCTAGGCCATCAGAAAGAACACCAACTCCATCACCATCATCAACCCTCTCTCAGTCCGCCCTGTCCACCGCTACTTCCACCATATGCAGCTCTCAAGTCCAGCTCACCCTCCCAGACACTATGAGTAGGTCAAGAAAGTACTCAGTCTCTCATCCGCGTACACTGGGTTTGAACGCCCACATTGCCAAACTAATCTCGTTTGAGATGATGCCCTTTCGGTTGGTGGAAAGCACAGCTTTCCGCGAACTCATGGCCTATGCAGTACCACGCTATGACCTACCCAGTCGCCACTTCTTCTCTCGCAAAGCCATCCCAGCCCTCCACCATCATGTGAAAGACCGCATTGTCCATGCACTCAAGCAGTCAGTGAGCGGAAAGGTGCACCTCACAACTGATGCATGGTCCAGTCGGCATGGCCAGGGCCGTTACGTGTCCATCACTGCGTACTGGGTTAATGTGGTGGATGCAGGGTCCACAGGGGACAGCGGTGGTGGGACAGTGCTGCCTAGCCCACGGTATAGGAAACAGTTGGCTGTAGGCGTTCGACCCTCCTCCTCCAGAAGCGAAAGCTCGTCCACAGAGCGCAGTCGTACGAGCACTCCATCTGCAGCTGCCACTGTTGCACACGATGTGTCCCCCTATCGAGCAGCTAGTGGAAAGCGTCAGCAGGCTGTGTTGCAGATGATGTGTTTGGGCGACAGACACACCGCCGAGGTGCTGGCCGAGTACTTGAAGCGACAAACTGAGTCATGGCTGGGCAGTGTACATCTTGAGGCAGGCAAGGTAGTTAGTGATAACGGCCGTAATTTTGTGGCAGCCATAGCCCTTTCAAAACTCAGCCACATACCTTGCTTGGCTCACACCTTGAACCTGGTGGTGCAGTGCTTCCTCAAAAATTATCCGGAGTTAACAGCCCTGCTCCAGAAGGTGCGAAGACTGTGCGCGCACATCCGCCGGTCGCCTGTACACTCCTTTCGTATGCAGAAGCTGCAGCGATTGCTCCACCTTCCCAACCACCGCCTCATTATCGACATTGCAACAAGGTGGAACTCCACCCTGCACATGGTGGAGCGGCTATGCGAGCAGAGGCAGGCCATAATGCATTTGTGGGAGGATACACGGCCAGGCACTTTGAGAGCAGACATGGAGTTGACAGGTGTGCAGTGGTCGAAGCTGAAAGACCTTTGTAAAGTCCTTCAGTGTTTTGAGGAATGCACACGGCTGGTAAGCGCAGACGACGCCATCCTAAGCATGAGAATCCCACTTATGCGTCTGCTCATGCAAACTTTGACGCACCTTAAGGAGCAGGCGTCTGCAGCCAATGTTGATGAGGAGGAAGAGGAGGAGGGAATCCTTGATGACATTCAGCCATTGTCTGCTCAGGGACCTCTCCTGGACGAGGTGGAGGAAGAAGAGGAGGAGGAGGATGATGATGGGGATGGTTACTTAGGGGAGGAGGATGCATCTCGTGGGGCAAGTGAAAATGTTGGCGTGGCAAGGTCTGGTACAGGGTTTGTGCGTGACTGGAGGGATGTGGATTTGCCAGAAAGTGCTCCTCCACCCAGCACTCGCAGTGCATCATTGACACCGGGAACATTGGCCCACATGTCAGATTATGCCTTGCGGATCCTAAAAAGGGACCCCCGCATTGCCAAAATGATGAACGATGACGACTACTGGTTGGCCAGCATCCTGGATCCACGCTATAAAGGCAAATTACAAAACATCATGCCACAGGAGAACCTTGACCTAATATTGGCTAATAAACAAGCAACTCTGGTAAATCGGTTGCTTGAGGCATTCCCAGCACACAGCAGCGGTGATGGTTCTCACACGAGCCGTACGGGCCGGGGGCAGCTTGGCAGAGGTGTTTGTGGTGCACACAGCAGAAGTGGCGTTGGAGACAGGGGTTTCATGACAATGTTGTGGACTGATTTTTCAAATACCGCTCACACAACTGGTAATACTGCATCGATGGAAAGTGACAGGAGACAGCAGTTGTCAACTATGGTTACAAACTACTTTTCCTCCCATATCGATGTTCTCCCACACAGGTCATTCCCCTTTGACTATTGGGCTGCTAAACTGGACACCTGGCCTGAATTGGCCCAATATGCCTTACAGGAGCTCGCTTGCCCAGCTGCAAGTGTGCTATCGGAAAGAGTCTTCAGTGCAGCTGGATCAATCCTGACAGAAAAAAGGACCCGTCTGTCAACCCAAAATGTGGATGATCTAACCTTCATTAAAATGAACCACGCATGGGTTTCCAAGGATTTTATCCCACCTTCCCCTGATGACACATAGGGTGACAGAAAAATGGCTTGCTTTGGTCCACCTCTTCCTGGTACTTCACCTATTTCGCCTTTTGCATCAGCTGAATGTCCAACATCAACATATGCCACTTTCTAAAACTCCCTAACTGTGCTGCCTCCCCCCCCAAGGCCGGGGTCACCACCTAGCGCACGACACCGTGCGAGTGCCGTTGCCCTGGACAGGTGGGTAGGCCGACTCTTGGGCGCGGGCACTGGCACAGGGTCCCTCATAGTGCAATCAAGTGTCTCTGACGGTGGTGGTGCACACCCGCCGTCAGACACACCGCTGTACTATGAGGGGCCCAGTGCCAGTACTGACGCCCACGAGTGGGCCCCCCTTGCTTGGGCAGGGCCCCAGCATTTGCAATCTTTACCTCTCCCTGCTCCTCCGCTGTGTAATCTGGGCCGTCAAATCCATACTGTGCCTGACACCGTCTGAGCCTGCCTCCTGATGTATAGGCATATATTTTAAATGTGTACGCTATCCATACATGTTATCCGGGGATACGGTACCCTTTCTAACCTTTGTGCAATCACGTGCAATCCATACTGGGCCTAACACCGTCTGAGCCTGCCTCCTGAGACATATATTTTGAATGTGTACGCTATCCATACATGTTATCCGGGGATACGGTACCCTTTCTAACCTTTGTGCAATCACGTGCAATCCATACTGGGCCTAACACCGTCTGAGCCTGCCTCCTGAGACATATATTTTGAATGTGTACGCTATCCATACATGTTATCCGGGGAAACGGTACCCTTTCTAACCTTTGTGCAATCACGTGCAATCCATACTGGGCCTAACACCATCTGAGCCTGCCTCCTGATGTATAGACATATATTTTGAATGTGTACGCTATCCATACATGTTATCTGGGGATACGGTACCCTTTCTAACCTTTGTGCAATCACGTGCAATCCATACTGGGCCTAACACCGTCTGAGCCTGCCTCCTGAGACATATATTTTGAATGTGTACGCTATCCATACATGTTATCCGGGGATACGGTACCCTTTCTAACCTTTGTACAATCACGTGCAATCCATACTGGGCCTAACACCGTCTGAGCCTGCCTCCTGATGTATAGACATATATTTTGAATGTGTACGCTATCCATACATGTTATCTGGGGATACGGTACCCTTTCTAACCTTTGTGCAATCACGTGCAATCCATACTGGGCCTAACACCATCTGAGCCTGCCTCCTGAGACATATATTTTGAATGTGTACGCTATCCATACATGTTATCTGGGGATACGGTACCCTTTCTAACCTTTGTGCAATCACGTGCAATCCATACTGGGCCTAACACCGTCTGAGCCTGCCTACTGAGACATATATTTTGAATGTGTACGCTATCCATACATGTTATCTGGGGATACGGTACCCTTTCTAACCTTTGTGTAATCACGTGCAATCCATACTGGGCCTAACACCGTCTGAGCCTGCCTCCTGAGACATATATTTTGAATGTGTACGCTATCCATACATGTTATCCGGGGATACGGTACCCTTTCTAACCTTTGTGCAATCACGTGCAATCCATACTGGGCCTAACACCGTCTGAGCCTGCCTCCTGATGTATAGACATATATTTTGAATGTGTACGCTATCCATACATGTTATCTGGGGATACGGTACCCTTTCTAACCTTTGTGCAATCACGTGCAATCTATACTGGGCCTAACACCGTCTGAGCCTGCCTCCTGAGACATATATTTTGAATGTGTACGCTATCCATACATGTTATCCGGGGATACGGTACCCTTTCTAACCTTTGTGCAATCATGTGCAATCCATACTGGGCCTAACACCGTCTGAGCCTGCCTCCTGATGTATAGACATATATTTTGAATGTGTACGCTATCCATACATGTTATCTGGGGATACGGTACCCTTTCTAACCTTTGTGCAATCACGTGCAATCCATACTGGGCCTAACACCGTCTGAGCCTGCCTCCTGAGACATATATTTTGAATGTGTACGCTATCCATACATGTTATCTGGGGATACGGTACCCTTTCTAACCTTTGTGCAATCACGTGCAATCCATACTGGGCCTAACACCGTCTGAGCCTGCCTCCTGAGACATATATTTTGAATGTGTACGCTATCCATACATGTTATCCGGGGATACGGTACCCTTTCTAACCTTTGTGCAATCACGTGCAATCCATACTGGGCCTAACACCGTCTGGGCCTGCCTCCTGAGACATATATTTTGAATGTGTACGCTATCCATACATGTTATCCGGGGATACGGTACCCTTTCTAACCTTTGTGCAATCACGTGCAATCCATACTGGGCCTAACACCGTCTGAGCCTGCCTCCTGAGACATATATTTTGAATGTGTACGCTATCCATACATGTTATCCGGGGCTACAGTACCCTTTCTAACCTTTGTGCAATCACGTGCAATCCATACTGGGCCTAACACCGTCTGAGCCTGCCTCCTGAGACATATATTTTGAATGTGTACCCTATCCATACATGTTATCCGGGGAAACGGTACCCTTTCTAACCTTTGTGCAATCACGTGCAATCCATACTGGGCCTAACACCGTCTGAGCCTGCCTCCTGATGTATAGACATATATTTTGAATGTGTACGCTATCCATACATGTTATCTGGGGATACGGTACCCTTTCTAACCTTTGTGCAATCACGTGCAATCCATACTGGGCCTAACACCATCTGAGCCTGCCTCCTGATGTATAGACATATATTTTGAATGTGTACGCTATCCATACATGTTATCTGGGGATACGGTACTCTTTCTAACCTTTGTGCAATCACGTGCAATCCATACTGGGCCTAACACCGTCTGAGCCTGCCTCCTGAGACATATATTTTGAATGTGTACGCTATCCATACATGTTATCTGGGGATACGGTACCCTTTCTAACCTTTGTGCAATCACGTGCAATCCATACTGGGCCTAACACCGTCTGAGCCTGCCTCCTGAGACATATATTTTGAATGTGTACGCTATCCATACATGTTATCTGGGGATACGGTACCCATTCTAACCTTTGTGCAATCACGTGCAATCCATACTGGGCCTAACACCGTCTGAGCCTGCCTCCTGAGACATATATTTTGAATGTGTACGCTATCCATACATGTTATCCGGGGATACGGTACCCTTTCTAACCTTTGTGCAATCACGTGCAATCCATACTGGGCCTAACACCGTCTGAGCCTGCCTCCTGAGACATATATTTTGAATGTGTACGCTATCCATACATGTTATCCGGGGATACGGTACCCTTTCTAACCTTTGTGCAATCACGTGCTATCCATACTGGGCCTAACACCGTCTGAGCCTGCCTCCTGAGACATATATTTTGAATGTGTCCGCTATCCATACATGTTATCCGGGGAAACGGTACCCTTTCTAACCTTTGTGCAATCACGTGCAATCCATACTGGGCCTAACACCGTCTGAGCCTGCCTCCTGATGTATAGACATATATTTTGAATGTGTACGCTATCCATACATGTTATCTGGGGATACGGTACCCTTTCTAACCTTTGTGCAATCACGTGCAATCCATACTGGGCCTAACACCGTCTGAGCCTGCCTCCTGAGACATATATTTTGAATGTGTACGCTATCCATACATGTTATCTGGGGATACGGTACCCTTTCTAACCTTTGTGCAATCACGTGCCATCCATACTGGGCCTAACACCGTCTGAGCCTGCCTCCTGATGTATAGACATATATTTTGAATGTGTACGCTATCCATACATGTTATCTGGGGATACGGTACCCTTTCTAACCTTTGTGCAATCACGTGCAATCCATACTGGGACTAACACCGTCTGAGCCTGCCTCCTGAGACATATATTTTGAATGTGTACGCTATCCATACATGTTATCTGGGGATACGGTACCCTTTCTAACCTTTGTGCAATCACGTGCAATCCATACTGGGCCTAACACCGTCTGAGCCTGCCTCCTGAGACATATATTTTGAATGTGTACGCTATCCATACATGTTATCCGGGGATACGGTACCCTTTCTAACCTTTGTGCAATCACGTGCAATCCATACTGGGCCTAACACCGTCTGAGCCTGCCTCCTGAGACATATATTTTGAATGTGTACGCTATCCATACATGTTATCCGGGGATACGGTACCCTTTCTAACCTTTGTGCAATCACGTGCAATCCATACTGGGCCTAACACCGTCTGAGCCTGCCTCCTGAGACATATATTTTGAATGTGTACGCTATCCATACATGTTATCTGGGGATACGGTACCCTTTCTAACCTTTGTGCAATCACGTGCAATCCATACTGGGCCTAACACCATCTGAGAATGATAGATGGGGCCCACCATACACTGGAACATTCCAAAGGTGGACATCAGACACTGGAGCAGCATTTACAGGGCCCATTATACACTAGAGCATTAGAAATGGGGCCCATTATGTTTGGAGCATTATTTGGGCCCATAAGACAGTAGAGCTTCATCCATGGGGACCAACATATACTGTAGCATTATGTGGAGCTCATCATATACTGTTTCAAACATTATATGGGACCAATGATTCTGTATGGAGAAATAGATGGGCCTCGTCATGAGATGTAAAAAGTGAGGTATTTTTCATTGTACTATACCGCTATTTCTCTGCCGTATCGGAGCATGATGAGTTGTGGTATGTGTTAAAGGGGCGCTCTTTCGCCCAGGGCACATGAAAACCTGGAGCCAGCCCTCCCCCCCCACAGTCTGTAGCCTAATAACCCCCATTTTTCAGTGCGTAACTTGTATTATGAAGTTAATTAAGGTTGACAAGCTTAAGTAAGAAGAATTGATGCTTTTGGCATTCAAATGGGCACTGTTGGTGTGTTTCCTGTCCTCCTCTCACTGCCGACTTTTATTCCCCATTGACTTACATTGGGTTTCGTGTTTCGGGGCGACCCCGACTTTTCCCTATAATCGGACGATCTTGCTCGACCCGACTTTTGGAAAAGTCGGGTTTCACGAAACGAAACGCGACCCTAAAAAAACAAAAGTCGCTCAACTCTAATAAATACATCACTGCAGTAATAATATCCCTTAATTAGCCCCTATGGTAATAATATCCCCCATCCTAGGCTCCAGTATCCCCCATCCTGTCTCATTCCTGACTCCAGCCATATTTTCTCTCATCCTGCCTTCATTAGTATCCATTCTGCCCCCATATGATCTCCCAATCCTTCCCCATCTGTCTACATCATATCGATCCGGCCACATGTGTCTCCCATCCTGCCCCCTCCTGTGTCTCACATTCTGTCCCCGTATCCTTTCTGCCCCTCCTGTGTCTCACTGTCACATTCTGCCCCCCGTGTCTCATATTCTGTCCCCTCCTGTGTCTCACTGTCACATTCTGGCCCCCTGTCTCACATTCTGCCCCATGTATCACTGTCTGCCACATTCTGCCCTGTATTCATTCTGCCCCTCCTTGGTCTCACTGTCACATTCAGCCCCCATGTCCATTCTGCCCCCGGCCCCCGTGTCTCACATTCTGCCCCCGGCCCCCGTGTCTCACATTCTGCCACCATGTCTCACATTCTGTCCCCATGTCTCACATTCTTCCCCCATGTCTCACATTCTGCCCCCGGTCCCCCGTGTCTCATTCTGACCCCATGTCTCACATTCTGCCCTCCCAGCCACCCACGTGCACACACCTCGACACCACACACGCTGCACGCTCTGCTCTGAATGAGGAAGTGGAGCAGAGCTGCAGAGCAACGTGTGACGTCACGGGAGGCTGGCTGGACGGGACCCATAATGCACTGGGGCGGGCCATAGCTTAAAGCGCCTGCTGCTGCCTGAACAAATCATCGGGGGGAGGCCCGAGCGCGTGGCCCGGGCTTCCAGCGTGCTCGGGCGGCTGGGCCCCCCCAATTCACGGGGCCCCATATACTAGTAAGGGCTGTAATGCCCTGATGGCAGCACTGATTGTGAATAATGGATGTCGCTATGTGGCGAGAAAGGTGTTTAATCTGGGGCCCTGTGGCTGTGGTGGGACTGCTGCCGTGCGGCTGGCTGTGCAGGGCCCCGCTGGCCCCTGCCTGCCCTGGGGCCCTGTGGCTGTGGTGGGACTGCTGCCGTGCGGCTAGCTGCACAGGGCCCCCCCTGGCCCCTGCCTGCCCTGGGGCCCTGTGGCTGTGGTGGGACTGCTGCCGTGCAGCTGGCTGTGCAGGGCCCCCCTGGCGTCTGCCTGCCCTGGGGCCCTGTGGCTGTGGTGGGACTGCTGCCGTGCGGCTGGCTGTGCAGGGCCCCCCTGGCCCCTGCCTGCCCTGGGGCCCTGTGGCTGTGGTGGGACTGCTGCCATGAGGCTGGCTGCGCAGGGCCCCGCTGGCCCCTGCCTGCCCTGGGGCCCTGTGGCTGTGGTGGGACTGCTGCCGTGTGGCTGGCTGCACAGGGCCCCACTGGCCCCTGCCTGCCCTGGGGCCCTGTGGCTGTGGTGGGACTGCTGCCATGCGGCTGGCTGCGCAGGGCCCCTCCTTGCCCCTGCCTGTCCTGGGGACCTGTGGCTGTGGTGGGACTGCTGCCGTGCAGCTGGCTGTGCAGGGCCCCCCTGGCGTCTGCCTGCCCTGGGGCCCTGTGGCTGTGGTGGGACTGCTGCCGTGCGGCTGGCTGTGCAGGGCCCCCGTGGCCCCTGCCTGCCCTGGGGCCCTGTGGCTGTGGTGGGACTGCTGCCATGAGGCTGGCTGCGCAGGGCCCCGCTGGCCCCTGCCTGCCCTGGGGCCCTGTGGCTGTGGTGGGACTGCTGCCGTGTGGCTGGCTGCACAGGGCCCCACTGGCCCCTGCCTGCCCTGGGGCCCTGTGGCTGTGGTGGGACTGCTGCCATGCGGCTGGCTGCGCAGGGCCCCTCCTTGCCCCTGCCTGTCCTGGGGACCTGTGGCTGTGGTGGGACTGCTGCATTGTGGCTGGCTGGGCCCCCCTGCCCTGAGACTACTCACCTGCTCACTCGCCTGCTGCCTCTACGTCTGGTCCGTTGCGCACGCCGCCGCCTCTTCTCTCCTGGTGTCTGCCGCCCGTCCACTGCTCCCAGCCACCCACGTGCACACACACCGACACCACACACGCTGCACGCTCTGCTCCGAATGAGGAAGTGGAGCAGAGCTGCAGAGCAACGTGTGACATCACTGGAGGCTGGCTGGACGGGACCCATAATGCACTGGGGCGGGCCATAGCTTAAAGCGCCTGCTGCTGCCTGAACAAATCATCGGGGAGGGGCCCGAGCGCGCGGCCCGGGCTGCCAGCTTGTGCGCGCGGCCCGGGCTGCCAGTGTGTGCGCGCGGCCGGGCCCCCCCAATTCACAGGGCCCCTTACACTAGTAAGGGCTGTAATGCCCTGATGGCAGCCCTGATTGTGAATAATGGATGTCGCTATGTGGCAAGAAAGGTGTTTAACCTTGGTTTCACCTAGTCTATTTAAAGATGTTTCTGCACCTAAATCCTGGTTGTCCACTGTGGGTTTTCACAAATGTGCTGGAAATCGATAAAACCAAAGAAGTATTTTCTTTCACTGCCCCTGTTTTTTCTCACAAGATTTCATGTTTTATCGATTTACCTAGAAGGAATAAAGAGCGCGCATAGGGTCTTATCCGAGATAAAAGGAATATTCGTGAGGGATAATCAAATTCACTCACCTATTATGGTTGTGTGAGACACAACCACTGCACTTAGCATTGGCGGCTGCTGCAAGCCCTGATGTGATGATCCTTTGCTGGGTGAAGAGAATGGGGCATCAGACTGCGCTGATCGCCCGTCAGGATGATGTACCACAGAAGTCCAAGTGGATGTAATAGAAATAGACTATCCTGAGGAAGTGGTGTGATCACCATGAAACGTGTAGATATAAAGTCTATTTTCTATTACATCCACTTGGACTTCTGTGGTACATCATCCTGACAGGCGAGCAGCGCAGTCTGATGCCCCATTCTCTTCACCCAGCAAAGGATCTTTTATCGATTGCAATTCTAGGTTTGTCGTTTACTGCATTTCTTGTACAGCATGTAAAAAAACAGTATATTGGTTGTACAACCAGAAAAATAAAAAAAATGCATCGCGGAGCACCTTACTAACATTTCAAATAAAAATGCCGGTTATTCAGGTGCAGCAAAGCATTACATAAATGTGCATCAGGCAAATAATTCTCATTTTGCATTTTTTGGTTTTGAGAACATTTCTCATCCAACACGAAGGGGTAAAAAACAGAAAATGCTATTTCGTGAAGCATTTTGGATTTTAAAATTGGACATCAAATTTCTCCTGGGCATGAATTCCAGAATTGATTTGTTCTATCTAATATATAAAGCTCAAGTGTGTGTATGTATGTACTGTATGTGTGTGTATGTGTGTGTGTGTGTGTGTGTGTGTGTGTGTGTGTGTGTGTGTGTGTGTGTGTGTATGTCCGGGATAGGCATCCGCACCGTCGCAGCTACAACCACAAAATATGGCACAGTCACACGTCTGGACCCCAAGAGCGTCCTAAGCTATGTTGTGAGGCGAAATTTTAACCCCGCGCGTTCCAATTCACCAAACAATTTTGCCCCTGTCTACATACTGGGGAAAAAGTGTGTGCGCGTCAAGCCCCGCCCCTCATTATGATGTCATAATGCCCCTATCTACATACTGGGGAAACAGTGTGTGCGCGTCAAGCCCCACCCCTCATTATGATGTCACAATGGTTGCCATGGCGACTCTGATGTCATCATAGGTTGCAAGCCCCACCGCTCATTATGATGTCATAATGGTTGACTATG
This sequence comes from Dendrobates tinctorius, assembly GCF_039654945.1. Classification (NCBI taxonomy): domain Eukaryota; kingdom Metazoa; phylum Chordata; class Amphibia; order Anura; family Dendrobatidae; genus Dendrobates; species Dendrobates tinctorius. The sequence goes on from NW_027361797.1 coordinate 745,130, forward strand.
GAATGGAGGATGTGTGATGGGTATATGGGCACTGGACTATGGGATGGAGGATATGTATGACGGGTATATGGGCATGGGACTATGGGATGGTGGATATGTATGATGGGTATATGGGCACGGGACTATGGGATGGAGGATATGTATGATGGGTATATGGGCATGGGACTATGAGATGAAGGATGTGTGATGGGTAAATGGGCACTCGACTATGGAATGGCGAATATGCATGATGGGTATATGGGCATGGGACTATGGGATGAAGGATGTGTGATGGGTATATGGGCATGGGACTATGGGATGGAGGATGTATGATGGGTATATGGGCACTCGACTATGGGATGGAGGATATGTATGATGGGTATATGGGCACGGGCCTATGGGATGGAGGATATGTATGATGGGTATATGGGCATGGGACTGTGGGATGGAGGATGTGTGATGGGTATATGGGCATGGGACTATGGGATGGAGGATGTATGATGGGTATATGGGCACTCAACTATGGGATGGAGGATATGTATGATGGGTATATGGGCACGGGCCTATGGGATGGAGGATGTGTGATGGGTATATGGGCACGGGACTATGGGATGGAGGATATGTATGATGGGTATATGGGCACGGGCCTATGGGATGGTGGATATGTATGATGGGTATATGGGCATGGGACTATGGGATGGAGGATAAATATAATTTGTTATAACTAACCACAGTTAGTTACTATGCCCGGGCAGCGCCGGGCTCTTCAGCTAGTATTTACTAAAGTTGGTCTCGTTACAGAGCCTTGCAACCACATTTAGTGCATGTGTAATTAATGATTGTCATGTTTTGATTGATTTTTTTCTCTGTATATAAGGTTATCAGTTATCACATTTTATGCTTTGTATCCTATGACTAACAGTGCAACAGACACACTCGAAACGCGTCAGGCTACTTGCTCTTAATATGGCTTGATTTGCCGCAATAAAGTTTTTTTAATTTCATTTTTTGGGGTGCCATCACCTTTCTTCTTTTTTTTATCTTCTCTTGTATTGACTGTGTAAACCTTCTACCAGATCGTTAATAAATATGTTGAATAGAATAGGTCCCAACACCGACCCTTGCAGTATCCCACTGGTTACAGCGACCCAATTAGAGAATATACCATATATAGCCACCTTCTGCTTTCTATCACTAACTAATAACTTACTCATTTACACACATTTTCCCCCAGACTCAGCATTCTCATTTTGTGTACCAACCTCTTGTGTGGCACGGTATCAAACGCTTTTGAAAAATCAAGATATACTGTGGCGCCCCTGAGGGTCCAGTCACCACAGGGGTACTGCACCTCACCCAGAGGTGTGGTATCCCACTTTTCAGGTAAGGTGGGGGCACTTGACAGCACTCTAACACCTACAATCAACACACCCCCTAGAGTAGCAGGGAACCCTGGATAATCCCTACTTGGGTCATAAAGGGGGTTGGGAAGTGGATGGAGCTAGTAGGGTTAGAGCAGGAGAATAGAAGGGAAGTTAAGTCAGTCTTCCCATAGGGGAAGAAGTGGAAGGACGTGTTCAGACAGCCTTTCCATAGGGGAAGAGGTGTAAGACGTGTGGGGCAGCTCCTGGTTGGGAGGAGTTGCTGGAAAGGATAGAAAAGACTGAAGGAAGCTCCCTGTAAGAGGGAAGGGATCCTAGAGACACAAAGCAGTGGATATACTTCCCGTGGGGCTCGTTCCACACCAACAGATGCCAGGTGGAGTAATCAGGTGGCAGAAGGGTATCGGCCGTAGCCCAGTGGAGTGGACAAGGGACTCAGCTGTAAAGCCGACAGTTCAGTTGTGGCACCTTTAGGTACCTCAGCCATTATCCACAGTTATCTTCTCCGGAAAGGCAGCCATAAGAGAGCAAGGGAACGCAGAGAGGATGTTACCTGAGTGTAACAACCCTGATGGCATCACTGCATGGCCTCCCATCCCCCCGCACACCAACTTACTTTCTGCTTCATGCCATGCTTTCCTTCTGTCCTCCCTTTCTGTGCAGCTGCACCCTTGCAGCTCTGTCTGTGAATCTGCACTCATGCAGCTCTGTCTGTGAATCTGCACCCTTGCAGCTCTATCTGTTCATCTGCACCCTTGCAGCTCTGTCTGTGAATCTGCACCCTTGCAGCTCTATCTGTTCATCTGCACCCTTGCAGCTCTGTCTGTGAATCTGCACCCTTACAGCTCTGTCTGTGAATCTGCACCCTTGCAGCTCTATCTGTTCATCTGCACCCTTGCAGCTCTGTCTGTGAATCTGCACCCTTGCAGCTCTATCTGTTCATCTGCACCCTTGCAGCTCTGCCTGTGAATCTGCACCCTTGCAGCTCTATCTGTGCACGGCTCCCTAGCCGCTCTGCCTGCTAGGCTCCCTAGCCGCTCTGCCTGCTCGGCTCCCTAGCCGCTCTGCCTGCTCGGCTCCCTGGCCGCTCTGCCTGCCCGGCTCCCTGGCCGCTCTGCCTGCTCGGCTCCCTAGCCGCTCTGCCTGCCTGGCTCCCTTGGAGCCCAGCCTACTCCGCACTCCTGCGGCTCTGCCTGCTCCGCACTCCTGCGGCTCCGCCTACCTGCACCTCCTGTGTGAACAGGTCCAAACCTGTTCCTTCATATTCCACTCCTTCCTGCCTATATCCATACCTGCACCGCCTGTGTGAACAGGTCCAAACCTGTTCTCTCATATATCACTCCTGCTTGCCCTGTGTCTCAAGCCGTCACCTATCTGCTCTGTGTCTCCAAGCCGTGCCCGCTTGCCCAGTGTCTCCAAGCCATGCCCGCTTGCCCAGTGTCTCCAAGCCGTGCCCGCTTGCCCAGTGTCTCCAAGCCGTGCCTGCTTGCCCAGTGTCTCCAAGCCGTGCCCGCTTGCCCAGTGTCTCCAAGCCGTGCCCGCATGCCCAGTGTCTCCAAGCCGTGTCTCTAAGCCGTGCCTGCCTACCAGTGTACCAAGCAGTGCCTGCTTGCCCAGTGTCTCAGCCTGCCTGTTAGTCACACCTGTCCAAGTGACTTGTCCCCGAGTGGGATCAGCAGCCACAGCCAGACACCACCCTGGAGTGGCACCTGACAGCTACCTGCTGCACAAGCCTGACCTCACCATCAAAGGCTCCAGTGAAGACCGAGGTAGCTGTCGCAGTCACGCCCCTTCCAGGGTAACCTGGTTTGTGGCAAAAGTGGGGCCACAACCCCCTGGCTCACGCCATTCAGCCAAGGCGTGAGCATGACACCGAGAAGGTCCGCTGCTGATGGCCTGGGACACTGACTGAGGTGTTGTGTAGGAAGAGGCGAGAAAACAACACAGTGAGATGGCCAGGAAAGGCATATATTGAACGGAGTGCTGGAAAGGTGTTCTCTGTCTGCTTGGAATATTTGCTGGACCCCTCAACTGGAGGACGCAGCTCCAAGCGGGTATCTGTGTAAACCAGAACTGTGAGTAAAGCGTTCGAGCTGCACCCGGCTGTGTCCTTTGAATTCTTCTTGCAACACTCATTCAACTCTGTTACATCCCTTGCTAAAATACTACATCACCATCACCTTCTACACCTTTCATCTGCCCTGGGACCAGACTCTGCCTGTGGAGAGCTATTCCAACTCTGCTGCATCACACCATCAGTCCCAGGGGATCTGCACTGCAGCGCTGGTCACCTCTGACTAGAAACCACATGCTGTCATGAACACTTTACAAACTCTTTATTTTTCCCCTGTAAATATTCCCTTTTATTGGACGCCCAGGGCCGCGGACTGGGTCACCGCCGCTGTGACTCTGCCCCTTTAAGAAGCGGCCCGGTACCGAGTATCCCCACTGCCCTGGTGGATGCTCCAATACCATGTCCAATGACTCACCTTGGTCCAGTCTATAGCTGTTAGGAACGGCGGAACGCACTAAATAAAATAAATTATAAAGTGCGTTCGCCGCTCGGGGTCCACCGTGCAGTAAGTGTTACACCGCTGCTAGGTAATGACAGACGAGCAATATGGCGGTATAATGCTCACAGGTTCAACTTCACCCAAAGTGCGCAGAGCGGGCTCTGTTCACACACAGAGGCGCCGCAACATAGACATACAAAAACGCTGAGCCTGTTAGTGTCACATGCCTCAGGTAAATGCACACATGGTATCAGGTCACAGGAGCAGGACCTAAGACAGAGGAGCTGCGTCCGTCTAGACCTACCGTGTGTGTGGTGTCGCTACTGCGAGCGCCAATAAGGACTGCAACTGCAGCACGGCATAGGACACTGCCGCTCGACGACAAAGTTAGAAAGCAAGCGCAATGTCGGACGCTAGCATAGAGGTGCGGTGTGCACTGTGGCCTAAGGCTTGCCACTGACTGGCGCTGACTGCTGGACTAATTCCCAATCCACATGCGTAATATCAGAGGGAAGGGGTTTCTAATGAGTCTGTCACCAGAATCAGACATCCGTCACCATTCACACATCTAGCAAGTATAGCCTATACTAGCGCATGGCTGAACGGTCATGGGCGCTTTTTATAGCCGTGCGGGACCTTTCAGATCTCTGAGATGGACCAATGAGATCAGAAACAGGACCTGAGCATATGACTCCCGATCTCCAATGGGAGATCGTCTAGTGAGCATGCCCAGTAGGAGCGCAGAGGGACTTAGTCTCTGGAGTGGTCTGCTGCAAAGTAATCTCCTCTGCAGTAGATAGATAGCAGGAGGCCGCAGAATGTGAGGCTCTGGATTCCTGCAGAGCAGACGCAGAAACCCGACGCCTAACATTACCCCCCATCCTGGGGCCCCCTCCTCTCTGAGCCTTCCAATCCACCACCTTGTGCCCATCAGAGGCATAGGTCTCAGACACGTCTGAAAGCAAGTCTGATGTCCCGGTAGGTGACACGAAAACCGGAACACATGGAAGGTGTCAGAGGTGGCAAGATCGCCAGGTTTAAGAAGGGACACGTGGGAGACAACTGGCGCGGCAAAACCGCCCGGAGCATAAGATGAAGTGGAACGCCGTGGTGTGTCGGCGGACGTCTCCACTCTCTGTTTAAGGAGGCTAACACGAGCACATGAGGCTCATGCCTGAATATATTTTTTAATGTCCCAAGCCCTGTGCGGCAACCAATAAGACCCTGCCAGGAGTTTTGTGGTCTGCATATAGCCACAGTAACCACCCGCCTTGGACGCATATGCCCACCCGAGAACCTTCGGCCGAAGGTGAGGGGAACAAAGGTCTTGCCCGGCGGCACAGTTTGGCCATTGCGGGGCCCCGTTATCCTGGGGAACAGAGTGCTGACAGTGGTAACCGCAAGTGGAGCTTAGTGCTGGATGCGCCTCGAGACTGGCACGAGACACCTCCATGGGCTCTGGGAGTGAACACTCTGGCTCGGGTGATTCCAGAGGTTCAAAGAGGTTGGGAGCTGGAGTAACCTTCCGTCTGGATTGAGCACGCTCTAGCCCGCACTCCGAGAAACGGAGAGCAATGCGGGTGGCAATGGCAATCAGCTCCTCCAGACTTACAGGAACCTCTCTGGTAGATAGAGCATCCTTAACATGCTCAGCTAAACCTCTCCAAAACACAGGGATAAGGGCTTTATCAGACCACTCCAGCTTGGAAGCCAGAGTCCGAAAATGAACGGCATACTGGCTGACCGAGAGGGATCACTGAGTTAATGCAAGGAGCTGGAGAGAGGTATCGTGCGTGACCCGTGGTCCCAGGAAGACCTGCTTGATAGATGTTAAGAACTTAGCAGCGGTCCGAACCTCAGGGTCACCACGCTCCCATAGTGGCGTGGCCCACTCCAATGCCCTGCCCGACAGAAGAGAAACAATAAACCCCACTTTAGCCCGTAGGGAATCGCGCAGCCAGTAACTCCAGCTGGATAGAGCACTGGCTCACGAAACCCCTGCAGGAGGCGCCATCGCCAGAAAATTTATTGGGCAACGGGAGGCGGGAAACTGTCGGCGCAGGGGAGGACGAGGACATACGTGAAACCACCTCTGCAATCGCCTGTACAGCAGCCTCCGAAGACTTTGCCACTGAGATAACGCTCTCAAGAGTAGCCAACCGGCCCTCTAGCTGGCGAATGCACTGTGGGAGTTGCTGCTGATCAGCCATTACTAGCCAGACCCTGGCGCTAGTATAATGTTAGGAATGGCGGAACGCACTTAATAAAAATAAATAATAAAGTGCGTTCGCCGCTCGGGGTCCACCGTGCAGTAGGTGTTACACCGCTGCTAGGTAATGACAGACGAGCAATATGGCGGTATAATGCGCACGGTTTCAACTTCACCCGAAGTGCGCAGAGCGGGCTCTGTTCACATACAGAGGCGCTGCAACATAGACATACAAAAACGCTGAGCCTTTTAGTGTCACAGGCCTCAGGTGCACACACGGTATCAGGTCACAAGAGCAGGACGTAAGACAGAGGAGCTGCATCCGTCTAGACCTACCGTGTGTGCGGCGTCGCTTCTGCGAGCGCCAAGAAGGACTGCAACTGCAGAGCGGCTTAGGGCACTGCCGCTCGACAACAAAGCTAGAAAGCAAGCGCAATGTCGGACGCTAGCGTAGAGGTGCGGTGTGCACTGTGGCCTAAGGCTTGCCACTGACTGGCGCTGACTGCTGGACTAATTCCCTATCCACATGCGTAATATCAGAGGGAAGGGGTTTCCAATGAGTCAGTCACCAGAATCATACATCCGTCACCATTCACACATCTAGCAAGTATAGCCTATACTAGCGCATGGCCGAATCGTCATGCGCGCTTTTTATAGCCGTGCGGGACCTTCCAGATCTCTAAGATGGACCAATGAGATCAGAAACAGGACCTGCTGCAATGTAATCTCCTCTGCAGTAGATAGACAGCAGGAGACTGCAGAATGTGAGGCTCTGGATTCCTGCAGAGCAGACGCAGAAACCCGACGCCTAACAGTAGCTTACCTCTTCATAAAAACTGATTAGATTGGTTTGACAGGAGGGATTCCTCATAAACCCATGCTGATATGGATTTAACACTAGAACTACTGGACTCGTGACACCTAATAGAAATACATAGTGCGAAGTAGTCAAAATGACTACCTCAGTAGTTCTAGTGTTAAACAGTTATTCTTATTGAGATAATCCAGAATAACATCCCTCAGAAACCCTTCAAATATTTTACCAACAATAGAGGTTAGACTTAGGCCTGTTTCACACTTCAGTTTTTGTCCATCAGTCAAGATCCGCTGTTTTGCAAAAAAAACGGATCCGCTATTTTGTTTGGCGGATCCGTTTTTTTTCCCATTGAGTTGCATTACCGGCAGATCCGAAAGACTCTCTCTCTCTCTCTCTCTCCTCGGGCTGCGGTTCCTTTAAAATTCTTCATTCAACAGATCCGTCAAAAAAACGGTCCGGTGGCATCCGTTCACATCAGTTAGCAACGGATCCGCTTTCCGCCACTTGGCGGATTTTAACTGACACAAAAAAACTGAAGTGTGAAACAGGCCTTACTGGCCTATAATTTCCAGATTCACTTTTAGAGCCCTTTTTGAATATTGATGTATTATAAGATCATGATGGAGATTGATCTTACAATACAATGTGACTGGTAATGGACAGCAGTCATTACATCTGAGATTACTCTGTTGTCCAGTAAGATAAGAGCTTTTGCCTTAGAATACAATTGTAACTTTGCTTTTAATGTGTAACTACTGAGAAGTGCGGTATGATCTTTACCTCATTATTAGAGTTGAGCGACTTTTGGTTTTTTAGGGTCGCATTTCGTTTCGTGAAACCCGACTTTTCCAAATGTCGGGTCGAGCAAGATCGTCCGATTATAGAGAAAAGTCGGGGTCGTACCGAAACACGAAACCCAATGTAAGTCAATGGGGAATAAAAGTCGGCAGTGAGAGGAGGACAGGAAACACACCAACAGTGCCCATTTGAATGCCAAAAGCATCAATTCTTCTTACTTAAGCTTGTCAACCTTAATTAACTTCATAATACAAGTTACGCACTGAAAAATGGGGGTTATTTGGCTACAGTTGTGGGGGGGAGGGCTGGCTCCAGGTTTTCATGTGCCCTGGGCGAAAGAGCGCCCCTTTAACACATACCACAACTCATCATGCTCCGATACGGCAGAGAAATAGCGGTATAGTACAATGAAAAATACTTCACTTTTTACATCTCATGACGAGGCCCATCTATTTCTCCATACAGAATCATTGGTCCCATATAATGTTTGAAACAGTATATGATGAGCTCCACATAATGCTACAGTATATGTTGGTCCCCATGGATGAAGCTCCACTGTCTTATGGGCCCAAATAATGCTCCAAACATAATGGGCCCCATTTCTAATGCTCTAGTGTATAATGGGCCCTGTAAATGCTGCTCCAGTGTCTGATGTCCACCTTTGGAATGTTCCAGTGTATGGTGGGCCCCATCTATCATTCTCCAGAGTATAGTGCTCCCCAAAAATTGCTGTCCCAACATTGAAAACAATCAAATAAGTCTCCTCGCTAGGGAATCCCTGTACTAGTCTGGACTCCTCGTCGTCCCCATCTTCCATCTCACTGCACAGTATTTCAACTTTGCAAGTGCTGTGATCCTGAGCAAGCAGGGGGGGCCCACTCGTTGGCGACGGCACTGGCACAGGGCCCCTGATAGTACAGTGGTGTGTCTGATGGCTGGTGGGCCGAACCTGCACTTTCATCTGCAGCTTCCTCTTTGTCACCGTGTAAGATGGAACTGTATATGGGAAGGGTAACCTGAGTTTCATCAGGGTCAGATTCAGGCCGTGTAGCGTGCGAGGGGAATGTAGTGGTCTGGGTCAATGTACCAGCAGATTCATCGAGCAGTGGCTGGGCATCAGTGCACTTGTGTCGCCCCCAGGAGTACGGTCACCACAGTGGCATTACCTTTTTCCTAGGGAGTGTGATGTCATGCTTGGGAGCAACGAACGATCTCTCTAGCAGGTTAACTGATTGGGCGGCGTTATTCCCACGAGTCATGACCCTCCAAACAGCGTTCATGAAGGCAAAGTGTTTGTTTTACGTGGGCAGTATGGTTGCAAAGCTGAACCTTAAAGGAACGTCCAGAAGGGCACCACCAGGAGTGGAGCCTACAGTTAAATTCGACTCCACCTGGGAAACCTCAACCATGTCAGCTACAGAACAGATGCACACATTGCAAGCTTAATTCCGTTAACGAACGAGACTCCGTCATGCCCCGCGGTCCGAGTCTGGCTTACTAGAGGGACACGTGAGGCTCTGGCACATGAGATTGGCCAATAACTGGTGTGTCATGCCCTTACATGTCCGTGGCTGCATATGCGCTACACTGAAAAGGCCAGCGTTTGTCGCTTAGAGGTGCAGATAACCCGCTGAACAACGTTAGTGATGGGGATCACTGATTACAATTATTACCCGCGAACAATGATTTCCCAGTAAGTGCAGGTCAACCGCAGCTCCGGAATTAGGCCTAACCGTCATTCCTGAAAAAATGAAAAACTTACGTATGCAAACCACAGGTGCTGTAGCTTGCTTAACAGCTCGCCAGCCGTTCTCACGCCCAGTATTGATTACACGTGATTGCACAAAGGTGAGAAAGGGTACCGTATCCCCAGATAACATGTATGGATAGCGTACACATTCAAAATATATGTCTATACATCAGGAGGCAGGCTCAGATGGTGTTAGGCCCAGTATGGATTGCACGTGATTGCACAAAGGTTAGAAAGGGTACCGTATCCCCAGATAACATGTATGGATAGCGTACACATTCAAAATATATGTCTATACATCAGGAGGCAGGCTCAGATGGTGTTAGGCCCAGTATGGATTGCACGTGATTGCACAAAGGTTAGAAAGGGTACCGTATCCCCAGATAACATGTATGGATAGCGTACACATTCAAAATATATGTCTATACATCAGGAGGCAGGCTCAGACGGTGTTAGGCCCAGTATGGATTGCACGTGATTGCACAAAGGTTAGAAAGGGTACCGTATCCCCAGATAACATGTATGGATAGCGTACACATTCAAAATATATGTCTATACATCAGGAGGCAGGCTCAGACGGTGTTAGGCCCAGTATGGATTGCACGTGATTGCACAAAGGTTAGAAAGGGTACCGTATCCCCAGATAACATGTATGGATAGCGTACACATTCAAAATATATGTCTGTACATCAGGAGGCAGGCTCAGACGGTGTTAGGCCCAGTATGGATTGCACGTGATTGCACAAAGGTTAGAAAGGGTACCGTATCCCCAGATAACATGTATGGATAGCGTACACATTCAAAATATATGTCTATACATCAGGAGGCAGGCTCAGACGGTGTTAGGCCCAGTATGGATTGCACGTGATTGCACAAAGGTGAGAAAGGGTACCGTATCCCCAGATAACATGTATGGATAGCGTACACATTCAAAATATATGTCTATACATCAGGAGGCAGGCTCAAACGGTGTCAGGCACAGTATGGATTTGACAGCCCAGACTACACAGTGGAGGAGCAGGGAGAGGTAAAGATTGCAAATGCTGGGGCCCTGCCCAAGCAAGGGGGGCCCACTCGTGGGCGTCGGTACTGGCACTGGGCCCCTCATAGTACGGCGGTGTGTCTGACGGCGGGTGTGCACCACCACCATCAGAGACACTTGATTGCACTATGAGGGACCCTGTGCCAGTGCCCGCGCCCAAGAGCCGGCCTACCCACCTGTCCAGGGCAACGGCACTCGCACGGTGTCGTGCGCTAGGTGGTGACCCCGGCCATGGGGGGAGAGGCAGCACAGTTAGGGAGTTTTAGAAAGTGGCATATGTTGATGTTGGACATTCAGCTGATGCAAAAGGTGAAATAGGTCAAGTCCCAGGAAGAGGTGGACCAAAGCAAGCCATTTTTCTGTCACCCTATGTGTCATCAGGGGAAGGTGGGACAAAATCCTTGGAAACCCATGCGTGGTTCATTTTAATGAAGGTTAGATCATCCACATTTTGGGTTGACAGACGGGTCCTTTTTTCTGTCAGGATTGATCCAGCTGCACTGAAGACTCTTTCCGATAGCACACTTGCAGCTGGGCAAGCGAGCTCCTGTAAGGCATATTGTGCCAATTCAGGCCAGGTGTCCAGTTTAGCGGCCCAATAGTCAAAGGGGAATGACCTGTGTGGGAGAACATCGATATGGGAGGAAAAGTAGTTTGTAACCATAGTTGACAACTGCTGTCTCCTGTCACTTTCCATCGATGCAGTATTACCAGTTGTGTGAGCGGTACTTGAAAAATCAGTCCACAACATTGTCATGAAACCCCTGTCTCCAACGCCACTTCTGTTGTGTGCACCACGAACACCTCTGCCAAGCTGCCCCCGGCCCGTACGGCTCGTGTGAGAACCATCACCGCTGCTGTGTGCTGGGAATGCCTCAAGCAACCGATTTACCAGAGTTGCTTGTTTATTAGCCAATATTAGGTCAAGGTTCTCCTGTGGCATGATGTTTTGTAATTTGCCTTTATAGCGTGGATCCAGGATGCTGGCCAACCAGTAGTCGTCATCGTTCATCATTTTGGCAATGCGGGGGTCCCTTTTTATGATCTGCAAGGTATAATCTGACATGTGGGCCAATGTTCCCGGTGTCAATGATGCACTGCGAGTGCTGGTTGGAGGAGCACTTTTTGGCAAATCCACATCCCTCCAGTCACGCACAAACCCTGTACCAGACCTTGCCACGCCAACATTTTCACTTTCCCCACGAGATGCATCCTCCTCCCCTAAGTAATCATCCCCATCATCCTCCTCCTCCTCCTCCTCTTCTTCCTCCACCTCGTCCAGGAGAGGTCCCTGAGCAGACAATGGCTGAATGTCATCAAGGATTCCCTCCTCCTCTTCCTCCTCATCAACATTGGCTGCAGAAGCCTGCTCCTTAAGGTGCGTCAAAGTTTGCATGAGCAGACGCATAAGTGGGATGCTCATGCTTAGGATGGCGTCGTCTGCGCTTACCAGCCGTGTGCATTCCTCAAAACACTGAAGGACTTTACAGAGGTCTTTCAGCTTCGACCACTGCACACCTGTCAACTCCATGTCTGCTCTCAAAGTGCCTGGCCGTGTATCCTCCCACAAATGCATTATGGCCTGCCTCTGCTCGCACAGCCCCTCCACCATGTGCAGGGTGGAGTTCCACCTTGTTGCAATGTCGATAATGAGGCGGTGGTTGGGAAGGTGGAGCAATCGCTGCAGCTTCTGCATACGAACGGAGTGTACAGGCGACCGGCGGATGTGCGCGCACAGTCTTCGCACCTTCTGGAGCAGGGCTGTTAACTCCGGATAATTTTTGAGGAAGCACTGCACCACCAGGTTCAAGGTGTGAGCCAAGCAAGGTATGTGGCTGAGTTTTGAAAGGGCTATGGCTGCCACAAAATTACGGCCGTTATCACTAACTACCTTGCCTGCCTCAAGATGTACACTGCCCAGCCATGACTCAGTTTGTCGCTTCAAGTACTCGGCCAGCACCTCGGCGGTGTGTCTGTCGCCCAAACACATCATCTGCAACACAGCCTGCTGACGCTTTCCACTAGCTGCTCGATAGGGGGACACCTCGTGTTCAACAGTGGCAGCTGCAGATGGAGTGCTCGTACGACTGCGCTCTGTGGACGAGCTTTCGCTTCTGGAGGAGGAGGGTCGAACGCCTACAGCCAACTGTTTCCTATACCGTGGGCTAGGCAGCACTGTCCCACCACCGCTGTCCCCTGTGGACCCTGCATCCACCACATTAACCCAGTGCGCAGTGATGGACACGTAACGGCCCTGGCCATGCCGACTGGACCATGCATCAGTTATTAGGTGCACCTTTCCGCTCACTGACTGCTTGAGTGCATGGACAATGCGGTCTTTCACATGATGGTGGAGGGCTGGGATGGCTTTGCGAGAGAAGAAGTGGCGACTGGGTAGGTCATAGCGTGGTACTGCATAGGCCATGAGTTCGCGGAAAGCTGCGCTTTCCACCAACCGAAAGGGCATCATCTCAAACGAGATTAGTTTGGCAATGTGGGCGTTCAAACACAGTGTACGCGGATGAGAGACTGAGTACTTTCTTGACCTACTCATAGTGTCTGGGAGGGTGAGCTGGACTTGAGAGCTGCATATGGTGGAAGTAGCGGTGGACAGGGCGGACTGAGAGAGGGTTGATGATGGTGATGGAGTTGGTGTTCTTTCTGATGGCCTAGAATCAGTCTTTCGTTGATATAACAGTGGGATTCCCTGACTGCTGTGGCCTTGCAATGACACCTCAACATTTGCTGCTGTGCTAACCGGTGGGCTTACAGTGGGGGAAACAATGTAGCGTTGCTGACTACCTTCGTTGTGATCAGTTGCACATGTGGCACTTGAGGTTTGGTGTTGTGTCCACGCTTGCAAGTGCATGGTGTTTAAATGTCTAAGCATGCAACTGGTATTCAAATTTTTCAGATTTTTCCCTCGGCTAAAGGTCTTTGCGCACTTCTTACAGATAACCTTGGCCTGATCATGAGGATTTTGTTCAAAAAAGTGCCACACTGCACTCTTCCTACTTTGGCAGACATTTTGCGGCCTAGCACGCTGTGATCTTTTGACCCTCTGGACAAGCTGTCCAGCAACTCTTTTGATTTTTGGAACCTGTCTTTGGAGTGCTCCGGGCCTGCCAGATAACAGCTGTTGTGATGTCGATGTCTGCTGTGGATGCTCCTCATCTGAGCTATTGGAAGCAGCACCCTCTTCCCCCAATGGATGCCAATCTGGGTCAACAACTGGGTCATCCATCACCTCCTCTTCAATGTCATGTGCACCTTCCTCTGTGTCACCGTGTATGGTGGTATAGTGTGCGGGAAGGGGCACCTGAGTCTCATCAGGGTCAGAATCTGGCTCTGTACACTGCGAGGACAATGTAGTGCTCTGAGTGAATGTACCAGCAGAATCATCCATCAGCGGCTGTGCATCAGTGCACTCCATGTCAGATTCATCTTGGCCTGGGTAATTCACCATTTGACTTGATAATCCAGGCATGGTATGTGAAAACAGCTCCATGGAGTAATCAGTAGTATTGCCTGCATCATCCTTCAATCTTGGTTGGGGTGAAGGACACAAGGAAAGGTGTGGTTCATGAACATGAGCCTCCAATGACGACTCAGTGCTTTTACTTTTTACAACTGAAGAAGAGGAGGCGATAGAGCTGGAGGCTGAGTCAGCAATGTAAGACAAAACTTTTTCCTGATGCTCTGGCTTTAAAAGCGGTTTGCCAACTCCTAGAAAACTAAGCCTTCGAAGCCTTATGGAGCCAGACAATGACGCAGGCTCAACACCTCCTGCATTCGGTCCTATTTTGCTCTTGCCACTACCATCAGATCCACCACCAACACCATCATTACCTGCTGCCAACCCCCGCCCAATTCCACGGCCTCTTCCACCAGCCTTCCTCATTTTTGGTAGAAATGTAGACAAAATCCAACAAACTATATAGTAATGTAAAACAAGGTACAAGGTGTCTATAGGACAGGGGAGATTTTGAATTTCTGCTCACACTAGTGGACACTGGACACTTTTGGATTGTGTGAGGCCCACTGAATATCTGAGCGCTATGTCACAGGCTCGATGGCACAGCTGTGACCAAAGTGACTAGAGGATAAGTGAGATTTTGAATTTCTGCAGACACTTGTGGACACTGGACACTTTTGGATTGTGTGAGGCCCACTGAATATCTGAGCGCTATGTCACAGGCTCGATGGCACAGCTGTGACCAAACTGACTAGAGGATAAGTGAGATTTTGAATTTCTGCAGACACTTGTGGACACTGGACACTTTTGGATTGTGTGAGGCCCACTGAATATCTGAGCGCTATGTCACAGGCTCGATGGCACAGCTGTGACCAAAGTGACTAGAGGATAAGTGAGATTTTGAATTTCTGCTCACACTAGTGGACACTGGACACTTTTGGATTGTGTGAGGCCCACTGAATATCTGAGCGCTATGTCACAGGCTCGATGGCACAGCTGTGACCAAAGTGACTAGAGGATAAGTGAGATTTTGAATTTCTGCAGACACTTGTGGACACTAGACACTTTTGGATTGTGTGAGGCCCACTGAATATCTGAGCGCTATGTCACAGGCTCGATGGCACAGCTGTGACCAAAGTGACTAGAGGATAAGTGAGATTTTGAATTTCTGCAGACACTTGTGGACACTGGACACTTTTGGATTGTGTGAGGCCCACTGAATATCTGAGCGCTATGTCACAGGCTCGATGGCACAGCTGTGACCAAAGTGACTAGAGGATAAGTGAGATTTTGAATTTCTGCAGACACTTGTGGACACTGGACACTTTTGGATTGTGTGAGGCCCACTGAATATCTGAGCGCTATGTCACAGGCTCGATGGCACAGCTGTGACCAAAGTGACTAGAGGATAAGTGAGATTTTGAATTTCTGCAGACACTTGTGGACACTGGACACTTTTGGATTGTGTGAGGCCCACTGAATATCTGAGCGCTATGTCACAGGCTCGATGGCACAGCTGTGACCAAAGTGACTAGAGGATAAGTGAGATTTTGAATTTCTGCAGACACTTGTGGACACTGGACACTTTTGGATTGTGTGAGGCCCACTGAATATCTGAGCACTATGTCACAGGCTCGATGGCACAGCTGTGACCAAAGTGACTAGAGGATAAGTGAGATTTTGAATTTCTGCTCACACTAGTGGACACTGGACACTTTTGGATTGTGTGAGGCCCACTGAATATCTGAGCGCTATGTCACAGGCTCGATGGCACAGCTGTGACCAAAGTGACTAGAGGATAAGTGAGATTTTGAATTTCTGCAGACACTTGTGGACACTGGACACTTTTGGATTGTGTGAGGCCCACTGAATATCTGAGCGCTATGTCACAGGCTCGATGGCACAGCTGTGACCAAAGTGACTAGAGGATAAGTGAGATTTTGAATTTCTGCAGACACTTGTGGACACTGGACACTTTTGGATTGTGTGAGGCCCACTGAATATCTGAGCGCTATGTCACAGGCTCGATGGCACAGCTGTGACCAAAGTGACTAGAGGATAAGTGAGATTTTGAATTTCTGCAGACACTTGTGGACACTGGACACTTTTGGATTGTGTGAGGCCCACTGAATATCTGAGCGCTATGTCACAGGCTCGATGGCACAGCTGTGACCAAAGTGACTAGAGGATAAGTGAGATTTTGAATTTCTGCAGACACTGGACACTTTTGGATTGTGTGAGGCCCACTGAATATCTGAGCGCTATGTCACAGGCTCGATGGCACAGCTGTGACCAAAGTGACTAGAGGATAAGGGAGATTTTGAATTTCTGCAGACACTTGTGGACACTGGACACTTTTGGATTGTGTGAGGCCCACTGAATATCACAGCGCTATGTCACAGGCAGAAATTGGCTAGTGTATCACAAACTACAAGGTGTATGTAGAATTGGGCAGAGTAGGAATCTCCCTAGAGTGCAGGTCTGTAAGAACGGAACATGTCCTCGACTTATTCTCACAGAGTGACACAGATAGCTTCACTGTGGCTGTGATAACAGCCGTTACACGGTACTGTGTGAGGAGCGTACACCGCTGTATGGTGTGAAAACATGCACGCTCAGTACCTCAGCAGGACAAAAAAAAAAATTGGGATTGCTTTTAAAAATCAGTTTGCAGCTCAGTACCTCAGCAGGACAAAAAAAAAAATTGGGATTGCTTTTAAAAAAGCAGTTTGCAGAGCAGTGGGTAAACAGCAATGCAGCTGTCAGGAAGCCTTAGAAGGCAGCCCAACAACCAACACCACTGATACACCACAATATAGCCTCCCCTTGCACTGCACACACAGTGACTGGTGTGTTTTACAGGCACAATCGCTAGCAGCAGAAGCAGTTTTTTTTTCTTCTTCCCTGCCTAACACTCTCCCTACAGAATCAGCAGCAACCTCTTCCTATGCTAAGATCGGCAGAAGTAAGATGGCGGTCGGCGTGCACGCCCTTTTATACCCCCTGTGACACCCACCAAAGCAAGCCAATCACTTGCATGCCCTTCTGAAAGATGGTGGTGACCCGTGCCTATGTCATCACGTTGCCCACAGTGTCCGTGGATCCTGATTGGCTGAAAAAGAGCGCAAAACAAACTTTTGAAACGCGACTTTGGCGCGTAAGTCGCCGACCTCGTGGCCGACCTCATCCTAGGGTCGGGTTTCGTTTCATGAAACCCGACTTTGCTAAAAGTCGGCGACTTTTGAAATTTTTCGACCCGTTTCGCTCAACTCTACTCATTATATGTTTGTGGAAGTTTAAGGATATGTGCACATGTTGCAGATTTTCTATTAAGTCAGTCAAATCCACAGCAAAACTGCAAGTGTAAAAAGGTTTGCGGATATGCTGTGGAGTTGCATGCCAAAAACACTGCAGAAAGGAAGGAGGAAGAGTGTGTGGGTGGAGAATATGTGTGAGCGGAGAATATGTCTGTGTCTGTCTGTGGGTGTCTGTGTGTATCTGTGTGTGTGAGGGTGTCTGTGTGTGTATCCAGGAATCATCTGATGGGACTACTATTCCCATCTGGCTATGTCTGAAACAGTGACAGCAAGAGCCAATGATGGGACAGTAGTAGTTCCATCATCCAGCCACTGTGTTCAATTGTAAAACAAAAAAAAGACCATTTACATATTCACATAGAATATACATAGTCAAACACCTAGTCTCCGATGCCCTCATCTCCTGCAACTAAAATAAAATAATAAATCAATATATACTTACCTTTCTGACGTAGTCCTTTTAATAATGAGTGTCCCACGATGATCTCACGCATAAAACAGACACATCAGGAGACTGCTCTACCCGGCATATGATGATACACTGACAGGAGGTATCCTCCCGCAATAGAAGGAAAGTTCTGCTCCAGCTGCTATTAAAATCTTCTTTAATGAAAAACCATTAAAACATACAATGGTGAAGACTCTCCATATAACCTCACCACAACAGAGATGACAGGCTACGCGTTTCGACCAGACGGTCTTTGTCAAAGCCATGTTTGAAATTTGCCTTAGATTAGACATATATATGTAGCTTAACGAATAAAACATCATATAAAAATCACATGATCACATGAGCCAATCCAATTGGACACATGTAATTAAATACAAAAGCAACATAGAAAAAAAAAACAAAAAAAAAAAAAAAAGTTTTTTTTTCCTCTTTTGAGAAAAATAAAAAAAAACTTTGTTTTTTTTTTTTTTTTATCTATGTCGCTTTTGTATTTAATTACATGTGTCCAATTGGATTGGCTCATGTGATCATGTGATTTTTATATGATGTTTTATTCGTTAAGCTACATATACACTCACTGGCCACTTTATTAGGTACACCATGCTAGTAACGGGTTGGACCCCCTTTTGCCTTCAGAACTGCCTCAATTCTTCGTGGCAGAGATTCAACAAGGTGCTGGAAGCATTCCTCAGAGATTTTGGACCATATTGACATGATGGCATCACACAGTTGGCGCAGATTTGTCGGCTGCACATCCCTGATGCGAATCTCCCGTTCCACCACATCCCAAAGATGCTCTATTGGATTGAGATCTGGTGACTGAGGAGGCCATTTGAGTACAGTGAACTCATTGTCATGTTCAAGAAACCAATCTGAGATGATTCGAGCTTTATGACATGGCGCATTATCCTGCTGAAAGTAGCCATCAGATGTTGGGTACATTGTGGTCATAAAGGGATGGACATGGTCAGCAACAATACTCAGGTAGGCTGTGGCGTTGCAACGATGCTCAATTGGTACCAAGGGGCCCAAAGAGTGCCAAGAAAAAATTCCCCACACCATGACACCACCACCACCAGCCTGAACCGTTGATACAAGGCTGGATGGATCCATGCTTTCATGTTGTTTACGCCAAATTCTGACCCTACCATCCGAATGTCGCAGCAGAAATCGAGACTCATCAGACCAGGCAACGTTTTTCCAATCTTCTACTGTCCAATTTCGATGAGCTTGTGCAAATTGTAGCCTCAGTTTCCTGTTCTTAGCTGAGAGGAGTGGTACCCAGTGTGGTCTTCTGCTGCTGTAGCCCATCTGCCTCAAAGTTCGACGCACTGTGCGTTCAGAGATGCTCTTCTGCCTACCTTGGTTGTAACGGGTGGCAATTTGAGTCACTGTTGCCTTTCTATCAGCTCGAACCAGTATGCCCATTCTCCTCTGACCTCTGGCATCAACAAGGCATTTCCGCCCACAGAACTGCCGCTCACTGGATTTTTTTTCTTTTTCGGACCATTCTCTGTAAACCCTAGAGATGGTTGTGCGTGAAAATCCCAGTAGATCAGCAGTTTCTGAAATACTCAGACCAGCCCTTCTGGCACCAACAATCATGCCACGTTCAAAGGCACTCAAATCACCTTTCTTCCCCATACTGATGCTCGGTTTGAACTGCAGGAGATTGTCTTGACCATGTCTACATGCCTAAATGCACTGAGTTGCCGCCATGTGATTGGCTGATTAGAAATTAAGTCTTAACACACAGTTGGACAGGTGTACCTAATAAAGTGGCCAGTGAGTGTATATGTCTAATCTAAGGCAAATTTCAAACATGGCTTTGACAAAGACCGTCTGGTCGAAACGCGTAGCCTGTCATCTCTGTTGTGGTGAGGTTATATGGAGAGTCTTCACCATTGTATGTTTTAATGGTTTTTCATTAAAGAAGATTTTAATAGCAGCTGGAGCAGAACTTTCCTTCTATGGTCTATGACGTTGGTCCGCACGGAGCTCCGAGTTTCTGCGCTTGATCTCTGGTGAGCTGGCTATTTCTTTCTATTTCTATCCTCCCGCAATGTATCACTCCTCCGCCGTGAGTTCACCGGAGTTCATGCTGTCACTTGCGGCACCGCTGAATGAGAAAATTCTCACACAGTGGTGCCGTGAAGTGAGAGCACGAACTCAGGTGAACTCTCAGTGATACACTGACAGGAGATAATCCTCCTGCAGTGTATCGCCAGAGGCCGGGTAGAGCGGTCACATCTCCTGATGTGACTGTTCTACACCGTCATGGGACACTCGTTATTAAATGGATTACATTGGACAGGAAGTATATGTGTTGGATTATTAGTTTACTTCTGTTGCAGGAGATCAAGGGAGTTGGAGATTAGGCGATGAAGTAAGTGTAGTTAATTAAGATTAATAAAGGTCTTTATTGTGGCTGTGTGTTTATTTACCATTTAACTAAAGGATTAGTCATGGATAGGTGTCTTATAGATGCCTCTCCATTACTAATCCATGGACTTGATGTCACATGACAATACAAAGGTAACATCAACCCCACAAATATTACCCCACTTACCACCGCTACAGGGCAAGTGAGGCTAAGTGCCAGAATTGATGCATCTATTAGATGTGCCATTTCTGGGGCAGCTGAGAGCTGATGTTTTTAGCCTGGGGGTGCCAATATCCTTGGCCCCTTCCCAGGCTATTAATATCAGCCCGCAGCAGTTTGCCTAGCCTTTGCTGGTTCAATTTTACAGGGGGATCCCATGTCAATTTTTTTCTGGGGTTCCCCTGTAAACTAGCCGGTAAAGGCTAAGCAAATATCTGCGAGCTGATATTAATAGCCTGGGAATCTTTATGGCTATTGGCTCCTACACAGAATATTAACATCAGCCCTCAGCCGTCGGCTTTCCCTCTGCTGGTTATTAAAATTACTTTGGAGCCAATGCAATTTTTTATACATTAAACAGATATTGCATTACACGCAGGTTTTGTGTGTGTCTGTCTTTAATTTACCATTTTATTAATGAAGGAATCTGGCTGACACCTGTTCATTAGTAAACATCAGGCTTGGTATTACATACAATATATAAGGGGCAGAGGGACGCGCGAGGAGACTCCTTGTCGATCACTGGTAATGGCTGCCTTGCTCCATATCATTATTCTTTTCATTGTTATATGATTGTTGCAACAATGCCGGTTTACAGGTTTATATCTCATGCTGATCACCATGCATATTAGGCTGATTCCGGCCCGTTTTTCTAAGCGGTGTTTTACACCGCAAAAGAGGGTGACAATCGCTTTTTATATAGTGAGAGCGGTTTGATATACCGCGAATAAAGGAAGATACTGCCATACAGATGGTAATTATATATGCCCTGCTGACACTCATTCATGGGAATTGGCACAGTCTAGATTACTGGCGGTTTTTGGCATGTTGCAATAGTGATATTTTTGAGAGCCCTTATCTTATTAGTTGATTTATGGATATTTATCATAACACATTATAAAGTATTCACATTTATGTGGATGTTTTTATAGGATAAGTGATGTGCAGCAATTTTTACTCATTACTATTTTGATAATGGTTTATTATTTGGGTGGTTGATAGATGTGAAAAACCTATGGGTTTACAACGTCCCTTCATTGATATGTACATCTCTCTAGTCGAACATTTTTAATTCTTTGTTAATAAAAATACACCTTTTAATACCAACTGGTCCTCAGCCCTGGTTTATTTATTTTTTCAGGGTGGACATTGTGATTCATATATATACATTAGACATCAGATTTCTGGCACTGCACAGCAGGAATCCAGAGCCGTACATCCAGCGGTCTGCCATTCTCCTCTGACCGCTCAGGAACCAGCACAGCAATCCCAGCGAGCCAGGTGTCCTGCTCTGACCCACTTTCTGGGTCTGGATGTTGCAGCCACCTCTGGTCCAGCAATGGTAGCGCAGCCGGCTTTGCAGGGAACCACTCCAGAGGCTAAGTCCTCTCGCCGTGCTACTGAGCATGCCCGCAGGACAACCTCTCACTGGATATCTGGGGTCACGTGCTCAGGTCCTACTTCGGTTCTGATTGGTCCTTCTCAGAGGCCTGGAAGGTCCCGGAAGCGCATGGCTATAAAAAGCCTGCATTGTGGCTCGGTCATGCGTTTGTGTAGACTAATTCTGCTATGTGTGTATGGTGACGGATGCATGTGTCTGGTGACTGACTCATTTGAAACCCCTACCCTCTGATATTACGTATGTGGACAGAGTGTGTGTATTAGTTAGCACCAGGTAGTGGCAAGCTACGCGCCACTGTGCTTACTGCACCCAGCACTAGCATCCGACGGTGTCCAGTCCCTCGGCCCGTCGTTTAGCAGCTGTCGTTACCGCCGCTCTGCTCTGCAGCACCTATTGGAGTTCGCTGCTGCGACGCCCCGCTGGTCATCCCTGCGAGGTTAACAGGCCCAGCGTTTATACCTTATTTACTCTAGGGCATCTCTGTGACTAAACAGAGTATGCCCTAAGCTCCTCTGGTGACGTTAACCCGAGCGCAGTACTTCGCCACCTAGCGAGTCTGCTATTGTCCAGCAGCAGTCTTTACACCTACCGCACGGTGGACCCCGGGCGGCGAACGCACTATTATTTATATTTGGTGCGTTCAGCGGTCCATAACATATATATATATATATTGTGGTGTAGTGACCACTGGGTCCGCTGTGTGGATGTCCCAGGACGGGCGTATAGGCATATCCAGTGTGATAATAGGAGAGAATGCCTGGACCTGGTTGGTCCATATGGAAGGTCTCGTCAGGCCGACTGCTGGAAGATGTGGCTGCCTTCCAGAACATCATGTGTGGACGCTGTGTGTAATGGCTACGTATGTCTGACAGTTCCCTGGAGGGAAGGGACATCTGCAGTGTGAAGCAGCTAAGAGGTAACCCGGACACGGGGAGAGTAACTGAGAGACTGTATAGCCTGTTGGCTGAATGAAGCACAGCTTTTGTGACCAGA
The DNA here is from genome assembly GCF_039654945.1 of Dendrobates tinctorius. Taxonomy (NCBI): domain Eukaryota; kingdom Metazoa; phylum Chordata; class Amphibia; order Anura; family Dendrobatidae; genus Dendrobates; species Dendrobates tinctorius. The sequence goes on from NW_027361797.1 coordinate 767,860, forward strand.
GGGTTAAGGGGAGCAGAGCTCCACTATGAAGATACCCTGTTGTCTGCTATAAGACTGTTGCATGCTGGTTTTGGTTTATGCTGATGAATAAACCGCATGGACTGTTGATGTTTTATGAAAAACCTGTGCCGGATCTGGTTATTTGGCTGCATAGCGAGTATCCCCAACCTGAATATCCCCAACCCAAGTGCTACCTTACAATTGGTGGAGAATGCGAAGGGCACTGTTGTAGCCTTGTTGCTAGGGGCAACGGACGAGGTCTGCAAAACTCGGTTGCAAAGGGCAACGGTTCCAAAAGCACATGTTGCAGTGCTGGCAACTATGAGCCAGGAGGGCGGACGGTCTTGAAAACCGTGTGGTATGCTGACCGGGATCAAAGAAAGAGACTGGATAAATTGTGGGATACCTCTGAGGAGAAGAGGCGTCCAGGAACCTGTATGGCCATCACCAACAGGTAACAGACAGGAGTCTATGTTGTACTGACCGGGGTCAGTGAGAAAGACTGTGTACCTGGATGGTTCAGCGTGCAAGGTCCTGGAGGGTCAATGTTGGGAGATTCTGGGAGAAGAATCGGATCCCTGGAGCACGTGCTGTGACCTTGGACCTGGTGAGGCGTGAGTGTTGGACAGTCTCAGGAGGAGACGGATGTCCTGAATAGCACCCGCTAAGCCCCTGGACCTGGTGAGGCTGGTGTGTTGGGAAACCCTGGGTGGAGGGTCAGATCCCTGAATAGCACCCAGTGAGCCCTGTGTGTTGGACGGTCTCAGGAGGAGACGGACGTCCTGAATAGCACACAGACAGGCCACTGTTATGAGCTCATTTTCTGCTCCACCAGCTGGGAGTTCTCCTTCCGTTCTCCCTCTGGTAGTGACAGGAGGTAGTGAGGTTAGTTTAATTGGTAATGGTCTGCCACCTGACGAGGAGGATAGTGATTGGATCTCTGGAGTATCAGACTGGATATAAGACAGCCAACGCCCTATCCTGTTGCTGGTGATTCAGTCTGTTTCTCAGGTCTTGGACTTCAGCTCTGCTCCAGTCATCTCAAGTTAAGTTTGTTTTTTGCTAATGTTCACACTTGCTCTTGTTGGTCAACTCAGTTTTTGTGTGGTCAGCCAGCCCGGCTGGGCTGTGCTGAATTTCTACTCTTATTTATCTGTATTTGCCAATTTGCCTTTTTGTCCTTTATTAGATTGGCCTCTTTTTGCTCTGTCTCGGAATATTCCATAGTGCTGATATAGTGGGAGAAGTCTAGTGACTTCAGGGTTGATTTTGTTATCAGAAGCGTTGGACATTATTTTTGGTAGGGTTTTTTGGCAGATTGCAGACAGTATCTTTCCTTTCCTGTCCTTTCAAGTAAGTTTGGCCCCATCGTTTGCTCAGCCTATTTTTCTGCCTTTGTTTGTGTTTTCATCTTGCTTCACCGTCAATACATGTGGGGGGCTGTCTTTCCTTTGGGGTCTGCTCTGGGGAGTTAGTTTTCCTCTTTTCTTACTTTAGGCTTATTTAGCTCTCCGGTTGTGACGAGGCGTCCAGGACCACCGTAGGCACGCTCCACGACTGCTTCTAGTTGTGTGTTAAGATCAGGGCTCTGCAGTCTGCATAGTTACCAACCTCTCTGGTTTTCTGAGACTTAGCGTTGTGTTGCTTTTTTCCTCCTCGGTGACCCATTCATAACAGGCCACGTGTGTTTTGTGTTGTGTGTTTTTTTCTTTTCCCTCTCAAGTCAGCTTGCGGTGGCTCAGTGGGGTTAAGAAGGTGACAAGCGGCTTGCTGTAACTCAGTGGGGTTACAAAGGTGACAAGCGTCTTGTTGTAACTCGGCGGGGTTACGAAGGTGACAAGCGGCTTGCTGTAATTCGGTGGGGTTACGACTGCAAGCGCAAATTAGCAGGCGCAATGCAAGACGCTGGCTGCTGTAACAGGTGGAGCTTGAGCGCGCTGGCACTAGCGCGAATACTGGCTGTATCCCACTCACTCACTCGATCGTATTATCAGAGGGAAGGGGTTTCTTACTAAGTCATTCACCAGTCCTAGCATCCATCACCAAACACACAGCAGCAAGTATAGAAAATACTAGCGCATGGCATAGCGGCCATGCGCACTTTTTATAGCGTATGGGACCTGCCGGAAATCTCCAGAGTCCCGAGCATAACCAATGAAATCAGGAGCAGGACCTGAGCACCTGACTCCCGAACTCCAATGAGGGCCCGTCCCGTGAGCATGCTCTGAAACAGGGAAAAAGGACTTAGCCTCTGGAGACAAATGTGAGAATCTGGGTTGCTGCATAAGCATAGAATGACCCAGATTCCTAATATTACACCCCCTCCTAGGGCCCCCTCCTCCCTGAACCCTCCGATCCACCAGCCTGTGCCCGACAGCAGCACAGGTCTCAGACTCGTCAAAAGGCGAGCCTGATGTCCCGGTAGGTGAAACCGAAAAGCGGGACACACGAACGGTATCAGGGGAGGCCAGATCACCAGGTCTCAGGAGGGACACCCGGGAGACAATGGGAGTTTTAGGAGAAGGCCGCCGTGTATCGGCGGGCGTAACCACTCTCTGTTCGGGAAGGCTATCCCGAGCACATAGGGTGCATGCCCGAATGAATTTTTTTACATCCTGAGCCCTGTGCGGCCACCAATACGAACCGGCCAGTGACTTCGTGGTCTGAAAATAGCCACGATGGCCATCCGCATTGGGCGCGTGTGCCCACGCAAGAACTTTAGGCTGCTGGCGAGGAGGGACAAAAAATCTCGCCTACCGATTCGCAATCAGACCATTGCGGGGCGCTGTCTTCCTGAGAAGCAGCAGGCAGATGGTGACAACCGCACATGGTCTCTAGCGCCGGACATGTCTCCGAAATGGCGCGAGACACCTCCATGGGCTCAGGGGGTAGAACCTCTGGCTCGGGCAGATCCAAAGGCTCAAAAAATTTGGGAGCCGGAGTACCTCTACGTTTGGTGTGAGCACGCTCCAAGCCACGCTCTGAAAAACGGAGGTCGATACGGGAGGAGATGGAGATTAGCTCCTCCAGAGTGGTAGGGATCTCTCTAGTGGACAGAGCATCCTTCATGTGCTCGGCTAGTCCTCTCCAAAAAACTGGGATGAGTGCCTTGTCAGACCACTCTAACTCAGATGCCAGTGTCTGAAAACGGACGGCATATTGACTTACTGAGAGTGATCCCTGAGACAAGGCAAGCAATTGGAGAGAGGTATCGTGGGTAACTCGTGGACCAAGAAACACCTGCTTGATAGCGGTAAGCAGATTAGCCGCGGTCCGAACATCCGGGTCACCATGCTCCCAAAGTGGCGTTGCCCATTCCAGTACCTTGCCCGACACTAGGGATATAATAAAGGCCACCTTGGCCCGTTCTGTAGGGAATTGCGCAGCCAGCAGCTCCAGATGGATTGAGCACTGGCTGATAAAACCCCTGCAGGAGGCGCCATCCTCAGAGTATTTCTCGGGTAATGGGAGGCGGGTAACTGTCGGCTCAAGGGCGGACATGGACATACGTCCCACCGCGTCCGTAAGTGCCTGGACAGCAGCATCCGTGGCCTGCGAAGCTGCGAGGGCCCTCTCAAGTGTAGTCAAGCGAGCCTCGAACTGTCGCACGCATTGCAACAGTTGCTGCTGATCTGCCATTTTTATCCTGACCCTGGCGCTAGTATTATGTTATGGCGGCGGAACACGCTTAAAAAAATATAAATAAAGCGTGTTCACCGCCCGGGGTCCACCGTGCGGCAGGTGTAATAACCGCTGCTAAATAGGCAGAGCACAAGGACGGTAATGTGCACAGGGAAGAACTGTACCTGGTGCACAAAAGCAAGCTCTGTTAAAAGTCACAGAGCTGCACACAAGAACACAAATAAATAAACGCTGAGTCTGTATATACTGCACAGATAATCAGCGGCACACGTGCGGTAGCCAGAAATTGGAGTAGTTAAAGCGTCACTACCACCAAATGGACTTACCGTGACTGGACGTGTGCACAGCGTCGCAACTGTGGACGCCAAAAACGACTGCAAGCGCAAATTAGCAGGCGCAATGCAAGACGCTGGCTGCTGTAACAGGTGGAGCTTGAGCGCGCTGGCACTAGCGCGAATACTGGCTGTATCCCACTCACTCAATCATATTATCAGAGGGAAGGGGTTTCTTACTAAGTCATTCACCAGTCCAAGCATCCATTACCACACAGCAGCAAGTATAGAAAATACTAGCGCATGGCATAGCGGCCATGCGCACTTTTTATAGCGTACGGGACCTGCCGGAAATCTCCAGAGTCCCGAGCATAACCAATGAAATCAGGAGCAGGACCTGAGCACCTGACTCCCGAACTCCAATGAGGGCCCGTCCCATGAGCATGCTCAGAAGCAGGGAAAAAGGACTTAGCCTCTGGAGACAAATGTGAGAATCTGTGTTGCTGCATAAGCATAGAATGACCCAGATTCCTAACACAGAACAGCACGTGTGGACGCTGTGTGTAATGGCTACGTACAGTATGTCTGATAGTTCCCTGGAGGAAAGGGACGTCTGCAGTGTGAAGCAGCTAAGAGGTAACGCGGACACGGGGAGAGTAACTAAGAGACTGTATAGCTTGTTGGCTGGATGAAGCACAGCCTGTGTGACCAGAGGGTTAAGGGGAGTAGAGCTCAACTATGAAGATACCCGGTTCTCTGCTATAAGACTGTTGCATGCTGAATTTGGTTTATGCTGATGAATAAACCACATGGACTGTTGATGTTTTATGAAACAGTTGCGGGGGTATCTGTCGGTATCGCTCTCTGATTGGGGCCATTCCTTCAATGGGGATGCCGTGCGTGATGGCCGTGGTGCACCCGAAATCGTCCTCATGATTGGCGTATACATCTTGGTACTGTCCGAGGAGTGCTTCAACCTGATGTATTTGGGCCGGGGTGATGCCAGAGAGTTCTGCTCGCATTTTCTCTAGGATGGCTCAGCCCTTCTTTTCGGCCGAGGATCCGGTGATTTGAATGGATCGAATAGTTACCGCCCATGGGTCCCCCGCCTGCACTTTTAGCTGGAATGCTGGGGTCGGAAGCACCTCCTCCAGAGGTTTCATCAGTTTCACCATTTTGGTACGCGGTTTTAGAATGATGTCTTGATCTTCTAGGTTGACACAGTGCACAAGAACGGTCCCCTGCCTCACAGTGGCCAAGGCGCGGGCCCCAGGACTCCAGGGGGTTGTCGCTCCAAGAAGTATGGCTCCACCTGCACCTCTACTCCCTCCATAGGCACGTGGGCTCGGATAGGCAGGGCCACCACCATCTGCCCTGGCGGCAGCATGTGGTGAGGGGCCGCCGGTGCGCTCACTCTCTCTAGCACCTCCCCCTCCTGGCAGTCCTGTAGGACCCGATCCCCCCGCACCAGCTGTTGGAAAACCTGCCCTTGGGGAGTGCCGGAGCCCCACTGGCTCAGGGTCTCTTGTGTAGGCTCTCTAGGAGTAGTCTGCCGAACTCCCTCAATATATTCATACCCAGGGTAACATGGTGTTTGTCATTTGCATCTCCCTGGGTCAGGATCACCCCTCGGCGGCCGAGTTGTTTGCCGCACAATGAGATTTGAATCCAGGTTACTCCGACGACAGGGACTGGGAGCTGGTTAGCGGCTATTAGCTTTATCACAGACCCCCACTGGGTCCTCACTGCCTCGGGAAAGTGCTGCCGGAAATACATCTCCGGCATGGTCGTGACCCTGTATCTACCAGACAGCGTACTGCACGTCCTTCGAGCTCTGCCCATATCACTAGACACTTTGCAATCAGATCTTCGGGACTTCCACCACCCCGCGTCATGGTTTCTGGCCCCGAGCAGCGTCCCCCCAGCTAAGAGCCCTTTAGTTTAATAGACACCGGGGTGGGTATCTCCCACGCCGCGTACTCTCGGGCAAAGTGGCTCAGTTCGCCACATTCAAAAAATTCCCAAGGCCGCAGAAACCGACCGCCTCTGGGGTTACGGAGACCCCAGGGTCTCGGCCCATTCCATGCCGTCAACTCGTGGTCTCGGCCCTTCTCTTCACCTCGGCCAGTTCGCCCCTGACGCTCTTCAGTTCTTGTTTCATTTCTTCCATCCACTGGAGCTCCCCAATGGCAGTCATGGAGACTTCAGTGCTCCAGACCTTTCCCACGGGGACTGTCAGCCCTTGTTCTTTTGTTCTTGCTCCCGTGCACGCGCCTGACTCCCTACCTCGGAGAAAGCCATGTGTGGGTTTATCCGGACTCGCTCCCGTAATGCCTGTATAGTCAGAGGGTCTAGGAGCCCGGTCACTAAGAGGTCACGTAGGGTTATGTCAATGGGGCCCACGCCCACACCGTCCTTCTGCTCAATGACCGTGTATAATTCCTGAAGGACGTTCATGTATTGGGTGACCGTCTCCCCTTCCCCTTGCATACAACTGAGCAACCGGGTTCTCAACTACCCCACATCCGTCGGGTCCCCATGAGTTTCCTCCAGTATCTGTAGGACCCTAATAAAGGTATTTTGCTGTCCCAGGGGTCTCAACATTACAGAATCCTGGGCCTCCCCGTCCAACGCCATAAGTGCTACTTCTGCTTCTAAGTCAGGGGTCATTGGATGCATCCTAAACAGCCCCCGCATCTGCTCCGTCCAGCTCCACAGCATAGTATTGGTGCCGGAGAACCTGAGCAGGTTACTCAGCATATCCCCCAAGGATAAACTGGACCGGGGACCACCGTTGCCCCCCTGGTCCACGGCACCTCCCTGGTCCACGGTATCTCCGCTAGATTTGGAGATTGCATCCTGCCGACTACGCCAAATGTAGGTATCGCAGGTATGCGGGATGCAGTGACGAGACAGGAGTCGGAGTGAACTTAAAATAAAAATAATAAATAAAGAAAATAACAAATAGGAATCAGCCCCCATTGCACCACGCCATGGAATGATATAAGTAGGCCAGTCAAAAAATACCTAACTAGGTACAGGCATTTATAAAAGATAATTATATAAAGCATAATTAGACGTGTCTATAATCATAATTATGCCTAGCTAGGTACAGATATTACAAAAATAATTGATTAAATATAACACAACTGAACCTAAATATAGCATAATTATACCTTATTATATACAGACAATGCAGAAGACATTACGTATAGTATAACTGAACCATCAAGATAATACAGTATATGATCAATAGCTATGCATACAAAAGAAAGAATTAATGATTAATAAGTGTACATCATAAAATTATTATGTTATGGCCTTCAAAGTATGGTCACAATACCTGTGATACATCAAAAAACAAAAATAAAAAATAAATAATAAATAAATAAAAATAATAATTAAAAAGTGAAAAAATCTATAAAATAAAGTGCCAAAAATAAATGTGTACAGCCGAAAAATACCATGACAATAAATAGAGACTCATTAAAAATAGATTTCAAAGAAAATTAGTTACCGTATATATACCGGCTCATAAACAAAAACTAATTTTAAAATGTCTTTACTTTATTGTTAAAAACCACAAAACACAAAAAACACAAACCAAGCTACTTGGTACTGATCAAAAAAGACTCCAAACAAATTAGCGTATTGGAGAACAAGACAGGATAGGGAAATAATGGCCTATATGTCCCTAGTAGGTCCTATATTGGTCCCTACCTGTCAGCGGAGGTTGGCACCCTCTTGAAACGCAAATGGCGCGCCCGCTCCATGATGGCTGTCCCTACTCACCCTGTTTCATACTATCTATCAGGATGATTGCAAAGAGACCAATCCAACAAAGAAAACTATTTGGTCAATCATAGTCCAAAAAATAGACTTCAATCATCACACACCACCAATACTTAATAGAGAGGGTACAGCCAGTAACCAGAGAAAAATAATTATTTTATGGAGAGAGTAGGAGGAGGGAAATGTTCTAACTGAATTCCCAATTTGTTGCAGTCCCTACCTACCACGGAGCTTTTTCACCCTGATTTTTATAGGTGCCCCCGCTCCGCGTCGTCTATCCCTGAATGACCCTATCAGCTTCCATATAAATAAGTTAGTCTCACAATCACGAGACTTAAGGGTACTAAAATATGGGGATTAAGTGGACTGTTGACCAAAACCCTCCTCAATCTAATAGGGAAATACTTGAGGGCAATCACATGTATAAAGTGTTAGGGTCGGCGGAACGCACCAAATATAAATAATAGTAGGTGCGTTCGCCGCCCGGGGTCCACCGTGCGGTAGATGACAAGACCGCTGCTGAACAATGGCAGATGCACCTAGTAGGTGCGGGACTGCGCTCGGGTTAACGTCACCCGAATGCTAAAGCAAGGCACAGGCCCTGTTAGCGTCACAGAGACCTGCGTGTAGCGTTGCAGCCGCGAACACCAATAGTTGCTGTTGCTACAGTGCAGCGGCAGAGAAAAGCCGCAAGCGTCGGCGCCGAGGACCGGGCGCCGACGGACGCTAGTGTAGGTGTGGAGCAAGTGCCGTGTAGCTTGCCACCACCCTGGAGCTGACTATTCACACTCGGTCACCACTCGTAATATCAGTGGGTAGGGGTTTCAAATGAGTCAGACACCAGTCCATACATCCATCACCATACACACACAGAATAATATGCTACACTAGCGCATGGCCGAGCCGCCATGCAGGCTTTTTATAGCCATGCGCTTCCGGGACCTTCCAGTACTTTGGGAAGGACCAATCAGATCCGACATAGGACCTGCACATGTGACCCCTGCTCTCCACTGAGAGGACAAGTTGCGGGCATGCCCAGTAGCACGGCACGAGGACTTAGCCTCTGGAGCAGTTCCCTGCAAAGCAGGTTGCGCTACCATTGCTGCACCAGAGGTGGCAGCAACATCCAGACTCACTGAATGAGTCTGAGGGGAATGCCTGGCTCGCCGTGATTGCTGAGCAGGAGTCTGAGCGGTCGGAGGAGAATGGGAGACCGCAGGATCTCTGGCTCTGGATTCCTGCTGTGCAGTGCCAGGAATCCGACGCCTAACAATACCCCCCCCCTCTGAGCCTCACTGCGCTCAAAGGCCGCGATCAGGAGCGGTGCATGAATGTTTTCCACCGGCTCCCAGGTCCGAGCCTCGGGCCCATGACCCTTCCAGTCCACCAAATGAAATTTTTTGCCACGGACAAACCTGCGCCCCACGATGGCGTTAACCTCAAACTCATCAGACGATAAGTCTGATGACCCGGCAGATGACTCAGAAAACCGGACCATGTGAACTGGTTTGAGGAGGGACACATGGAACACGTCCGAAATGGCCAAATGTGGAGGAAGAGCCAGGCGGTAGACCACCGAGCTAAGTCGCTCGAGGACCTTGAATGGTCCAATGTATCGCGGTGCGAACTTGGGAGACTCGACCCGCAGTTTAATCTTTCCAGTGGAGAGCCATACCATGTCGCCAGGGGAGAAGCTTGGCGCGGGCCGCCGATGCGTGTCGGCGGACGCCCTCATCCTTTCTTTAGATGCCCGGATAGCATCCTGAGTGCGATCCCAAATGTCCCGGGCCTCCACTGCCCAGTCTGCCACCCTGGAGTCGGTGGAGGACACTGGCATCGGGACAGGGACGCGTGGATGTTGACCATAGTTTAGGAGAAAGGGCGTCTGACCAGTGGAATCAGCCACGGCATTGTTTAGGGCAAATTCAGCCCAAGGTAGCAAGGATGCCCAGTCATCCTGCCTGGCAGAGACCAAATGCCGTAAATAGGTGACCAAGGTCTGATTGGCTCTCTCGACCAAGCCATTCGTCTCGGGATGGTAAGCGGAGGATAGATTTAGCTCGATGCTGAGTAAACTGCAGAGCTCCCTCCAAAACCGAGACGCAAACTGGGGACCGCGGTCACTCACGATTTTGTCCGGCATGCCATGTAAACGGAATACGTGCTTAATGAACAAGGTGGCCAGACCTCGTGCGGAAGGCAGGCGTGCGAGTGGCACCAGATGCACCATTTTGGAAAAATGGTCGGTGACCACCCAGATGACCGTACTGCCACCAGACTTAGGCAGGCCAACTATGAAATCCATGCCAACCATCTCCCAAGGTCTATCCGCCACTGGCAGGGGAAACAACAGCCCCGCCGGCCTCTGTCTAGAGGGTCTGTTCCGAGCACACGAAACACATGCTTGCACGTATTCCTTGACATCTCGAGCCATATGTGGCCACCAATATGACCTTGCCAGGAGTTCGGCGGTCCGTTTATTACCAAAATGGCCACCCACCCTGGAGGCATGTGCCCAGGCGAGGACCTCCGGCCTTAGCTGAGGAGGCACCAAGGTCTTGCCCGTGGTACCGACTCGAGAGCAACTGGAGCCATGGTCGTAAAACTCTCCGGCGGGAGAATTAACCGAGGCTCAGCTTCTCCTTCTTCCGCTGAGACCACTGAATGTGAGAGAGCATCCGCACGGACGTTCTTCTCTCCAGAGAGGTAGTGGAGAGTGAAGCGGAATTGGGAAAAGAAGAGCGACCACCTGGCCTGACGGGAATTCAGGCGTTGGGCCGTCTGTAGATAGACCAGGTTTTTATGGTTCGTATATACCTGAAAGGGAAACCGGGCTCCCTCCAGGAGATGTCTCCACTCAGAGAAAGCCAACTTCATGGCTAGCAGCTCCCTGTCGCCGATGGAGTAATTTTTCTCCGCCGGTGAGAAGGTTTTGGAATAGAAGAAGCAGGGATGCTTCCGACCTTGAGCATCCTTTTGATAAAGGACTGCTCCTGCACCGACGGAAGAAGCGTCTACCTCAAGGATAAACGGCTTATCCACATCAGGACGATGTAATATGGGAGCGCCAGCAAAATGTGATTTTATAGCCGAGAAGGCCTTGGAGACATGTTCTGACCAAGCATTGGGGTTAGCTCCCTTCTTGGTGAGAGCAACCAAAGGAGCCACCAGTGTGGAAAAGTGTGGTATGAACTGGCGGTAGTAATTCACTAACCCCAAAAAGCGCTGCACCGCTTTGAGGGAATGGGGTTCCTGCCAGTCCATTACCGCTTGTAGTTTGGCAGGATCCATGGCCAGCCCCTGGGCCGAGATGATATAGCCCAGGAACGGCAAGGACTCCTGCTCAAACTGGCACTTCTCCAGCTTGGCAAATAGCGAGTTCACCCGCAGATGGTCGAAGACCCTGCAGATGTCTCTCCGGTGGGTGGTCAAATCTGGCGAAAAGATGAGTATGTCATCCAGATAGACCACCACCGAGGTAGAGAGCATGTCGCGGAAGACGTCATTGACAAAATCTTGGAAGACAGCTGGCGCATTACAAAGGCCAAAGGGCATAACCAGGTATTCGTAATGGCCATCCCTGGTATTAAAAGCTGTCTTCCATTCGTCTCCTTCGCGAATGCGGATCAGGTTGTATACACCCCGCAGATCTAATTTAGTAAAGATCCGGGCCCCCCGCAACCTGTCAAATAACTCTGAGATCAACGGTAGGGGGTATTTGTTTTTAACCGTGATAGCATTGAGACCTCGGTAGTCAATGCAGGGGCGTAACTCTCCGTTCTTCTGTACGAAGAAGAACCCTGCACCAGCCGGCGACACAGACTTTCTGATGAAACCCCTAGCCAGGTTCTCCCGGATATATTGGGACATAGCCTCCATCTCAGGGAGTGATAAAGGGTAAACACAGCCTCGGGGAGGCTCTGTGCCTGGCAGGAGATCAATCGAGCAATCATAGGAACGGTGCGGCGGGAGCGTCTCCGCAGACTTCTTAGAGAAGACGTCCGCGTACTGGTGGTAGGGTTTGGGGAGCGCGGAGAGATCCGCAGGCACTTCAGTGGAAGCCACCTGCACACTGCCTCTCAGGCACCTTCCCCCACAGTCCTTGCCCCAGCCCAGTATCCTCCCCGAAGCCCAGTCAATATGAGGGGAGTGGCAACGAAGCCAGGGAACTCCGAGGAGCACCTGATCGATGCCATTGGGCATAATAAGCAGGGACAGAGTCTCCTGATGTGAGGGTGAAATAGAGAGTCTGAGTGGGGCTATCTGATGGGTCACCTGAGACGGTAACGGTGCCCCATTTACCACCCTAATGGTCAGAGGTTGGGAGAGTAACACCAGAGGGATAGCTTGTCTCTGGGCAAAAGTCGAGGACATAAAGTTCCCCTCGGCCCCGGAATCCAGGGAGACCTCTGCCTCCCAGGTGGAGGACCCACTCTCTAACGTACCCCGGAACACCGGTTTGGGTGAAAAGGGTCCCACCTTGGATTGACCACCACCTACGGCCACTGAACGTGGTCGTCTTTTCGGCCGCTGAGGGCATGTGCCAGCCGAGTGGCCAAACTGTCGGCACTGATAACAGCGCACAGAGCTTCGCATCGGACGCGACTTAGTGCCGGTGCGAAACACCTCCATAGGCTCAGAGGAAGGGAGCTCCTGTGCGGGATATATCAGCGGCTCGGTAAAGGTGGGAGCCAAATTAACCCTACGTCTGGTTTGCGCTCGTTCCAACCCGCGCTCCGTGAAGCGGAGATCAATGTGGGTGGAAACGGCGATCAACTCCTCCAGACTTGTGGGAATTTCCCTAGTAGCTAGAGCATCTTTTACGTGCTCAGCCAGGCCTCTCCAAAACACCGGGACCAACACTTTATCCGGCCACTCTAACTCGGAAGCCAGTGTCCGAAACTGGACAGCATGATGGCTAACCGAAAGTGACCCTTGTGTTAAGGATAACAGTTGGAGAGCCGTATCGTGTGTGACCCGTGGTCCCAAGAAGACTTGCTTCAGAGCCGCGAGGAACTGAGCAGCTCCCTGTACCACGGGATCATCACGTTCCCACAATGGCGTGGCCCACTGTAATGCCCGGCCAGACAACAGGGAGACAATAAATCCCACCTTAGCCCGCTCTGTAGGAAACCGTGCAGCCAGCAACTCCAGCTGAATGGAGCACTGACTAACGAATCCCCTACAGGAGGCACTATCACCCGAAAACTTATCGGGGAGCGGGAGGCGAGACATTGTCGGCAAGGGCAAAAGTGTGGGCGCACGTGAGACAGCCTCAGCGACTGTCTGAGCAGCAGCTAGAGCAGCATTCGCAGCTGAGTTGGTGCTCTCAATAGCCGCCAACCTGCTCTCCAGCTGCTGAATGTAGCGCTGCAGCTGCTGCACGTCTGCCATTGCCAGCCAGACCCTGGCGCTAGTGTAATGTTAGGGTCGGCGGAACGCACCAAATATAAATAATAGTAGGTGCGTTCGCCGCCCGGGGGCCACCGTGCGGTAGATGACAAGACCGCTGCTGAACAATGGCAGATGCACCTAGTAGGTGCTGGACTGCGCTCGGGTTAACGTCACCCGAATGCTAAAGCAAGGCACAGGCCCTGTTAGCGTCACAGAGACCTGCGTGTGGCGTCGCAGCCGCGAACACCAATAGTTGCTGTTGCTACAGCGCAGCGGCAGAGAAAAGCCGCAAGCGTCGGCGCCGAGGACCGGGCGCCGACGGACGCTAGTGTAGGTGTGGAGCAAGTGGCGTGTAGCTTGCCACCACCCTGGAGCTGACTATTCACACTCGGTCACCACTCGTAATATCAGAGGGTAGGGGTTTCAAATGAGTCAGACACCAGTCCATACATCCATCACCATACACACACAGAATAATATGCTACACTAGCGCATGGCCGAGCCGCCATGCAGGCTTTTTATAGCCATGCGCTTCCGGGACCTTCCAGTACTTTGGGAAGGACCAATCAGATCCGACATAGGACCTGCACATGTGACCCCTGCTCTCCACTGAGAGGACAAGTTGCGGGCATGCCCAGTAGCACGGCACGAGGACTTAGCCTCTGGAGCAGTTCCCTGCAAAGCAGGTTGCGCTACCATTGCTGCACAAGAGGTGGCAGCAACATCTAGGCTCACTGAACGAGTCTGAGGGGAATGCCTGGCTCGCCGTGATTGCTAAGCAGGAGTCTGAGCGGTCGGAGGAGACTTGGAGACCGCAGAATGTCAGGCTCTGCATTCCCGCTGTGCAGTGCCAGGAATCCAACGCCTAACATAAAGGCTCTCAAACCCTTAGCCAAAAAAGGGGGGGAAAAAAGAGGATGTACGACACAGCAATGAATCTCCTGTCAAACATATCCCTTGGCATTAATCTCAATAGATAAATAACTGGGGTATATACTATAACATAATATTTTTAAACAGCATATTCACCCCCACAATATTAACCCAATAATTGCCATATGCCCTCATATTGCACCATACCCATTTTGATCAGCCAATGTAAACAACTTGAAACTTTGCTTAATGCTGATTAAAGCTTCATATCGCCTTGCCTCGACGCGTTTCCCTCCTAATATGGGAGTTTCTCAGGAGGTTCATGATAATTCCTTCATACTCACTCAGAGCATCAGATGTGGCGCCTGGTTGCAGGTATCAATAGGAGTGTGGTTACTGACAGTTTATAATACACTTCCCTCACCATGCAACCCAGATTCTAGGGTAACACACTAGACTGACATTATCTCATAGGTGTCTCCACATATGGTATTGCGCATTCTCAGACTTGTAAACACTAGAGGTATTACACCTTAATCCATTCTGTTTCCCATTACCGCTCATTAAGGGCAAGAGACAGGCCTTTCACACCTGTATTCCCTTGCCGGTACACACCCCCAGGTCATTCTGCGCATGTCCCCAATCTTTATAGATGGCCTCCCTTTTGCGCTCATCATAGGAAGCGGGTACACGCCCCCACCTCACCCCATGATGTCACCAATAACGCACCATAGAAGGCGGTGACTGAGTGTCCATAGTGCCACGGGTAAACGCCCCCTAATCATACTGCGCATGTCCATGAAAAGGCAAGCCATGGGTTCACACAGCGCATGTCCGTGACAATGAAGGCCCGGAAGAACATGCCCCCAAATCGCTCTGCGCATGTCCTTAACAACACTAGTGAATATTTACAGATACCATCCGGGCACAATGGCCACAAATATAAACGTAGAGCATTATCACCGAATCATGACTATTACCCCAGGGTCCACTGTCATGGTGGGAGTATATATGCCAATTATATAAATCCATAGGAAAAGCCACATATTATTCTGGTGAGATTAACCCCAGACATGCCGTTTCAACAAAATATATATGATGCACTTGTTCTTAATAAAAATTCGTATACATCTCTTTTAAAAAAATGTTTGTATCATCATCCCAGCTTTTGTCCTGAAAAGGCCTCCAGTCTTGTTATACTTATCTTTTTTGGCCATAGATTAAAAATAGGACAAAGGACAATATATAGAAATATCTATTCCCTAGCAACATTGCAACATAGGGGTATCCCCCCTCCTCATTTACTGTGAGTGGCATCACATGAATTCTAGCATGATATATTATCTAATATTCTACACCCACACTCCTTCAAAGTTATTAATGGTATTAAATATAATACAGGATAATTGTTAGGGGCCAGATAAAATGGACCCAAGGATTCCCACAGATCATCTCATAGATCTATGAAAGGTCAAAGGCTTTTCCGTATTTATAAATTGAGGCATAATACTTGATGTACATATGCATGTTCAGTTATCCTCAAATGAAACACCCATACGTTAGTCGATCATTAAGGCCCCCAGGAACCATACAGGGGCGGACCTACCGCCTGTGCAGCTAGTTCATTGCACGGGGCCCCAGGGAGAGGGGGCCCCTCCAGCCTCCAGCACGCATGGCTAATTATGCATGCAAATTAGCCATGTGGACTTGTGGAGTGAGCGCTGCAGAAACAGCAAGGAGGAGAGGAGAGCAGCCCAGTGCAGAGGAGCCATCCCTGAGGGCTGAGGTGAGAGATCATCAGCGATCAGCCAGCAGCCCAGCATCAGTGCCGTGGGGGAGGAGAGGAGGGAAGACTGTGGTGAGAGATCATCAGAGACCAGCCAGCAGCGTCAGTGCCATGGAGGAGGAGAGGAGGGAAGACACTGTATGTCTGTATGTCTGTGTGTGTATGTTTGTGTATGTGTGTGTATGTCTGTGTGTATGTGTGTGTGTGTATGTCTGTATGTCTGTGTGTATGTCTGTGTGTGTATGTATGCATGTGTGTATGTCTGTGTGTGTGTATGTATGTGTGTATATGTATATATAGCTGAAGAGCCCGGCGCTGCCCGGGCATAGTAACTAACTGTGGTTAGTTATAACAAATTATAATAATCCTCCATCCCATAGTCCCGTGCCCATATACCCATCACACATCCACGATCCCATAGGCCCGTGCCCATATACCCATCATACATATCCTCTATCCCATAGTCGAGTGCCCATATACCCATCCTCCATCCAATAGTCCCATGCCCATATACCCATCATACATATTCTCCATCCCATAGTCCCATGCCCATATACCCATCATACATATCCTCCATCCCATAGTCGAGTGCCCATATACCCATCATACATCCTCCATCCCATAGTCGAGTGCCCATATACCCATCACACATCCTCCATCCCATAGTCCCGTGCCCATATACCCGTCATACATAGCCTCCATCCCATAGTCCCGTGCCCATATACTCGTCATACATATCCTCCATTCCATAGTCCCGTGCCCATATACTCATCATACATATCCTCCATCCCACAGTCCCGTGCCCATATACCCATCATGCATATCCTCCATACCATAGTCCCGTGCCCATATACCCGTCATACATATCCTCCATCCCATAGTCCCGTGCCCATATACCCGTCATACATATCCTCCATCCCATAGTCCAGTGCCCATATACCCGTCATACACATCCGCCATACCATAGTCCCGAGCCCATATACCCGTCATACATATCCTCCATCCCATAGTCCAGTGCCCATATACCCATCACACATCCTCCATTCCATAGTCAACCATTTTGACATCATAATGAGCGGCGGCAGGGCTGCAACCTATGATGACATCAGCGTCACCATGGCAACCATTGTGACATCATAATGAGCGGCGGGGCTTGATACGCACACACTGCTTCCCCAGTATGCAAATATGGGCATTATGACATCACAATGAGGGGCGGGGCTTGACGTGCACACACTTTTTCCCCAGTATGTAGACGGGGGCAAAATTGTTTGGTGAATTGGAACGCGCGGGGTTGAAATTTTGCCTCACAACATAGCTTAGGACGCTCTCGGGGTCCAGACGTGCGACTGTGCCAAATTTTGTGGCTGTAGCTGCGACGGTGCGGATGCCTATCACGAACATACACACATACACACACACACATACATACATACATACACACATACATACACACTTTGAGCTTTATATATTAGATATGGGGTACTCAGTACCTGGCCGGTGTCAGGGGGATGTGTCACAGCAGCGGTGACCCGGTCCGTGGCCCTGGGCGCCCAAGCAATGGGGAGATGTAGTTAATGGTAGAATAGTTCGTGACACCACCCATGGTGTTTGGCAAGTATGGTGTTAGGCCAACGCTGCATACAGGTCCGCTGGGACTGATGGTAGGGTGCAGCAAAGATGTAAAAGCTCCCCACAGGTGGAGCTGTGGTCCCAGGGCAGTGTAGATGTACCTGGCACGGGGATGTAGCAGTGCTGGAAGCCTAGGGAACAGACAAGACCCAGCGGTTGCAGTTTCTGTACCTTTACTGAGTATATGCATTCCAGGGTCCGGATTACAGATGTATTGGAGCAGGTTAGCCTGGAAGCAATTCAGGATTCTCTCTCACAGAAGGGCTGTGGTGTGAAGCACTCCAGTACTTAGTTACTCTGAAATGCCTCTCTTCAGATGTTCCTAGAATGTTACTTGTATGACAGACAGCTGTAGCCTCTTTCGGGGACTCCTCTCCTGAGTCCTGGCTCTCTATCCAATTACTGTTGTATCCCAAGTCTGTGATGGGAGCAGGGCATTTACAGCCTCCTACTCCTCTGGTATCTGTGGCAGGATCGTCAGTATCTGTACCACCGTGGAGACCAGGCTCCAGTTTGTGTGCTCTCAAGCTGAGGAAGCTCGCCTTCTGCAGCTCAACCTCTCAGCTTCGTTCTCCACGTCTGCACACTTCACCCTCCACAGACTGACTCCCCACTCCTCCCTCTCGGCCCTCAGAGGACACCCTTCCCCTACATCCTGGTTCAGAGTTACCCCTGCTGGCCTGGAGTGGAACTGTGTTGCATGTAAGGATTGACTGTGAGAGAGATCCCTCATTGCCTCCAAGCTTTGCATTACCCTCCCCTGGGGGCACCACATTCCCCCAGAGTGCAAGTCAGCATTTCTGGGCTGACCAAAAGAAACATGAAAACAACATATATAACATACTAGCTGAAGAGCCCGGCGCTGCCCGGGCATAGTAACTAACTGTGGTTATTTATAACAAATTATAATAATCCTCCATCCCATAGTCCCGTGCCCATATACCCATCACACATCCACAATCCCATAGGCCCGTGCCCATATACCCATCATACATATCCTCCATCCCATAGTCGAGTGCCCATATACCCATCCTCCATCCAATAGTCCCATGCCCATATACCCATCATACATATTCTCCATCCCATAGTCCCATGCCCATATACCCATCATACATATCCTCCATCCCATAGTTGAGTGCCCATATACCCATCATACATCCTCCATCACATAGTCGAGTGCCCATATACCCATCACACATCCTCCATCCCATAGTCCCGTGCCCATATACTCGTCATACATATCCTCCATTCCATAGTCCCGTGCCCATATACTCGTCATACATATCCTCCATCCCACAGTCCCGTGCCCATATACCAATCATACATAGCCTCCATCCCATAGTCCCGTGCCCATATACCCGTCATACATATCCTCCATACCATAGTCCCGTGCCCATATACCCATCATGCATATCCTCCATACCATAGTCCCGTGCCCATATACCCGTCATACATATCCTCCATCCCATAGTCCCGTGCCCATATACCCGTCATACATATCCTCCATCCCATAGTCCAGTGCCCATATACCCGTCATACACATCCGCCATACCATAGTCCCGAGCCCATATACCCGTCATACATGTCCTCCATCCCATAGTCCAGTGCCCATATACCCATCACACGTCCTCCATTCCATAGTCAACCATTATGACATCATAATGAGCGGCGGCAGGGCTTGCAACCTATGATGACATCAGCGTCGCCATGGCAACCATTGTGACATCATAATGAGGGGTGGGGCTTGAGACGCACACACTGCTTCCCCAGTATGCAAATATGGGCATTATGACATCACAATGAGGGGCGGGGCTTGACGTGCACACACTTTTTCCCCAGTATGTAGACGGGGGCAAAATTGTTTGGTGAATTGGAACGCGCGGGGTTGAAATTTCGCCTCACAACATAGCTTAGGACGCTCTCGGGGTCCAGACGTGTGACTGTGCCAAATTTTGTGGCTGTAGCTGCGACGGTGCGGATGCCTATCCCGGACATACACACATACACACACACACACATACATACATACATACACACATACATACACACTTTGAGCTTTATATATTAGATAAACATTTGAACAATAATATTTGTACAAGATTTTGAAAAAGGAAAAATGTACAAAAACCAAGTGCTGCAAAAATGGTCCTATAATGACAAGTCCAGCATCAATGTCCATGGTCCATTCCTGGCAAATGGTGAACTATCTATAAATAAAGTTTTTGACCACACACAAGTCCTGTGGTTCAGTGTCCATGAAACAAACTGGTAAAATTAAAAAGGGAACTCTTACAGGTCACCTGTAGGTACAAAACTTAGAAAACAGTTACATATTTACATTCAATTTCAATATTCACATTTTACTTTAGATGCAGAACCTAACTGGTAGTACACCCTGTGTGGTACGAGTGGATCTGCGTAACACTGGTACTGTAGTGGGTCATACTGTTTGTCTGGTTCTAACTACTGGTGTTGTGTGCACTGCTCTAGATACACTCCTAGTAATTCTACATGGCACAGGGATACGTGACTGTCTAGGAACTCTTGGACTCACCACGGGCACTACAGGTTCACCACTGGCAGGGCGAGGGTTCTCTGGCTCCACTGCTGGTGTGGCAACTGCTGCCTGATTTTCCTGATCTTCAGGGTCTTCTTGAGTTCTATTCTCCTGTGCTTCTACTTGGTGGAAATAACAACACCGGCACCACGAGTTCATCATTAACTCTAGTCCAATTCGCAGGGAACTCTCCAAGCACTGTGCCGACCTTCTTTTCTTCCTCCACAGGTTGGACGTTAGCTGATTCTTCCGCTCTTTCTTTCAACTGGTCAGGGCACAGCTTCAGGTGATCTCTGGAAATGGCTGCCGAGGTCTCTCCTCCATCTTTGCTAACAAGGCAGACGTTAGTATTATCAAAGTTCGAGGGCAGGATGGTATAAGGTTCAGCCTCCCATTGATTATCCAGCTTGTGTAACCGCCTCTTCCTTTTTAAGACTTGCTCTCCTTGCAAAAAGGGAACGGCAGGTGCATTTTGATTGTAAAGCCTTTCCTGCTTCTGTCTTGCCTGGGCCAGACTTCTCTCCACACACTCCTGTACTCTTCTATACTGCTGCCTCTCCTTGTCCCAGTCACCTTCTGGCGATGTTATTTCAGGCGTCAGGACTCCCATGTCCAAATCCACAGGCAACCTACCTGGGCTTGCTCTCATCAGGTATGCTGGAGTACAGTTGGTAGAGTTCACTGGAATATGGTTGTAGAGGTCAACCAGATCTGGCAACTTTTCAGGCCACAGATTCCTCTCCTCCAAGGGCAATGTTTTCAGCAGGTCTATCACCACCTGGTTCATCTTCTCGCACATGCCATTGGTCTGTGGATGATACGGCGTTGTCCGGATCTTCTTACAACCATACAGGTTACAGAATTCATCAAACACTTCTGCCTCGAAAGCTAGACCTTGATCAGTAAGCACTCTCTCAGGGTACCCATGTGGGCTACAGAAGTGCAGTTGGAACGCTCTGGCCGCCATTCTGGCAGTTTGATCTTTTACAGGCACGACCACCAGGAATCTTGAATAGTGGTCTACAATGGTGAGGGCATAGAGGTAGCCTGACCGACTTGGCACCAGCTTCACATGATCCAGGGCCACCAACTCCAGTGGCTGTTTGGTGATGATTGGCTGCAGGGGAGCTCTCTGGCTGTCTCGGTCTTTTCTGCGCAGGTTACACTGTCCACACTCCCAGCACCACTTCACAATGGCTTTCTTCATGCCAGTCCAATAGAACCTCTCTCGGAGCAATACTTCCAACTTCTTCCATCCAAAGTGTCCAGCTCCATTGTGGTATGCTGCCAGGACCACTGATGCATCTCTCTGTGGAACCACCACCTGCCAGACTAGCTCATGAGTGCGGGCATTGATACTCCTCCAACACAGCTTCCCCTCATATATGAACAGCCGACCTTTCTCCTTCCACAACTGCTGGGTTTCTTCTGGAGCATTCAAATCTGGGCGTGAGTCAGCTTGTAGCAGTAGCTCCTTCACCAGGCGGACTGCAGGGTCATTATCTTGCTCCTCTGCCCACTCATGATGGGGCAATGGATTCAGGGTGACTTCTCTCAAGCCAGACCGCCGATCTCTCACTCCCTGAGCGCGTTGGGCCGCCAATGGCCGGTGGAAGGGAGGCAGCTCTATCTCTTCAAGAGACTCTGGGTCTTCTCCTGCATCTGGCAGATTAGGCATCCTGGATAGCGCATCCGCATTGGCATTCTTGTGCCCTGCTCGGTACTTGATAGTAAACACATAGTTAGACAACCGAGCCATGCATCACTGCTCCAGTGCTCCTAGCTTGGCAGTGTCCAAGTGGGTCAACTGATTGTTGTCCGTGAAGATTGTAAATTTTGCCGAAGCCAGGTAATGCTTGAACCTTTCTGTGACAGCCCAGACTATGGCCAGGTACTCCAACTTGAAAGAACTGTAATTATCAGGGTTCCTCTCAGTGGGACGCAGCTTCCTGCTGGCATAGGAGATCACTCTCTCTTTTCCATTTTGTACCTGCGCCAGTACTGCTCCTAATCCCACGTTGCTGGCATCTGTCATGGTCACGTGTGTCTGGAGACAGCGAGTACCGCAAGGCGAACCCATATGACACACGTGACCCTGGATACACCGCCTCCAGTGGGGCGAATTTAAATAATAAACACGTGCAGCTGGATACACTGCCTCCAACTGGCGAATTTAGGCATTACACGTATATACAAGTCTGGAAACCCTGCCTCCAGTAAGGCTAATTTAAACAATAAGGGAAACATGGGAAACATTAACAATGGTGGGCCCTGCGATAGGGAATAGGGAAGTGGAGACCTCCTGAGCTCCCCTGAGCCAGTGTCCCTGCACTCCTAACGTTCCCTATGCCGGTTCCGCACCGGGCGCGCAACAGGAACCTAAAAAACCCTAGCTCGTCCTGACCTAAACCCTCACTAGGGAATTGGTCGGTGCGGAAACTAATCCCACCACTGCACTAAAACACACATGAGGAAAGATGACAAAACAAGGGTAACACCACTTAGCTTTGCTCTGTTACGTACGCTCCTAGCAACAGAGCCCACCACCTGTGTGCATCTTCTCCTCCACCCGGATCCATCACCATAATCGGATCCATCACCATAGTGCAGCCTTGGAGGAGAGTCCACCACCAATTGCAGCAGTCCAGTAACAGAGTCCCAATGATGAGTTCAGCTTCTGCCCAAAAAGTCAAGCATGCTTGAGTCCAGCTCTCAGCAACCAGGTCCAGCATGGTGAGGGCAACTCTCACCATCATCGCCACTCCACCAAGCCATGCAAACACCTCCTGCCGACACCATAAACTGTGACTCCACCACGCCATGCCAGCCCTTCTTGCAGTCCACCTAGCTGCCACTCGTCCCCTCTGGCTGGGCGGCACAGGACTCATGTTCAGCTCCTTCCTCCCCCAGGCTTACTTGCCAAATGAACACACAATATCACCAACAGTGATTGAACACCCCTGGCTCCCTTTTATAGAGCCTAACACCTGATTCGTAATTAAGTGCACATTAAACCTAAAACTATGGTGCGATACCACTCACCACCACCGGGCAACTCAGAATGAAACACCACGTGTAATAATTCTAATGGCCACCGGGGGCAATCAACCCCACTTTGGCACCTAGCCAAAGGAAAAAAAAGTTCACTTTTCCATTTACCTTGTCAGATCCAGCCTGGATCATGACAGCATCCGTGTACAGCACAAATGGTTTATCATAATCCGGGTATGCCAGAACTTCGTCACCTGTGAGGGCCATCTTTAATCTGGTGAAGGACTTCTCCAATTCTTCAGTACATTCAAATGTGGAATTCTTCTGCTTGCCTTTCTTGGACTGCCCCACCAGAAGGTTTTGCATCGGGGTGGCTATTTCAGTTAAGCCTTTGATAAATCTCCGGTAGTAGCCTACCAATCCCAGGAACTGGCGTACCTCATGGAGGTTGCTGGGTTTCGTCCAGTCCCGGATGACCGTGACCTTGTCAGGATCTGGTGCCACACCTTCTGCACTGACCACATGACCAAGGTACTGTACCTTAGGCTTCAGGAAATGGCATTTGGAAGGCTTCACCTTCAGGCCAAAATTGGACAAAGCCTCAAATACTTCAGCCAGGTGTTCCAGATGCTCTTCATAGGTCTTGGAGAAAACAGTGACATCATCCAGGTACAACAGGACCGTCTCAAAGTTCATGTGTCCCAGGCAGCACTCCATCAGCCGTTGAAATGTTCCTGGAGCAGTGCAGAGCCCAAATGGCATATAATTGAACTCACAGAGACCCATTGGAGTAGTAAATGCGTTTTTCTCCTTATCTGCCTCTGCCACGGGAACCTGCCAATACCCACTGGTGAGATCCAAGGTGGAAAAGTAATCAGCAGTTTTAAGTGCAGCTAAGGATTCCTCAATCCTAGGTAATGGGTAGGGATCTTTATGTGTAATGCTGTTAATTTTCCTGTAATCAACACACATTCTCATGGTACCATCCTTTTTCTTTACAAAAACTATGGGAGCTGCCCAAGGGCTACAACTGTCTCTAATAACCCCAGCTTCCTTCATCTCTTTCAACATACTCTTAGCACATTGGTACTGTGTTGGGGTATAGGTCTGTACCTCTCCTTTATGGGTGAATGGTTCCCAGTGGGGATATGATGTTGCACCCCTTTTGCCTGCCCAAAATCTAGTGGGTGTTTGCTGAATACCCGCTCGTACTCCTGTGTCACTCTGTAAACCCCATTTCTCTGGTATGAAGGTGTAGAGTCAGTTCCCACCTGCAGTTGCTGGCACCACTCTTCTAGCTGCTTCACAGGGCCATTGTCCTCCACCGGATCGGACGAGACCAAAGGCTCTGCTGCCTGCAATGAGTTGTTATTAACAGTGAGCAGCTTGGCAACTGTGGCGTACCGAGGTATTGTGGCTTCCTCCTCCCCACAATTCAAAAGGCGTACAGGTACTCTCCCTTTTTGTAAATCAACAACCCCTCTGGCTGTCAGGACAGTGGGCCTGCTGTCGGAGTATTCTGGTTCCACCAATGCCTGGTAATCCTTCCCTCTAAGGCCTATAGCTGCCCGACACCATATTAACATTTCACTTCTGGGGGGTATTACAATGGGGAAAGCATCACTCACTCTGACGCTGCCAATCTCTCCGCCAGAGAGTTCTACCTGTTGTCTTTGCATCAGGGCTCGGATCTCCTTCTGCAGGACTCGGTGTTCTCCGGAACCAGCAGACTCAGCCACCTGTTGCAACAAGACAATAACCTCGGACAGACAGTTTTCAATTACATTTGTACCAAGAGTCATCATGGGATTACATTCACGCCGATTAATATCAACAATTATCAGACCTTGTGATTTTAGCTCTACCCGCCCCACTTTAACAGTAATCTCCTTGCATCCAATCTGCGGCAAGTTATGACCATTACTAGAAACTACTGTTAGTTCATCAGTTGGGCCACGGGTGAGTTCAGAATCAGCCCAGTTCCTCTTGTACAAAATATACAGCATAGTGGTCACCTGGGAGCCTGTGTCCAGCAAAGCGTTCATGGGGATACCATCACTCACCACAGGAAGGATCGGTCTCCCTCCCACATACTTGGCTCTCCAGTTCCTTGGGCCTGTCGAACCTACTCCTGGGGGTTGGCCCTCTGCCCCAGGGGTTGTTCGTTTAAAGGACAGCACCTTGCCAGATGACCTGCCTTGTAACAGCGGCGACAGATGGGACGTCCGTCCTGGTCATAGTGATCGTTGTTCCTTCCTCGAAGTGGCGGGGTTCTCCTCCTCCGGAGCCACGGGACATCCTCTGGACTGGAAGCAAGCTGGACCTTTTTTTTGGAGGACTCCTGCAGGGACTGCACGGTTCTGGTGAGTGCAGCCATTCCCTTCGTCAGCTCCTGGACCTGAAGACGCAGCTCCTCTGTTGGGTCCTTATCCAGGGTCTGGGCATCAGCCTCCACAGGGATGGAAGGAAAAGGCGTTGTTTCCTGATGGTAGGTGATCGCTAGGCGCCTCTGGGGCGCTGGACGGCTGTCAGTGGGTTCCTGCAGTACCCGTATTGCTTTATCCTTAAAATCAGCAAAGTTCAGATCAGGGGTTTGCATGTTTAGGATACGTAGCTGCCCCCTGTGGGTACTAGACAGGAGTCCTTCGATGAACTGCTCCTTTAACAATTTGTCTTCTTTCACACTATCGGAGTCAACTTGCTTAACTGCTCGCAGCGTCTCCTGTAGGTTGAGGGCATAATCCCGGATACTGTCTTGTGCCCTCCGTTTACAGCCAAAAAAACGCATCTTAATTTCAGCTGCAGTACGGGTGTCAAAGGTGCTTCTCAGCTTGGCCAGGACTTTTGCAACAGTCTCTTTATCGGGGGCCTGCCAGGCTTTCATCTCCCTCAGTGCTGCACCCGTTAGCTGTCCAATCAGGATATTCACTTTCTGGTCTTCAGACAGAGGGTACACTTTAAACAAGCTGCACAGTCTTTCTTTAAATTCACTCAGGGTATGTGACTGACCCGAATACTGCGGTAGCCAGGCCACTCCCGGTATGTATGGCATAGATAGCGGCATTATGGGGACCGCTGCAGCGGGCGTTCCTCCTGGCGGTGCGGCGGGCACTCCTCTCGGGGTGCAGCCGCTGCTGCATTGCCGCTCGGATCGGACATTCTCTCCCCCCTAGGTAACGTTGGCCAGGCCGGGGGGTTCTGGGAGCTCACCAGCGGCCGCTTTGCAGGCCTGACGCTCCGGGCTGTAGGCCTCAGCTCCTCCTCTCGCGTCCTGTCCTCTCTTCCCACGCGGCACTTCTCTTCTTCGCGCTCTGCGGCAGGCTCCGCCCACGAAGGCCGCCCCTCTTTCTTCCCGCGCGCGCCAAGCAGCACAGCAATGGCGATTTCAGGCGCCAAATTCACACACAGTTCACAAACACAGACTATGGCACACAGGACCCGGGGATACCAGGCTCCGTAATCCTGTTCGTGATGCCAAAATTGGGTCGCCCTCCCAGGGCTGTGGGGTACTCGGTACCAGGCCGGTGTCAGGGGGATGTGTCACAGCAGCGGTGACCCGGTCCATGGCCCTGGGCGCCCAAGCAATGGGGAGATGTAGTTAATGGTAGAATAGTTTGTGATGCCACCCATGGTGTTTGGCAAGTATGGTGTTAGGCCAACGCTGCATACAGGTCCGCTGGGACTGATGGTAGGGTGCAGCAAAGATGTAAAAGCTCCCCACAGGTGGAGCTGTGGTCCCAGGGCAGTGTAGATGTACCTTGCACGGGGATGTAGCAGTGCTGGAAACGTAGGGAACAGATAAGACACAGCGGTTGTGTCACGTCGCCGTCAGACTCGGAGCCTGCTGTTCCGCCCTCAGCCACTAGGAGGCGACGGACTGTCACGCCGCCCTCAGGCTCAGGGCCTTCTGTCCAGGCCTCGGCCACCAGGAGGCGCCGGACTGACATGTCGTCGTCGAACTCGGGGCCTGCTGTTCCGCCCTCAGCCACTAGGAGGCGCCGTGGCTCGCGCCCGAGTGATGGCGGCAACAGTGAAAGGGCTTCTGCGCAGGCGTCTAGTGGATGCAGACTCCGCTCCTCTGTCAGTCATGAAGGGGTTGGTGCATCGTCATCAGGTCTGGTCCTGGGGGCGGTCCTGATGACATCATCAGCCCAGGAGCCTGTGAGGGATGACCTGATCCCTCAAATACCTTGGGACTGGGCTTGCAAGCCGCCGGATATATTCTTGGTTCCCCTGCGTCAATTGCTATAGTTGACTGACTCTGACCTTGGCCTGGACTTCTGACTCTGCTTCTGCATAACGATTCTGTACCTCTGCTGCCCTCCTGGTTTATGACTCTGACCTTGGCCTGGACTTCTGACTCTGCTTCTGCCTAACGATTCTGTACCTCAGCTGCCCTCCTGGTTTATGACTCTGACCTTGGCCTGAATCTGACTCTGCTGCTGTCTACTGTTTTTGTACCTTGCTGCCCGACTGGTTTAGACCCGGATACCACTACGTTTTTGTCCTGTTTTGGAACACCTTTCTGGCGACCGTCCTGCTCTGGCCACTGCTCCTATTCAGACAGCGCCTCCTGGGCTCTGCTATAAATCCAGATCCCTGTATAGGGGTAAAGGGTATCAGTGTTTCTCAGGGTGTTGGCTGGTTGAAGCCCAGACCGCAGACGGACGTCACATTATATCCGGCCATAAAAAAAAACAAAAAAAAAACTGCTTTTTGTGTATATGTCCATCTTACATAAAAGCAGTCTCCTGAATTTTTTTTTCTTTCTTCTTCTGACTGAGCTGATTTCCTGGCCTAACACCTGCTCCAGATCACAGCCTGAAGGAACACTCCCATCTTCCTACACCAGCATCCTGCAGCCTGGAGGCTTCAAGGGAAATGCTGAGCGTCAGAAATCCAGATTTCTGGGATGTCGGCCTCTGGGCAGCTCTGGTCGTGCTGGCCCAGAGGCTCAGGTATTGCCCGCAAATGCGGCTAAACTTTAGTTACCCGTCTCTCTCTCATTTTCTAATAAAACTCTGTGTGTGAAGGCTTATGTAGATTGTGGTTCTGCAGGCAACTTCATGGATTTTTTGCTTGAAAAAAATCTTGGTGTACCTCTGCTAAAACTTAATGCCCCCATTCAGACCACTGCGATTAATGGTACATCCATTATCCAGGGTGGAGTGGAATTTGTTGCTACAGACATTGCTATGTCAGTGGGGGCGTTACACAACGAACAGATGTCATTTTTTGTTATACATAATTTATCTAATCCAGTTGTGTTAGGCATGCCATGGTTGCACCAGCATAATCCGGTTATTGACTGGCGCATAGGTGATATCGTGCGCTGGAGTCCACGGTGTCAGAATCACTGTATGTCACTGTCAGTGAACCAAATTAAAATTAAAAACCCCTCCATTCCATATGCGTTCAGAGATTATGAAGATGTCTTCTCCATAGTGGAGTCTGAGAAACTACCTCCTCATAGAGAGTACGACTGTCCTATAGACTTGGTCCCAGGTGCCCGTCTCCCTAAGGGGAGAATATTCAACCTCTCTGGTCCGGAGCGTGTAGCCATGAATGACTACATAGCAGACAGTCTACGTAAAGGCTTTATTAGACCTTCCACCTCACCTGTAGGAGCTGGGTTTTTCTTTGTAGAAAAAAAAGATGGTGGACTCAGACCATGCATTGATTATTGTGAGCTGAACGCAATTACTGAAAAAAATCAGTACCCGCTCCCACTCATTCCTGATCTGTTTAATCAGCTACTGGGAGCACGCTGGTTTACTAAACTTGACCTCCGGGGGGCATATAATCTGGTCCGCATAAGAAGCGGTGACGAATGGAAAACGGCCTTTAATACACCTCTTGGTCACTTTGAGTACCTTGTAATGCTGTTCGGACTCAGTAACGCACCTGCCGTATTTCAACACTTTGTGAATTATATTTTCAGAGACATTTGTGGGGTGTATGTCGTTGTGTATCTTGATGACATTTTGATTTATTCTGCTGACCCTGTGACACATGCTCAACACGTCCGTTCAGTACTGCAGAGACTGCGAAAAAACTCTTTGTTTGCGAAACTAGAAAAATGTGTTTTTTTTTGCCGAAGAGGTACAGTTCTTAGGATACATGGTCTCAGGCAAGGGGTTTCGCATGGACCCTGCCAAGATTCAACCTATTAAGGCTTGGGTGCAACCCAAATCGCTGAAAGCGCTGCAGCAATTTTTGGGATTTGCGAATTATTACCGCAAGTTTATCAGGGGTTTCTCTGAGATCTCACGGACCTTACCCGAAAAGGGGCGGACGTGACTAATTGGAATCCTGAGGCTATTCGGGCATTTTCCACACTAAAACAGTGCTTCATGGCCAACCCGGTTCTGATTCAACCGGACTTAGACTGCCCGTTTATTGTAGAAGTTGATGCCTCCGAAGTCTGAGTGGGAGCAGTGCTATCACAAGGCACTGCATCCCTCACTCAGCTTCGCCCATGTGCGTTTTTCTCCAGCAAATTCTCTGCCACGGAGAGAAACTATGACATCGGTAATCGGGAATTATTGGCGATCAAATGGGCATTCGAGGAATGGCGCCACTTCCTCGAAGGTGCCAAACACAAGGTCACTGTTATTACAGACCACAAAAACCTAACCTACCTAGAGTCAGCTAAAAGACTAAATCCCAGGCAGGCCAGGTGGGCCTTGTTTTTCTCCAGGTTTGATTTTTTAATCACCTTTCGCCCCGGTACTAAAAATGTGAGGGCAGATGCCCTCTCTCGCAGTTTTTGCCCCACACAGACCGAGGACTGTGAACCAGTCCCGATATTGGCTAATGGAATTGTCGTGTCGGCAGTGTCTTTGCACCTTCTGGAGGAGATCCGTAGGTCTTCAGAGCAAGTTCCTGACACTACGCCCCCCAAAAAATTGTTCGTTCCGGCTAACCTTCGTCTGCAGGTTCTAAAAGAATCACACGACTCTGTCCTGGCAGGCCATCCGGGTCTCAATAATACCACCAGGCTGGTAACTAGGAACTTTTGGTGGCTGACAGTGGTCAAGGACTGTAAGGACTATGTTTCAGCGTGTGAAGTCTGTGCCCGCGCCAAGTCCCTCCATAGTCACCCTGCCGGCTGGCTTCAGTCCTTGCCCACCCCTGAGAGTCCATGGACCCACATCTCCATGGATTTCATTACAGACCTGCCGCCATCAGATGGGAAAACTTGTATCTGGGTGGTGGTAGACAGGTTCAGCAAGCAGTGCCATTTTATTCCCCTGTCTGGGTTGCCTAACTCTGAAACTTTAAGTAAGTTGTTCGTTCTGCACATTGTACGTCTGCATGGCGTTCCAGCAAATATTGTGTCCGACAGGGGTACCCAGTTTGTCTCGAAGTTCTGGAGGGCATTCTGTAGACGCATTGGTGTGGAGTTGTCCTCCTCGGCATACCATCCCGAAACTAATGGTCAAACTGAGCGTACTAACCAAGCTCTGGAACAATACCTCCGCTGTTATGTGTCAGGACATCAGACCGATTAGGTGGAACATCTGCCATTGGCTGAGTTCGCCCTCAATAATCGATATCAAGACTCCATTAAAACTACCCTTAATTTTGTAACCTTTGACTACATCCGCGCTTTGGGTCGTTTTCGGCCAGGATGTCGGCGCTCCCTGGGGTTGAGCAAAATATACATTGGCTAAAAACGATTTGGTCTGAGGTTAATTCAAATTTGAAAGGGGCTCAGGTTAGACAGTCTTCGGCTGCAAATAGACGATGATCTAAGGGGCCGCACCTGGGAGTTGGCGACAAGGTTTGGCTCTCTACAAAAAACATCAAGCTTAAGGTACCGTCCGCCAAACTAGGTCCCAGGTTCATCGGCCCATACAAAATTATCGAGGTGGTTAACCCAGTAGCCTTCCGCTTAAAAATTCCACAGTCATTCAAATTGCCTAACGTATTCCACAGGTCTCTCCTCAAACCTTATCGTTCTCCCATTCACCCTGTTCAGCCCCCTCCTCCTCCTGTTTCGGTCGGAGGAGCTCTGGAGTATGAAGTCCAGGGTGTCCTTGACTCCCGCCTTGTGAGGGGCTCAGTACAGTATCTGGTACACTGGAAGAGCTACGGCCCAGAGGAAAGGTCCTGGGTTCCTGCGGGGAACGTCCATGCCAAGGCATTAATTAGGAGATTTCATCTCCTTCACCCTGACAAACCGGGATTTGAGGGTCCGGAGGCCCCTCCTGGAGAGGGGGTACTGTCACGTCGCCGTCAGACTCGGGGCCTGTTGTTCCGCCCTCAGCCACTAGGAGGCGATGGACTGTCACACCGCCCTCGGGCTCAGGGCCTGCTGTCCAGGCCTCGGCCACCAGGAGGCGCCGGACTGACATGTCGTCGTCGAACTCGGGGCCTGCTGTTCCGCCCTCAGCCACTAGGAGGCGCCGTGGCTCGCGCCCGAGTGATGGCGGCAACAGTGAAAGGGCTTCTGCGCAGGCGTCTAGTGGACGCAGACTCCGCTCCTCTGTCAGTCATGAAGGGGTTGGTGCATCGTCATCAGGTCTGGTCCTGGGGGCGGTCCTGATGACATCATCAGCCCAGGAGCCTGTGAGGGATGACCTGATCCCTCAAATACCTTGGGACTGGGCTTGCAAGCCGCCGGATATATTCTTTGTTCCCCTGCGTCAATTGCTATAGTTGACTGACTCTGACCTTGGCCTGGACTTCTGACTCTGCTTCTGCATAACGATTCTGTACCTCTGCTGCCCTCCTGGTTTATGACTCTGACCTTGGCCTGGACTTCTGACTCTGCTTCTGCCTAACGATTCTGTACCTCAGCTGCCCTCCTGGTTTATGACTCTGACCTTGGCCTGAATCTGACTCTGCTGCTGTCTACTGTTTTTGTACCTTGCTGCCTGACTGGTTTAGACCCGGATACCACTACGTTTTTGTCCTGTTTTGGAACACCTTTCTGGCGACCGTCCTGCTCTGGCCACTGCTCCTATTCAGACAGCGCCTCCTGGGCTCTGCTATAAATCCAGATCCCTGTATAGGGGTAAAGGGTATCAGTGTTTCTCGAGGTGTTGGCTGGTTGCAGCCCAGACCGCAGACGAACGTCACAGGTTGCAGTTTCTGTACCTTTACTGAGTATATGCAGTCCAGGGTCCGGATTACAGATGGTATTGGAGCAGGTTAGCCTGGAAGCAATTCAGGATTCTCTCTCACAGAAGGGCTGTGCAGTCTCCTTTCCTAGCGCTTTGTGGTGGGAAGCACTCCAGTACTTAGTTACTCTGAAATGCCTCTCTTCAGATGTTCCTTGAACGTTACTTGTATGACAGACAGCTGTAGCCTCTCTCGGGGACGCCTCTCCTGAATCCTGGCTCTCTATCCAATTACTGTTGTGTCCCAAGTCTGTGATGGGAGCAGGGCATTTACAGCCTCCTACTCCTCTGGTATCTGTGGCAGGATCGTCAGTATCCATACCACCGTGGAGACCAGGCTCCAGTTTGTGCGCTCTCAAGCTGGGGGAGCTCGCCTTCTGTAGCTCAACCGCTCAGCTTCATTCTCCACGTCTGCACACTTCACCCTCTGCAGACTGACTCCCCACTCCTCCCTCTCGGCCCTCAGAGGACACCCGTCCCCTACATCCTGGTTCAGAGTTCCCCCTGCTGGCCTGGAGTGGAACTGTGTTGCATGTAAGGATTGACTGTGAGAGAGATCCATCATTGCCTCCAAGCCTGGCATTACCCTCCCCTGGAGGAAGGCAAAGCCAGCGTGGCGACCATACCCATGGGGGCACCACATTTATATGTGTGTATGTGTATATGTATGTATGTGTGTGTCTGTGTGTGTATGTCTGTGTGTATGTGTGTATGTATGTCTGTGTGTAAATGTATATGTGTATGTCTGTGTGTGTGTATGTATGTATGTCTGTATGTATGTGTGTGTGTGTCTGTGTGTGTGTAGGTGGAGCCTGGCCCCGGAGGAGATGCGGACATGAGGAGAAGACTGTGATGAGGAGAGAAGGCCATGATGCCTGGGGTGATGGGAGAAGGCCATGAGGGGTAATGGGAGAAGGCCATGAGGGGTGATGGAAAGAAGGCATTGATGGGATCATGGGAGTGATGGGGAGAAGGCAATGATGGGAGTGATGGAGAGAAGGGAGTGATGGGGAAAAGGCAACGATGAGAGTGATGGAGAGAAGGGAGTGATGGGGAGAAGGCAATGATGGGAGTGCTGGGGTGATGGAGCAGGCAATGATGGGGAGAAGGCAATGATGGGAGTGATGGGGTGATGGAGCAGGCAATGATGGGGTGATGGAGCAGGCAATGATGGAAATGATGGGGAGAAGGCAGTGATGGGGTGATGGAGAAGGCAATGATGGGAGTGATGGGGAGATGGCAATGATGGGAGTGATGGGGTGATGGAACAGGCAATGATGGGAGTAATGGGGAGAAGGCAATGATGGGAGTGATGGGGAGAAGGCAGTGATGGGGTGATGGAGAAGGCAATGATGGTGTGGTGGGGGAAAAAGAAATGATGACGGGGTGATGGGGGAGAATGCACTGGTGGTGGTGGAAAGGGCAATAATGGGGGTGGTGGAGGAGAAGAAAATGATGGAGGTGGTGAAGAGGGCAATGATGGGGTGGGGGAGAGGACAATAATGGGATGCGAGGGGAGGAGGAGGACAATGAGGGGTGTGGGGGATTGTTAAGAAGGGGGGCTTATAATGGCCTTAGGAACAGGGGGAGGTGGAGGAAGACGTTATCGCTTATTATGTCTAACACAGTCCCTTAGTATATAGTGGACTCACTAATTCTGTATAACACCACCCTTAGTTACATAGTTATATATGGTGCCATCCCTTATTATATAGCTTCCTCTGCTGTTATGTATAGTGCTGTCTCTTACATAGTGTATTCTTGTTAATTTTGTTATTTACAGTGCCCTCTTTTATTATCTTTTATCTCTTGTTAGATATAAAATGACTGCTGATGGAGCAGCCGGTGACCAAACTACTAGTCCATCAGTTCCTCCATTAGAAAGGAAGCTTTTCCCATGCTCCATCAGTCATCATTGCATTATACAGCTAACAAGACAGGACAGTATGTAATAAAAAACAGGGCTCTATATAATTCAATATGTAAGGGACAGTACTGTACATAAGGCTAGTTTCACACTAGCGTTTATTCGACGCAGCGCACGGTGCCGCTAAGCCCCGCCACCTGCCGGCTCCCTGCCCGCCCCATCCGGTCATCGCCGCCTACTATCGCACATGGACGCTTGTGTGGAGCACCAGATCGAGGGAGATTATCAGTGGTCTTGTATGTCTTCCATTTTCTAATTATTGCTCCCACAGTTGATTTCTTCACTCCAAGCTGGTTGGCTATTGCAGATTCAGTCTTCCCAGCCTGGTGCAGGGCTACAATTTTGTTTCTGGTGTCCTTTGACAGCTCTTTGGTCTTCACCATAGTGGAGTTTGGAGTCAGACTGTTTGAGGGTGTGCACAGGTGTCTTTTTATACTGATAACAAGTTTAAACAGGTGCCATTACTACAGGTAATGAGTGGAGGAAAGAGGAGACTCTTAAAGAAGAAGTTACAGGTCTGTGAGAGCCAGAAATCTTGATTGCTTGTTTCTGACCAAATACTTATTTTCCACCATAATATGCAAATAAAATGAAAAAAAACAGACAATGTGATTTTCTGGATTTTTTTTTTCTCAGTTTGTCTCCCATAGTTGAGGTCTACCTATGATGTAAATTACAGACGCCTCTCATCTTTTTAAGTGGTGGAACTTGCACTATTGCTGACTGACTAAATACTTTTTTGCCCCACTGTACATAATAAAAGAGACTATGTAATATATATACATGTATGTGTTTGTGGCTATATAATATCAGTATATGTGTGTATATATATATATATATACAGTATATATATATATATATATATATATATGTATGAATATACACATGTAGCTTTGGCGCCATAAATGGAGGGGGGCCCAGACACATTTCTTGCACAGGGGCCCCAAGCTGTCAGTGTCTGCCCCTCTAACCATAGATTCCCATTTTAAAAATCCAGCGTGTCTCCTTCTGTAAGATAAGTCTGTCCCAATCCCCTTGTCTTCCATTTGGTTTTACAACCTCCAAAGCACAAAAGGAGAGCACCTCCCCATTTCCCGCATGTCTTTCCCACACATGACGGGCCACTGGGGTATCTCTCTTATTTCTTATGTCACCCAAATGCTCACTTATTCTTTCTTGAGCTCCCTTGTGGTTTTACCAATGTAGTTCTTCGGACAGTTACAAGTTGCCATATATACCACTCCGACAGTCCTACAGTTCGCAAAGTCCCTAGAAAAAACCTTCTTTCCGTTAGATGCACTAATGAAGCTTTTTCCATTTACAGAATGAGCAATTTCCACATCTAAAGGTACTGCAAGTCTTTCTATCCAGCCACGTCCCCTCTTGTCTATCTCTTTTGTAGTGGCTATGCACCAATCTGTCCCTAATAGACCGGCCCTTATGATAAGTAATTTCTGGTCTATCAGAGACCAGGCCCAACAATTCCTCATCAGCCCGCAAAATGCTCCAATGATTTTTGAGGATTCTAAATATCTGATCTGCTTGGTTGTCATATGTACCTATTACCCTTATAGCATTATTATCCTCCATCAGGCTGTTGGGTTGTAAGAGTGACTGCCTTTCCCTTCCTATTGCATTTCTGAAGGCTGGGTTCAGGACATAATCAGGGTATCCCCGTTCCTTAAACCTTTCCCTAAGCTCACAGGCTTGGGTTCTAAAAGTCTCTGGGTTCGAGCAGTTCCTCTTCACTCTCATTTACTGACCCCGAGGAATGCCCTTCTTGAGAGGGACAGTATGACAACTATCCCATCTCAAGAGGGCATTTGTAGCTGTTGGTGTACGATATGCGCTCATTCCCAGGACTATCTTGTTATCTTTAGTTATTCTCACATCAAGGAAAGCCAGATCCTTTTCGCTACATTCAGAGGTAAATCTCAGGCCAATAGGGTTCACATTCAACTCTTGTACAAATTTCTCAAACTCATCTTTTGACCCCGTCCAAATGACAAACACGTCGTCTATATAACAGTACCAGGCGGCTACTTTATTCATCCACCAATCATCTACACCGGTAAAGACCATTGTTTCCTCCCACCAGCCCAGGAGGAGATTCGGATATGAAGGCGCACAAGGGCAGCCCATTGCAGTCCCCCTGAGCTGGTGGAAGTACTTCCCGTCAAATACGAAATAATTATGGGTCCAGATAAAGTTTATTAGTTCATGCACCAGCCTGCTATGGTCCTGCAAGTATATAGCCCTTGTTCCCATATAAAAATCCAAGGCCCTCAAACCCATTTCGTGCAGGATACTACTATAGAGTGCTTCAACATCTATAGAGCCCAAAAGGGCTTCCTTTTCAACAGTAATTCCATCGATTTTTAATAGCAGATTGGATGGATCCCGCACATAAGATGGCAATGCCGTAACGAATGGGCGTAAAATCTTATCCAGATAGACCCCAACGTTTTGACTCAAAGAATTGACCCCAGATACTATAGGTCGTCCACGCAAGGGGATTAGCCCCTTGTGAATTTTAGGGAGGGTATAAAATGTTGGTATAGTAGAACAAACAGGAGCCATGAACTTGTACTCATTAGCCGAGATTAGTCTATCATCTATCATTGAGATCTTTATCCAAAATAATCATCAGGTCCCCAATAAATTCATCCGTAGGATTCTTATAAGATCTGCCATACGTATCCTTATCATCCAAGATTCGTTTACACATATGCATATAACTTTATCTGATGGCTTGATTATGATGTTAGAATTTCTTTCTAAGCCATCCAATGCTTCCAATTCATCTCTACTCAAATTGGGTAAAATATTGGTATTATTCCTACTTAACTTTTTCAAATCATCCTTGACCACTTTCAAAAAAATTTCAATATTAGTATAGTCACCAGGTGGAAGCATTTTTCTGCTCTCTAATTTCATATCTGTGTGTGGACCTAAGCCTCGAACCCTCTCATTTTCTTCCAATAGGTCTGCAAGGACATTAAACCCCTCACGTTCATCCTCAGAGATCCCCAGTCTCAAACATTGTTCTCTATCATTTTGAGAAAAGGACTTTTTCCATTTCAATTTTCGACAAAAGAGGTTAATGTCCATGACTAGAGTTGAGCGATACCGTCCGATACTTCAAAGTATCGTATCGGATGGTATCGGCCGATCTTTAAAAAAAGTATCGGTATCGCCGATTCCGATACCGGAAGTCCCATTCAAGTCTATGGGACTTCCGGTATCGGAATAAGAAAAACCCTTTCCTGCCCTTGTACAGCCTCTCTGGGGTCTGTACGGGCCTTTCGGGGGGCTGTGTCGGCCTGCCAGGGGGTCTGTGCAGGCTCCGTTGGTCTGTGCCGGCCTGCCGGGGGGCTGTGCCGGCCTGCCGGGGGGCTGTGCCGGCCTGCCGGGGGGCTGTGCCGGCCTGCCGGGGGGCTGTGCAGGCTCCGGGGGGCTGTGCCGGCCTGCCGGGGGGCTGTGCCGGCCTGCCGGTGGTCTGTGCAGGCATCGTCCGATGGGACTACAAGTCCCATCGGGCGATGCCTGCTACCATGACAGTGATTGACACATTAGCCAATGATGGGACAGTAGTAGTCCCATCATCCGGCTAATGTGTTAAATGTAAAAAAAAAAAAAAAATTACATGCTACATACATACTACATGCATGCTACATACATACTACATGCTACATACATACTACATATATACTACATGCATGCTACATACATACTACATACATACTACATACATACTACATACATACTACATGCTACATACATACTACATACATACTACATACATACTACATGCTACATACATACTACATATATACTACATGCATGCTACATACATACTACATGCTACATACATACCACATACATACTACATATATACTACATGCATGCTACATACATACTACATATATACTACATGCATGCTACATACATACTGCATGCTACATGCATGCTACATACATACTACATACATACTACATGCTACATACATACCACATATATACTACATACATACAATACATTCATACAATACATACATAGACATACAGTACATATAACATAGAGTAACATACTTACCAATACTTGTCACATTGTTCCCCGAAGCCATTGTCGTCTACGGAATAAATATTAACATAACAAACCACAAAAATACTCACCCACGATCCGAAGCAGTCCACGAGTGTGTCCCACGACGATCTTGGGTAGAGAACTGCAGCATCAGATGATGCTGCCGTTCTCTACGGGCTGCAGGAATCCAATGACGGAAGGTAGGTATCCTTCCGCACTGTATTCCTCCGCCACTTAAAAAAAAAAAGTCCCTAGTCTCACTTTATGCCATTGCTGTGTGGGAAATTCCCACGCAGCAATGGCATAAAGTGAGACTAGGGACTTTTTTTTTTTAAGTGGCGGAGGAATACAGTGCGGAAGGATACCTACCTTCCGTCATTGGATTCCTGCAGCCCGTAGAGAACGGCAGCATCATCTGATGCTGCAGTTCTCTACCCAAGATCGTCGTGGGACACACTCGTGGACTGCTTCGGATCGTGGGTGAGTATTTTTGTGGTTTGTTATGTTAATATTTATTCCGTAGACGACAATGGCTTCGGGGAACAATGTGACAAGTATTGGTAAGTATGTTACTCTATGTTATATGTACTGTATGTCTATGTATGTATTGTATGAATGTATTGTATGTATGTAGTATATATGTGGTATGTATGTAGCATGTAGTATGTATGTAGTATGTATGTAGCATGCATGTAGCATGCAGTATGTATGTAGCATGCATGTAGTATATATGTAGTATGTATGTAGCATGCATGTAGTATATATGTAGTATGTATGTGGTATGTATGTAGCATGTAGTATGTATGTAGCATGCATGTAGTATATATGTAGTATGTATGTAGCATGCATGTAGTATGTATGTAGTATGTATGTAGTATGTATGTAGCATGCAGTATGTATGTAGCATGTATGTAGTATGTATGTAGTATGTATGTAGCATGCATGTAGTATATATGTAGTATGTATGTAGCATGCATGTAGTATGTATGTAGTATGTATGTAGCATGCAGTATGTATGTAGCATGCATGTAGTATATATGTAGTATGTATGTAGTATGTATGTAGTATGTATGTAGTATGTATGTAGCATGCAGTATGTATGTAGCATGTATGTAGTATGTATGTAGTATGTATGTAGCATGCATGTAGTATGTATGTAGTATGTATGTAGTATGTATGTAGTATATATGTAGTATGTATGTAGCATGTAGTATGTATGTAGCATGCATGTAGTATGTATGTAGTATTTTTTTTTTTTCTTTTTTTTTTCTTTTTTTTTTTTAACATTTAACACATTAGCCGGATGATGGGACTACTACTGTCCCATCATTGGCTAATGTGTCAATCACTGTCATGGTAGCAGGCATCGCCAGATGGGACTTGTAGTCCCATCGGACGATGCTTGCACAGACCCCCGGACATCAGCACAGCCCCCCGGCAGGCCGGCACAGCCCCCCGGCAGGCCGGTACAGACCCCCACAGGGTGCACAGACCACCGGCAGGCTGGCACAGCCCCCCGGCAGGCCGGTACAGACCCCGGGCAGTCCACACAGCCCCCCGGCAGGCCGGTACAGACCCCCACAGGGTGCACAGACCACCGGCAGGCCGGCACAGCCCCCCGGCAGGCCGGTACAGACCCCCACAGGGTGCACAGACCACCGGCAGGCCGGCACAGCCCCCCGGCAGGCCGGTACCGACCCCGGGCAGTCCACACAGCCCCCCGGCAGGCCGGCAGAGACCCCCGGAAGGCCCGAAATGACGGCGCATCATGATGCGCACACACCGCGCATCATGATGACGTCAGGCCGTCAATCAACTGAACTTCCGATTCCGATGCCGAATTCCGATATTGAAAAAATATCGGAAGTCGGTATCGGAATTCCGATACAGCAAGTATCGGCCGATACCCGATACTTGCGGTATCGGAATGCTCAACACTATCCATGACCCATGAAAACAGATCAAAATGTGTTGTCGGAACAAATGATAGTCCCCTATTCAGGACTTCTAACTCTTGTGATGAAAGGATATGTTCACTCAAATTAACAATCTGATTATCACCTACATTCTCTGATTTCGTTTCCTCAAATCATAGCCCAAAGGGGCTCTTTGGTCCAAAAAAGATGAGGCTGAAGAGGATGCCGAGGAGGACGGTACTGTATTTGAGGACCCTGAGGCATGCTTTCCCATTGTGGGGCCCGGATGATTGTAACCCCGTCCTCTGCCACCATGTTGACCTCCTGAGCCTCCTCTTTGATTTCGCCATTTCCCCCTGAAAAAATGGCCTCCTCCTCTCCCCCTCTGTCTCCATGATGTGCCCACAAACCCTCTCTCAGTATCTGATGTCTCTGCTTCAGAAGAAGACAATTCCGATCCTATGTCTTTTGGGACCTCAAAATTATATGCCTTATTGACCTTAAATTCGTTTGAGTCCCTTAAAAACTGTGTATGCTTTCGATTTTTTATCTGATTCTGATACCTCTCAATAGACACCTGCAATGTGCTTTCCTTTCTATTGAAGTCAGGATCAGATTTAAACTTTAGAGTCTTTTTGATAAGGTCATTAAGTTTATTTGAGATACTTTCAAGATTTCTGTTTTCTTCTTCCAAAATAATTTTCATAAATCGGATGGAGGAAGCAATGGATTCTTCCCTTCACAATTTGAGGAGGCTGGGGCTACTAATCCTGGGGGAAGGGGAAATATTAATACACAACCCCCTTGGCACAATGTTGTTTTTAATGTAATTTTCCAGTGCTTTAATTTCCCACCAGGATTTTAGGTAGTTCTTGTAACAAATAGTTAATTCTTAAAAAACGGAGTATACAGAGGGGGTAAGATCACTTCCCGTATAGTTAGCTTCAGCAGAGACTACTCGGTTAGCCTCAGTCGCCCAGGACTCAACATTTATTGGTCCTGACAGAAAGCCAGCCATAATATTAGAGACTCATCAAAAATAGATTTCAAAGAAAATTAGTTATATATACCGGCTCATAAACAAAAACTAATTTTAAAATGTCTTTACTTTATTGATAAAAACCACAAAACACAAAAAACACAAACCAAGCTAAGATAATAAATAGCATAGAACTATAAAGTGCTACAATAGTGAATTACATTACAAAGCATTATAACATATATCTAAAACGATGATCTTGATGATCTTCAGCAAATTCATAAATAGACAAGTAGCAAAAAAATATATATACTACTTAGGCCTCTTTCATACTTCAGTTTTTTACAATCAGTCACAATCCGCCAGGTTTTGAAAAAAACGGATCCTCAATTTTCTTTTGAGGATCCGTTTTTTTTCCCCCATTGACTTCCATTAATGGCGGATTGTGACGGATTGCTGTCCGTTGCATCCGTTTTTTTTGAGGATCCGCCAAAAGTTGCTGTCCGTCACCATCCTCAAAGATTTCAAAATGGAGCTTGCAACGTTTTTTTTCTCTGGCGGATCCTCCAGACACACATTTAACCCGAAATTCTTTCTGGGTGCCGGACAAAAAAAAAAATTTTCTCTCTCTCTCCTTTAAATTTCCTCATTTTCAGGATCCGTCTGAAAACGGATCCTGTGGCAGCCGTTCACATCACTTGACAACGGATCCGCTTGTCTGACTTTTTGGCGGATTTGAACTGATGCAAAAAACTGAAGTGTGAAAGAGGCCTTACAGAATAAGTAATGGGAGGTCAGACAATCCGAGGTCAGGTCCAGGAAATTGCGCAGTACAACAAGGAGAAGACAGAGACGAAATCCAATTCACAAGCCGAGGTCAGGAAAACCAGAAAGACAAGAGAGTTTACAGGGAGCAGGCCCAAGAGAAGTCAGGTCACAAGCAAAGAGTATCGCTAGCGAGATCGCTGCTGACTCACAAGTTTTGTGACGCAACAGCGACCTCATCAGCGATCTCGCTGTGTGTGACACTTATCAGTGACCGGCCCCCCCCCGCCGGGTATTGCTGATCGTGCAGGAATGTCCTGGGCCTTTTTTTGATCGTTGGTCTCCCGCTGGCCAGCACGTGTCATGTGGCAGCGGGAGACCATCGATCAGCAAGCTCCCAGTGCTGTAAGCAGACGCTGGGAGCTGGTATCCAAGGTAAACAGCTGGTAACTAAGCACGCAAGTCGCTTAGCTACCCGCTGTGTACCCTGGATACCAGCGTGCTCGCGCTGGGAGCTGTTATCCAAGGTAAACAGTGGGTAATTAAGCGCCGCACACGCTTAATTACCTGCTGTTTACCTTGGATGCCAGCTCCCAGCGCGAGCACGCTGGTATCCAGGGTAGACAGTGGGTAACTAAGTGACACGCGCTTAGTTAGGCCTGTTTCACACTTCAGTTTTTTGCCATCAGTCAAAATCCGCCAAAAGATGAAAATGGCGGATCCACTAAAAATGTGTAAAAACGGATGCCAGCTGATGGTACGGATCCGCTATACAGATTTTTGTACGGATCCCTCAAAAAGCGGATCCGTTCCATCCATTTTTCACATCCGTTGGATCCGTTTTCTTGCGGATCCGCTTTTCCACACCACCAAAATGGGATGCTCCCAAATATGATTCGCTCTTGGAGAATGCTCCCAAATGTGGTTGGATACTGGAAACTAGGGAGAAATATATCTAGGGCGTTGTGATACAATTTCTTTGAAAGGTTTTAGAGCTAGTGGCAGCGATGGAAGGAGTTAGTGCGAGTATGGAAGGATTTATTGCGAGTATTGACAGCTTCTGTGTGGAATTTGATCTTCACTTGAATTGGTTGGCAATTATTGCTCTCCAGAGGGAGAAAAGAAGATTGCGAATCCTGTGTATGAGGAGACGGCACCAGTGGATTCATCCCATTAATGCGCAGAGGTTTACCCGTGGCGTTTTTTCCACACTATACCTGGAATTGAGGGATAATCCGGACAAGTTCTTCAACTACGTGCGCATGAGGCTGGAATTGTTCGAGATATTGGTGGATCGTGTCGGAGAACAAATCCGGAGAAGGGACACACAAATGCGGTTTTCTATATCACCGGC
The DNA here is from genome assembly GCF_039654945.1 of Dendrobates tinctorius. Classification (NCBI taxonomy): domain Eukaryota; kingdom Metazoa; phylum Chordata; class Amphibia; order Anura; family Dendrobatidae; genus Dendrobates; species Dendrobates tinctorius. The sequence continues at coordinate 810,954 of NW_027361797.1, forward strand.
GGAGCGTTTGATGGTGACCCTTCGGTAAGTAATCTACTTTTTGAAATGTTTCAGATTCTGCAGGCTTTTATTGTTATGTTATGGCTTGTAGTTTGTATTAATTTTACTTTTTTTTCCCCCTTTTTTTAACAGATTCCTGGCAACTGGAGAATAATTCACCTCCCTCCATTTCCAGTTCTGGATTGGGATTTTAACTATTTCTGGAATTATCCAACAGACTTGCTGGGCATTGTGGGATTCTCTACAGGAGGAATACATCCCAGAGCCAACACAGGAGAGGTGGCTGGAGATTGCCGACAAGTTTCAACAAATCTGCCAGTTTCCAACTGCATCGGTGCCGTGGATGGCAAGCATATTCGGATTGTGAAACCCATGGGATCTGGTTCACAGTTTTACAACTATAAGAAATACTTTTCTATTGTCCTTATGGCCTTTTCGGACGTAAACTGCAAATTCATTGCCGTGGACATTGGTGCATACGGTCGTTCAAATGACTCTCAGGTCTTCAAGATGTCCACCATGGGCCGTCGCTTGTATGGAGACAATTTTGACTTCCCACCTCCAAGACCACTCCCTGGAACAACAGGCCCACCAATGCCTTTTGTGTGCATTGGTGACGACGCTTTTCAGCTTTCTAAACACCTCCTCAAGCCATATGGTAGTCGTGGATTAACAAACCGGAAAGAAATATATAACTATCGGTTAACCAGAGCGCACAGAGTGGTGGAGTGCGCGTTTGGAATTTTAACTGCCAAATGGAGAGTCCTGTTGACGGCCATTAAAATGAAAACAGAGACTGTGGATGAGGTGGTGAAGGCCTGTGTCATCCTGCACAACTTTGTCCTTTCAAAGGAACCTGTTTCCATAGAAGACAATCTGTCTGAAACCACCTTGTGGGATTATGAGCAGCAAACTTTGAGGAGTACTGGCTCAGTGGCAAGAATGAGGGACACCTTTGCAGACTATTTTCTGACACCAGAGGGACAAGTGGACTGGCAAGATGACATGATATCATTTTTTTTTTTAATATACCAATTGTGGGTACCAAGTGTTTGTTTTGTTTTTTTTTACTTTTACACTTTGAAATATTACCAAGTGTTGGGTATAGCATTGTGTTACCAAGTGTTGGTTTTTTTTCAACTTTTACACTGTGAAATGATTCCAAGTGTTGGGTCTTACCAAGCATTGTGTTACCACGTGTTTTGTTTTACCAAGTGTTGTTTTTTTTTAAAGTTTTACACTTTGCAATGTTACCAAGTGTTGGGTACCAAGCGTTGTTTTACACTTTGAAATTTTACCAAGTGTTGGGTACCAAGCGTAAAGTTTTACACTTTGCAATGTTACCAAGTGTTGGGTACCAAGCGTTGTTTTACACTTTGCAATGTTACCAAGTGTTGAGTACCAAGCGTTGTTTTACACTTTGAAATGTTACCAAGTGTTGGGTACCAAGCGTAAAGTTTTACACTTTGAAATGTTACCAAGTGTTGGGTACCAAGCATTGTTTTACACTTTGAAATGTTACCAAGTGTTGGGTACCAAGCGTAAAGTTTTACACTTTGCAATGTTACCAAGTGTTGGGTACCAAGCGTTGTTTTACACTTTGAAATGTTACCAAGCGTTGTTTTACACTTTGAAATGTTACCAAGTGTTGGGTACCAAGCCTTGTTTTCCACTTTGAAATGTTACCAAGTGTTGGGTACCAAGCGTTGTTTTACACTTTGCAATGTTACCAAGTGTTGGGTACCAAGCGTTGTTTTACACTTTGAAATTTTACCAAGTGTTGGGTACCAAGCGTAAAGTTTTACACTTTGAAATTTTACCAAGTGTTGGGTACCAAGCGTTGTTTTACACTTTGCAATGTTACCAAGTGTTGGGTACCAAGCGTTGTTTTACACTTTGAAATGTTACCAAGTGTTGGGTACCAAGCGTAAAGTTTTACACTTTGAAATGTTACCAAGTGTTGGGTACCAAGCGTTGTTTTACACTTTGAAATGTTACCAAGTGTTGGGTACCAAGCGTAAAGTTTTACACTTTGCAATGTTACCAAGTGTTGGGTACCAAGCGTTGTTTTACACTTTGAAATGTTACCAAGCGTTGTTTTACACTTTGAAATGTTACCAAGTGTTGGGTACCAAGCGTTGTTTTACACTTTGAAATGTTACCAAGTGTTGGGTACCAAGCGTAAAGTTTTACACTTTGAAATTTTACCAAGTGTTGGGTACCAAGCGTTGTTTTACACTTTGCAATGTTACCAAGTGTTGGGTACCAAGCGTTGTTTTACACTTTGAAATGTTACCAAGCGTTGTTTTACACTTTGAAATGTTACCAAGTGTTGGGTACCAAGCGTTGTTTTACACTTTGAAATGTTATCAAGTGTTGGGTACCAAGCGTAAAGTTTTACACTTTGAAATTTTATTTTACCAAGTGTTGGGTACCAAGCATTGTTTTACACTTTGCAATGTTACCAAGTGTTGGGTACCAAGCGTTGTTTTACACTTTGAAATGTTACCAAGCGTTGTTTTACACTTTGAAATGTTACCAAGTGTTGGTTACCAAGCGTTGTTTTACACTTTGAAATTTTACCAAGTGTTGGGTACCAAGCGTTGTGTTACCAAGTGTTGTGTTACCAATTTTTTTTTTTTTTTAAAACTTTAACACTGTGAAATGATACCAAGTGTTGGGTTTTACCAAGTGTTGTGTTACCAAGTGTTCGTTTTTTCTTTACCTTGTACACCACCGGTGTACTGTGAAATGTTACCCAGTGTTGTGTTACCAAGTGTTGTGTTTTGTTTACCTTTTACACCACTGGTGTACTTTGAATATTTCCCAACAAATATGTGAATTTTTCAAAGTTTTTTTTTTTTTTTTAAACGTTTTTTTTTTGGTTGGTATCTTAACCTTTTTGAAAAAAAATTTTAATTTTTTTTTTGGTGTATATATTACCTTTTTTTTTTAAGAAAAAAGAAATTACAACATTACAAATGATGATACTGTTGGGTGGAGATAGTATCGGAGGGGTTAACAGGGTTGACCACATCGAGGTGGGGGTAGAGGACTGGGGAGGGAGTTGGTGAGGATCAGAAGTGGAAGGGGCGTTTAAAACATGTGGTTGGGACAGGAGTGGATGGACAGACGAGGTTTGTGGGTACATTGAAGGTGTATGGTGAGGGCATTGGGGTATAATGCAATGGGGAAGGAAGGTACTGGGAAGAATGGAATGGGGAACTAGAGAAAGGAGAGGGAGTGGTAGGAGGAGTGATGGTTGTATGATGGATGGTGGTGGAAGGATGGACTGTGGAAGGATAGACAGGGGGAGGATGGACAGGGAGAGGATGGGATGCTTCTGCTAGTACCTCCACTAGAGCATTCTGACAGGCTTGCATCACACGCATCTGCTGGTGAGTACTTAAACCTTCCATTTGCCGGACAACGGATTGAAAAAAGATATGTCTCGGCGTCTGGTTTGATTCTAAATTCATCTGTTCCATGTATCTTCAGAGTTCCATGATACTTTGATTGATCATGGTCAACCCAGAAGATAAACAGAGGGGTCGGATACCTCGATGTGGTCACCGGGGCTGGTCTCACAAGGGATCACTCCAGAGGGAGGCAACTCTGATGCAGGCTCCCGAGTGCTGCAGATGGTGCTAAAAAAAGAGAAAAAAAATATATTAAATATATTGATATTTAATTTAACTCTGCTGAAAAAAAATTTGGTTAAACATTTAAACATTTCTACTACAGAAATGGTTTGTGGAATATTTACTTTCTGCACACCATAGTCGATCGGAGGAACCCCAGGGCTCTGTAGTTTTTGTACTGGGGTCCTCGGTGTCCTCCCGATCCACTCGGGGCCTGCATCTCCTTGTTGTAGTCCCTCTTGAAGTGATCCCTGAGCGACCGCCACCGTGTGATAACCCTTTCACCTCTGAAGAATAAAAAAAGGGGTTTAGTATTCAACACTTCACATGCTGGAATATAAGTTACTGAAGTTGTAATACTTACACACTAAATCCCTGGCCCTCGCATTGAGCTCCTCCCAGTTCTCTATAACTGCAGAACACACCTCATCCCAGAGCCGTCGGGTGGTTGGTTGGTCGGCGTGTAAACGGTTTCCCATGTTCCACAGCGGCTCCCGGTTTTCAACCTCATGGATGAGGCCATCAGTGTCTATTATCACACCCTCCTCGAGTTGTCTCCGGGGAGCACGCTGTGAAACCTGTGAAGAAAAAAAAATTAAAAAAAATTACATTCTATTCAAACACATGATGTTCATTTACTCAATTATCCAAATAGGGTGACTTACCGTTTGCCGACCACCAGAGGCATCACCTCGACAACCCTGGGTTGTCCTGGGAGTCGCTCTAGTGCGGGCACCGGATTCTGAAGACTGTAAAATAAAAAAAAAAATTTTTGTTTGGATGGATGCGTAGTTATTGTGTGTGCGCTGTGATGAATGTTTGTGTTGGGTGTAGCATTATGTATGTGTGTATGTGCTAAACTTACACTCTGCGCACCCCCTCCTTGTGTCTCTCCACCCTGCATGTCTCCTCCTGGAAGCTCCTCTGAATCAACTTCCTGTCAAAACATAATACATGGATATAGGGTTTAAACAAAACAAAATAGAGTTAAAAAAAAAATTTTTTACCCTTCGCCACAACAGCACCCACTGGAGGTATCGGATCCGCCCCATTTGGAACAGGAAACCCTACAGGAAAGATAAAAGGGGGCGGTCCGCCTTTCCTCCTCAGTTTTGGTTTCCTGTTCCAAACGGAGCCACGATATCCTTCAGGAAAGAATACCTGGGCCAGGCATGCCGCCTGTGCAGTCTCCATGTGAACGGCAGGGGCTGCGGTCAGGAGGCAGCGTCGGGGGAGATTCCGCTAGACGGCTCCCCCCTCATCTGGTGAACGAAGGGTGATGACGGGGTCCGGGGAGGGCCGCCCCGTCTCACCCAGGAGAGCGCCGGTAGGCACCGGGACGCACCGCTACTGGGAGTGGTAAGAGCGCCAGTGGCGCAGAACAGAGGAGAAAAAAAAAAAAAAAAAAAGAAGAGGTTTTTTTTTTTAAATAAAAAGCACCAGTAACGGTGGCGGTGCATAGAGAGAGGGACCGCATGGAGAGCGGGGGCCGCACATCAAAGCGGCGCGGTAGCCGGCCGGCGCAGAGTCTCCTGACCCCCCGGAAGTAATGGTTGAACTTCCGGGGCGGGATGGCTGAGAGCGCGTCGGGGCATGCGCGCGGTGATCCCAGGGAGGAGGAGCAACTTCCGGGGGGACGGCAGGAAGAAAAAAAAAAAAAAGAGGCAAATTATTTAAACAGCGGCGCAGCTGAGCGGCGATGCAGCAATGTCGTCCCCAACGGAAGCGCACGCTCCAGCGGGGGATTCTGCAGGAGGTAGCTCCACCAGGGACCGCAACACCGGCCGCAGGAATGAAGCAGGAGAATCAAGGCCTAGGACGGGATCTCAGCCATCTGATCCGGTAATATAAGGCTTCACTGGATGAGTGTGCAAAGTATATACTCTGCCTACTAAGCTGACCTCTCCCCCCCCCCGCCTTGGTGTCCCCTTCTAGACAAAGAAAAAGGATAAATCCAAGCTTAAAGAATGTGCGTTATGCTCTGAACCTCTCCCTGACTCCTACCCTAAGAAGCTCTGTAAGCAGTGCACCAGAGAGACAAAGCAGGGGGCCGCATTGTCGACAAAAGACATTAGAGCTATAATCAGGGAGGAGATACAGGCTATTAACCGCGCCAAAACTCCCTCAGAGACTGGCAGCAAAAAGCAGTTAACCCTCAGCTCAGAGTCAGAGGAAGAAGGGGGGTTAATCTCTGACTCCTCACTCACATCCTCGTCGTCATCAGACATGGAGGGACGGTCATGTTTCCCCCTGGATAGTGTGGACAACCTAGTCAAATCGGTGAGAAGCACTATGGGGTGTGAGGAACCAAGGGGTGCCCCAACCGCACAAGACATAATGTTTGCGGGATTGGCGGAAAAGAAAAGGAGAGCGTTCCCGGTAATACCGGCAATTAAGGCCCTAATAAAGAGGGAATGGGAAAAACATGACCAAAGAAGTTTTCTCCCATCAGCCTCAAAAAGAAAGTATCCATTTAGCGATGAGGAGCTATTAAAATGGACCAAAGTGCCAAAAGTGGATGCCGTTATATCCTCTACCTCGAAACAATCGGCTATTCCAGTAGAGGACGCAGGCTTGTTGGCAGACCCGTTAGACCGCAAGGCAGAATCATCATTGAAGAGGTCTTGGGAATCTACCACGGGTATTTTTAAGCCAGCGGTAGCCAGCACATGCACCACTAGATCTATGCTCGTGTGGTTGGACCAGCTGGATCAACAAATCGAGCAAAACGTGTCCAGAGAAAAATTACGGGCCGCTATCCCATTAATTAGAGGGGCAGCTGCCTTTATGGCTGATGCGTCGGCGGACACTCTACGGCTGGCAGCAAGATCAGCAGCTCTTGTGAACAACGCCAGAAGGGCGTTGTGGATGAAGAGCTGGAAGGGGGACGCGCAATCAAAGGCTAAGATTTGTGCAACCCCATGCGAGGGTGAGTTTCTCTTCGGGAAAGAGTTAGACACTATACTCGCCAAAGCAAAGGAGAGGAAGTCGGCCCTCCCTGACGCTTCTATCCCTTTCTATAGGAGAACCTTTAAGAGGCGACCGTTTGGAAGAAGGAGGCAAACGGAAAGATCAAATAGATGGGCCGCAAAAGAAGAGAAACAAAAGGGTACCATGTTCAGGGGTCCAACATTCCGAAGGGAAAATAGAAATTAAAAAATCAGACCCACCAGTAGGGGGTAGATTACGGTTCTTTTATCCAAAATGGGAACAAATATCCTCAAACCCATGGATCTTGGGTATTATTAAAGAAGGAATGAAAATAGAATTCCTTCAAAACCCTTATGATTTCTTTATCCTAACCCGCCTTAACTCTATGGCCCAACAAAAGGCCCTCGAAGAAGAAATTCGGAGCCTACTATGCAAGGGGGTTTTAGTGGAGGTCCCAGAGGGACAGGAAGGTAGAGGCTTCTACTCTCCTTTATTTTTAATTTCCAAACCAGGTGGTACGTTTAGAACAATTATTAATTTAAGGAAGCTTAATACGTTTATAAAAAATTATAAGTTTAAGATGGAATCAATCAGATCCACCATAAAGCTTCTCTTTCCAAATTGTGTGATGGCGGGAATTGACTTAAAAGATGCTTACTATCATCTTCCTATCCATAATAGATACCAAAAATATCTAAGGGTCACAGTGGTGTTCAATGGCAAGGTCCGTCATTTTCAGTACACAGCCATGCCTTTCGGCCTCTCTACAGCGCCAAGAATCTTCACCAAGGTGATGGCAGAGGTGATGGCCTATGTTCGTCAAAAAGATACTTTAATCGTACCTTACTTAGAGGACTTCCTAATAATCGGGAACTCGGATACCCAATGTACCGAAAGAGTGGCTGATGCAATCTCATCTTTGCAGGACCTAGGCTGGATCATCAATATACAGAAGCCCAGGCTCGTTCCGCAATCCCTCCAGATGTTTTTGGGGTTCCAATTGAACTCCATAACCCAGAAATATCTACTTCCTCAGGTAAAGATTGCACTAACAAAAGAGAAAGTAGAGGCAGCCATAGATAGACCACGCATGTCTCTGAGAGGGGCAATGTCGCTATTGGGGTCGCTAGATTCCTGTGCCCCTGCAGTCCGGTGGGCCCATTATCATGTCCGCACACTTCAGCATCAGATCCTCCAGGAGGAGAGGCGACATGGTGGTCACCTCGAGAGCAAGATAACTCTAACTCAGGAGGTCTTGACTTCTCTGGAATGGTGGTTAGATGATGACCATCTATCCTCAGGAGTCCCATGGGTCATAGTACCATCTGGTATCCTAACCACCGACGCTAGCCCCCAAGGCTGGGGAGCCCATATGGGGAATAGCTTTTGTCAAGGAAGATGGAATAGAGAGGAAAGAGAATACTCGTCTAATTTAAAAGAACTGACAGCAGTATACTATGCTCTACATCATTTCCTTCCACAGCTCCAACAGAAACATGTCAGGATCCTGTCGGACAACACCACCACAGTGGCCTACATAAACAGACAAGGAGGTACTCAATCAGAGACTCTGATGTCTTCTGCGGCAAGAATCTTAAGCTTAGCCGAAAGCAATTTGTTGTCCCTCTCAGCTCTTCATATCAGAGGAGAGGACAACCAAGAAGCAGATTTCTTAAGCCGACACACACTTCGGCAAGGGGAGTGGTGCCTCAATCGCCAAATCTTCCAGAACATAGTAGCTCTATGGGGGCATCCTCAAGTGGACCTCTTCGCCACAAGGGAAAACAGACAAACAAAGACCTTTGCTTCCCTGTCTCCAGCAGATCACCCAGACATACTGGATGCCCTCCAGGCCTCATGGAAATTCAAGCTGGCATACGCCTTCCCTCCATTGATTCTCCTGCCACAAGTGATTCGGAAAATCAGAGAGGAAAAGGCGAGAGTAATCCTGATAGCACCATACTGGCCCAAGAGACCGTGGTTCTCGTGGCTACGAATTATGTCAGTGACAGATCCTTGGGTTCTCCCCTCAAACCCCAACCTACTCTCCCAAGGCCCTTTCTTCCACCCTCAAGTGGACAACTTACACTTGACGGCGTGGAACTTGAAAGGCACCTATTAAGATCAAGAGGGTTTTCGGAATCATTAATTACTACGCTCCTACAGAGCAGGAAGCAGTCCACAACCCAAATTTATAAAAGAATATGGAAGAAATTCCTACAGTTTCATACAGCATCTCATACAGCAGAAGTCCCGATAGTTCCTATCTTAGAATTCCTACAAAAAGGGAAGGAATTGGGCTTGTCAGTAAACACACTGAAAGTACAGGTGTCTGCGTTGGGGGCGCTGTATGGCCATAATATAGCAGGGAATAAGTGGATATCACGATTCATTACAGCATGTGAAAGAATAACTCCGGTTCACATACCCACAATCCCTACATGGGACTTAAACTTGGTGTTAGAAGCCCTGACAGAAGAACCTTTTGGACCGATAGATACGATATCCCTTAAATATTTATCATTTAAGACCGCCCTCTTGGTAGCACTGACATCCGCTAGGAGAGTGGGTGATATCCAGGCCCTGTCCATAGATCCACCCTTTTTGCAGGTATACCGGGATAGATTAATATTAAAGCCAGACCCCTCATACCTGCCTAAGGTATCAACAAAGTACCATAGGTCTCAGGAGATACTCCTCCCAACCTTCTTTGAAGATCCCTCCACTCCGGAAGAGCAGAAATTCCACACTTTGGACGTCAGAAGAACTGTCCTAAAGTATATTGAAAGGTCCGAGAGCTGGAGGCAGTGTAGGGCTCTCTTCATTTCTTTTCAGGGCTGTAAAAAAGGGTATGGAGTCACAAAGAGCACCATTTCCCGATGGATCAGGGATGCCATTCGTTTAGCCTACTCTGCAAGAAATGAAGAACCTCCGGAAGACATCAGAGCACATTCCACCAGAGCAATGGCGGCCTCCTGGGCGGAGAGGGGAGACGTTCCAATTGAAACCATATGTAAGGCGGCAATTTGGTCATCCCCTTCTACCTTCTATAGACACTATAGACTTGACCTTTCGTCTACTTCTGACCTAAGCTTTGGCAGGACTGTCCTTAGCACGGTGGTCCCACCCAGGTGATGGTCTCTGGAATCTCTCCAGTGTGTGCTGTCGTGGCGAAGGGTAAAAAGCCGGATTACTTACCGGTAATGCTCTTTTAATGAGTCCACGACAGCACCCGCTCACTTCCCTCCCTGCTAGAAATATCAATATTAAAAGTATATCTGCTAAAGTTGGATAAGTAAAGTTACAAGTACAAGACATTGCCTAATCCTTGGCGGTCCTCCTGGTACTCTGAAATGCAAAACTGAGGAGGAAAGGCGGACTGCCCCCTTTTATCTTTCCTGTAGGGTTTCCTGTTCCAAATGGGGCGGATCCGATACCTCCAGTGGGTGCTGTCGTGGACTCATTAAAAGAGCATTACCGGTAAGTAATCCGGCTTATTTATCTCAGCTCGCTGATGATGTGAGGGGGAGCTTTCAGGAGAAGACATCACTACGGTCTGGATTGCGGGTCAGCTGTGGTGGCTGCTGCGGTCCTTCCTGAAGTGATCTGTAAGTATAAAGACACTTGTTAAGCTACTATACAAAGGATAACAAAAGCTTTCAGGCCTTTATACTTACTGGGAAATTGAAGTTGTTCCTATGCGGATCTGATGCGGCCTGTAGGGTCTCCTGCGGTGTGTGTGGCTGCTGCTGCATCTCTGCAGTCCTTTCTGAACCGATCTGCAAGTATAAGGACACTTGTTAAGCTACTATACAAAGGATATCACAAGCTTTCAGGCCTTTATACTTACTGGGAAAACTGAAGTTGTTCCTATGCGGATCTGAAGCGGCCTGTAGGGTCTCCTGCGGTGTGTGGCTGCTGCTGCTGCTGCATGCTTCCTGAAATGATATGAAAGTGAAAAAAAAAATTAAATAACATGAAAAAAATCTTCATTGGTATGTAATTTGTGTAATTCCCTGAAACTAAGTATACGCACAGTTTTAAGTGTTTGCATGTGTAAATTCCCTTACAATCTCTCACTGAGAGTGTAACCACAGTGATTGCAGGTGTGTAATTCCTATGTATACCCACACTGTGTGTTTGCATGTGTTTGAATTCCCTGAAAAAATCTCAGAGAACAGTGATTGAAGATATGTAATCCCACACTTTGTGCATGCATGTGTTGGAATTCCCTGAAAAAGTGTAACCGAGTGTAACCACAGTGATTGAAGGTCTGTAATTGCTGTGTATACCCACACTTTGTGTTTGCATGTTTTTGAATTCCCTGAAAAACTCTCACCGAGAGTTTAACCAGTGATTTAAGGTGTGTAATTGCTGTGTATACCCAGAATTTTTTGTTTGCATGTTGCAATCTCTCACTTGAGAGTATAACCACACTTGTATACCAAAAAATTAATGTACCTTTATGGTAACTTAATTTTACCTTGTTTTAAAATGATACTACGGAGATTTTTGCAAAACAGTTTATTTTTTTTTTTTACTTTATAATTTTTTTTCTTCCCACAAATAGGAGCTACTCCGCTCTTTATTTTAAATACCACAATAAATGGAAAAAAACAAAACACTGATATACAACAGATACACCACAATTGCAAATATGAAAATAAAATACAATAAACATGCAACAGAAAAACAGTTGAAGTATGAAAAAAAAAAAAAACACACAAACACGCATGACACACACATAGGCAGGCCACACACACACACACACACACACACACACACACACACACACACACACACACACATGCTCCAGGGGTCTTGCAGGTGGAAGACTTGCAGCTGGGCAGGCAGGTTTTATAGCTCTAGATTGGTCTTCTGTCAGTCTGGCTGTTGAAGGATGTGTGGCTCTGTATCTTCAGTGTGGCTGGTGCCGGATGTCTTGGCCCAATTACACCGCATACAATACCAGTTACACTACACAATCACAGCATAAATAATACAATAAAATTACAGTAGTATGAAAATAAAATGCAGTACACATGCAACAGAAAAAAAAAAGTATGAAAAAAAAAAATACACACACACACACAGACATGCAACACTCGCAGACCACACACACACAGGCAGGCCATACACACACACACACACACACAGAAATGTCACACACAAATAGGTTTACTCACACTTTCAGGCGTGTTGGTACTGGTGCTGTCACTGGCAGGCCACTCTGTCCTGGCTCAGTGGTGGCAGGCCTCTTGACTTGCTGATGGCAGGTGCTGGCTTCTGGTGGCAGGCCTCTTGATGCTGGCTGGCTGGCAGATGCTTGCTGGCTGTCAGGCTGTATTCTCTTCCGTCTTGATGCTGCTACTGCATGCCTGGGCCCAATTAGCCCACCTTATATAGTTTTGGGACTGTGTGGAAAAGTATCTTTTTTTCTGGGCATGCCTCAGTGCGATTTAGCGGATTCCACCGGCGGATTCCGCAAAATAGCGGATCCCGGCGGATCCGCCGCCCATAGGCGTCCATTCTACCGCATGGCGGATGACGGCGGATCCGCCGTCGTCCGCCATTTTGACGGTGAAAAAAAACGTTGCAAGCTCCGTCCCCCTCAGACAGAATCCGCCAGGAATTTGGCGGATCTGCCGAATAGCCGACGCAACGGACGACCATCCGCCAAAATCCGCCACTAATGTATCCCAATGGGAAAAAATGGCGGATCTGCCACAAGAAAAGCGGATCCGCCATTTTCAAATTTTGGCGGATTTTGACTGATGGCAAAAAACTGAAGTGTGAAAGAGGCCTTACCCGCGTCCTCGCTGGTCCAGATCTCTGGTGAGTCTGCCTGTTTGACAGCTCACCAGCGATCATGTAGCAACACACCAGCGATCCTGACCAGGTCATATCGTTGTCGGGATCGCTGGTGCGTCGCTATGTGTAACGGGACCGTAAATCCAGGAAGGGAATAAAGTCAGGCAGGGTCAGGCACAGAGAGCGCAGAGGGATCAATGTTACACAGGCAACAGCAAGTGTATGATTGATACTGGGGGAAGGACCTAGCATGCTTAAGTAGAAGACTAATCAAGGGCAATGAACACAGATGATTGCAGCACAGACACAGCACAAACTAACATATCAGAAAGGAACAGATTGGAGATCGTGAGAGAAGCCATAATTTTGGGTAATAGATCTTCATTGCCAGTAATATATCAATATATCTTGCCAGATACAATGGGATCAGAAGGTTATTTAGAAGAGTTAACTACAGTGCGTTTGCAACTGTACAACTGTAAAAAGGGAAAACCAAAACAGATTTAAACATACAATGATAAAAACAGTTAAAAAAAATCTGATAAAATCTAAGCAGGAGGGAATAAGTCGTTTAAAATGGCCGTCACTCTAAACGATGCACCAGCGATCCCGACAATGATACCACGCGCGTCACTTAATTACCCGCTGTGTACCTTGGATACCAGCTCCCAGCGCGAGCATGCAGGTATCCAAGGTACACACCACGCGTGCGCTTAGTTACCCGATATTTACTTTGGACACCAGGTCCCAGCATCTGTTATTGAGCTGGGAGCTCGCTGATCGTTGGTCTCCCGCTGCCACACGCGCGATGCGTGCTGGCCAGCGGGAGATCAACGATCAAAAAATGGCCCAGGACACTCCTGCATGATCAGCGATACCAGGCGGGGGGACCGGTCGCTGATGCATGTCACACACAGCGAGATCGCTGGCGAGATCGCTGTTGCGTCACAAAATCAGCGATCTCGCTAGCGATCTCGCTGTGTGTCACTGGGCCTTAAGGGGATCCTTTCATAAAAAAGGTGCAAAGTTTAGGGATTAGTTCAGACTATCTGGTTTTATTGTCCCTAAAGTAACAATCCACTTAAGTTTACATCAGGCCAGAAGCTGTTTGATGTTACTACCTCCTACAATATCTATCCCCCTAACCATGAATCAACTAGGGCAGGGGTGGGGAACCTCAGGCCCCAGGGCCATTTACGGCCCTTGATGACCTTTTATCTGGCCCTCGGGCAGATTCTCAGGGACTGCAGTGCTTTGGCAGGCAGCTGTATTTTGATTGCCACCAGCTCATTAATTTCTTCTTGCTCTGTGAGCACACACACGCAGTGTTCACTACTGAACACTGAAGCGCATGCAATGAAAGATTACGTCCTGACACAAGTGCCAGAGCCAGGATGTACTTTGTGGGAGGAATTTGTACGGCCCCCGAAGGATGGTATAAATATCCAACTGGCCCTTGGCAGAAAAACATTCCCCACCCCTGCCCTAGGGTCACAGTTGTGAACAGCTCTAAAATGTCTGGGAATAGTCTTTACCTCAGAGGGGTTGGCTACTGTCCTGGCTGCACCAATGTCCCGCTCATGCTCCCACACTCTCACTCTGAGTTCTCTAGATGTAAGCCCCACATAAATAAATGAGTAATTACAGGTGGCATAGTATATTACATTTGTATTACTACATGAGATATGTTCTTTAATTTGGAATTGCTTCTGTGGATGTGAAGCGCCCCAGACGCCGAGGGATACTCGGTGCCGGGCCCGTTAACTTCAATGGGAAATGTCACAGTGGCAGTGACCTGGTCCGTGGCCTCAGGCGGTCATGTAAAAGGGGTTGAATTGAATGGGGATAAAGTTTATGTATTGATTCATGACGCCAGTTGGAGTGTTCGACTGTAGTATAACCGGCACTGCAGATGATCACTGGGGGAGTAGATGGTGTTGGCAGTGCAGATGTTAAACCCTCTACAACCAGGGCTAACCCCCAGAGATTGTGATGGAAGTAGAAGGCACGGAGTAATCAGGCAGGATACAAGGAAAGTCACTTTATCATTTACTGTAGTTCAGGTGCAGTTCAAAGGCGATATTACAACTCTCACCAGGTTACAGTCTGCTCTGGAGAATGGGAGTTATCCTCTCTGCTGTGACTCAGTGAAACTTCCTGCTATTCTAATCCCTTCTGGGACCAAGGCTTCCTGGAGTTTAGACCTTCCCAGTATTGCCTCTACTCACTGTGTATTTCTCCTTCAGCAACTTGCAGCTTGAATCCTTTGTGAAGCAGTTCAAGTTCCCACTTGCACTATCCTTCACTGATCCTAGTTTTCTGCAGTATTTCCAAGGGAAAACACTTTACTGCTGGTTGTATAATCCCACACAGTCTCTCAGTTTACAACCCTGCTCTGAAAGCATGGATGGTCTAGGGGCTGGCTCCCTGATGCTTCTTTGCTTTGCTCCTAGAGGGACCATATGTCACCATGGCTGCCAGGAGCACTCACTTCCTTCTTCACACTGAAAACAGCAACTCTGCTCCTCCCCCTCCCAGCTAGGGTGTGTCTGCAAAGCTCTAAGCTTCAGGCAAGTGAGGGAGTGAGGTGAATTGTGTGTGTGTTGTGAAGAGCAGAGAAAGCATAACTCCCATTGCTCACAAAACATACAAAACAGTACATATTTAACCCTTTTGTGGCGGTAAAGACGTAGGGTGCCACAGATGGTATATGGCACATCTTACCATTAAAATCAACTATGTACTGCAAATAAGTAGTGATCATAAATTCATGTACTTTGGGGTATCACTACTCTGGGTCCTTAATTGCACTTTTTATGTGTTGTCCTTCATGTAATTGTATCAATAAAATGTTGTACTTTTATAAAACATAAACACTCCTGTTTTCTCCTTGTGCTATATGTTCTGTAACAGCAGTAAAAGCATATGGCCCAATGGCCTAATTTAAATGTATGATAGCAAAGGATAAAACCTTGAATAACACAGATAAAGTATGATGTCAAAAAAGAGCCCCTAAACATATATCATATCATACCCCCACTGTGAATTCCTCCACAGTACCCTCCATATGCACGGTATCATGACCCTACTTTACTCCCATTCCCCAGTCCCCCCAACAAAGAATGGTGACCCTGTAGGTATCGCAGGTACGCGGGATGCAGTGACCAGACGGGAGTCGGAGTGAACTTACAATGTAACTTTTATATATATGTTTATATCTATATGGGCTATCTTGAGTAACCGAAAAGCTACAACAGTTATCATCGCAGGGATCAGGACAATAATACACAGGTAACATGAACACGACTACCCGGTCGGAACCAGAAACTTTGGGGCCGCGGTATGGCCGACTACGGGTCCAGAAACTACAGGTTATCAACTACAATGTGTCACTTATCCTCCTCTGACGTCCGGCAGAGTGGTGGTCGGTGTCTCTTCGGCATCTCAGCCGCTGGGCCCAGCCAACGAAGATCTGATGCAGGCTTCTGGCGTTCCTACGCTCAGGTGGGGTGTAGGCACAACAGGCCCCTGTAGAGTTCCTCTGCGTTGCGCATCCCAGCGGAGGCGGGATGGCGAAGGCCGGGGCGTGTGGGCCACAGCCGCGGGCTGGGGCCGGACAGTGGCGGCCGCTAGTGGCAGCGGGCAGGTCACAGCCATGGGCTTGAGTTGGGCTGTGGCGGCCACGGATGGCAGCAGGCAGGTCGTGACCGCAGGCTGGAGGCGGGCAGCGGTGACCGTGAGTGGCAGCGGGCAGGCCACAGCCGCGGGCTGGAGTCGGGCTGTGGCGGCCACGGGCAGCAGCGGGGAGGCCACAGCTGCGGGCTGGAGTAGGGCTGTGGTGGCCACGGGCGGCAGCGGCTAGGCAGCGGCCGTGGGCTGGAGTCGGGCAGTCACGGAAGCGGGAAGCACGGTCGTGCGGTCCATGTCCCTCTGCTGGGCGGCTTGGTGCCGTCTCCTTCCTGTCCGTGGTGAGTCTTTCTCCAACCTCTCTAGTTGTCGCTCACTCCTTCTGGCTCTGGCTCTGACTCTCTGGCAACCTCCAGTCTTCCTGCTCCTTCTCTCCCACTCTGTCAAGTGCCCCCTGCTGGCGTCCTCAGCTCCTTTTATATTGGCTCCACCCCCACCCCTTCTAGAACTCTCCGGCCCATCCTCTAATTGTGTCCCCCAGAAACAGTCTCCCTAGGAACCTTGGTGACAGTCCCCTTGGTTCCTGCCCAGTTACACAGCGGAGACTCTCCCTCCTACAACCCGATCAAAGTATGATTCTCCAACTGTAATCCTCACACAGCCCTCCATACAGTATTATGCCACAAAAAGTTCTCCATGTAGTATAGTGGGCCTCACATAGTCCTCCATACAGTATAACGGAGCACTGCATTGCCTTCCGTACAGTATAATGGCCCAACATAGTGCTTCATAGAGAATAATGGCCAGAAAAAGTGCTCCATACCGTATAAAGGCCCCACATAGTGCTCCATACAGTATAATGGCCAGAAAAAGTGCTCCATACAGGATAATGGCCCACGTAGTAGTGCTCCATACAGTGTAATGGTTACAAACAGTGCTTCATACAGTATAATGGCCCCACATAGTACCTCATACAGTATAATGGCCCACATAGCGTTCCATACAATATACTGGCCCCACATAGTGCTCCATACAGTATAATGGTTCCACATAGTCTGGGCTGCCACTAGGAATTTCGGGGCCCCATACCGGCAAAATTTTCAGGGCCCCCATGAGACTCTGCCCAGGATCCACCCCTCGAACTGTCCACAGTCCCACAGCTCTCTATTGGAAAAACTCCACTTCTCACCAATCACACAATAACAGTTCCCATCACCAGATCACACATATAGCCAGCAGCTTTTGTTTTGGCAAACAGATTTTTTAAGCTGCCACCACGACAAGGTAGACTCTTTTGGCCGGGCCCTACTCTACTCTAACCTATTAATCATTTGTGAAAATATCCAATACAATTTAGGTATATTTTTAATTATTTTTCAATTTTTAAAATGACCAATAATATCACATACAGGGGACAAATACCACCGCACCATGAACAGACACCATATTACCACCACATAGTGACCTTTAATACCACATACAAGGAACAAATACTGCCACACCATGTCCAGACCACATATTACCACATACAAGGAACAAATACCACTACACCATGACCAGACCACATATTACCACCACATAGTGACCAAATAATAACACATACAAGGAGCAAATACCGCCTGTTATGATTGAGTCACTGTAGGAGGCAAAAACAGAAATGCTAGCTAAGTCCAGAAAACCAGAGAAGTTGGCAGCTATCGGATTGCAGACCCCTGAACCTATCAACACAACTAGCAGTAGCCGTGGGGGGTTCCTACGATGCCCTAGACCTCTCGATCACAGCCGGAGAATTAAATAGGCCTAAAGAAAGAAAGGGGAAATCTAAACTGCCCCAGAGCAGACCCCAAAGCAAAAGGCAGCCCCCAACATATAATGACGGTGAAGCGAGATGAAAATACTAACACAGACAGAAAGATAGACTGAGCAAAGAGGGGCCCAAGCTAACTTGATAGAAAAGGACAGGAAGGCTGCTGTCTGCAATCTGAGAAAAACCCTATGAAAATAAGAGCCAACAAACTGACAGTGAAAAAGGCCCTGAAGACGCTAGGCTTCAAAAAGCTATGTCAGCACTCAGGAATATACTGAAGACAGAGCTACAGGCAAAAGGAGATTCAGCTCACCCCAGCAGGGGATGGCAGAATACTGAAAAGCAAGGAAAACAAAAAACAAAACAAAAAGGCTAACAGCCAAAACAGAAAACTTAGCTTTAGGGAGCAGGAATCAGACTGGTGTCCTAGAAGTCCACAGAGAAATCACCCGCAGGGCAAAGGGCATCGGCAGCCTTATATCCAGTCTGTGACTCCACTCAGCCAGTCATCCTCATTAGACTCAGGTGCCTGATAATCAGGCTCACTACCTTCCTTCACCAGAATAGGGAGTTCACCAGACCCCAGTGACGAAGGGGAAAATGAACTCACAACAACCGCCACACCATGGCTGGACAACATATTACCACCACATAGTGACTGAATACTACAATACTGATCAGTAATAAAAAGACACAATACTAATATCACCATAAGTGCCATTATACACAGGATATCTGTGCTTAGTATGCAGTGTCTGTGTACAGGTAATACAGTAATCACTGGTGACATTGTACACAGGACCGCTGTATATAGTATACAGCGTATAGTGTCAGTGTATAGGTAACGCACTGACACACCAGTGACGTCACTAGGTGAAGTCTTTCATCTTCATCCAGCACAGACCGCCGTCACTTCTTCCAGCCAGGTCTTGTCTCTGCAGGAAATAACAGTTATCTAGAGCACCGCTTATTTTTTCCTCAACTTCTACACTACACCACATGAAGAAAAAAGGTGACACAGTGTCACTCTGCACAGTAACAGGACTGCCCCCCATTTAAAACAGTATCTTCAAAAAATAAAATAAATACATCACTGCAGTAATATTATTGCTTAATTAGCCCCTGTGGTAATAATATCCCGTATACTGGCCCCATGTGTCTGATTCCTGGCTCCAGCCATATGTTCTCCCATCTTGCCCTCATGAGTATGCATTCTACTACATATGATCTCCCCATCCTGCCCCATCTGTCCCATGATCTTGCCCCATCTGTCCCATGATCCTGCCCCATCTGTCTCCATCCTGCCCCATGATCCTGCACCACCTGTCTCCATCCTGCCCCATGATCCTGCACCATCATCCTGCTCCATATGTCTCCATCCTGCCCCATGATCCTGCCCCATCTGTCTTCATCCGGCCCCAAATTCCTGCCCCATCTGTCTCTATCGTGCCTCATATTCCTGCCCCATCTGTCTTCATCCTGCCCCCTGTATCTCCAATTCTGCCCCCTGAGTCTCCAATTCTGCTCCCTGTGTCTACAATCTTGCCCCCTGTGTCTACAATCCTGCCCCCTGTGCCCCCCAATCCTGTGTCTCCAATCCTGCTCCCTATGTCTCCAATCCTGCCCCCTGTGTCTCCAATCCAGCCCCTTCTCCAATCCTGTCCTTTGTCTCCAATCCTACCCCCTGTGTCTCCAATCCTGTCCCCTGTGTCTCCAATCCTGTCCCCTGTGTCTCCAATCCTGTCCCCTGTGTCTCCAATCCTGCCCCCTGTGTCTCCAATCCTGCCCTCAATTCTTTCATCATGCCCCTGTGTCTCCAATCCTGCCTCCTGTCTCCATTCTGCCCCCGTGTCTCCATTCTGCCCCAGGCAGGATGGACACATGTCTCCATCCTGCCGGCTTACCGCTTTCAATAAAAATAAGAATAAAACACTTTCTCCTTACCTTGCTGCGCTCTTGTGGCGAGCGATCTCTCCAGGCTGAAAGCTTGCACTCACCGGCGAATGACAGTGATGTCAGACGCTAGTGACATGCGCGATGACATCAGCTGCCAGCCTCCGATTGGCTGGCGGCTTTTATTTTCATGGCTCTACATTTTAAACTTCTGTGAAGCACTTGGGGGTTAAAAGTGCTCACCACACATCTAGATATGTTCCTTGGGGGATCTAGTTTCCAAAATGGTGTCACTTGTGGGGGGTTTCCACTGTTTAGGCACATCAGGGGCTCTCCAAATGTGACATGGCGTCATATCTCAATTCCAGCTAATTTTGCTTTGAAAAGTCAAAAGACGCCCCTTCCCTTCTGAGCTCTGCCGTGCGCCTAAACATCTGTTAACCCCCACATGTGGGGTATCAGCGTACTCAGGATAAATTGCACAACAACATTTGCGGTCCAATTTCTCCAGTTACCCTTGTTAAAATGAAAAAATTTGGATCTGTATTAATTTTTTTGTGAAAAAGTTAAATGTTCATTTTTTTTAAACATTCCAAAAATTCCTGTGAAGCACCTGATGGGTTAATAAACGTCTTGAATGTGGTTTTGAGAACCTTGTGGGATGCAGTTTTTAGAATCGAGTCACTTTTTGGTATTTTCTGTCATATAGACCCCTCAAAGTGGCTTCAAATGTGACGTGGTCCCTAAAAAAAAGGTGTTGTAATAATGAGAAATCGCTGTTTAACTTTTAACCCTTTATAACTTCCTAACAAAAAAATTTTCTTTCCAAAATTGTGCTGATGTAAAGTAAACATGTGGGAAATGTTATTTACTAAGTATTTTGTGTGACATATCTCTGTGATTTAAGGGCATGAAAATTCAAAGTTGGAAAATTGCGAAATTTTAAAATTTTTTGCCAAATTTCCATTTTTTTTTTTAACAAATGAACGAAAGTCATATCAAAGAAATTTTACCACTGACATGAAGTATAATACGTCACAAAACAAATCTCAGAATCACCAGGATCCATTGAAGCGTTCCAGAGTTTTTACCTCATAAAGTAACAGTGGTCAGAATTGTAAAAATTGGCCTGGTCAATAACTTGCAAACCACCCTCTGGGGTTAAGGGGTTAAAGCCCCCATCACACATAGCGATGCACCAGCGATCCCGACAATGATATGACCTTGTCAGGATCGCTGGTGCGTCGCTGCATGATCGCTGGTGAGCTGCCAAACAAGCAGATCTCACCAGCGATCAGGACCAGCCACGAAGTGGGTAACAAGCACGCGTCGCTTAGTTACCCGCTGTGTACCTTGGATACCAACGTGCTGGTGCTCGGAGCTGGTATCCAAGGTAAACAGTGGGCTTCTAAGCGCCGCACGGAGCTTAGAAACATGCTGTTTACCTTGGATACCAGCTCCCAGCACAAGCACGCTGGTATCCAAGGTACACAGTGGGTAACTAAGCGACGCGCGCGCTTAGTTACCGCGGTTTACCTTGGATACCAGCTCCAGCTCGCTGATCGATGGTCTCCCGCTGCCACACGATGCGTGCTGGCCAGCTAGAGACCAACGATAAAAAAAATGTCCAGGGCATTTGAGCATGATCAGCGATACCCGGCGGGGGGGGGGCTGTCGCTGATACATGTCACACACAGCGAGATCGCTGGTGAGATCACTGTTGGGTCACAAAACTTGTGACTCAGCAGCGATCTCGTTAGCGATCTCGCTGTGTGTGACGGGGGCTTAAGTGAGATGCATCTCTGTCCTTATAACAGCCTATTACCAACGCCCCTACTATTGTATCAGGTGGGCTGCCAATACCATGTGTACATCCACAGGACCGACACCCCACATTACCCAGCCACTGCTGGAGAGCCACGTCCTGTACCCCGCATAAAAAACATGCAAAAAGATGTATATATTTCATGAGACATTTGTCGATATTTTGGCCAAAATACACAAGCATAGTACTTAGTAAAGGGACTTGCAAGACAATGTGAACTCCTGATGTGGGTTGTGAGCTTGTGTATTATGTATACAGTAAAATACAGTAACTGTGGCTGGGTCATTATTAATCACAACTGTTATGGTATAGTGGCAGTAAAAGCATATTTCATATGTAGAAAATGAGAATGGAAGAGGAGAAGGTCCTATCTAAAACTGCTTACAAAGATATAATATGGTCATTATTAACTCTACACAATACAAGACAATCATAGAGGAAAATCTGTTAGAGGCTGCAAAAGACTTGAGACTGATCCATACGTTCACCTTCCATCAGGACACTGACCCTAAACATACCGCCAGAGCTACATTGCAATGGTGTGTGAATGGCCCGGTCACCGTCCTGACCTAAATCTCATTAAGAATCAGTGAAAAGAATTGAAAATTGCTATTCACAGACGCCTCCATCCAGTCTCACTGAGCTAGAGCGAGTGTGCAAAGAAGAATAGAGAAATATTCGGTCTCTAGATGTGCAAAGCTGGTAGAGACAGACCCCAAAAGACCTGCAGCAGTAACTGCAGCAAGTGGTGGTCCTACTAGGTATTGACTCATGGGGGCTGAATACAAATGCACGCCAAACTTTTCAGATTTATATTTTTAAAATATTTAGAAAACCATGTATCATTTCCTTTACACTTCACAAAAACTTGCTACTTTTGGTCGGTATTTCACATATAATCTCATTAAAATACATTTAAGTCTGTGGATGTAATGTGAAAAAATGTGAAAAAGTTCTTGGGGTATAAAGAGTTTTTCAAGGCACCATATGTTTTGTAAATATATAACATTTTTGGGGCAGAAGAATAAAAAAATAGGAATACTGTGTTTGGTTTGGGGTTTTTATTTTTACATGGCGTCTACTATGCTGTCTAAATGACATATTAGCTTTATTCTATTTTTATGCATTTTTATTTTAATTTCTTTGAACACTTTATCTACAATATTTACACACTTTTGGTTCCACTATAGAATTTGACCATGTCATCACAGAGAATTATGCCTGTCACGGTAAAACATGTTGATTTGGCCCTTTCACAACTAATCTCCACCCCACTATCTTGTAGATGGAGCGAAAAAAGGCATCTGAGAACTTAGACAGCCAGTATTAGACTTATCTCTGACTTCAGTCCTTGTAACAATGTGTCAGCTGCAATTTGTGGCTGGACAATTCTCTCTTATGCCAAGGATTTATGGACTGAGAGCAGAGTAACCCGCTATTGGTGTAGCAGCAATAAACTGTAATTTGTGAGGGAACTTTGTAAAGGAGGTGCGCCAGATGCTGCATTGCTGTCTATCTACCATGGCTGGGCATGGGCAACAATGTTGATGTCCAGACATGAAGTCACAACACTGAAGACAGTACAACGTTATTTTCTAGAACACTTCCAGCAGGGGTTACATTCTTTCTACAGGAACATTCTACAATTTGTCATTAGTATGATCTACTCTTCTCCCTCTCTCACACTGGTGAGGGTTCTTTTACTTGCATCATGCTTTTTCCGACACAACACTCTCAGGTTTTTACTCAGGCTAAGTTAGACCACACAATTAACCACTTCTCTGAGATGGTCATGCAGAGGCAGTGCCTCACCTGATGTGACCCATCAGCAGGGCCGGACTGGCCATCTGGCAATTCTGGCAAATGCCAGAAGGGCCTGTCTGATCGTGGGCTACCTTGTCTGCTACATTGTTAACAGAATTGGTGTTCTCAAGACACCCATACTCTTAAGAGTTGTGATGGAATTATCATTAGAAATATTGATCTTGTAGTAAATCTTGCTTTCCTCCATCCAGGGTAATATTAGTAATATATCCCATCCAGTCTTGGGGATGGGGACAGCATGGGCCTGTGTGATTTTAAATGCGAGGGCTGAATTTCAGCCCAAGTCCGTACCTGCCCATTGGATTTGCTACTACGTGGGCCTGTCCACAACTGGACCGTCATGCTTTTCACACCCTCAGAGATTCTTTTACTCCTGACTTTTCAGAGCCAGGTGTCTGGGCACGCTACATACACACTGGTCAATCATTCCTAGTGTATGACACAACATGGAGTAGGAAACAACGTTAGTCCAGGTAAGAGTTGGTGCAAATTGATTCTTAGGGCCTGGTCCATCTGCTACACTGTGGCTACTGGACAGTAGCATTAAGAATCATCTTACCTGATCCTGATAGCATTCACAGGTTTTCTATTCAGTTGCTCGCCTGGTGTGATATCATCGTGAGGAGTGACGCTCCCATTTGGTGGTACACGCCATGCATCAGCACATTGCGACTAATGGATACATGAACTCCAACGTTGCTGCAAATGTAAAAACGTAGGGTACTTAATAGGGTTTTTTGATCAAAGAGAGCAAATGGCATCCAACCATGTCAAGGTGTACCTTTTAATATGGATAGTCCCTAAATACTAAATGTACTACCTCTCCATGTGCCAAACCAGGCCACATCTGAATGGGGCCACAGATAACTGGCATGACCTATGCCACAAATCACAAATTGCCTCTGCAAATCAATTCACACCAAGTCTTGACACGACAATCTGACCCAGTTTCACACAGCAACATGACCATTGCTATACTTGGTAGTTCAGTGACTCCAGGTATAGCTTAATGTGGTCATGTGTTCAAGGGGCAATACTAACAGCAGAGAGGATGACAATAATGTGGGGAGAACAGCCTTCAACCTGTGAACGGTGCAAGGGTGTTGAGAGCTGCGGGAGCTGGGGTTGTATGACACAGAGACACCTGAACAGTAGATCGGTTTCTCACCATGTCTAAACTGAAGTTTACCAGAAACTGGTTATATAAACCAGACTGGGTAAAGGTACATTATAAAGATTATTGCTTTCAGCTGTCATTTTAGAAACCATTTGTATTCCTTGGAACACCTGCTCAAATATGGTTAAGCAAAAAATGGCTAAAATGTCCTGTGTTTTCTAGGGGTTAATAAAATCACTACTGTTACCAGTGGGTATGATTCACATACAAAGCAGGGCAACCAGGAGATGTTCAAGTGAGTGTTTGACTGAAGAAGGGCCTTCACATTATTATTATTATTATTATGCATTTATATAGCACCATTTATTCCATGGAGCTTTACATGTGAAAAGGGGAAATATAGACAAGTATAATAAGCATGTGTAAAACAAGGGACACAGAAGTACATTAGGAGAGGGGACCCTGCCCGTGAGGGCTCACAGTCTACAGGGATGGGTGAGGATACAGTAGGAGAGGGTAGAGCAGGTCGTGCAGTGGTTCAGTAGACCGAGGATCATTGCAGGCTGTAGGCTTGTCGGAACAGGTGGGTCTTCAGGTTCTTCTTGAAGATTTTCGTTGATGGTGAGAGTCTGATGTGTTGCGGCAGAGAGTTCCAGAGTATGGGGGAAGCACGGGAGAGGTCTTGTATGCGGTTGTGGGAAGAAGAGATAAGGGGAGAGTAGAAAAGGAGATCTTGAGATGATCGAAGGTTGTTTGCGGGTAGGTACCTGGAAACCATATCACAGATGTATGGAGAAGACAGGTTGTGGATGGCTTTGTATATCATGGTTAGGGTTTTGAATTGGAGCCTCTGGGCAATATGAAGCCAGTGAAGGGTCTGGAATAGGGGGGAGGCTGGGGAGTAGCGGGGAGACAGGTGGATTAGTCGGGCAGCAGAGTGTAGGATGGACTGGAGTGGTGCCAGAGTGCAAGAGGGTAGGCCAGAGAAGAGGAGGTTGCAGTAGTCGAGGCGGGAGATAAGAGCATGCACGAGTGTTTTTGTGGTTTCGTGGTTGAGGAATGAGAGGATCCAGGAGATATTTTTGAGTTTGAGGTGGCAGGAGGAGGCAAGGGCTTGGATATGTGGTTTGAAAGAGAGCGCAGAGTCGAGGATCACCCCAAGGCACCGAGCGTGCGGGACTGGGGAAAGAGAGCAGCCATTGACATTGATGGATAGGTCTGGTGGAGGGGTAGAGTGAGATGGGGGAAAGATAATGAATTCTGTTTTGTCCATGTTCAGTTTGAGAAAGCGAGCAGAGAAGAAGGCTGAGAAAGCAGACAGACATTGTGGGATTTCGATCAGTAAGGAGGTGAGGTTGGGTCCAGATAGGTAGATCTGCGTGTCATCAGCGTAGAGGTGATACTGCAAACTGTTGGATTCTATGAGCTGTCCCAAGCCGAAGGTATAGATGGAGAATAGTAGAGGTCCCAGGACAGAGCCTTGAGGAACACCTACAGACAGGGGGCGAGGTGAGGAGGTGGTGTGTGAGAGGGAGACACTAAATGTTCGGTCTGTTAGGTATGATGAGATCCAGGATAAGGCCAAGTCTGTGATGCCAAGAGATGAGAGAATCTGTAGCAGGAGGGAATGGTCCACGGTGTCGAAGGCAGAGGACAGGTCCAGGAGAAGGAGGACAGAGTAGAGTCGCTTGCTCTTGGCGGTTAGTAAGTCGTTAGTGACTTTAGTTAGGGCAGTTTCAGTTGAGTGATGCGGTCGGAAGCCAGATTGTAACCGGTCAAAGAGGGAACAGGAGGAGAGGTGGGAGGACAGTTCAAGATATACATGCTGTTCCAGTAGTTTTGAGGCATAAGGGAGAAGAGATATCGGGCGATAGTTAGACACAGAGGATGGGTCAAGGGAGGGCTTTTTGAGAATGGGTGTGATTGAGGCATGTTTGAAGGATGAGGGAAAGACACCATTTGTAAGTGAAAGGTTGAAGAGGTGTGTTAGAGATGGGATGAAGACTGTGGCCAAGTTAGGGATGAGGTGGGACGGGAGCGGGTTGAGGGCACAAGTGGTGAGGTGCGATCTTGACAGAAGGGTGGAGAGCTGATCTTCTGTCATGGTGGAGAAGCTGGCTTTTGCAGAACAGGGCTGAGTGGCTAAGAGGGGCATTGGGGGCTGCGGGCCAAAGTTTTGTCTGATCGTATCGATCTTCTGCTTAAAGAAGGCAAAGTCTTCAGCAGAAATGAGAGGAGAGGGAGGAGGTGCTGTGGGATGGAGTAGAGAATTGAAAGTGTTGAAGAGCTGTTTGGGGTTGTGAGCCAAGGAGGATATGAGAGAAGTGAAGTAAGTTTGTTTTGCGGCAGAGAGCGTGGACTTAAAGCTGGCAAGGGACTGCTTGTATGCGTTGAAGTGCTCAGTAGAGTGGGTTCTCTTCCATCTCCGCTCAGCAGCCCTGGAAACCCGTATCAGTTCTTTGGTCAGGCTGGTCAGCCAGGGCTGCCTGTTGATTGTACACAAGAGATTTCATCTAATAAATCTTTATGCTGTTGGTTTCTTATTGCTTACTTGGCCCAAGACAAAAAACATTTTCCAAGGCTGTTTGCAGGGCCGGACTGGCCATCTGGCAATTCTGGCAAATGCCAGAAGGGCCTGTCTGATCGTGGGCTGCCTTGTCTGCTACGTTGTTAACAGAATCAGTGTTCTCAAGACACCCACACTATTAAGAGTTGTGACGGAGCACAAAGTCGCTGACTCCGTCACTTACCCCAGTATGCCACGGGTATCATTAGAAATATAGGTCTTGTAGTAAATCTTCCCTTCCTCCATGCAGGGTAATATTAGTAATGTATCCCCATCTGGTTCTTGGGGACAGGTACAACATGGGCCTATGTGATTTCAAATGCCAGGGCTGAATTTCATCCCCAGTCCGTACTGGGCTGTTTGCAATTAGAGTTGGATCCTAGTTGCCCTGTGAAATTGTCTCAGCCCAGGAAAGTGTATCTTTCCCGGACTGCTGCATGGGCTTCCCCGACATTCACTGCAGAGGAGTGGCTGTCTCGCTCTCATGTCACTCTTGGATTGGGTAGCACAGCTCATCGCACTCGTCACACAGGCTAATCAAACAAGACAGCTATAAAGGATATATCCAGAGTCTACCATTTTGCATAATGACGGCGAACAGAGACAGGATTCACAAGTCCATAAGGAGCATCACACATTGTTCTGTGCCAGAACTGTGCCCATCTTTCTTGCTTCTGACTTCCAAATTAGTAGGACCACATAACTCCTTCACCCGGAGCAATTTTCAGTTTTGTATTTTTTTTTGTTTTCCGTTTTTCCTTCTTTACTTCCAAGAGCCATAACTTTTTTATTTTTCCATCAATGTAGCCATATGAGGGCCTTTTTTATTTTTGCAGCACAATTTGTACTATTGATTGACATCATTCATTTAAAAGTGCAATTCTACCATTGTCTTTTTTTGCTTTTTTATTTACCTTGTTCACTATATGGTAAAACAGGCTGGACAATATGATACTACAGGTCAGTACGATTACGCAGATACCAAATATATATAGTTTTTTGTTATTTAAGTGGTGAAAAAAAAATTGTAAATTCATAAAATAAACTACCTCTCTTGTAAAATTTTTGGGATCTAGGGCTTGTTGAAGGCTTGTTTTTTGCTCTAACGTTTTTACTGATACCATTTTGTGGTACGTACAATATTTTGATCAACCTTATTGCATTGTTGCGGTGGCCAGAAAACTGTACTTCTGGAAAATTTCAACTTTTTTCTTGTTAAACCGTTTACCGATCGGATTAATTTACTTTATATTGTGATAGATCAGACATTTTCTATACACAATGATATCAAATATGTATATTTTTTTAATTGTTTTATTTTTAATGAGGCCAAAAGAGGTGACTTGAAGTTTTTTTTTTATTGTTTTCATATTTTTTTAATTTTTTTTTAAACATTTCACTATATTCAATAGTCCCCAAAGGGGACTTGAAGCTGCAATTGTCTGATAACTTATGCCATACATAGCAATGCATTAGCACTAGTGATGAGCGAGTATACTCATTTCTCGTGTTTTCTCGAGCATGATCGGGTGTCCTCCAAGTATTTTGGCTTGCTCGGAGATTTAGTTTGTGTCAACATAGCTGCATGATTTGTGGCTGCTAGCCAGCCTGAATACATGTAAGGGTTTCCTGTTTGTTAGGGAATTCCTACATGTATTCAGGCTGTCAACTAGCCGTAAATCATGCAGCTGCGTCGACAAAAACTAAATCTCCGAGCATGCCAAAATACTTGGAGGACACCCAAGCATTCTCCGGAAAACCCCAGCAACGAGTATACTCGCTCATCACTAATTAGCACTGCTAAGTATATCTAAAGTCACAATCTCCTATGAACACCAGTTAGAGGTTTGCTTTGACAGGAGAATCATCATGACAAGCACAGGGGTCTTCAGCAGACCTCCCGCTGTCATGGAAACCCATCGGCATCCCACGTTCACATCACGGGCGCACCGAAGGGAGAGTGAAAAAATGCGTCCCCCCCCCAATGCCGGCATGTTGAATACCGCTGTCAGAGATTAACCTTCTAAATCCTGCTGTTAACTGCCATGGGAGTAGCGTTCGAGCCCGCATTAAAGACAGAGACATGACATATGACATACATGTACGTCATATGTCCTGAAGGGGTTAAACACATTAAAACAAGCAGCATATCTTCCATTGCTCTGCCTCTGTGCACACAGTGTCTTTTTCATTTAGATTCCACCTGGAATCCACTTGTTAAAGCATTGTAAAAGAACCCCATAAAATGAACATCGTGAACATTGAATTGTGTTATGTCACTTCTTTAAAGGCTTAATTGGTCAAAAACCCTTAGGCTGGGGTCACACTAACCGACGCAAAATACGGTCAGTATTTTACATGCGTAATATGGATGAATGACCCCTAAATAGTGATCTGTATGTCATCCGTAATCAAGGTGTGGTCGCGTATTTTGCGCTTGTAAGCATCCGTATGTAATCCGTATGGCGAGATTTTCTCGCAGGCTTGCAAAATGGACATATAATGGAGCCCTATGACAGGGTTTCTAAACAGAAACAAAAGAATAGATATAGACACATAGAATGTATATACTGTATATATATATATATATATGTGTATGTATTTTATGTGTATATATCTATTCTTTCGTTTCTTTATTAAAACTGTCAGTGTGAGTTTACTGTATTTTTGCACTGAATTGCCGGCTTTGCTAAAAGACACCGGGTGCGTATTTCTCGCAAGTCACATGTGTGGTCTGTGTGTAATCCGTATTTTTTGCGCACCCATAGACTTGCATTGGCGTATTACGGGCGTAGTACGCTGACAATCGCAGCATGCTGCGATTGGCACGGAGCGTAGAATACGGATGAGAAATATACGGCTGGTGCGAGGGACCCCATAGAGAATCATTGGTCCGTGTGTAATGCGTGCTTTTAGCGCCTCTCACTCGGCCGTATTCCTCGCCAGTGTGACCCCGGCCTTAAAAGAAGTGACATGCTCATTCTTTGGACAGCTTCCATTGGGAATCCACCTGCTCTATACTTCACAGTATAGAGTGAAAGACGCTGGTGACGGAGTAGCCTCAAGAGCAAAGCCATTGTCCGCAGGCAAAGCCACTGTCCGCTGGTGATTTCCGGAATATGCTTCGCCTGGGAAAACTCAGTGGATGTGCTCATGTCTAAAAGGCACCATGTGCACACAGTCTTAGGCTAGTTTCTCACTAGCGTTTCTTCCATGCAGCGCCCGGCGCCGCTAAGCCCCGCCCCCTGCCCGCCCCATCCGGTCATCGCCGCCTACTATCGCACACGGCTGCATGCGATCTGCGCACCCTATCTTTAGCATAGGGTGTGCAGATCGTGCGCTGGCCATGCGCTAGTAGGATTTTAGCGTGCACTGCGCACTTTTGAAGGTGCGCCGAGTGCGCTAAAATGCAACATGCTGCGTTCGGCGCACAGCGGCGCACCTTCAAAAGTGCGCAGTGCACGCTAAAATCCTACTAGCGCACGGTCAGCGCACGGTCTGCGCACCCTATGCTAAAGATAGGGTGCGCAGATCGCATGCAGCCGTGTGCGATAGTAGGTGGCGATGACCGGATGGGGCGGGCAGGGAGCCGGCAGGGGCGGGGCTTAGCGGTGCCGAGCGGTGCGTGGAAGAAACACTAGTCTGAAACCAGCCTTAGGCCTCTTTCACACATCAGTTTTTTGCCATCAGTCACAATCCCTCGTTTTTTGAAAAAAACGGATCCGGCGACTGATGCTGCTGGATCCGTTTTTTTCTCTTAGACTTGTATTAGCGATGGATTGCGACGGATGGCCGCATATTTCATCCGTCGTTCGATGGATCCGTTGGATATACTTTATCTGTTGGCAGGAGACAATGGACATAGGAACGTTTTTTGTCTACGTCGAAAAGTAGGACAGCGACGGATCCTGCGCCATCTGTCATTGGCTATAATGGAAGCCTCTGGGCGAAGGATCCATCGCTGTCCGTCAAAAGATGGAATCCGGTGACGGATTCCGTTTTTTAAAACTGAGCATACCTGGAATAATTTCTATTCCTTTAATTTAACCCCTACAGCTGCGTTTTCCATTCTGGCACATAAAAATCTCTCTCTCTCTCAGCACAAGGGACAAAGTTTAACTCAAGCTACAGCTGTACGACGGATCCGTCAAAAAAGCAGATCTGTTGCATCAGTTTTTCCCAATTTGCGCAGGATCCGTTTTTTCCAAACTTTGACGGATTGCGACTGATTGAAAAAAACTGACGTGTGAAAGAGGCCTTAGTCACATCATTTCAGTGCAGATAAACTATCTGAATATTTTAGAAGAATTTGCCGAACCTGGCGAATTGAAATATCAAAACATCTGATTATCTCCAGTAACTATATTAGACTTGGTCCCATCCACAGAGGTCACCATGTAGTTATCAGATAAGCCCATATAATTTGATGAAACTGTATACAACTTTCCTCAGCTCCATACACCTTGTCTATATAGCATTAATGCTGTTCATATTTCATATATTCAGCATTCAAAATTCACATAGCCAATATTCACATATACTTAGCGAGCGCTATGGGAGGTTGTATTTGTTTGTTGGGTTCAGACGAAAGACATTTTCCGCACTTTTCTACTCTATCATGTGTAGCTGGAAGACTGAGGCTGCCATATATACACCTTTACTGGTGACAGTAAACTAGTATACTAGCTTTACTGATGACAACGTAACTGGCAAAAGGATGAGTTCTGCAAACCCCACAGGGGTAATTATGATGTAATTATGATGTAATTATGATGCTTCCAGCTTATTCTTCATCTCAGATCTCCAATGTAGCATTGTCTCTGCTTTTAGATACTTCTGTAATGAAGAATCCTACAGGTAGTTGTACCCTACAGTATGAACCCTACACTATATTGATAAGGCTCACGCATATAACACATACAGACTTGCCATAGCTGGAAATCTATAGATCGTGACCGATGATTTATGACTTTCAATAAAGTTGCCTATTTAGCCTTATAGGAATGATTTGGCATATACGGTTATCACGCTGGTACTGTATGCAGCTTGTTATCATACATTGACATTAGCAGACACTGCGAAATCCCTGACACAAATATTTTGCTAAAGAGATAAGCCACTGGGTGTAACTGAAAAAGGGGAGGCATCTCCTGTTGTTATGGGGTCTGTGTCTCTTTAAAAGTGCAAGTCCAGGCCAGCACAATAGGTACCGTCCCGTCTATCTGCACTAACCTGAACCAATCATGACTTTCTCTGACGCTGAGAAGGCTGCCATCTCCTCCCTGGCATCCAAGATTGCTGGCCATGCTGATGCCATCGGCGCCGAGGCTCTGCACAGGTAACACCGACTTGTATTCTTCTCATACATACTGTTCTCATAGTGTATAAAGATTTATTAGATCAAATTTTACTCTAATATTTACACACGGTACGATAAAGTATATATAGTTGAAGTGTTACTTTATAAATACCTAATAATTGACCGTATAGCTCTTCTCTGTGCTCTTTTCTCTTGGTTATTATTCATGCATGTGTATCATACTACCTCTTTGCATAATATAACCTTTTTGTAATATGCTGTAACATATTTTATTTTAACAGTTTCTGATTAAAGGGGTTGTCTCATTAGATGGCAGACCTGCAGTATTTTTAGTTGATTTACAGCCCACCTGTATTAGAAAAATATGTTCTCTTTATGAGATAATCCCTTTAACTTTCACATACTGTAGTAGATATATCTTGATTTATTCTATTTTAAGTCTTAATTTCACGGGTTGGAAAAAAATTGTTATTTCTATCATAAAGTGGAGAATTCTTTAGCCTTCACAGATATGACCTAGTACTGTATCACAATGCTATTTATATTCTACATTAATCATATTTTCTTTTCCCGCAGGATGTTCTTGAGCAACCCTCAGACCAAAACCTACTTCAGCCACTTTGACCTGAGCCAAGGCTCCAAGGATCTCCACAGCCATGGAGGAAAGGTTGTGAAGGCCATTGGCAATGCTGCCCAGCACCTGGATGACATTGACCATGCTCTGTCCTCCCTCAGTGACCTTCATGCCCAGAAGCTCAAGGTTGACCCTGGCAACTTTAGGGTAAGAGGCCCGGTCATTTATCCACTTAATTACCTGACATATTACAAGTAAAAGTTGTCTAGTTTGCAAACTTTTCACTTAGCTTAAACACAGACATATTTTGGTCGATATTTTACATCAGTATTTGTAAGCCAAACCTAGGATTGGGTCCACAACACATAAGAGATGCAGATCTTCCCTTTACAGTTTCTCTCTCTAAGTCCACTTGGCTTATAAACACGGCCCAAAATATTACTGTGTGCTCTCCTGACGGGAATGTGCCAGCCTCATAGAAATAGATTAAGCTAGCACGCTCCGGTCAGGAGACCACCGGCCAGTCCGATCTTGGACAGATTTGAATGGACGTCAGAATTAAACCTTTACCAGTCATATGTTTAGTAAATGTTGTACTGAGTGCTAATACATGGAGCAAAGTTTAATAGATGTGATTAATGTTCCTTTGATGATATCATAGTAAAGAAATAATACATTTTAATCATTACTAATGATTTGTTTCTCTTGTAGATGCTGTCCCACTCCATCCAGGTGACTCTGGCTGCCCACTTCCCTAGTGAATTCAATGCCGTCTCTCATGCCGCCTGGGACAAGTTCCTCTCTGTTGTGTCCTGCGTCCTGGTGTCCAAATACAGATAAACTGGACCTCAGCCTGATAACTGGGTGTTAACATGACTTTCTGAGTTATTTAATAAAACCCATTTTATCAGCACATACTTGTTGTCATTATGGGTCAACAGTGATCAATGATCCTTGGTTTATCGGCCTGGGTGCAGCGGTATAATCTGCAGTGATGGCTGTTATTACAAATGCACAATATTATTTTGTGTAGCCAAACCTACTCGTTATGTATATTCATCCATATTCTCATAACAGATTTGCTTTAATAGCTTATTTCAAGCTCAGTATACAAGTACTGTGTGGGAGATTGATCCATATATTCTCCATATACCTCTGCGCTGTACCTTGTAGGGCACATATTATCTCCTAGAAGCAATGCTCATCCTTTTATTAGAGATACCTGCATAACACAGTATGAGATACTGCTGCATGCCACAACTTGTTTTCTCACCAATTCATGCATACAAAAAATTGTGGGCACACAAAGGTATCTTGGGAGAAAATAAAGGACAGAGTGCTCCAAATTTTCACTCTGCCCAATAGGGACTTATGGCAATGTTATATCCAATGTATTGCACAGGCAGCTCTAAGATAGTACATGTCCTGGTGGACTCACTGCCAGTGGCCCTAAGTAATCCAGGAATTCAAAGATTAGGACATAACACATAAAATAATAAGAATTTAATGTCCAAACTTTTATTTATCGCTCCAGGGTCATAAATTATGCTTTTACCCAAACAGTATTTTATCAATGTAAAAGGGACCACTATTTCCTAAAGGAAACTCTGGTTCAAGTTACACTAGACTCATAGAGATGATAAAAAAATGTTTGCACATAAATTTCTTACCATTTTCTGAGTGCTGTCCTACTCTATGAATTTCTACAATATGGTCGTGTGAACAGTGGTGTACATAGAAATCATGGGCTCCATAGCAGAAGTTTTAATTAGGTACCCTCCCCCCCCCAAAAAAAAAAAAAAAAATTAAAAAAAATCTGCAGGGTCATAGAAGAGCATATCTCACAAGTTTGCAGCCGGTACAAAGTAATGTTCCTGCTATAGAAACCTCTAGATTCATTGCTCCCATAAATTATGATGTCAACAGAAGTGTTTGTTCTAAACACAGTATGATTCACACACAGTACATCCTTCCATAGTACCTGCTATATGTATTCTGATATGACCATACTGTACTCACCTTCACCCCCCTTCCCCCGGAAAAGTATGATGACCCCAACACAGTATGAGACCCCAACTGTGACACCCACACAGCGCTCCATACATAATAATGGGCCTCCATACAGTATAACGGCCCCCACACAGTACGATGGCCCTAACTCAACCTTCCACACTGTATAATGAACACCACTTGCCCTCCAAACAGCATAATGACCCCAAGACAGCCCTACACACAGTATGATGGACAACACACAAACCTTCACAGGGTTTAATTGCTCGCATACAGTATAATGGACCCCACATAGCCTTCTGAACAGTATAATGTCCACCATATAGACCTGCAAACAGTATAATATCACCACACAGTCCTCCAAACAGTAGAATGGGCTCCACATAGCCCTTCAAAAAGTATAAATACTCCCACACAGTCCTCCATAAAATATGAAGGCTCCCATATATAATGGGCCATAAATAAACATATAGAAACACTGAGCATATAAACCACCAAAATATTTATATGGATTAAAAAAGTGTATTTTTAATGACAAATAATTCATAGTAAACAGTACAAAACACATCTCGAAACAGTTTTATCAATAACAGAGCTGTTCAAAAGGTGCACCAAAAAATGTGGTGTCACCCCATAGGCATGAATACGGGAAGAAAAAAAGGAGCCATCACATTCAATTCAATATGTATGTAAAATAACAGTGAATATAGTATACAAACAATAATTAACCGCTTCATGACCGCCAACGGTAGATAAACATCAGCGCTAACAAGGCTTTGTGCAGCGCCAACGTTTGTCTACGGTCGTTGGTTTTGTGCTGCTCGGGACCCCCACGTACTTTATAGCGAGGGAATTCTGGCGCACAATGTTTCCTGTGACCCCTAACCTCATCGAGACCTGATTGGTTCAGGTCCTGATGATGTCAGCGTCACAGCAGCCAATGAGACAAATCACTGGGAAAGTTTGTTATAGCAACAGACTTTCCCGGGTGATCTGACTCATAATAGCGCTGTTTCTACTCTGAGCTCCTGTCAGTGAGAGATTAGAGGAGAAACAGTGTGACAAGTGATGCTGGCAACAGCTGTGCCAGTCAGTGATCTTGTTATAAAGTAAAAAAAAACAGATAAGGCATGTTAGGGTTAGTGCTATAGTTAGGGATAGTGTTAGGCTAAAGTTAGGGTTAGGGTTAGGCTAAAGTTAGGGTTAGGTTAAAGTTAGGGTTATTGTTAGGCTAAAGTTAGGGTTATTGTTAGGTTAAAGTTAGGGTTAGTGTTAGGCTAAAGCTGGTTTAGGGTTAGGCTAAAGTTAGGGTAAGGCTAAAGTTAGGGTTATTGTTAGGCTAGGGTTAGGGTTAGGCTAAATTTAGGATTACTGTTAGGCTAAAGTTAGGGTTATTGTTAGGCTAAAGTTAGTGTTAGGCTAAAGTTAGGGTTAGGGTTAGGCTAAAGTTAGAGTTAGGGTTAGGCTAATGTTAGGGTTAGGTTAAATTTAAGGTTAGGGTTAGGCTAAAGTTAGGGTTAGGGTTAGGCTAAAGTTAGGGTTATTGTTAGGCTAAAGTTAGGGTAGCGTTAGGCTAAAGTTACTGTTACGGTTCTGCAGCACAGGACTAGGGTAGGAGGGGGAAAACTGACCCTGTGCTGTGACTAGGCTGATACCCTGCGATGGGGTGGGTGACCCATTCCTTGTGAATAGACCCACCGACGATCCTAGTATAATCTCAAGTGAAGACCTGTAGATAGGAGGAAGGGGGTCCCTGAAAGATCTAAGGACTGGGTACAAAAACAGGTAACTTCCTAATAGAAAAACAAAGAGAAGGCTGCAGAAACAAACTGAAAACAGAAACTAAGACTAGCAGAACCATAGGTCCCAGAACTGCACTAGTTAAACACACAGTAGACAAAGCAAAGCTCCAAGCCAGACTTCAAGCTGATTAACACTGTTGTCCAGCAAGGAATGGGACACATGTGCAGGTTAATAGAGGGTGATACAATCACCTGACCCAAGACAAACCCAGCACCAGGGGAAAACGACCAGCAGCCAGAACACTGCAAGAAAATGGCATAGTCACAAACTGAACAGATTCTAACAGTTACGGTTAGTGTTAGGCTAAAGTTAGGGTTAGGGTTAGGCTAAAGTTAGGATTAGTGTTAGGCTAAAGTTAGGGTTATTGTTAGGCTAAAGTTAGGGTTAGGGTTAGAATAAAGTTAGGGTTAGAGAGAAAATGTAAATAAGTTAAGCTCACCACTGTGACGGCCATTTCAGAAGCTTCAGCACGGAAGTAGTTCAATCCAGACTAAGCACAGCTGTAACCAAGCAAAAAAGGAGATATCCAGCGAGCATAGAAGGAAGAGTAGTAGACGTTATTACAAAAATCTCCTCAATATTTAATGAATCCAGTAATGTTACATGTTACAACTACGCGTTTAGGCAGATGCATTTTTCAAGTTAGGGTTAAGCTAAAGTTAGGGTTAGGGTTAGGCTAAAGTTAGGGATAATGTTAGGCTAAAGTTAGGGTTATTGTTAGGCTAAAGTTAGGGTTAGTGTTAGGCTAAAGTTAGGGTTAGGGTTTGGCTAAAGTTAGGGTTAGGATTAGGCTATAGTTAGGGTTAGGGTTTGGCTAAAGTTAAGGTTAGGGTTAGGCAAAAGTTAGGGTTAGGCTAAAGTTTGGGTTATTGTTAGGCTAAAGTTAGGGTTAGTGTAAGGCTAAAGTTAGGGTTAGGCTAAAGTTATGGTTTAGGGTTGGGGTTAAAGTTAGGGTTAGTATTAGGCTAAAGTTAGGGTAGGGTTGGGGCTAAAGTTAGGGTTAGGATTGAGGCTAAAAGTAGGGTTAGGCTTAGGGCTAGGGTTAGGGTTGGGATTAGGGGTGTGTTAGGGTTATTTTTGTGGTTAGGTTATGGTTAGGGTTGAGATTAGGGTAAGGGGTGTGTTGGGGTTAGGTTTGTGGTTAGGGTTATGGTTGGGTTTAGGGTTAGGGGTGTGTTGGTGTTAGGGTAATGGTTAAGGTTGGGAATCGAAATAGAATTGGGGGGTTTCCACTGTTTAGGCACATCAGGGGTTCTCCAAACGCGACATGGCGTCCGATCTCAATTCCAGCCAAATCTGTATTGAAAAAGTCAAACGGCGCTCCTTCCCTTCCGAGCTCTGCCATGCGCCCAAACAGTGGTTAACTCCCACACATGGGGTACCGGCGTACTCAGGACAAAGTGCACAACAACTTTGATGGTCTAATTTCTCCTGTTACTATTGGTAAAATAAAAATTTGGGGGCGAAAATATTATTTTTGTGGAAAAAAATGATTTTTTATTTTCATGGCTCTACGTTATAAACTTCTGTGAAGCACTTGGGGGTTTAAAGTGCTCACCACACATCTAGATAAGTTCCTTGGGTGGTCTAGTTTCCAAATGTGGTCACTTGTGGGGGGTTTCTATTGTTTAGGTGCATTAGGGGCTCTGCAAATGCAAGATGATGCCCCTAGACCATTCCATCAAAGTCTGCACTCCAAAATTTCACTACTTCCCTTCTGAGCCCCACCGTGTGCCCAAATAGTAGTTTTCTCCCACATATGGGGTACCAGCGTACTCAAGACAAATGGTACAACAACTTTTGGTGTCCAATATCTCCTGTTACCCTTGTGAAAATAATAAATATGGGGCTAAAAAAATCATTTTTGTGGAAAAAAAAAGATTTTTTATTTTCACGGCTCTACATTATAAATAGCGATGGGTGAGCACTAAAATGCTCGGGTGCTTGTTGCTCGGGTCGAGCAAATTGGAATACTCGGGTACTCGGACAGAACAATAAGCCCAACGTAAGTCTATGGGAGATCCAAGCATTTTTATTGCGAACCCCCACGAGGCTCCTTTTAAGGTCTAAAAACGTCAGAAAATGATGGAGACACTGCTCAAATGACACGGGGACATCATGGGGATCGTCCCTGGAAGCATTCCTGACTCCTAGTTCACAGCTTTAAACAATGTTGTCAGAGTTTCATGCCACTTTTACAGGTGCACCAAAAAACATACCAAAACAAAGCCAAAATAGATTTTGCTGGGAAATATGTTAAGGTACATCCTTTCCAGGTTAATGATTTGTATACAGGGGTGAACCTAGCCTTTCTGCCGCCTGAGGCGAACTGCACAACGGCGCCCCCCAGTAAATTTTTAAAACCGGTAGAAATTAGTCTGGTTCATACAGATTTATGTCTATCCTGTAAAAATTTGTACAATAGTGGACATTTTAATTTAGAGACTTAGAGAAAAGATGTCTGAACACAAGGATGTTAGGGCCATCACCGCACATACAAGAACCACACAGAAGAATTCAGAAGAGGGATCAGTAATTGCAATGGCAGGCCTGGCACAGCATACAGTACATTACAAATCCCTGCATACAGTATTATGGGCACCGCATAGTCCTCCATACAGAATTATGGGCACCGCATAGTCCTCCATACAGAATTATGGGCACTGCATAGTCCTCCATACAGAATTATGGCACACCACGTATCTCTCCATACAAAATTATGGGCACCACATAGTCCTCCATACAGAATTATGGGCACCGCATAGTCCTCCATACAGAATTATGGGATACCACGTATCTCTCCATACAAAATTATGGGCACCACCTAGTCCTCCATACATTATTATGGGCACCACATAGTCCTCCATACAGAAATATGGACACCACATAGTCCTCCGTACAGTATTATGGGCACTGCATAGTCCTCCATACAGTATTACGGGCACCACATAGTCCTCCATACAGTATTATGGGCACTGCATAGTCCTCCATAGAGTATTATGGGCACTGCATAGTCCTCCATACAGAATTATGGGCACCATATATTCCTCCATACAGTACTGTATTATGGGCACTGCATAGTCCTCCATACAGTATTATGGGCACCACATAGTCCTCCATACAGTATTATGGGCACCACATAGTCCTCCATACAGTACTATATTATGGGCACTGCAAAGTCCTCCATACAGTATTATGGGCACCACATAGTCCTCCATACAGTATTATGGGCACCACATAGTCCTCCATACAGTACTGTATTATGGGCACTGCATAGTCCGCCATACAGTATTATGGGCACCGCATAGTCCTCCATACAGTATTATGGGCACCGAATAGTCCTCCATACAGAATTATGGGCACCGCATAGTCCTCCATACAGAATTATGGGACACCACGTATCTCTCCATACAAAATTATGGGCACCACATAGTCCTCCATACAGAATTATGGGCACCGCATAGTCCTCCATACAGAATTATGGGACACCACGTATCTCTCCATACAAAATTATGGGCACCACATAGTCCTCCATACAGTACTGTATTATGGGCACTGCATAGTCCTCCATACAGTATTAAGGGCACCACATAGTCCTCCATACAGAATTATGGGCACCACATAGTCCTCCATACAGAATTATGGGCACCGCATAGTCCTCCATACAGAGTTATGGGACACCACGTATCTCTCCATACAAAATTATGGGCACCACATATTCCTCCATACAGAATTATGGGACACCACGTAGTCCTCCATACAGTATTATGGGCACCACATAGTCCTCCATACAAAAATATGGACACCACATAGTCCTCCGTACAGTATTATGGGCACCACATAGTCCTCCATACAGTAATACGGGCACCACATAGTCCTCCATACAGTATTACGGGCACCACATAGTCCTCCATACAGTATTATGGGCACCGCATAGTCCTCCATACAGAATTATGGGCACCGCATAGTCCTCCATACAGAATTATGGGACACCACGTATCTCTCCATACAAAATTATGGGCACCACATAGTACTCCATACAGAATTATGGGACACTATGTAGTCCTCCATACAGTATTATGGGCACCACATAGTCCTCCATACAGTACTCTATTATGGGCACTGCATAGTCCTCCATACAGTATTATTTGCACCGCATAGTCCTCCATACAGAATTATGGGCACCACATAGTCCTCCATACAGTACTGTATTATGGGTACTGCATAGTCCTCCATACAGTATTATGGGCACCACATAGTCATCCATACAGTACTGTATTATGGGTACTGCATAGTCCTCCATACAGTATTATGGGCACTGTATAGTCCTCCATACAGTATTATGGGCACCGCATAGTCCTCCATACAGAATTATGGGCACAGCATAGTCCTCCATACAGAATTATGGGCACCGCATAGTCCTCCATACAGAGTTATGGGACACCACGTAATTGCAATGGCAGGCCTGGCACAGCATACAGTACATTACAAATCCCTCCATACAGAATTATGGGCACCGCATAGTCCTCCATACA
Source organism: Dendrobates tinctorius (assembly GCF_039654945.1). NCBI lineage: Eukaryota > Metazoa > Chordata > Amphibia > Anura > Dendrobatidae > Dendrobates > Dendrobates tinctorius. The sequence continues at coordinate 852,238 of NW_027361797.1, forward strand.
GAATTATGGGCACTGCATAGTCCTCCATACAGAATTATGGCACACCACGTATCTCTCCATACAAAATTATGGGCACCACATAGTCCTCCATACAGAATTATGGGCACCGCATAGTCCTCCATACAGAATTATGGGATACCACGTATCTCTCCATACAAAATTATGGGCACCACCTAGTCCTCCATACATTATTATGGGCACCACATAGTCCTCCATACAGAAATATGGACACCACATAGTCCTCCGTACAGTATTATGGGCACTGCATAGTCCTCCATACAGTATTACGGGCACCACATAGTCCTCCATACAGTATTACGGGCACTGCATAGTCCTCCATAGAGTATTATGGGCACTGCATAGTCCTCCATACAGAATTATGGGCACCATATATTCCTCCATACAGTACTGTATTATGGGCACTGCATAGTCCTCCATACAGTATTATGGGCACCACATAGTCCTCCATACAGTATTATGGGCACCACATAGTCCTCCATACAGTACTATATTATGGGCACTGCAAAGTCCTCCATACAGTATTATGGGCACCACATAGTCCTCCATACAGTATTATGGGCACCACATAGTCCTCCATACAGTACTGTATTATGGGCACTGCATAGTCCGCCATACAGTATTATGGGCACCGCATAGTCCTCCATACAGTATTATGGGCACCGAATAGTCCTCCATACAGAATTATGGGCACCGCATAGTCCTCCATACAGAATTATGGGACACCACGTATCTCTCCATACAAAATTATGGGCACCACATAGTCCTCCATACAGAATTATGGGCACCGCATAGTCCTCCATACAGAATTATGGGACACCACGTATCTCTCCATACAAAATTATGGGCACCACATAGTCCTCCATACAGTACTGTATTATGGGCACTGCATAGTCCTCCATACAGTATTAAGGGCACCACATAGTCCTCCATACAGAATTATGGGCACCACATAGTCCTCCATACAGAATTATGGGCACCGCATAGTCCTCCATACAGAGTTATGGGACACCACGTATCTCTCCATACAAAATTATGGGCACCACATATTCCTCCATACAGAATTATGGGACACCACGTAGTCCTCCATACAGTATTATGGGCACCACATAGTCCTCCATACAAAAATATGGACACCACATAGTCCTCCGTACAGTATTATGGGCACTGCATAGTCCTCCGTACAGTATTATGGGCACCACATAGTCCTCCATACAGTAATACGGGCACCACATAGTCCTCCATACAGTATTACGGGCACCACATAGTCCTCCATACAGTATTATGGGCACCGCATAGTCCTCCATACAGAATTATGGGCACCGCATAGTCCTCCATACAGAATTATGGGACACCACGTATCTCTCCATACAAAATTATGGGCACCACATAGTACTCCATACAGAATTATGGGACACTATGTAGTCCTCCATACAGTATTATGGGCACCACATAGTCCTCCATACAGTACTCTATTATGGGCACTGCATAGTCCTCCATACAGTATTATTTGCACCGCATAGTCCTCCATACAGAATTATGGGCACCACATAGTCCTCCATACAGTACTGTATTATGGGTACTGCATAGTCCTCCATACAGTATTATGGGCACCACATAGTCCTCCATACAGTACTGTATTATGGGTACTGCATAGTCCTCCATACAGTATTATGGGCACTGTATAGTCCTCCATACAGTATTATGGGCACCGCATAGTCCTCCATACAGAATTATGGGCACAGCATAGTCCTCCATACAGAATTATGGGCACCGCATAGTCCTCCATACAGAGTTATGGGACACCACGTATCTCTCCATACAAAATTATGGGCACCACATATTCCTCCATACAGAATTATGGGACACCACGTAGTCCTCCATACAGTATTATGGGCACCACATAGTCCTCCATACAGAAATATTGACACCACATAGTCCTCCGTACAGTATTATGGGCACTGCATAGTCCTCCATACAGTATTACGGGCACCACATAGTCCTCCATACAATATTACGGGCACCACATAGTCCTCCATACAGTATTACAGGCACCATGTAGTCCTCCATACAGTATTACGGGCACTGCATAGTCCTCCATAGAGTATTATGGGCACTGCATAGTCTTCCATACAGAATTATGGGCACCATAGTCCTCCATACAGTACTGTATTATGGGCACTGCATAGACCTCCATACAGTATTATGGGCACCACATAGTCCTCCATACAGTACTGTATTATGGGCACTGCTTAGTCCTCCATACAGTATTATGGGCACCACATAGTCCTCCATACAGTATTATGGACACCGCATAGTCCTCCATTCAGAATTATAACATTACATTACTGATCCTGAGCTACCTGCTGTATTACATTCCAGAGCTGTAGTTCCCATCCGTCTCGCCCTTGTGGGGTGATAGAATGTACAGCTGCCGGAGCAGGGCTCCCCGTGACATAGGAGTATTACAGCTCCAGGCTGTGTAACCTGTGCATTCACCCTCCCACCCCCTGTAATTAGCGCTCCCTCCTGTGGTCCTCCGGTTGGTGCATGACTTGTAGGAATGATTGTATTATCCTGGGACCTTATAAGATGAGAATTTCACAACCCGACTAGCGCTCAGAAAATGCCCAGCGGAGATTCAGGCAGGGAAACCTTCATGCAGTATTATACAGCCAACCAGACATGGATTTGCAGTCAGTTCACCAGCCTCATCAGGTCCGCTAATGCAGGCAGATTGGAATGTGAATTCTGCTGATAGATTTCCTTGTAGTTATACTGATACTGATGGCCATTTCTTGTGTACAGTGCAAAACATATTGTGGCCTCTACAAAACTCAGGTGCATGCAGAGCGTAGCGGCACAGAGAAGAGAGCGTTGGCACAGGCAGAGAAAGAAAAGAGAGCGGCGGCACAGGCAGAGAAAGGGTATGTGCACACGTTGCAGATTTGGCTGTGAATCCACAGCAGTTTTCCAGCGGTGTACAGTACCATGTTATCCTATGGAAAACCAAATCCATTGTGCACATGCTGCGGAAAACTCCACGCAGATTTGCTGCGGTTTATTTTCCGCAGCATGTCACTTCTTTGTACGGAATCCGCAGCGTTTTTACACCTCTTCCATAAGGCTGTGTGCACACGCTGCGGATTTTGCTGCGGTTCCGCAGCGGTTTTGGCCGCTGCGGACCCGCAGCAGTTTCTGCTGCGGTGTACAGTACAATGATTCCCTATGGGAATCAAAAACCGCAGTGCAGACGGTGCGGAATTTTCCGCGCGGATTATCTGCGGTTTTCAATCCGCAGAAAGAATTGACATGTCAATTCTTTCTGCGGATTCTCCTGCGGTTTGCCATCTCCTCCATTGAGGAGATGAAAAACCGCAGGGCAAAACCGCAGAGCAATCCGCAGGTAAAACCGCAGGTCTTTTGACCTGCGGTTTCACCTGCGGATTGTACAAAATCCGCGCGGATGAATCCGCACCTAATCCGCAGCGTGTGCACACAGCCTTATAGGAATCCGCATGTGTAAAAACGCAGGCGAAATCCGCACAAAATCTGCACTAAATCCGCAGGTAAAACACAGGTCATTTTACCTGCGGATTCAGCCAAATCCGCAGCACAATCCACAACGTGTGCACCACATACCCAAAAGAGAAGAGAGCGGCGGCAGGGACAGGGCAGAGCGCAGCTGAGGGGACAGGGCAGAGCGCAGCTGAGGGGACAGGGCAGAGCGCAGCTGAGTGGACAGGTCAGAGTGCAGGGAAAGGGCAGAGCGTGGGGACAGGGCAGAGCGCAGCTGAGTGGACAGGTCAGAGTGCAGGGAAAGGGCAGAGCGTGGGGACAGGGCAGAGTGCAGCTGAGGGGACAGGGCAGAGCGCAGCTGAGGGGACAGGGCAGAGTGCAGTGACAGGGCAAAGCGCAGGTGAGGGGACAGGGCAGAGTGCAACTGAGGGGAAGACAGGGCAGAGTGCAGGGACAGGGCAGAGTGCAGGGGCAGGGACAGGGCAGAGCGCAGGGACAGGGCAGAGCGCAGGGACAGGGAACAGTGCAGCTGAGGAGACAGGGAAGAGCGCAGGGACAGGGCAGAGGACAGGGCAGAGTGCAGGGGCAGGGACAGGGAAGAGCACAGGGACAGGGAAGAGCGCAGCTGAGGAGACAGGGAAGAGCTCAGGGACAGGGCAGAGCACAGGGACAGGGAAGAGCGCAGCTGAGGAGACAGGGAAGAGCGCAGGGACAGGGCAGAGCGCAGGGACAGGGCAGAGCACAGGGACAGGGAAGAGCGCAGCTGAGGAGACAGGGAAGAGCGCACGGACAGGGCAGAGCGCAGGGACAGGGTAGAGCGCAGGGACAGGGCAGAGCGCAGCTGAGGGGATGGGGCAGAGTGCAGGGAAAGGGCAGTGCGCGGGGACAGGGCAGGGCGCAGGTGAGGGGACAGGGCAGAGTGCAGGGACAGGGCACAGCGCAGGTGAGGGAACAGGACAGAGTGCAGCTGAGGGGAAGACAGGGCAGAGCACAGGGACAGGGCAGAGCGCAGGGACAGGGCAGAGCGCAGCTGAGGGGACAGGGCAGAGCGCAGCTGAGGGGACAGGGCAGAGTGCAGGGACAAGGCACAACGCTACATTATAAACTTTGGTGAAACACTTGGGGGTTCAATGTGCTCACAACACATCTAGATAAGTTCCTTGGAGGGTTTAGTTTCCAAAATGGGGGCCATTTGTGGGGATTTCTACAGTTTAGGCACATCAGGGGCTTTGCAAACGCAACATGACACCCGCAGACCATTCCTTCAAAGTCTGCATTCCAAAACATCACTACTTCCCTTCAGAGTCCCGTCGTGTGTCCAAACAGTGGTTTTCTCCCACATATGGGGTACCAGCATACTCAGGACAAATTGTACAACAACTTTTGGGGTCCAATTTCTTATGTTATCCTTGTGAAAATAAAAAATTGGGGGCTAAGAAATCATTTTTGTGGAGAAAAAAAACATTTTTTATTTTCACAGCTCTACATTTTAAAATTTAGTGAAACACTTGGGGGTTCAAAGTGCTCACCACACATCTAGATAAGTTCCTTGGGTGGTTTAGTTTCCAAACTGGGGTCACTTGTGGGGGGGTTTCCACTATTTAGGCACATTAGGGGTTTTCCAAATGCGACATGGTGTTCAATCTCAATTCCAGCCAACTCTACGTTGAAAAAGTCAAACGTTGCTCCTTCCCTTCCAAGCTCTGCCGTGCACCCAAACAGTGGTTTACCATATGGGTTATCGGCGTACTCAGGACAAATTGCACAACTCTGGGGGTCTACTTTCTCCTGTTACCCTTGGGAAAATAAAAATTTTGGGGCGAAAAAATCATTTTTGAGGAAAAAACATGATTTTTTATTTTCACGGCTCTTTGTTATAAAATTCTGTGAAGAACTTGAGGGTTTAAAGTGCTCACCGCACATTTAGATAAGTTCCTTGGGGGAGTCTAGTTTCCAAAATGGTATCACTTATTGGGGGGGTTTCCACTGTTTAGGCACATCAGGGGCTCTCCAAACGCGACATGGCGTTCAGTCTCAATTCCAGCCAATTCTGCATTGAAAAAGTCAAACGGCGCTCCTTCCCTTCCGAGCTCACAAATGGGGTATCGGCGTATTCAGGAGAAATTGCACAGAAAATTTTGTGGTTCATTTTCTCTTTTTACACTTGTGAAAATAAAAAAAATTGGTTCTGAAGTAAAATGTTTGTTCAAAAAGGTAAATGTTAATTTTTTTCCTTCCACATTGCTTCAGTTCCTGTGAAGCACGTAAAGGGTTAACTTTTTGAATGTGGTTTTGAACACCTTGATGGGTGCAGTTTTTAGAATGGTGTCACTTTTGGGTATTTTCTGTCATATACTGACACCCCAAACTCACTTCAAATGTGAGGTGGTCCCTAAAAAAATGTTTTTTTAAATTTGGTTGGAAAAATGAGATATCGCTGGTCAACTTTTAACCCTTATAACTTCTGTTTTTGTTTCAAAAATTGAGCTGATGTAAAGTAGACATATGTAAAATGTTATTTATTAACTATTTTATGCGATATGACTCTCTGATTTAAGGGCTTAAAAATAAAAAGTTTGAAAATTGCGAAATTTTCAAAATTTTTGCCAAATTTCCATTTTTTTAACAAATAAATGCAAGTCATATCAAATAAATTTTACAACTATCATAAAGTACAATATGTCACAAGAAAACATTCTCAGGATCATCGGGATCCGTTGAAGCGTTCTAGAGTTATGATCTCATAAAATGACACTGGTCAGAATTGAAAAAATTGGCCTGGTCAGGAAGGCAAAAACAGGCTCTGGCGCGAAAGGGTTAAGAAATGACAGACTCACCAGCACCACATAAGGCAAAGTAAGTTACACCATACATATATTTTAAGGTCATTGTTTCGATATTCTAATGTTAGTTGGGAGCTCCAAGGTGCTATAGCCCACATTAATCTTGGTAGACAACTTGAGGACTACATTTTTATAATATGGTTTTTGTATCTGAGATTTTGTATCTTAGTATCTTATAGTCTCCATATAATATAATGGGAATCATATTGCCTTCCATACAGTATAATGAGTGTCACATTGCCCTCCATATAGTATAATGGGCCCCTCATGGCTTCCACACAGTAAAATGGGCCCGCATTGCCTTTCATACAGTATGTTGCACCTCCATAGCACTCAAAACAGTATAATGCGTGCGCAGATTGAGATCTCGGCGGCACTTGGCTTCAGGAAAATGGCTGCCGAGATCTCTATCTGTGCACGTGCAGCCTCTGGCGGCCCAAGGCTTCAGGAAGATGGCCGCGGGGAAACCGGTGATGCACTCAGTTCTGCTCGGCATGGACATTGTGCCGTGGCCTGGACACCAGGCCGCGGCGTGGATACATTTCGGCTGCTGGCATCCTGAGGTAGGGACCCTGCTCCATGCTCTGCCAACACCGGACCCGCAGCATCGCTCTCTGAACTGTAGCTTTGCCCCACTTCTGCCGCTACCGGCTTCCTGAGGAAAGGACCATTCTTTCTGTGACCCCGCTGTACCACCGCTGGCCCTCAGGTAACATACCTTAAATTCGGAAAATAAGACGGACCCCATCTTATAAAAATCTTTTTTCTGCTATTTTCCACCCCAAAATTTGGGGTGCATATTATGGTCTGGTGTCGTCTTATAGTCCAAAAAATATGGTATATATGTCCCCATCCAGAACCCCATATTGTAGTTATGTCCCCATCCATGTCACCATGTTGTGGTTATATTCTCATCCAGGTTCTCATATTGTAGTCATGCCCCATATCCTGGTCCTCATATTGTAGTTATGTCCCCATCCAGGTCCCCATATTGTAGTTATGTCCCAATCCAGGATCTCATATTGTAGTCAGGTCCAGATAATGTAGTTATGTCCACATCCAGGTTCTCATATCGTAGTCATGTCCCCATATCCAGGTCCCCATATTGTAGCTATGTCCCCATCCAGGTCCTCATGTTGTAGTTATGTCCCCATATTATAGTTATGCCCCCATCCAGGTCCCCATATTGTAGTTATGTCTCCATCCAGGTTCTCATATTGTAGTAATGTCCCCATTCAGGTTCCCATATTGTATATATGCCCCCATCCAGGTCCCCATATTGTAATTACATCCCCATCCAGGTTCTCATATTGTAGTCAGGTCCACACATCCATGTCCCCATATCCTGGTCCCTATATTATAGTTATGTCCATATCCAGGTCCTCATATTATAGTAATGTCCCACATTATAATTATGGCCCCATCCAGGTCCTCATGTTGTAGTTATGTCCCCATCCTGGTCCCCATATTGCAGTTATGTCCCCATATTATAGTTATGGCCCCATCCAGTTTCCCATATTGTAGTTATGTCCCCATCCAGGTTCTCATATAGTGGTCATGTCCCCACATCCATGTCCCCATATCCAGGTCTCCATATTGTAATTATGTCCCCATCCAGGTCCTCATATTGTAGTTACAGTGGGAACGGAAAGTATTCATACCCCTTTAAATTTTTCACTCTTTGTTTTATTGCAGCCATTTGGTAAATTCAAAAAAGTTCATTTTTTTTCTCATTAATATACCATTGTCTTTTTTTTTATTTACCATGTTCACTATCTGGTAAAACTGACCTGGCAATATGATACTGCAGGTCAGTACAATTACGAAGATACCAGATATATATAGCATTTTGTTATTTCAGTGGTGAAAAAAAAATTGTAAATTCATTAAGAAACCTACCTTTTCTTGTCTCACAATTTTCGGGATCTAGTGCTTGGTCATGGCTTATTTTTTGCACCAACATTTTTTACTGATACCATTTTATGGTAGGTACAATGTTTTGATCAACCTTATTGCATTTTATAGCAATGTTACGGTGGCCAGAAAACTGTAATTCTGGCATTTCAATTTTTTTCTTGTTACACTGTTTACTGATCGGATTAATTTACTTTATATTTTGATAGATCAGACATTTTCTGAACACAATGATATCAAATATGTGAATTTTTTAACTGTTTTATTTTTAATGAGGCCAAAGGAGGTAATCTGAAGGTTTTTTTAATTGTTTTCATATTTTTTTTAAACTTTTTTTAAACATTTCACTATATGTAATAGTCCCCATAGGGGACTTGAAGCTGCAAATGTCTGTTAACTTTTGCCATACATAGCAATGCATTAAGCTGGAGTCACACATAGCGACTTACCAGCGATCCCGACAACGATATCAACGTGTCAGGATCGCTGGTAAGTCGCTATGTGATCGCTGGTGAGCTGTCAAACAGACAGCTTCACCAGCAATCAGCACAGCGACGCCGAGCGCGCGGCGTCGCTGTGTTCGTTAGTTACCAGTGCGCTGATGCAGGGAGTTGGCAACTAACGTACACATCGGGTATCCAAGGGACATACGTCCCTTGGATACCCGATGTGTACGTTAGTTACCAGCTCCCTGCATCAGCGCACTAGTTACTAACGTACACATCAGGTATCTAAGGGACGCACTTCCCTTGGATACCCGATGTGTACGTTAGTTACCAGCTGATCGCTGGTCTCCCGCATGTCACACGTAGCGATGCGTGCTGGCTAGCGGGAGACCAGCAGCCAAAAAAGGTCCAGAGGTTTCCTGCAGCGATCAGCGATACCGGCAGGGGGGCCGGTCGCTGATCGCTGTCACAAACAGCGATCTCGCTGGTGAGATCGCTGTTGTGTCACAAAAGTTGTGACTCAGCAGCGATCTCGTTACCGAGATCGCTATGTGTGACGGGGCCTTTAGCACTGCTATGTATATCTAAAATCACAATCTCCTATGAACACCGGTTAGAGGTTTGCTTTGACAGGAGGATCATCACAGCAAGCACAGGGGTCTTCAGCAGACCTCCCGCTGTCATGAAAACCCACCGGCGTTCACATCACGGGCACACCAAAGGGGGAGTGGAATAATGAGTCCCCCCCTTGCCGGCATGTTGAATGCCGCTGTCAGAGATTAACAGCAGGATTTAAAAGGTTTACTGCCATGGGAGTAGCGTGCGAGCCTGCATCAAAGACAGGGACATGGCATACAATATACAGTTGTAGCCAAAAGTATTGACACCCCTGCAATTTTGTCAGATAATACTCAGTTTCTTCCTGAAAATTATTGCAAACACAAATTCTTTGTTATTATTATCTTCATTTAATTTGTCTTAAATGAAAAAACACAAAAAGAATTGTCCTAAAGCCAAATTGGATATAATTCCACACCAAACATAAAAAAGAGGGTGGACAAAAGTATTGGCACTGTTCGAAAAATCATGTGATGCTTCTCTAATTTGTGTAATTAACAGCACCTGTAACTTACCTGTGACACCTAACAGGTATTGGCAATAACTAAATCACACTTGCAGCCAGTTGACATGGATTAAATTTGACTCAACCTCTGTTCTGTGCCCTTGTGTGGACCACATTGAGCATGGAGAAAAGAAAGAGGACCAAAGAACTGTCTGAGGACCCTCAGAAACCAAATTGTGAGGAAGCATGAGCAATCTCAAGGCTACAAGTCCATCTCCAAAGACCTGAATGTTTCTGTGTCTACCGTGCGCAGTGTCATCAAGATGTTTAAAGCCCATGGCACTGTGGCTAACCTCCCTAGATGTGGACGGAGAAGAAAAATTGACAAGAGATTTCAACACAAGATTGTGCAGATGTTGGATAAAGAACCTCGACTAACATCCAAACAAGTTCAAGCTGCCCTGCAGTCCGAGGGTACAACAGTGTCAACCTGTACTATCCGTCGGCGTCTGAATGAAAAGGGACTGTATGGTAGGAGACCCAGGAAGACCCCACTTCTTACCCCGAGACATAAAAAAGCCAGGCTGGAGTTTGCCAAAACTTACCTGAAAAAGCCTAAAACGTTTTGGAAGAATGTTCTCTGGTAAGATGAGACAAAAGTAGAGCTTTTTAGGCAAAGGCATCAACATAGAGTTTACAGGAGACGAAAAAAGACAATCAAAGAAAAAAAACACAGTCCCTACAGTCAAACATGGCGGAGGTTCCCTGATGTTTTGGGGTTGCTTTGCTGCCTCTGGCACTGGACTGCTTGACCATGTGCATTGCATTATGAAGTCTGAAGACTACCAACAAATTTTGCAGCATAATGTAGGGCCCAGTGTGAGAAAGCTGGGGCTCCCTCAGAGGTCATGGGTCTTCTTGCAGGACAAAGACCCAAAACACACTTCAAAAAGCACTAGAAAATGGTTTGAGAGAAAGCACTGGAGACTTCTAAGGTGGCCAGCAATGAGTCCAGACCTGAATCCCATAGAACACCTGTGGGGAGATCTAAAAATGGCAGTTTGGAGAAGGCAACATTCAAATATTAGGGACCTGGAGCAGTTTGCCAAAGAAGAATGGTCTAAAATTCCAGCAGAGCATTGTAAGAAACTCTTTGATGGTTACCGGAAGCGGTTGGTCGCAGTTATTTTGGCTAAAGGTTGTGCAACAAAGTATTAGGCTGAGGGTGCCAATACTTTTGTCTGGCCCTTTTTTGGAGTTTTGTGTGAAATGATCAATGTTTTGCTTTTTGCTTCATTCTCTTTTGTGTTTTTTCATTTAAGACAAATTAAATGAAGATAATAATACCAAAGAATTTGTGTTTGCAATCATTTTCAGGAAGAAACGGAGTATTATCTGACAGAATTGCAGGGGTGTCAATACTTTTGGCCACAACTGTACATGTATGTCATATATCCTGAAGGTGTTAAACACATTAAAATGAGCATCATACCTCCCATTGCTCTGTGCACACGGCGGCTGTTTCATTTAGCTTCCACCTGGAATCCGCTTGAGAAAGCATTGTAAAAGAACTCCATAAAATGAATATAGTGTACATTGATTTGTGTTATGTCACTTCTTTATCGGCTTCATTGGTCAGAAACTCTTAAAAGAAGTGACATGCTCATTCTTTGGACAGCTTACATTGGGAATCCACCTGCTCCCTATACTTTACAGTATAGCATGAAAGACGCTGGTGGCGGAGTAGCCTCAGGAGCAAAGCCACTGTCCGCTGGTGATCTCCTGAAGATGCTTCGCCTGGGAAAGCTCAGTGGCTGTGCTCATGTCTAAAAGGCACCAGGTGCACACAGTCTTAGTCACATCACTTCAGTGCAATTAAAATATCTGAATCTTTTGGGAGAATTTGCCGAACCTGGCAAATTCAAATATCAAAACATTTGATTATCTCCAGTAACTATGTTAGACTTGGTCCCATCTACAGAGGTCACCATGTAGTTATCAGATAAGCCCATACAATTTGATGAAACTGTATACAACGTTCCTCAGCTCCATACACCTTGTCTATATAGCATTAATGCAGTTCATATTTCATATATTCAGCGTTCAAAATTGACATAGCCAATATTCACATATACTTAGCGCGCGCTATGGGAGGTTGTATTTATTTGTTGGGTTCAGACGAAAGACATTTTCCGCACATTTCTACTCTATCATGTGTAGCTGGAAGACTGAGGCTGCCATATATACACCTTTATAGCTTTACTGATGACAAGGTAACTGGCAAAAGGATGAGTTCTACAAACACCACAGGTCATTATTCATTGTAATTATGATGCTTCCAGCTTATTCTTCATCTCAGATCTCCAATGTAGCATTGTCTCTGCTTTTAGATACTTCTGTAATGAAGAATCCTACAGGTAGTTGTACCCTACACTATATTGATAAGGCTCACGCATATAACACATACAGACTTGCCATAGCTGGAAATCTATAGATCGTGACCGATGATTTATGACTTTCAATAAAGTTGCCTATTTAGCCTTATAGGAATGATTTGGCATATACGGTTATCACGCTGGTACTGTATGCAGCTTGTTATCATGCAATGCTGAGGTAGCAACCTACATCACTATTGTGACATTAGCAGACACTGCGAAATCCCTAACATAATTATTTTGCTAAACAGATAAGCCACTGGGTGTAACTGAAAAAAGGGGCGTCATCTCCTGTTGTTATGGGGTCTGTGTCTCTTTAAAAATGCAAGTCCAGGCCAGCACAATAGGTACCGTCCAGTCTATCTGCACTAACCTGAACCAATCATGACTTTCTCTGAAGCTGAGAAGGCTGCCATCTCCTCCCTGGCCTCCAAGATTACTGGCCATGCCGATGCCATTGGAGCCGAGGCTCTGCACAGGTAACACCGACTTGTGATCTTATCATTCACATTAATGATTCCTAATGTTTAAAGAGGTATTCGATCAAATGTTACTCTAATGTTTACACAGGGTGCAGTAAAGTATATATAGTATATATAATTAAAGTAAAGTATATATAGGTAAATATATAGGTAAATATAGGTAAAGTATATATAGTTGAAGTGCTACTTTATAAATACCTAATATTTGACCGTATAGTTCTCTGTGCTCTTTCTCTATTCGATATTATTCATGTGCATTATACTACCTCTCTGCATAATATAACCTTTTTGTAATATGCTATAACATATTTCATTCAAAAAGTTTCTGATTAAAGGGGTTGTGTCATTAAGATGGCAGGCCTGCAGTGTTTTTAGTTGATTTACAGGCTGCCTTGATTAGAAAAATATCTCTTTATGAGATAATTCCTATAACTTTCACATACTGTAGTAAAAATATTCTGATTTATTCTGTTTTAAGTCTTAATATCACCGGTTGGAAAAAAAATTGTTATATCTAATATAAAGTGGAAATTTTTTTAGCCTTCACAGATATATAACCAATGACCTAGTACAGTATCACAATGCTTTAATATTCTACATTAATGTTCTTTTCCCGCAGGATGTTCTTGAGCAACCCTCAGACCAAAACCTACTTCAGCCACTTTGACCTGAGCCAAGGCTCCAAGGATCTCCACAGCCATGGAGGAAAGGTTGTGAAGGCCATTGGCAATGCTGCCCAGCACCTGGATAACATTGACCATGCTCTGTCCTCCCTCAGTGACCTTCATGCCCAGAAGCTCAAGGTTGACCCTGGCAACTTTAGGGTAAGAAGCCTGGTCATTTATCCATCTAATTACCTGACAGATTACAAGCAAAAATTGTCTAGATTGTAAACTTTACACTTAGCTTAGACACAGACATATTTCGGTAAATATTTTACATCAGTATTTGTAAGCCAAACCTAGGATTGGGTCCACAACACAGAAGAGATGCAGATCTTCCCTTTACAGTTTTTCTCTCTAAGTCCCATTTGGCTTACAAATACGGCCCAAAATATTATTGTGTGAATGAGGTCTTGTCTATATTTTACATGCCAGGTCATCACCTAATTGAGTGTTTCTGCTAATTTAAATGTGTACTTAAAGGCTCATGCAGACATCCGTGCAAATAAGCCTAAGGCCACTGCTCTCCTGACTGAAATGTGGCAGCCTCATAGAGATAGAGGAAGCTGGCACGCTCCAGTCAGGAGACCACCGGCCAGTCCGGTCTCGGACTGTTTTGCATGGATCTCAGAATTTAACCTTTACAAGTCATATGTTTAGTAAATGTTGTACTGAGTGGTAATACATGAAGCAAAGTTGTGATTAATGTTCATTTGATGATATCATAGTAAAGAAATAATACATTTTAATCATTACTAATAATTTGTTTCTCTTGTAGATGCTGTCCCACTCCATCCAGGTGACTCTGGCTGCCCACTTCCCTAGTGAATTCAATGCCGTCTCTCATGCCGCCTGGGACAAGTTCCTCTCTGTTGTGTCCTGCGTCCTGGTGTCCAAATACAGATAAACTGGACCTCAGCCTGATAACTGGGTGCTAACATGACTTCATGAGTTATTTAATAAATCCCGTTTCATCAGCACATACTTGTTGTCATTATGGGTCAAATGTGATCAATGATCCTTGGTTTATCGACCTGGGTGCAGCGGTATAATCTGCAGTGATGGCTGTTATTACAAATGCACATTATAATTTTGTGTAGCCAAACCTACTTGTTATGTATATTCATCCATATTCTCATAACAGATCTGCTTTAATAGCTTATTACAAGCTGAGTATGCAGGTTTTGTATGGACGATGGATCCATATATTCTCCATATACCTCTGCGCTGTACCTTGTAGGGCACATATTATCTCCTAGAAGCAATGCTCGTCCTTTTATTAGAGATACCTGCATAACACAGTATGAGATACTGCTGCATGCCACAACTTGTTTTTTCATCATTTCATACATACCTTTGTGTGCCCACAATTTTATGTATCTTGTGGGAAAATAAAGGACAGAGTGCTCCAAATTTTCACTCTGCCCAATAGGGACTTATGGCAATGTTAAATGTTATTGCACAGGCAGCTCTATGTATCACTTGCACAAAGGATAGTACATGTCCTGGTGGACTCACTGCTAGTGGCCCCAAGTAATGCAGGAATTCAAAGATTAGGGCAGAACACATAAAATAATAAGCTTTTAAGGTGTAAACTTTTATTTATAGCTCCAGGATCATAAATTATGCTTTTACACAAGCCATATTTTATCAATGTAATGGGGACCACTATTTCCTGAAGGAAACTCTGGTTCAAGTTACACTAGACTCATAAAGTTGATAGAAAACTGTTTGCACATTAATTTCTTACCATTTTCTGAGTGCTGTCCTACTCAATGAATTTCTATAATAAGGTTGTGCGAACAGTGGTGTACATAGAAAGCATGGTCCCCATAGCAGCAGTTTTAATTGAGCACCCCCTCCTAAAAAAAACCCATGTATTAAGCAGGGTTGTAAGGGGAAGACCCGAACCAGACCTACCTAGTCCGTGATGGATCCGGAACTGTCAGGGCTGTCACCCAGGTTTCATGGGGGGAAAGCTTTAGGTCCTGGACCAACCTCTGCACCTAGGAGTAGGGGGCGTGGCTAAGATAAAAAGGCCACAGTGTGCGGGAAAGCAGTTAGTTGCCAGCGCACAGGAGGGCAGTGTTAGGGCTCCTGCGGGAAAGCCAACTGCCAGAGCAGGCCTAAACCAGCATAGACTAAAATCCGCTATCAGAGACTGCCTACGACGATGTACCTGGTCCCCGCTGACATCGTTGACCGTGAGTGGCAGGATGCCCAGTCAGGACATAAGTGTGTGCATGCACCGATGGGAGAATTGGGACATTCGCTGTGAGGGGTTTCCCTTTGTACCTGAATCAAGTCGCTCATTGTCCCTATACGCTGACAGGGGGATAGACTGTGCTGTGCCCGGCTTGTTGTTTCCTGACACACCGACCGGACCACATGGAATCACCGTCGCCGCCAGGGGCCAAGACGTAACCTTTTCCAGGACTACAACGGACCACGAGGAATCACCACCGCCATCTTTTTCAGGACCATATAGGACCCCTTACGCTCCACAGCTTTGGCGCCAATGTCCACATCCTGAGCAAACCTCATTGTGACGTCGTCGGACTGATAAGTTTGCTATTCTTGAGCTTCCTACCCTATTCTTCACACCCGTTTCCCCTGAGTTATGTACCCTGTGTTCCTTTATACTGTTTTCCCTGTTTTCTCCCTGAGAGGAGTATACCTGTTAAATTAAACCCCACGTTAACCCTTGCTCTGACTCCGAGTACCTGGGTACCTGCTCACAGGGTCATAGAAGAGCATATCTCACAAGTTTGCAGCCATTACAAAGTTATTCTCGTCCTATTGAAGCCTCTAGATTCATTGCTCCCATAAAGTATGATGTCGACAAAAAGTGTCCGTCCCAAACGCAGTATGATTCGCCCACAGTAAATTCTTCCACAGTACCCTCCATATGTATTTTGATATGACCCTAATATACTCACCTTCACCCGCCCCTAAAAAGTATGATGACCCAACACAGTATGAGGACTCAACTGCGACACCCACACAGATGAATGGGCCTCCATACAGTATAATGGCCCCCACATAGTATGATGGCCTTAACTCAACCTTCCACACTGTATAATAGACACCACTAGCCCTCCAAACAGCATAATGGCCCCAAGACAGTCCTACACACACTATGATGGACAAGACACAAACCTTCACAGGGTATAATTGCTCGCAGTATAATGGCCCCCACATAACCTTCTGAACAGTATAATGTCCCTCATATAGACCTGCTGTTAGGCGTCGGGTTCCGGTCGTTGCAGAGCAGGAATCCCGAGCCTTGCATTCGGCGGTCTCCCATTCCTCTCCGGCCGCACAGGAGGTTGCGCAGCAGACTCGTCGATCCAGGCACGCTGCTCAGACCAGCTCTGTAGGGTTGGTTGCTGCTGCCACCTCTGGTCCAGCTATAGCAACACATGCTGGTCAGCAGCGAGCTACTCCAGGGACTAAGTCCTCCTTTCGGTCCACTGAGCATGCACGTGGGACGATCTCTCATTGGAGATCGGAGGTCACATGCTCAGGTCCTTCTCCAGCTCAGATTGGACCATCAGAAAGGTCAGGAAGGTCCCAGAAGGACGCGGCTATAAAAGGTTTGCATGGCCACTCGGCCATGCGCTAGTATAGAGAAAGATTAGACCATGTGGAGTGAGTGTTGTATGCATGTATGAATGTCTCTGGTGAATGACTCATTGGAAACCCCTACCCTTGGTACGCATGTGTTGTGCAGCCTAGCCTGTCAAGCGCCCAGGTCTAGGTGTAGGTAGAGGCTGAGTCAGAGACTAGCATTCATGTCCACCGGTGGCTCTGCACGCCACGGTGCACATGCTCGACACCCCTCCTTGGTCAGTGTCTATAGTGGTGTCCGCATGTGCGATGCCACGTGCTCAGAAGGTCTAGAGGGACTTTGACCCCATGTCCTTGGGGCAGAGTTCCATGACCACATTCTGAGCGCCCCCTTGCCGAGCTCTGTGAGTGATAACAGACTCCAGCATTTAAGTTTCGTGGTACTGCGGCTCTGTGACGTAACAGAGTCCGCTCCTATTCACATCGGGTGATGTTAACCCGCGTGTGACCTTTTGTATACCGCCATATACATCCGCCATTACTAGGCAGCAGTTTACCACCTCTGCATGGTGGACCCTGGGCTGCGAACGCACCTTACTGTCATATTATTTGATGCGTTCCGTCAGCCCGTAATACCTGCAAACAGTATAATATGCCCACACAATCCTCCAAACAGTAGAATGGGCTCCACACAGTCCTCCATAAAATATAAAGGCTCCAATATTTAATGGGCCACACATAGCCTTCCATACAGTATAATGGGTGTCACATTGCTCTCCATATATTATAATGGACCCCACATGGCTTCCATACAGTATAATGAGCCCACATTGCCTTCCATACAGTATGTTGCACTCCCATAGCACCCCAAACCGTATAATGGTCCCCACAATGTTCTCATTGATTTAAAAAAATAAAAATAAATGCTCACCTCTCCTCATTCCCCCACTACTCCTGTCTCTAGTGTGAGTTCTGCAGCTCTTCATTGCTCGGAAAAGCTGGTGTATACTGTATAATTTGGCATAAATCACCACTCTGGACAGTAAGACAGCTGTGTGTCAAACCATATTATTGATTAAAGGTGTATTTCCCTTGGAGCATGTTGTCCTACTGGATAGGTGGTATCTTTTAGATAGGCAGGTGTCTGAATGCTGGGACCTGAAACAATCATCAGAATGTGACAGTTTTTTTCCTATTAAAATAGAGTTTTACATATTTCTGTGCCCTATTCCAAAGCATGTAATTCTGACCCCTTCCCCATCCTCAAAAAGTTGATTACAAATGTATTGATTCTAAAGATGTCACGCCCGCTTAAACGAACTTCATGTCTCATCAGATTGAAGTTTCCTGAGAATTGACCGCTTTCCATCACGCAAATATACTTTCTTTTTAGAAATGTTGAGAGCTTTTTCCTCATATAAATCAAATTGTTCTCGCACTTCTAGCAAGAACTTTACTAGTGAGTCGAGAATGTCAGCAATTTCCAAAACATCAATTTCCATGATTTGCACATACTTGTTCACTTGGTGAAATCTGAGCACCACCGCTCCCCAAAACTGTGCCATGAATTCTGTTTCAAGTATTGTCAAGTCAATGAGTATACCTCTAGCTTCTGCTCGAGTTCCTGATTCTTGGGTTTCATCTGTTTTGAGTTGTTTTAGAGCAGGGGTCTCAAACTCGGCTGGGTATATGGGCCGCATATAGAAAAAATTTGAATTTGGGGGCCACATTCTTTGTAGGACAAAGTGACATTTTTAGTGATAAAAATTTTTCTACACACCTTTTGAACATTTTTGCCCTTTTTTTTATTTCTTTAGAGCTTGGGTCATTATGGATGTTGTGATAACTAGAGATGAGCGACTTTGCCTTTTTTAGGGTCGAGTTGGGTTTCATGAAACCCGACTTTCGCAAAAGTCGGGTCGAATGAAATCGGCCGACTATAGGGAAAAGTCGGGGTCTGACTGAAACACGAAACCCAATGCAAGTCAATGGGGAAGCAAAGTCGGCAGGGAGTGGAGGACAGTAAACACACCTACAGTGCCCATTTCAATGCCAAAAACATCAATTCTTATTACTGAAGCTTGTCAGCCTTAATTTACTTCATAATAATAGTTACGCATTGAAAACTGGGGGTTATTTGGCTATAGTTGTGGGGGGGTAGGGCTGGCTCCAGGTTTTCGTGTGCCCTGGGCCAAAGAGTGTCAGTGCGCCCCTTTAACACATACCACAACTCATGATGCTCCGATACGGCACAGAAATATAGGTATAGTACAATGACAAATACTTCACTGCAACATGATATGACATGACTGATCTATTTTAAATTCTACAATAGCTCAAAAAAAGGACAGTATATTACTCCATACAGTATTACGGCCACCATATCGTGCGCCATACAGAATAATGAGCCCCATATATTTCTCCATACAGAATAATTGGTCACATATAATGTTCCATACAGTATATGATGAGCTCCACATAATGCTACAGTATATGATGGTCCCTGTGGACTATGCTCCAGAGGCTCCATATATAATGGGCTCCATTTCTAATTCTCCAGTGTATAATGGGCCCCGTAAATGCTGATCCAGTGTCTGATGTCCCCCATTTGGAATGCTCCAGTATATGATGGGCCTCATGGATGATGCTCCAGTGTATGATGGGCCCTAATAATGCTCCATATATAATGGGCTCCATTTCTAATTCTCCAGTGTATAATGGGCCCCGTAAATGCTGATCCAGTGGCTGATGTCACCTATTTGGAATGCTCCAGTATATGATGGGCCTCATGGATGATGCTCCAGTGTATGATGGGCCCTAATAATGCTCCATATATAATGGCCTCCATTTCTAATTCTCCAGTCTATAATGGGCCCCGTAAATGCTGCTCCAGTGTCTGATGTCCCCCATTTGGAATGCTCCAGCATATGATGGGCCCCATTTTTAATGAACCGAGGCATGGTATGTGAAAAGAGCTCCATGTAGTTATCTGAAGTGTGTGCTGCCATATCCTTCACTTTTGATGTGGGTGAAGGACACAAGGCAAGGGGTTGCTCCTGACCAGAAGCCTGCACTGACGACTCAGTGCTTGGATTTTTTGAAACTTCAGAAGAGGAGGCGATAGAGCTGGAGGCTGTTTCAGCAATGTAAGCCAAAAACAATTCCTGATGCTCCGGCTTTAAAAGCAGTCTACCTACTCCCAAAAAAGGGAGCCTTACAGGCCTTCCGGAGCTACACCATGACACAAGCTCAACACCTTCTGCCCTAGCTGCTATTGTGTTTTTGGCACTACCAGCAGATGCACCACCATCAGTACCAGGTGGCCCCCCACGCCCACGTCTGCGTCCTCTTCCACCATACTTCCTCATGTTTTGAAAAATGGACCCAAAATACCAGCAGATATATGGTACTGTATCAGAAGCGTACAGCTCTATACAGTCTATGGATAACAGTAAATCTCCATATATATTTCATGAGTCATACACAGACGCTCACAGACTCAGTATGGATTACACAATAAAATAAAAAGTTGAAAATGGGTCACCTGAATCTAAATAGCAAAAAAGGTTACTGTATCAGAAGTGTACTGCTGTATACAGTGTTGGCCAAATTTGAAATCTCGGTATATATTTCCGGAGTCACCCTCAGACGCTCACTCAGTCTGGGTTTGACCATAATAAAAAATGTTGTTAAAAAGGTACTGGTGGTAATATACATTGTGCAATCACATCCCGGAGTTTTTTTAGTTCGACATTAGAATCTTCAGCTAAATTTTCAGGGTCTTGGCCGTAACCATTATCCTTCGGCTTTATCCCCAGAAGTTTTCTTTTCCGCAATATGGGATTATTGACAATGTTCAATAGGTTCAAGTTGACATTGAGATCTTGAATTCTCATGTTGGCAAGTTGCTCAGCATGGGCTTGTTGTATCCCAGCTCTTGTTGTAAGTGTCTTCTTTGCGCCTCCAGAACCTGAGGTGCTACATAATACGGAGTGAACTGTGGCGTCATTAGGTCCCCCTGGTCTATTTTTGCAAAACCAAAATCACTCAATTTCACTGGAGCATCCAAAGAGTTATCCTTAAAGAGCAGGTTCTCTGGTTTCAGATCTCTGTGTGCAATATTTAGCGAGTGACAATGCAGTAGGGCCAAAGCAATCTGCTTTGTTACTTGGCTGGCTTGCTTCTCAGTGAAGTGCCGGTGCTGGCTGATTCTGTGAAACAGCTCGCCCCCCTCCATCATCTTCATAACAATTAGGAGCCGTGCCCAGGGGCTTGATTCATGGGGGAACTGCACACTGTTTGCTTAAATGTCAATTATTTGTACAATGTTTGGATGCGATGCGCACAACATGTGGAGTCCTACCTCATTTCTGGCTTTTGGGCGATCAATGAGAATTTTCAGTGCAAAACGTTTTTGTGTTGATTTTTTCACACATACTCTTACGGAACCACTGATTCCTGCCCCAAGCTTCTGGGTCCAATTGATATTAAATTCTTCAAGAATGGACGTCTCCTTTATTGTTCTGTCCATGGAGTTCCCGTGAGGCTTCCCTCAGCGACAGCTGTAAATGGCGCAATCGCAGCGGGTCAGAGCTGGTGACCATTCATGAAGCCACCGGCCTGAGCCTCCATACAATGTCACCAAGGGGAGGGCAAAAGACTGGAAGCGGAGGGACTGGAGGTTCTGGAGGCGCAAAGAAGACACCAGAAAGAGAAGTCTGGAATTATTCCTACCTCGCCAACACCGTACACTTACAACAAGATCTGTGACTTGTGGTCCTTAGGTGTCATTATCTATGTGATGCTCTGTGGCTATCCTCCGTTTTACTCCAAGCATCACAGTCGGACTATCCCAAAGGACATGAGGAAGAAAATAATGACAGGAAGCTTTGAGTTCCCAGAGGAAGAATGGAGCCAGATCTCTGAAGTGGCAAAAGACATTGTTAGAAAGCTGTTGAAGGTTAAGCCAGAAGAACGTCTCACCATTGAAGGAGTTCTGGACCACCCTTGCCTGAACTCTACTGAAGCTCTCGATAAAATTTTGCCATCTGCACAGATGATGATGGACAAGGCCATGGTTGCTGTGATACAACAAGCCCATGCTGAGCAACTTGCCAACATGAGAATTCAAGGTCTCAATGTCAACTTGAAACCATTGAACATTGTCAATAATCCCATATTGCGGAAAAGAAAACTTCTGGGGACAAAGCCGAAGGATAATATTTATCGCCAAGACCCTGAAAATTTAGCTGAAGATTCTAATGTCGCTCTAGAAAAACTCCGGGATGTGATTGCACAATGTATATGTCAGAGACACCGCACTGCACTTGCTCATAGAGCCAGTGCGCGTGTCCTGAGTACAGAAGCAGTGCTAAAAGATACCTGTGGAGAAGGGCAGCAGAGGTGACCATGCGTGCTTCAGGCTAATAGTGTCAGGGTCCAGTCAGCGCTGGAAAGTAAAGAGGCATAGGACCTGCGGACACTGAAAATGAATAATCTGGCACGGGACCTATGGTCATGTGACTGCAAGGGGGCGGGGCTTAGCGTTCTGTTTTCAGATAGGACAGGACACCATACAACAACTCAGAGTCAGGCAAAACAGAGGTCACAGCAGTACGGGCAAACGAGGTACAGGAGGGACAAACAGACGGGTAGTCAGACAAAGCCAAAGGTCATACACAAGAGGGCGACGTGGTACCAAGGGGACAAGCAGAGAGCAATGGGGGGCCACCGGACCCCCAGGTCTCTCAGGGTACTTGGCGTGAAAGGCTCGGATCAACCGATCCGCATGAACTGATCGAGCAGGAACCCACGAGCGTTCCTCAGGACCGTAGCCCTTCCAATGTATCAGATACTGAAGGGCGCGACGGACCAACCTGGAGTCGACAATTCGTTCCACCTCGTACTCAGCCTGCCCATCTACCAAAACCGGTGTCGGGGAAGATGATGATCCCTCCCCACCGGACCTCACAGGTTTCAATAGGGCCTTATGGAAAACATTAGGGATCCTTAGAGATGGCGGAAGACTCAACCGAAAAGCCACCGGGTTAACTGCTTCGGTAATTACATAGGGACCTATAAACTTGGGTCCAAACTTCGCAGAGGGGACCTTGAGCCTTATATTTTTGGTGGATAACCATACCTTATCTCCGACCTGAAACACTGGACCCACGGATCGTTTTTTGTCCGCAAAAAATTTAAATTTGTCCTGGGCCTTCGTAATGTTATTCTGGACCTCCCGCCATACCTTCCCCAACCGCTGGATCGTCTCATCCGCCCCAGGACACCCAGAATTCAAGCGGGAAAATTCTCCACAATGAGGATGAAACCCATAATTGCAAAAAAATGGAGATGTACCCGTAGACTGGTTAGTGCGGTTGTTAAATGCAAACTCAGCCAATGGTAACACAGAACACCAATCATCCTGTCGGGCTGAGGTCAAACAACGCAGAATTTGCTCCAGAGACTGATTGGTCCTCTCAGTCTGCCCATTAGTCTCTGGATCGTAGGCAGATGAAAAGGACAGACAAATACCCAACCTCCTACAAAAAGCTCTCCAAAATCTGGACACAAATTGCACTCCCCTATCAGACACCACATTCAGGGGTACCCCATGCAACCGCACCACATGCTCCACAAACAATCAGGACAATGTTTCTGCATTAGGTAGAGCTGCCAAAGGTACAAAATGTGCCTGCTTACTAAACCTGTCCACTACGACCCAGACCATGGTATTACCCTTGGAAGGGGGAAGGTTGGTGATGAAATCCATGGACAGATGAGTCCATGGTCTCTCAGGAATTGGTAGTGGTACCAATTCCCCGGCCGGCCGGTTATGGGGAGTTTTCGCACAGGCACAAACCTCACACGCAGACACATACTCCCCAACATCAGAGGCTAAAGAAGACCACCAGAATATTCTAGCAATGGCCTTCCGGGTCGCTGAGATCCCTGGATGTCCACCTAGAAATGAGTCATGGAACTCCTGGAGGACCTTGAGACGAAACTGAGCTGGCACAAAAAGTTTATCGACCGGCTTAGCTGGAGGTGCAAGAGCCTGGGCTTCTCGAATCTCCCGTTCCAACACATTAGAAACCTCTGCCACCACCACCCCAGGCTGAAGAATGGAGGATGGAGGTTCCGGGGGGGACACCGGATCTAGACTGCGTGACAACGCATCCGCTCTGATATTCTTGGATCCTGGTCGAAAAGTGATCGAGAAGTTGAATCGGGAAAAAA
This sequence comes from Dendrobates tinctorius, assembly GCF_039654945.1. NCBI lineage: Eukaryota > Metazoa > Chordata > Amphibia > Anura > Dendrobatidae > Dendrobates > Dendrobates tinctorius. Next base: position 876,429 of record NW_027361797.1, read on the forward strand.
AAAGTGACCATCTAGCCTGTCTGGGAGTCAACCTTTTAGCTCACTCAATGTAAGCTAGGTTTTTGTGGTCCGTGATTACCGTTATAGGATGAACAGCCCCCTCCAAAAAATGCCTCCATTCTGCAAAAGCCAATTTTACGGCCAGAAGTTCCCGATTCCCCACATCATAGTTTCTCTCCGCAGGGGAGAACTTCTTTGAGAAAAAGGCGCAAGGTCTTAAATTGGTCAAAGTGGCGGGTCCCTGGGACAATAACGCCCCCACCCCCACCTCTGAGGCGTCTACCTCAACAATAAATGGTTCAGAGGGGTCCGGTTGAATAAGAACCGGGACCGACATGAAACATTTTTTCAAAAACTGAAATGCCGCTACCGCTGCGGTTGACCAATTCTTGATATCGGCCCCCTTTTGAGTCATGTCTGTGAGGGGTTTAAACACCTGTGAGAACCCCCTTATAAATTTCCGATAATAATTAGCGAACCCTAGGAAACATTGCTGACCCTTCAAATCACACGGTTGAACCCACTCGAGAATGGCCTGCACCTTATTAGGATCCATGCGATACCCTTCAGCAGACACGATGAACCCCAGAAAGGACAGTTCCTGAACAAAAAATAAACATTTTTCAAGTTTAGCAAAAAGACAGTTCTCCCTGAGCCTTTGGAGAACTGCCCGAACATGACCAATGTGAGCCTGTTTATCAGGCGAGTAGATTAAAATGTCATCCAAATACACCACCATAAAACGTCCAATCAAATCGGAGAACACATGATTTATGAAATTTTGGAAGACCGCTGGAGCGTTGGTCAGGCCGAAGGGCATGACCAAATTTTCAAACAACCCTTCAGTAGTGAGAAAAGCGGTCTTCCACTCATCTCCGTCCCGGACTCGGATAAGGTTATACTCTCCCCGTAGATCTAATTTCGAAAACCACTTAGCTCCGGACAACTGATTGTATAAATCAGGAATAAGTGGAAGGGGATAAGTATTCCTCACAGTTATTTTATTTAACTCACGAAAATCGAGGCATGGGCGCAAACCACCGTCTTTTTTTTTTTACAAAAAAGAACCCTGCCGCCACAGGAGAAACAGAAGGACGAATATGTCCCTTACGGAGGCTCTCGGAAATATATTCCTTCATCGCAGCCCGTTCCGGACCCGAGAGGTTATACAGGCGGGCTTTGGGCAATTTAGCACCTGGAACCAGGTCAATGGCACAATCAAATGGGTGGTGTGGTGGTAAAACCTCAGCCTCTTTTTCGGAGAAAACGTCTGTATAATCTATCAGGCACTCCGGAATGCCTTCTAGACCCACGGACGACACAGACACAGAAACAAGACATTTATCAGAGCAATAGGGACCCCATTTAACAATATCCCGAGATTCCCAATTAATCACAGGATTATGCAGATGTAACCAAGGGAACCCCAACACCAGTCCCGCAGGCAGGTTGTTCATTACAAAACATGAAATACGTTCCTGGTGTAAGGAACTCACTTTAAGGAGAAACTCTTCAGTACAAAACACAATGTCATTCTTAACCAGTGGTGTTTTGTCAATAGCAACAAGGTGAATCAGAGTCTCCAACCTAACTGTCCCTAACTTACACCTGGCCGCCAAGTCAGAGTCAATAAAGTTCAATGATGAACCGCAATCCACGAAGGCAGAAGTGGATGTGGAGACACTCCCACAACAAAGTTCCACTTGAAATGACATTTTAGAAAATGCAGAAAAGGGTACCTGAGAGCCTGGGTGACCTCCACGATAATCACCCGGGCTCAGTCGCTTGTTGGTTAGTGGCCGGGAGGGGCAATCCTTTTTCCAATGTCCAGACTCGCCACTGTGAACACAGCATTTTCTCACGTGCCGTTGTCTCCTTTCTTCCTCCTTAAGGTTGATGGTTCCCATCTCCGTGATTTTCAATGAAGAACTGGCTCCCCTTCCGTGGGAGAATAATGATGTCTCGGTTTGTATCACTCCCCTTGCCCGTAACCTGCGATCCATTCGGACGGCCTGTGTCATAGCTTCCTCCAGGGCCTCAGGTGGGGGGTGGAGAGCCAAGGCGTCTTTCAGATGCTCAGACAGGCCTCTACGGAACAACCCCCGGAGGGCGGCGTCGTTCCAGCAGACCTCAGCAGCCCAGCGTCTGAACTCTGAGCAAAACCACTCGGCTGAGTGCTTCCCCTGGCAAACATTCATCAGCATGCCCTCAGCCATACGCACCCGATCAGGCTCATCATAAATATGCCCCAGGGCCTCAAAAAATGCATCCACAGTCATACGCTCAGGGGCCGTGGTAGGAAGGGAGAAAGCCCAAGCTTGGGGGGCTCCCCTTAACAGAGACATAATGACCCCCACTCTCTGACTTTCATCCCCAGAAGAGTGTGGTCTTAAGGAAAAAAAAAGCTTACAGCCCTCCTTGAAAACTCTGAAGTCATTTTTATCTCCAGAAAAGGTATCTGGTAACTTCACTGGAGACTCAGGGGAAATTAATGTATCATCCCGAGCCCCCAATGAAAGAACCCCCTGTACAGTGTCGGCGATCAGCTGCTGAGACTGAGCCAGGACTCTTTGTTCTCCAAAGAGTTTCTGAGACATCTGCGTCAGATGCTTAACCTGTTCAGAAAGAGTGTGCATAGGATCCATCACACACACAGGTGAATGGGAGCAGAGAAAAAAAATGGTATGGGTCAGTTATAATGTCAGAGACACCACACTGCACTTGCTCATAGAGCCAGTGTGCGTGTCCTGAGTACAGAAGCAGTGCTAAAAGATACCTGTGGAGAAGGGCAGCAGAGGTGACCATGCGTGCTTCAGGCTAATAGTGTCAGGGTCCAGTCAGCGCTGGAAAGTAAAGAGGCATAGGACCTGCAGACACTGAAAATGAATAATCTGGCACGGGACCTATGGTCATGTGACTGCAAGGGGGCGGGGCTAAGCGTCCTGTTTTCAGATAGGACAGGACACCATACAACAACTCAGAGTCAGGCAAAACAGAGGTCACAGCAGTACGGGCAAACGAGGTACAGGAGGGACAAACAGACGGGTAGTCAGACAAAGCCAAAGGTCATACACAAGAGGGTGACGTGGTACCAAGGGGACAAGCAGAGAGCAGTCGGGTCACAAGCAGAAAGTCATACACGAGAGGTAGCGCAGTACAAGAGGGTCAGGCAGAACTCGTAACAGGGACAGAACCGGATCACAACCGAACAAGCAAGCAAGATATCAGGCACAAGGCACACGTATACAAGAGGTCACTTAACTCAGCCGAGGGCAGGAGTATAACTGACACCGGACCCAGGTCCAGTGAGCACTAAATAGCCTCCTTCTGCCAGAGAGAGGCAGCACAATTAACCCATAGTCTAACCAGGACGGGTCAAAGCGAAATCCCGTCCTGGATCATGACAGTATATTACCACAAGCTGGAGAAAATGAAGATGAAAAATTAAAAAGGTACTGGATAACAAGATGGCAAGTATATATATTATAGGGTACAATTAAAATCTCCGTATACATAGTCCCGTAGTCACTCTCATACGCTTACTCAGTATGGATTTGACCGTAACACTAAATGTCGACCAAAGGTACTGTATAGCAAGATACAAGCTGTATCGAGTATAGGGTAAAAATTGGTATCTCCGATTCACCGTCTATATAGAAGGCGTAAACCACACAAGCTCACTCACTATGAATGATACCTTAATAAAAAATTTTGAACAAAGGTATTGTATCAGCACATACCAGGTGTATCCAGTCGATGGGTAATTGTAAATTTCCGTCTACCCTTCCGGAGTCAGACACAGACACTCACAGGCTCAGTATGTATTACACCAGAATTTAAAAAGTAGAAAAAGAGAAAGGTATTCGAGGCGTACACCAGTATACAGTGTTGTGGTACTTTTAAATCTTCGTATATATTTCAATCTCAGTAAGCCAGTCCATACTCTCCGCTACTGGAAACTACATGGATAAAAGTACAGACGGAAAGTCGAGTGTTTGCAGAAATTCGGTAATTACTCATCGCGGAAAAATCTCACGGTAGATGTTGCAGACAATGCAGACCCTCAATTACTGTGTCTGTGGAGACAGCAAAAACGGTTCTTTGTGAAGTAAGGATTGCTTTATCGCAGTAGCGTGGATCACATCACCGTTACTCGTCTCCATCAAATTGTGATCACAGGGAGAGATGTAGACATGGTCCTCACTGCCTATCATGATGTGTCTGGGCATTTTGGCGGGCAAAAGACAGAATCAATAGGCCGTAGGCGATTCTATTGGATTGGCATGAGAGGAGACATTGAAAAATGGTGGCAGGATTGTCACACGTCTGTGACTATCACAACTGTGAAAGGAGATCATAAAGCACCACTGCATCCGCTTGTAAGCTGACGTCCATTACAAATGGTAGACATTGATCATCAGAAGGTAGAAACCAGCAGGACAGGCCATAGCTACATCTTAACCATCATCAATCAATACACCAAATTTCTAGTGGCCGTCCCTGTGAAGGATTTAACTGCCCAGACTACACAGCGGTGGAGCACGGAGAGGTAAGTATTGCAACTTGCAAGTGCTGTGGCCATGAGCAAGCAGGTGGGCACACTCGTGGGCGATGGTACTGGCACAGGGCCCCTCATAGTACGCTGGTGTGTCTGACGGTTAGTGGGCCCCCCCACCGTCAGAGACACTGTGTTGTACTATGAGGAGCCCTGTGCCAGTGCAGCCGGCCATCAGTCGGCCCATCCACCTGTTCAGAGCAACGGCACTTGCCCAGGTGGGCCTTGGAGGGGGGGGTGGGCAGCTCAGTTAGGGAGGTTTAAAAAATGGCATATGTTGATGTGTAGGCTGGACATTCAGCAGCTGTAAATGGCGGAATTGGGCAAGTCCGAGGAAGAGGAGAACAAAAGCGAGGCAGTTTACTGGCAACCTATGTGTCATCAGGGGAAGGTGGGACAAGATCCTTTGAAACCCATGCATGGTTCATTTTATTGAAGGTTATATCATCAACATTTTGGGTCGACAGATGGGTCCTTTTTTCTGTCAGGATTGATCCAGCAGCCCTGAAGACTCTTTCAGATAACACACTAGCAGCAGGGTAAGCGAGCTCCTGTAAGGTATATTGTGCCAATTCAGGCCAGGTGTCCAGTTTAGAGGACCAATAGTCAAAGGGGAATGACCTGTGAGGGAGAACATCGATATGGGAGGAGAAGTAGTTTGTAACCATAGTTGACAATTGCTGTCTCCTGTCACTTTTAATCGATGCAGTATTAGCAGTCGTGTGAGCGGTACTTGAGAAATCAGACCACAACATGGTCATGAAACCCCTGTCTCCAACGCCACTTCGGCTGTGTGCACCACGAACACCTTTTCCATTGTGTCCACTACAGCTCGTGGGAGAAACAGCACTACTGCTGTGTGCTGGGAAAGCCTCAAACAAACGGTTTACCAGAGTTACTTGTTTGTTAGCCAATATTATCTCTAGGTTCTCCCGTGGCATGATGTTGTGTAATTTGCCTTTGTAGCGTGGATCGAGGATGCTGGCCAGCCAGTAGCCGTCATCCTTCATCATTTTGGCAAAGCGGGGGTCCCTTTTTAGGATCCGCAAGCCATAATCGCACATGTGGGCCAATGTCAATAATGCACTGCCACTGCTGGGTGCAGGAGCACTTTCTGGTAAATCCACATCCCTACAGTCACGCACAAACCCTGTACCTGACCTTGGAATGCCAACATTTTCTCTTGCCCCCTGAGAAGCATCTTCCTGCCCAAAATAATCATCCCCCTCATCCTCCTCCTCTTCCTCTTCTTCCTCCACCTCGTCCAGGACAGTTCCCTGACCAGACAATGGCTGACTGTCAACAAGGCATCCCTCCTCCTCCTGTTCCTCCTCCGCTGCAGACGCCTGATCCTTAATGTGCGTCAAACTTTGCATGAGCAGACGCATAAGTGGAATGCTCATGCTTATGATGGCATCATCTGCACTTACCAGCCGTGTGCATTCCTCAAAACACTGAAGGACTTTACAGAGGTCTTTCAGCTTTGACCACTGCACACCCGACAATTCCATGTCTGCCCTCAAAATGCCTGCCCGTGTATCCTCCCACAAATGCATTACAGCCTGCCTCTGTTCGCACAGCCTCTCAACCATGTGCAGGGTGGAGTTCCACCTTGTTGCAATGTCTATAATTAGGCGGTGCTTGGGGAGGTGGAGCAATCGCTGCAGCTTCTGCATACGACTGGAGTGTATGGCCGAGCGACGGATGTGCGAGCACAGTCTTCGCACCTTATGGAGCAGGGATGTTAACTCCGGATAATTATTAAGGAAGCACTGCACCACCAGGTTCAAAGTGTGAGCCAGGCAAGGTATGTGTGTGAGTTTTGCAAGGCTTATAGCTGCCACAAAATTACAGCCGTTATCACTGACTACCTTGCCTGGCTCAAGATGTAGACTGCCCAGCCATGACTCAGTTTGTCGCTGCAAGTAGTCGGCCAGTACCTCCGCGGTGTGTCTGTTGTCGCCCAAAGACATCATCTTTAACACAGCCTGCTGACGCTTATCACTAACTGTTCGATAGTGGGACACCTCGTGTGCAGCACTGCCAGCTGCGAATGGAGTGCTCGTGTGACTGTGCTCTTTGGACGAGCTTTCGCTTATGGAGGAGGAGGAGGGTCAAAAGCCTACAGGCAACTGTTTTCTATACCGTGGGCTAGGCAGCACTGTTCCACCGTCGCTGTCCCCTGTGGAGCCTGCATCCACCACATTAACCCAGTGCGCAGTGATGGACACGTAATGGCCCTTGCCATGCCTACTGGACCATGCATCTGTTGTGAGGTGCACCTTTCCTCTCACTGATTGCTTGAGTGCATGGACAATGCGGTCTTTCACATGCAGGTGGAGGGCTGGGATGGCTTTTCGAGAAAAGAAGTGCTGACTGGGTAGGTCATAGCGTGGGACTGCGTAGGCCATGAGCTCGCGGAAAGCTTCACTTTCAATCAAACGGTAGGGCATCATCTCTAATGAGATTAGTTTGGCAATGTAGGCGTTCAAACACAGTGTACGCGGATGAGAGGATGAGTACTTTCTTGTCCTACTCAGAGTGTCTGGTAGGGTGAGCTGGACTGGAGAGCTGCATATGGGGGAACTAGCGGTGGACCGGATGGAGTGAGAGGGGGTTGGTGATGTATTGGTGGTGATGGCCTAGATTCAGTGTTGTGTTGCAAAACCATTGTGATTCCCTGAGTGTGTTGACCTTGCGACGACACCTCAACATTTAGTGCTGGTGGTGTGCTTAACGGTGGCGGTGGTGTTACAGTGGGGGAAGTGATGGAGCATTGCTGGCTACCTTCAGTCGGAGCAGGTGCACATGTGCTACATGAGGTTTTGTAGTCCGTCCACGCTTGCAAGTGCATGTTGGTTAAATGTCTAAGCATGCAACTGGTATTCAAATTTCTGAGTTGTTTACCTTGGCTAAAGGTCCTTCCGCACTTCTTACAGGTAACCTTTGCCTCATCAGTAGGATTTTGGACAAAGAATTGCCACACTGCACTCTTCCTACTATGGTATACATTTTCTGCCCTTGCACGCTGTGCTAAGTTGACCATCTGGCCAAGCTGTCCTGCAACTCTTTTATTTTTTGATCCACGTTTTTGGACAGCTACGGGCCTGCCAGATAACCGCTGCTGCGATGTCAATGCCTGCTGCGGATCCTTCTCCTTATCTGAACTATTGCCAGTGCCACCTTTCTCCCCCAATGGATGCCAATCCGGGTCAAGAACTGAGTCATCCATCACCTCCTCTTCAAAGTCATCTGCACCTTCCTCTTTACCTTCCTCTGTGTCACCGTGTAAGGTGGTATAGTATGCGGGAAGGGGCACCTGAGTTTCATCAGGGTCAGATTCTGGCTCAGTAGACTGTGAGGGCAATGAAGTGCTCAGGGTCAATGTACCAGCAGAATCATCTAGCAGTGGCTGTGCATCAGTGCACTCCATGTCAGATTCATCTTGGACTGGGGAATTCAGGATTTGACTGGATAACCCAGGCATGGTATGTGAAAAGAGCTCCATAGAGTCATCTGAAGTGTCGGCTGCCGCGTCCTTAACTTTTGGTGGAGGTGAAGGACACAAGGAAAGGTGTTTTTCCTGACCAGAACCCTGAACTGACGACTCCGTGCTTGCAGGTTTCGAATGTTCAGAAGAGGAGGCAATAGAGCTGGTGGCTGTTTCGGCAATGTAAGCCAAAACCTGTTCCTGATGCTCCGGCTTTAAAAGCGGTTTTCCTACTCCAAGAAAAGGGAACCTTACAGGCCTTCTTGGGACAGACGATGACACAGGCTAAAAACCTCCTGCCTTAGCTGCTATTGTGCTTTTGCCAGAACCAGCCGATGCACCACCACCATCAGTACCAGCCGCAACCCCCTGCCCACGTCCGCGACCTCTTCCACCATACTTCCTCATGTTTGGGAAAATGTACCCGAAATACCAGAAGAGAGATGGTACTGTATGAGGAGCATCCAGCTGTGTAAGGTGTATTAAAAAAATTAAATCTACATATATATTTTGTTAGTCACAGACGCTCTTCCAGTATGTATATGACCGTAATACAACAAGCAGATATACGGTACTGTATCAGAAGTGTACAGCTGTATACGTTTTTTGTGTAACTAACAATCTCTGTATATGTATTTACGGAGTGTCACACACACACGCTGACTCAGTATAGATGTTACTGTAATGCGAACAGCAGATATACAATACTGTTTGAGAATCGGACAGCTCAATACGGTGTAGGTCTGGAAAAATGGAAAATCTCCTCTGTTTGTATTTCCAGAGTCACACACAGATAGCTTGTATTTACAAGCCAGCCAGTACACGGTAGTGTGTGAGGAGCATACACCGCTATACGGTGTCTGTATGGAAAATTGTAAATCTCCGTCTATGTTTATACGGAGTGACACACGCTGTCTCTGTATAGTTTGGACCGTAATCAAACAGCAAATATACGAAACTGTTTGAAAAGCGGACAGCTCTATAGGGTGTAGGTCTGGAAAAATGGAAAATCTCCTGTTTGTCTTTCCAGAGTCACACACAGATAGCTTGTATTTACAAACCAGCTAGTACATGGTAGTGTGTGAAAAGCGTACACCACTATACGGTGTCTGTATGGAAAATTGTTAATCTCTGTCTATGTTTATACGGAGTGACACACGCTGTCTCTGTATAGTTTGGACCGTAATCAAACAGCAGATATACAAAACTGTTTGAAAAGTGGACAGCTCTATAGGGTGTAGGTCTGGAAAAATGGAAAATCTTCTCGGTTTGTTTTTCCAGACACACACAGATAGCTTGTATTTGTCCGTGATACCAGCCGGTACACGGTAGTGTGTGAGGAGCATACACCGCTATACGGTGTCTGTATGGAAAATTGTAAATCTCCGTCTATGTTTATATGGAGTGACACACGCTGTCTCTGTATAGTTTGGACCGTAATCAAACAGCAAATATACGAAACTGTTTGAAAAGCGGACAGCTCTATAGGGTGTAGGTCTGGAAAAATGGAAAATCTCCTCTGTTTGTCTTTCCAGAGTCACACACAGATAGCTTGTATTTATCCGTATACCAGCCAGTACACAGTAGTGTGTGAGGAGCGTATACCGCTATACGGTGTGTGAAAAAATTAACGCTCGGTAACTGAGCAGAACAAAATAATAAAAGTTGGAGTACTTTGAAAAAAGCAGTTTGAACAGCAGTGTGCACACACTAATGCAGCTATCAGGTAGCCTGAAAAGGCAGCCTAATCACCACCAGCGCTGCTGCACACAACAAAAATCCTCCCCTTTCACTGCACACTAACTGTACAGTGAAAAGCGCTATCAGCAGAAGCTATTTTTTTTTTCCTTCTTCCCTGCCTAACTCTCTCCCTATTCAGAATCAGCAGCAGCACCTCTCCCTATTCTAAAATCGGCGGTCGGCGGTCACGGCCTTTTATAGCCCCTGTGACACCACACAAAGCCAGCCAATCACTTCAATGCCCTTCTCTAAGATGGTGGTGGCCGCTGCCCATGTCATCGCATTGCCCACAGTGTGCGTCCTCTATTATTGGCTGAAAAAAGGCACTGGAAGCATTATTTTAAACGCGACTTTGGCGCTCGGGTCGCCGACCTCATGGCCGAACTCACGCTATGGTCGGGTTTCGTTTCATGAAACCCAACTTTGGCGAAAGTCGGCGATTTTTGAATTTGACCGACCCGTTTCGCTCAACTCTAGTGATAACAAATGTGCACTCATATTGTAATTATGTTCCCATATTGTAATTATTTCCCCATCCTGGTCCTCCTATTGTATTTATGTCCCCATTTTGTAGTTATGTTCCCATCCAGGTCCCTAAATTATAGATATGTCCCTATCCAGGTTCTCATATTGTAGATATGTCCCAATATTGTATATATGTGCCCAGCTAGGTCCCTAAATTGTAGTTATGTCCCCATCCAAGTTCTCATATTGTAGTTATGTCCCCATATACAGGTCCCCATGGTGTAGTTATGTCCCAATCCAGGTCTCCTTATTGAAGATATGTCCCCATCCAGGTGCCCAAATTTTAGTTTTATCCCCATCCTGGGTCTCATATTGAAGTCATGTCCCCTTATCCAGGTCCCCATATTGTAGCTATGTCCCCATCCAGGTTCCCATATTATAGATATCTCTCCATATTATAGCTATGGCCCCATCCTAGTCCCCATATTGTAGCAATATCCCCTTCCCGGTTCTCATATTGTTGTCATGTCCCCATATTGTAGTTATGTCCCCATCCAGGTCCCCTTATTGTAGCTATGTCCCCATCCAGGTCACCATATTGTAGTTATATCCCCATCCAGGTTCTCATATTGCAGTCATGTCCCCATATCCAGGTCCTCATATTGTAATTATGTCCCTATATTGTCGTTATGTCCCCATCCAGGTCCCCATATTGTATATATGTCCACATCCAGGTCCCATATTGTAGCTATGTCCTCATCCAGGTCCCCATATTGAAGTTATGTCCCCATCCAGGTTCTCATATTGTAGTCATGTCCACATATACAGGTCCCCATATTGTAGTTATGTCCCCATCCAGGTCCTCATATTGTAGTTATGTCCCTATATTATAGTTATGTCCTCATCCAAGTCCCCATATTGTACATACAGTGCCTACAAGTAGTATTCAACCCCCTGCAGATTTACACATTCGGAATTAACTTGGCATTGTGACATTTGGACTGTAGATCAGCCTGGAAGAGTGAAATGCACTGCAGCAAAAAAGAATGTTATTTCTTTGTTTAATTTTTTTTTAAATTGTGAAAAGTTTATTCAGAGGGTCATTTATTATTCAACCCCTCAAACCACCAGAATTCTGTTTGGTTCCCCTAAAGTATTAAGAAGTATTTCAGGCACAAAGAACAATGAGCTTCACATGTTTGGATTAATTATCTCTTTTTAAAGCCTTTTCTGACTATTTAAGACCCTCCCCAAACTTGTGAACAGCACTCATACATGGTCAACATGGGAAAGACAAAGGTGCATTCCAAGGCCATCAGAGACAAGATCGTGGAGGGTCACAAGGCTGGCAAGGGGTACAAAACCCTTTCCAAGGAGTTGGGCCTACCTGTCTCCACTGTTGGGAGCATCATCCGGAAGTGGAAGGCTTATGGAACTACTGTTAGCCTTCCACGGCCTGGACAGCCTTTGAAAGTTTCCTCCCGTGCCGAGGCCAGGCTTGTCCGAAGAGTCAAGGCTAACCCAAGGACAACAAGGAAGGAGCTCCGGGAAGATCTCATGGCAGTGGGGACATTGGTTTCAGTCAATACCATAAGTAACGTACTCCACCGCAATGGTCTCCATTCCAGACGAGCCCGTAAGGTACCTTTACTTTCAAAGCGTCATGTCAAGGCTCGTCTACAGTTTGCTCATGATCACTTGGAGGACTCTGAGACAGACTGGTTCAAGGTTCTCTGGTCTGATGAGACCAAGATCGAGATCTTTGGTGCCAACCACACACGTGACGTTTGGAGACTGGATGGCACTGCATACGACCCCAAGAATACCATCCCTACAGTCAAGCATGGTGGTGGCAGCATCATGCTGTGGGGCTGTTTCTCAGCCAAGGGGCCTAGCCATCTCGTCCGCATCCATGGGAAGATGGATAGCACGGCCTACCTGGAGATTTTGGCCAAGAACCTCCGCTCCTCCATCAAGGATCTTAAGATGGGTCGTCATTTCATCTTCCAACAATACAACGACCCAAAGCACACAGCCAAGAAAACCAAGGCCTGGTTCAAGAGGCAAAAAATCAAGGTGTTGGAGTGGCCTAGTCAGTCTCCCGACCATAACCCAATTGAAAACTTGTGGAAGGAGCTCAAGATTAAAGTCCACATGAGACACCCAAAGAACCTAGATAACTTGGAGAAGATCTGCATGGAGGAGTGGGCCAAGATAACTCGAGAGACCTGTGCCGGCCTGATCAGGTCTTATAAAAGACGATTATTAGCTGTAATTGCAAACAAGGGTTATTCCACAAAATATTAAACCTAGGGGTTGAATAATAATTGACCCACACTTTTATGTTTAAAATTTATTAAAATTTAACTGAGCAACATAACTTTTTGGTTTGTAAGATTTATGCATCTGTTAATAAATCCTGCTCTTGTGTGAAGTTTGAAGGCTCTAACTTATTTGCATCTTATCAAACCTGCTAAATCTGCAGGGGGTTGAATACTACTTGTAGGCACTGTATGTACCCATCAAGGTTCTCATAATGCAGATGTGTCTGAATCCAGTTCCCCATATTGTAGCTATGTCCCCATCCAGGTCCCCATATTGTATATATGTCCCCATCCAGCTTCCCATATTGAAGTTATGTCCGAATCCAGGTCCCCATATTATAGTTATCTCCCCATATTATAGCTATAGCTCCATCCTAGTCTACATATTGTAGTAATGTCCCCTTCCAGGTTCTCTTATTGTTGTCATGTCCCCATATCCCAATCCCCATATTGTAGTTATGTCTCCATCCAGGTTCTCATATTGTAGTCATGTCCCCATATCCAGATCCCCATATTGTAGTTATATCGCCATCCAGGTGCTCATATTATAGTTATGTGCCCATATTGTAGTTATAGCCTCATCCAGGTCTCCGTATTGTAGATATGTCCCAATCCAGGTGCCCATATTGTAGTCATGTCCCCATATCTAGGTCCACATATTGTAGTCATGTCCCCATCCAAGTCCCCATATTGTAGTTATGTCCATAGGTTTTAGAGGAACAAAATAGAAAAAAAAAGGGAAGCAAAAATGTGGTCACTCTGTACTAATATCCCCCATCCTGGTAAACATATGTCCTCAATCCAGGTATACATGGCCCCCTCATCCCAATCTTGGCATGCATGGCCCCCTAATGCTTATCCTGGTATGCATGGCCCTGTCATCCCTATCCTGGTATGCATGGTGCTTATCCGCATCCCTATCCTGGTATTCACGGCTCCCTCATACCCATCCTGGTATCCATGTCCCCCGTCAGAAAAACTTAAAAAACCATAAACCATCCTACTTACCTTTCCTGCACTCCCTCTCAGCATCTTGTTCTGATACCAGCAGATGATTTCTGCTTGTGAGCAGCGCATGGCAGTGACATCATGTGCTGCTTACAAGCAGAGGACAGGTGCAGGAATACTCACTGCTTTCCACGCAGGGACTATAGGAGTGAAGAGCAGTGAACATTCATTGATCTTTAATAGCGGGCACAGTAGCAGGTTTCCTGCAGCCAGGCAATGATGTGTGCCCGCTACTTAAGGGAATAAATATTCACTGCTCTCCACTTATATAATCCCGGGCACACGTGATCGCCCGGCCACTGCAGGAAGCCGGCGGTTGCCCTTACTGTTCCTGCAATTAAAGAGAAATGAATATTCACTGCTCTCCACTCCCATGGATGTGGAGGGTTGTGAATATTCATTTCTATTTAGCAGAGGGCACAGGGGTTAGCAGCGGCAGACTGCTCCTACCTCCTGTGACTTGGTGCTCCGACGCCGCTGCTTCTCCACCTCCCCATCCACAGGCGGTACATCATTTCAATTGAATGTGCATCTAAGGACGCATATACAGCTAAAATGAAACGCTGCCATCAGCGGACCTGAGAAAGTATGCCAAAGGGTCTACAGTGCCTGCGAGTCGCATGGAGCAGCCTCAGGGGCCGCATGCGTCCCGCGGGCTGCGTGTTTGAGACCTCTGTTTTAGAGCATCTATGATGGCAGTAGATATGTAGAAGTCAAGTGATATGAGCGCAATGAATCACTTGGAATCACTATGTAACGCAATATCTGGAATTCTCCTTTACTGCATGGTTTACACTGAGTGTTTGAGAGAGAAATAGAAAATGCTTATTGCCTGTGAACGAACAAGACAGCGCAAGCGGAGCAATTTATTTCATGTATAAGGATGTAAATTTAAAAAACAGCATTTTATATGGCCTTTTCAAAATAATACTGAAAAATTTGTAAATGTTTGGTTGTTATTTCTTCTGCTGCACCCTAGGCTATGGCTTAGGTTGGCCTTAGGGGAAATGCTCCATTGTTTTCTGTGTTTTATTTTTACGGCGTTCATTGTGTGGTAAAAATGACCTAGTAATATTATTCTTCCAGTCAGTACGATTAAGGCGATACCAGACTTGTAAAGACTTTTTAAAATTTATATAGTGAAAAAAGCAGTAGTTGCGGATCACACATTCAGCTCAGGGGAGAACTGCGCTCTCCAATCATTTCTACAAGAACTGAAGACTGCAAATCAAGTGAATCCTGCCGATAGCCTGTAAATGTAGAAGAGATGGCTGCATAGCAGTTCTACAGTAAGCCGGTGCTTTCATATTATATCATGGCTTTTTGTATGTTAGTGAATTGTTTAAGTAAATGGTGTTCGGTCAATATCGATGCAAATTCATATATGTCCCTGGTATCTCACTATGTTATCTGCAAGTCATATATAGTAACATATGTTACCCCAGATTAGCAGACTCGCTGTGCATTGTCTTTTTTTCACCTTCTTAAGTATGAATTAGCACATCTCAGTCTTCTTAGGACATGTGAATTTTGCAGATGCCCACAGATAAATGCAAGAAAAGGCATTTATTGCCAATATCAGACTATGGTTTCTTGGGCTCCCAGATTAAATGATCCTATTGACCACTTTTAAAGAAGCAGTTATTCATTAGTTATGTGTATATGTGCATGTAATGTGGTGTGAGCATGTTAATATACTCATCTACTGCTGCTTTCTCCGGTGTCCAGCACCGTTCTGTTCCTCTTCTCAGTGACGTCACCGCAATTGCGACTATCTGGCACACTCTATGCTCTGTGGGTGAGCTAGAAGTCTAAGGGGCCACGTTCTGATGCTCCATAGACTTACCTTGTAAAACAAACATTTGTCTGCAAAGCGCAGCATGACCGGACAGTCTGCAGAAAGCAGTGTGACCGGACAGTTTGCAGAGCACAGCGTGACCGGACAGTCTGCAGAGCGCAGCGTGACCGGACAGTCTGCAGAGCGCAGCGTGACCGGACAGTCTGCAGAGCGCAGCGTGACCGGACAGTCTGCAGAGCGCAGCATGACCGGACAGTCTGCAGAGCGCAGCATGACCGGACAGTCTGCAGAGCCCAGCGTGACCGGACAGTTTGCAGAGCGCAGCGTGACCGGACAGTCTGCAGAGCCCAGCGTGACCGGATAGTCTGCAGAGCGCAGCATGACCGGATAGTCTGCAGAGCGCAGCATGACCGGACAGTCTGCAGAGCACAGCGTGACCGGACAGTCTGCAGAGCGCAGCGTGACCGGACAGTCTGCAGAGCACAGCATGACCGGACAGTTTGCAGAGTGCAGCGTGACAGGACAGTCTGCAGAGCGCAGCATGACCGGACAGTCTGCAGAGCGCAGCATGACCGGACAGTCTGCAGAGCACAGCATGACCGGACAGTCTGCAGAGCACAGCATGACCGGACAGTCTGCAGAGCGCAGCGTGACAGGACAGTCTGCAGAGCGCAGCGTGACCGGACAGTCTGCAGAGCGCAGCATGACCGGACAGTCTGCAGAGCGCAGCGTGACAGGACAGTCTGCAGAGTGCAGCATGACCGGACAGTTTGCAGAGCGCAGCGTGACCGGACAGTCTGCAGAGCACAGTGTGACCGGACAGTCTGCACAGCGCAGTGTGATCGGACATTCTGCAGAAAGTAGCGTGATCGGACAGTCTGCAGAGCACAGCATGACTGGCCAATCGCCAGAGCGAAGCGTGACTGGGCAGTCTGTAGAGCGAAACGTGTCTGGATAGTCTGCAAAGAGAGGCATGATCGGACAGTCTACAGAGCTCAGCGTGACTGAACAGTCTGCAGAGCACAGCATGATCGGACAGTCTGCAGAGCGGAGTGTGACCAGACAGTCTGCAGAGCGGTGACGTCACTCCGAAGAGGAGAAGAACGGCACTGGACACCCGGAGAGCAGTATTAGGTGAGTATATTAACACGCTAATGCTACACTATATGCACATACATATATTTCATGAATAAAAAACTTAATGAGAGTGCTTCTATAACCCCTTCATGCCATGGCCATTTTTCTTTTTTCCCTGTCCTTCTTCCAAGAGCCATAACATTTTTATATTTTCATCAACATGGCAGTATCAGGGCTTGTTTTTTGTGGGACAAGTTGTACTTTTGAGATGGCACCATTGATTTTACCATATACTGTACAGGAAATGTGCTGTGAAATTGCCAAAAAAGTGCAATTTCACAATAGTTTTTTTGTTTTTTTATTTATCATGTTCACTATATAGTAAGATTGACCTGGCAATATGATTCCCCAGGTCAATATGAGTACGCCAATACCAAGCATGTATAGCTTAAGCTTATTTTTAAGTGATGAAAAAAATTCTGAAATTTGTATGAAAAACGTTTTTTTGTTTGTCGCCATTTTCTCAGACCCATAGTGTATGCATTTTTCAGGATCTACTACTGGGTGAAGGCTTATTTTTGCTCCCTGAGCTGATGTTTTTATTGATACCATTTAGGAGTAGATATGATGTTTTAATTGACTCCAATTACATTTTACTGTAATGTTGGGGCGGCTAAAAAACATAATTCTCTTGTTTAGATTTTTCTCATTGCGCTGTTTACCAATGGGATTAATTTATTTTATATTTTGATAGATTGGACATTTCTGAACGCAACAATGACAAATATGCTTTTCTTATTGTTTTATTTTCAATATGGCAAAAGGTGGGTGATTTGAAATTTTGTGTTTTTATTTTTTTCAGACTTTTAGAAATGTTTTATTTTTCCCTTCAGTACTTCAGCTAAGGTAACAGGAGAAAATGGACCACCCAGTTTGTTGTGCAATATCTCCTGAGCACGCTGATGCCTCATATGTGAAGGAAAACTATTGTTTGGATTTTGGATCAGTTCGCATTTATCCGGCGCTCTACCCTGAGCACTTGCATCGGCATTTTAATTTAAATCAATGAAATACATTATTGAGATGATACCTCAAAGGGACCCATTCACTATAATGAGGCAGCAGAGTTACTCTTGACTCCGTCTGGCCTCTGTTCAGTGGTATTTTTCTTTTCACAAAACTGTTGCCAACGGCACTTTTATGCACTCCTAATAAGACACTGCCGGATCACAGGTCAGTCGGCGTCCCCAGTGCCTCAATCTGCCTCATTAAAGGAATTCTTCGAACGGGGTATCATCTGAATCACGTATTTCAGAGATTTACACAGAAACCCCAATGCAAGCGCTCAGAGCGGAGCGCAGGATAAATGTGAGCTGAGCCTTACTGCGTTCTTTGGGAGGCAGAATGATAAAATCAGGTGAAGAATTGGTTTATTTATTTATTTACATCGTTCACTTTGTAGTATACGTGATAAGACAGATTTATTCTTCGGATTTCTACAGTTACGGTAATACCAGATTTATATAGTTGTTTTTAGGTTTTTGCTGCTATCACACACTAAAAATGCTTTTTTGCATAAAGTCTTTTAACATCACCATATTTTGTGGGTTATAATTTTTCTATTTTTCTCCCGAAAGTCATGTGATGGCTTGAGGCTTACGGGATGAATTGGAGCTTTTATTGGTACCATTTTTCGGCACATATCATTTTTTGACCACTTTCTATTCTGAATTTTGGAAGGTAAAATTAGCAAAATACAGCAATTTAAAAATAGTTTTTCTGATTTTTATGCCATTCGCCGTATGCTAAAAGTGAAAGACAGCTTAAAGACATTAATTATAGCAAAAAATGTATAAAATGTTGCCTAGTTGCCTGCTATCCTGACAGAATGTAGACAAATTGCTGGTCAGGGGGCAAATTCTGATGTGCTGGCATGTAAGTGAGGCAGCCACTGATGGCCTCTGTTGTCATCATCAATGTCATTCATTTGTCAGACTCATAGCCCCTATAATATTATCATTGTGCAACTAGTTCACAATCTACAGCTGTACAGGATCCATTGACATAAGGTAGCCATTATTGACTGCTGATAGAACAGATATGACATATAAAAGACAATAAAATGTGATGAGAATTTGCAATACAAACATGTAATTAAAGGGGTAGTCCCATCAGGCACAATCCCTTTCATAATGCAGATGCCTGGATGATCAGTTGATTGCCTTAAGTTCAGCCCTCAGAACTTCCAACACCCAACAAAAAACGAATTTTGCTAATTTTCCTTCCTTCCTGTTGTGGTAACCCCTTCCCAGTAGAACTAATTTGGGTTGAGATGCAAACCATCTCCAATATCTCTGCCATTGTTGGTCCAAATTAAAATGAAATAAAATAAATACGATGCATCAGAAGCAAGAAAATACACACAGCCAGTGTCTGTCAGCGTACAATAGTTGTCTGCGGGGGTGTCCGGTGTTGCTGTCCGGTACTGCTGCAGGTGTCTCCGGTGCTGCGCATGCGTGACGGTACTATGGGGGTGTCCGGCACTGCTACGGGGGTCTCCGGTGCTGCCGGGGCTCAGCCGACATTTAGTGAAAGACCAGAGCCCCGGCAGTTCCATGGTTTCCTGTTTGGTGGACTCCGGGAAAATGGCCGCCAGAGCGGTGCATGCCCAGATGGAGATCTCGGCACCAAGATCTCGAGAAATGAGATTTCACAAAATGTCGCAGATCCTCGGCAGCACCGGAGACCCCCGCATCAGCACCGGAAACCCCCACAGCATCGCTGGGCACCTGCAGTTCCTCCGGGCACACGCAGCACCGCCGGACACCCCCTCATCCCAGCCTGCAGCCTGCAGCAACGGTACTGGTAAGGTATATATGCATTATAAGATGCACCCCCATTTCCCCAAAAAATTTTGGGGAAAAAACTGCGTCTTTTAATCCGAAAAATACATATCTCTGCTGTATCTGTGCATCATGAATTGTGGTATGTTTTAAAGGGGCCCACTGGGACTCTTTCGCCCAAGGCCCACGAAAACCTGGAACCGGTCCTGATTGTTATATCTGCATTACTATACTGGAAAGTAACTGTGATTGCGGCATTGGAATAGAATCTCCATTAAACCATCATTTATCTGGATGTACCTGTGTCTTCGTGTGGCAAGTAAAGTTTATCAATAGCCCCTCTGGCCTTCCTGCTTTCTGGACTATTTGGAGTGCACCACATTACATCATGCTATCAGGAAACAGAGGTTAATTAAGTGCACCCTGGCATCCCAAACTTTGTTTTCTTTTGTTTTTGTCCCTACCATAGTGAAGTGTAAGAAACTGTCACGTCGCCGTTAGACTTGGGGCCTGCTGTTCCTGCCTCGGCCACTGGGAGGTGCCAGGGTCCTGTTACATCGCCGTCAGACTCAGGGCCTACTGTCCCGGCTTTAGCCACTAGGAGGCGCCGGTCTGTCACGTCGACGATAGATTCGGGGCCTGCTGTTCCGGTCACGGCCACTAGGAGGCGCCAGACCGCCACTTCACCATCAGACTCGGGGATGGCTGTTCCTGCCTCGGCCACTGGGAGGCATTGTGGTTCACCCGTGAGTTATGGTGGTGACAAAGAAGGGGCTCCTGCGCAGGCATCTGGTGGGTGCAGGCTCCACCCCTCTGTCAGTCGTCAGGGAGTTACTGCATCACCATCTGGCCTGGTCCTGGGGGCGGTCCTAATGACATCATCAGTCCAGGACCCTGTGAGTGATGACCTGATCCCTCAAATACCTTGGGACTGGTCTTGCAAGCTGCCGGATATATTCTTGGTTCCCCTGCATGCTACTGTGTGAATTGCTATAGTTAACTTTGACCTCAGCCTGGATTTCAGACTCTGCTTCTGCCTAATGATTTTGTACCTCTGCCGCCCTCCTGGTTGATGACTCTGACCTTGGCCCGAATCTGACTCTGCTACTGTGTGCTGCTTTTGTACCATTGCCTCCCGACTGGTTTAGACTTGTATCCCACTACGTTTTTGGTCCCGTATTAGGAACACCTCTCTGGCGACCGCCCTGCTCTGGTCCACTGCTCTTATTCAGACAGCTACCTACTGGGCTCTGCTATAAATCCAGATCCCTGTATAGGGGTAAAGGGTATCGGGGTTACTCGGGGTGTTGTCTTACTGCAGCCCAGACTCGCAGACGGACATCACAGACAGACATCAGCACACTCATATCAAATCCGTGAAAAATAGCTTTATTGAACAATACAGAGTGCACATATATAAAAACAAGTAAAAACACTAAAATCACAGAAAAAATGGCTACACTTGATCATGTTGATATAGAAAAATGTGTTTCTCAAATTTTTAATACATCATAATAGTATGAATATTGAAAAAGTGCAAAGAATAATATTTTGGCATTTGGAAAGCACAAATACAGTGGGGAAAAAAAGTATTTAGTCAGTCAGCAATAGTGCAAGTTCCACCACTTAAAAAGATGAGAGGCGTCTGTAATTTACATCATAGGTAGACCTCAACTATGGGAGACAAACTGAGAAAAAAAAATCCAGAAAATCACATTGTCTGTTTTTTTTTCATTTTATTTGCATATTATGGTGGAAAATAAGTATTTGGTCAGAAACAAGCAATCAAGATTTCTGGCTCTCACAGACCTGTAACTTCTTCTTTAAGAGTCTCCTCTTTCCTCCACTCATTACCTGTAGCAATGGCACCTGTTTAAACTTGTTATCAGTATAAAAAGACACCTGTGCACACCCTCAAACAGTCTGACTCCAAACTCCACTATGGTGAAGACCAAAGAGCTGTCAAAGGACACCAGAAACAAAATTGTAGCCCTGCACCAGGCTGGGAAGACTGAATCTGCAATAGCCAACCAGCTTGGAGTGAAGAAATCAACTGTGGGAGCAATAATTAGAAAATGGAAGACATACAAGACCACTGATAATCTCCCTCGATCTGGTGCTCCACGCAAAATCCCACCCCGTGGGGTCAGAATGATCACAAGAACGGTGAGCAAAAATCCCAGAACCACGCGGGGGGACCTAATGAATGAACTGCAGAGAGCTGGGACCAATGTAACAAGGCCTACCATAAGTAACACACTACGCCACCATGGACTCAGATCCTGCAGTGCCAGACGTGTCCCACTGCTTAAGCCTGTACATGTCCGGGCCCGTCTGAAGTTTGCTAGAGAGCATTTGGATGATCCAGAGGAGTTTTGGGAGAATGTCCTATGGTCTGATGAAACCAAACTGGAACTGTTTGGTAGAAACACAACTTGTCGTGTTTGGAGGAAAAAGAATACTGAGTTACATCCATCAAACACCATACCTACTGTAAAGAATGGTGGTGGAAACATCATGCTTTGGGGCTGTTTCTCTGCAAAGGGGCCAGGACGACTGATCCGGGTACATGAAAGAATGAATGGGGCCATGTATCGTGAGATTTTGAGTGCAAACCTCCTTCCATCAGCAAGGGCATTGAAGATGAAACGTGGCTGGGTCTTTCAACATGACAATGATCCAAAGCACACCGCCAGGGCAACGAAGGAGTGGCTTCGTAAGAAGCATTTCAAGGTCCTGGAGTGGCCTAGCCAGTCTCCAGATCTCAACCCTATAGAAAACCTTTGGAGGGAGTTGAAAGTCCGTGTTGCCAAGCGAAAAGCCAAAAACATCACTGCTCTAGAGGAGATCTGCATGGAGGAATGGGCCAACATACCAACAACAGTGTGTGGCAACCTTGTGAAGACTTACAGAAAACGTTTGACCTCTGTCATTGCCAACAAAGGATATATCACAAAGTATTGAGATGAAATTTTGTTTCTGACCAAATACTTATTTTCCACCATAATATGCAAATAAAATGAAAAAAAAAACAGACAATGTGATTTTCTGGATTTTTTTTTCTCAGTTTGTCTCCCATAGTTGAGGTCTACCTATGATGTAAATTACAGACGCCTCTCATCTTTTTAAGTGGTGGAACTTGCACTATTGCTGACTGACTAAATACTTTTTTTCCCCACTGTATATACTACATTCATCTGTTTATAAACAAGGTGCAATTATTATTACCAAGATAGGCTAAAAAAAAGAGTCATGATCCAGCATATGGAATAGAAAAAAGTACCTGGAAATATATCAATTTGATATGTTGATAGGAAACAATAAATATGCTAATAGACAACTAATATTTCATATATATATAAATATAAAAGGTACTAGACGAATGCCAAAATGTCTCATCAACATGATCCAGCATGCATCACAAAGAGAAAACACCTTATAAATTACCAAGCACAATAATCAGAAATACATACTTGCCAAACAGTTAGTGTCGAACCATAAGGAAGATCCCAGACAACCCTACGCGTATCGCTGCCTGGTGTAGCTTCGTCAGGGAAAGGTATTGTACTAATGTTCAAGGTCTGCTATAAATAGAGATAAGTGCACTCATGTTACCAGGATCGTAACAATGGTTCTTAGAATCTATGGCTATTTAGTGAGGAGCCTGAATCTTTTTGGGTAATTTCTCCTCATATGCCATTATATGGTTCCGTGGGCCCATATGGTACTGTATACATCTGATAGCCATATAAGGATTTTCTTATGGTGTTTTGAAATAGTACATCATATTTACAGCATTCTTGTGGGGGCTTGTTTGTATCTATTTTCTGCTTTGGGGAATCTCTGTGTGGGTTGTCATTGCTTCTATATTAAGGCATGGAACCAAAAAGGTGAACTACAAGGAAGTTTTTTACCAAAAATTATTCAATGCACAGGCTCTCAGTTTATTCACCCCTCTGCAGAGTCCCTCAGTTTATTCCCCTAATCTGCACAGCCCCATATTTTAGCCCCCATCAACACAGCCCCTTACCTCATTTTATTACCCCCATTCAACACAGCCCCTCACCTCATTTTATCCCCATCTGCCCAGCCCCTCAGCTTATTCCACCATCTGCACAGCCCCTCATTTTATTCCTCATTTTGTGCCCAGCCCCTCAGCTTATTCCCCCCATCTGCACAGCCCATCAGTTTATTCCCCCATCTGCACAGTCCTACATTTTATTTCCCCATCAGCACTGACCCTCACCTCATTTTATTCCCCCCATCTGGACAGATCCTCATCTCATTGTATTCCCCCATCTGCACAGGCCCTCACCCATTGTATTCCCACCATCTGCACAGACCCTCACCTCATTTTATTCCCCCTTCAGCACAGAACTTCACCTCATTTTATTGCCCCATCAGTACAGCCTCTCCACTCATTTTATCCCCCCTCTGCCCAGCCCCTCAGCTTATTCCCCCATCTGCACAGCCCCTCATTTTATTTCCCTTCATCTGCACAGTCCCTCATTTTATTTCCCTTCGTCTGTACAGCCCCAGTTTATTCCCTTCATCTGCACAGCCCGCTAGTTTATTACCCCCAGCAGCACAGCCCCTCAGCTTATTCCCCCATCTGCACAGTCCCTCATTTTATCCCCCTTTATGCCCAGCCCCACAGCTTATTCCCACATCTGCATCATCCCCTCATTTTATTGCCCCCTCTGCACAGCCCCTCAGCATATTCGCTCCATCCGCACAGACCGTCATCCCCCCTGTACAGAACCTCAGTTTTTTCTCCCCATCAGCACAGCCCCTCACCTCATTTTATTCCCTCCAGCAGCACAGCCCCTCTCTTCATTTTATTCCCCACCATCAGCACTGACCCTCACCTCATTTTATTCCCCCTCTGCCCAGACCCTCACCTCTTTTTATTCCCCCCATCAGCACAGCCCCTCACCTCATTTTATTCCCTCATCAGCACAACCCCTTCCATCATTTTAAAGAGCCAGTAACCAAATGCAGATTGGCTTTCAGGTTGCCAGTTGGTGGTTGTTTAATAGTTGAGGTCGTGCCATCCAAATGGGCCCTTACACTACAGAAGGTGATGGTCTGTCATACTTTTGTTCCGGTGAGGCCCGCCGCCCCAGTATAAAAAGTTTGAGAAGCCCAATATATAATATAACCATAGTCGTGTCCATCAAGCCTAAAAGAAGCTTGAGGATGTGTTCTCTCAGTGAATGCTACCACCCAATAATTCCCATATTATGGAAGTGTGCAGTCAGATGGGTCACCTTAATTAACGACATAAAACTGATACTGCAGCATAAGTAATCATAATTAAGGGTCTGAATAATACAGCCAAATATTATATCAGAGAATAAGCTCCATGTTGCCTACACGAAGGTACAATGCTCTTGCACCTGAATGGGCCCCTCATCCTATACACCCCTTATAATATGCAGTGCTGTCGTTACACCTTGCTCGCAGTTTATGGTGGGAGACTGAATTATTATAGTACCCTTACAATACATTGACACATTGCATACATATTACTACAAGTTAAATTAATAGGTTTTTTTTTTGCTTTCAGTGGGAAGATATCTCTCTTTAGAAGCCTTTTACTCTGACACTTTGTAACAATTGCTGACCATTATCATGTTAAAGCTGCTTATGTTGCAGGTTTCCAAAACTGACGTGCTATTTTGTGCAGACTCACCCTCTACTCCACCCAGTTTTGTATCTCTGATTACAGTAGACTTTTTTTCAAGAACAAATGCTTTGAAAGATGAAGAACCAATGAAAATATTAATAATCATAATGCTAAATCAGTATTTGATTTGGCTTCACATTATTTTTGTGGATCATGAATTAAAAATATGTAGTCATTCTTTTTATTGCAACCGTACAGGGAAGCTGGCACAAGGCAGGAATAATATTTTCAGTCCCAGGAAAATAGTTTATGCCATCCATGGACATATCCTATGACCAGAAATAAAGGACACATCCACAGCAATCCTGGCACATTTTATTCATGTCATCAATAATAATAAACAACCCAAATCATAAGACCTCGCTTATAAAAAGCAATTATGCTCCAAGACATTATACAGCCTACTAAGCACCACACAATGGCCCCTCAGCCCTGCCCGCACCCAGCACATAATGGCATTAGCCACTTTTCACATAGGATTCCGTAAACTGCTTCATTCACTGCACTCATAATGTTCTACTTTAATGTTTGATGTCCACCATCGCCAGCTTTTTACCACGTGCCTTTTTAAATTTGTGAGGACATTTCTAGTTGCCGTCAAAATGTTCTGCATATTGGAACATTTTTGTCAACCACCTGTATCCATAGTGTCATACTAGGGTTATCAAAGGATTTCCAAGCTTTGAAAACTATCTTTAGTGTGAACTGAAACAAAGTTCTGTCATATCATCCCAATACCACTCCATCTATGACATCAAGTAGACAGATGTGGGGAGTCAAGTTTCTGGGAAATTCCATCTGCTTGTGCCTAAATGAGAGTACGTCCAGCCAGCATGGAGCTACAGGCTATAACCATACTGAATGTAAGGAGGTCCCAACTTCTGAACCACAGATCTGACAAAGAGACACTATCCTCTGCACTTTGAGTGATCGGTCTTGTTGTTGCTTTGTCTTGGGAAATCCTCAATGTTGCTCAAATAAACCTAGGGCTAACGAGAACCATAGTAGGGAAAACTCTTACTAATGTATAGGGGTAAATATATTATACAAAGAGAAGTTTTGAGACTCGCCTCTTAACCCCTACACCCCGTGTCATTTTCTGTTTTTTCTTCGTTTTCGTTTTTTGCTCCCCTTCTTCCCAGAGCCATAGCTTTTTTTATTTTTCTGTCAATATGGCCATACGGGAGCTTGTTTTTTTTGCAAGATGAGTTGTACTTTTGAACAACACCATTGATTTTACCATATAATGTACTGGAAAACGAGAAAAAAATTCCAAGTGCTGTGAAATTGCAAAAATAAGTGCAATTCCACAATTGTTTTTTTTTTTTACCATGTTCACTAAATGTTAAAACTGACCTGCCATTATGATTCTCCAGGTCATTACAAGTTGGCAGATACCAAACATGTTTAGGTTCTGTTTTATTTAAGTGGTGAGAAAAAATTCCAAAGTTTGCTAAAAGAAAATGGCGCCATTTTCCGAGACCCGTAGTGTCTCCATTTTTCGTGATCTGGGGCTGGGTGAGGGCTTTTTTTTTTTTTAAAAAGGCAACTGTATCAAAAAATAATTGACATCTTTATAGGAGAGGATATCTTCACCCTGCTTCATTGGCATACTTTGTATGCCCAGGGATACAGCCGTGTCATAGGATACAGCCAGCCACAAAATTTGCAGAGCCAGCGGTACTGATGCCGGCATTGCTGCTATATCCCTGGGCATGCGCAATGCAGAGGTGAAACCAGCATGCAAACACAACTGTGTATTGTCAGAAAGACAGATTTGCAAAAACCTGGGAGGGAGAGGGGGTGACGCAAATTATATTATTCATACCCAATGGGGGTGTGATAACATTATCAGTGGGATGGCTTGTCTGCCGAAAACAACGTACCCACTGAGTAACATATTGTCACCACTGTTATAAAAGTATTTTCTTTTGCATATGCAGCAATCAGACAATTGTTATGAAGGGTATAAAGATAGCAATAAATACATGGTGGCATTTTATTGGGCCTGGGGAAGCTTTTAGGTTCCCTTCAATCCTCCACTCTGCTTCACAGTACAAAAAACATGTGCATTTCCATCCCATTTACTCAGAAAAATCTCATTATAAGTCTGGAAATGTAAAGGGGGTTTTACACATGGCGATATCGCTAGCGATATTGCTAAAGCGTCACCGATTTTTGTGACGCAGCAGCGATATCGCTATGTGTGATACTTACCTCCGACCATCTCCCCCGCTGTCTGTCGCTGATCGCGCGAGATCGGCCAGGTCCATTTCTCGTCGGGTGCTTCCTGCTGGCGCCGACGAGCGATGCGTGGACGCGGGTGGGAGGACGTCAGGATCGCCGCGTCTGAAAGGTAAGTAACGACCGCTGCTGCGTCGCTACATCGCTGCTGAGATCTGCCTGTTTGGCAGCTCACTAGCGACCATTTAGCGATGCACCAGCGATCCTGACCGGGTGCATCGCTAAATGTAAAGGGGCCTTAAGACTGACATGATTAGTTCATTGAGTACAACAATTATCAATGCTTGCAGAATAAGGACTTATTCACACAAAGGATGTTCAGAGTGCAAAGTGAGCAGGCAAACTGAAAACTGTTCATTAAAGTCGTTGCTCCTATGTGATTTTAGTCTTAGTCATGAACTAATGGTCCTTGCAGAGAAAAGAGCAGCATGCAACACTTTGGTCAGATTCTTTCATGAGTCTGCGCCAAAAAAGTCCATGAGTTCATGAAAAGCAGAGAACAGTCAGACAAGAAACGCTGTTTTTCACTACTTTTACTTACAGTCTCAAGCACAGTTCACATCACGTTTTACCCTGTGGCTGTGGTCAGTGGCCCATTTGGAATTATGCCTGGCAGTATGAACCAGGCGTAGGCACTGATGGAGCCAGTGACAGTAATGGTGTAGACCAAGTCACAGTATGCTCTGTCGTACATCATTTACAGCCGTATACTCGTAGTTGAGGCTGGCAGCAAGACGCAGTCCACCACACAGGAGGTATATACCCAACAATGGTCTCAATCACTAAGCATTGCCTAGACAGCCATCCAATGTGGGGGCTCATTGTAAGCAGATTCCTCAGATTCTGAAGTATGTCATAAATCCTCCTGATAGATTTAGTCCTGTGTGGATGAAATCAAAGACTCTCATCAGTTTATATTCCCAGACCCTTGATTGTTTTTGAGATTTGAAGTTGTCTTTTAATATGACAACTTTCATATTGTTTATGTTGTGTCCGACACGACAGAAATGTTTGGCTACTTGTAAATGTTTTTGTTTTTTTTAATCGGTAATCATGTGGCGATGATACCTCATCCTTGCTCTCAGTTTTTGTCCTGTTTCTGCAATAAACCCATGTACCTGCGACCAAACATTTCTGTCGTGTAGGACACAACATAAACAATCTGAAATTCATCATATTAATAGGCAACTTCAAATCACAAAAACATTGCAGGGTTTGGGAATAAAAACTTATTGGAGTCTTTGATTCCATCCACACAGGACTAAATCTGTCAGGAGAATTTATGATTTACCACAAAAGCTAAGCAATCTGCTCCAGAGACAGTGAGTGCACCAGGCCTCTGATATTACATGGATATTGGTACGATAAGGCTAAGTTCACGCTAGGCTTTTTTTCAGCATTTTTTTCCTGCAGCAAAATTTGATTTTTTTAGGAGGAAAGGAGCTGTTTTCCTTGGTTTTTCTTGCGCTTTTTGCTGTGTTTTTGTGCGTTTTTTGCAGCGGTTTTGGAATGCTAGATTGGTTTCCTGTGCATGCTGATAAAGTTGAATGATGAAAAAAGTCATATTCTATAGAATCAGGTTTTGGCACAAAAGATGCAACAAAACATGATACCTATGTTTTTGTTGTGTTTTCTCAGCGTTTTTTTTTAGAGCGCGACGCTCTATGTTCTAAAAACCATGCAAAGCACAAAATACTGATGACAAAAAAACAACTGTGTGCATGAGATTTGTGAAATCTCATAAAGTTTGCTGGTCCGGAAAAAGCAGCTGAAAATTTGCATTAAAAAGCTGCAAAAATGCACTCCACATATCTAATTAAGGATACTCTCTGATCTCAGTTTGTTTGTTTATATAACTCCTTTTCGACAAGGCCGTACATGTATGGCACATGTAGTGTATCCCCCTTTGATGTAGGCTCTGGCGTTGAGCCCACATCTTTCCTAGAACATGTCAACTGTTTTGAACAGCTGACATGTGCCTATAACAGCGGCGAGTGGAATTGCAATCCGCCTGCAGCTGTTAACCTGTTAAATGCTGCTGTCAATCTCTGACCGCAGCATTTAACTCGAGCTTTTGACAAGCGTGTCGGAAATACCGCCCATTGGTGACCCTGTTGCGTGATCGCGGGTCACCGATGGGTTGGCATGACAACCAGAGGTCTGCAGCAGACATCTATTGTTGTCATTGCCGGATTGCTATGAGCGCCGCCCGGTGGTCGGCACTCATAGCAAGTGTGCATTTCTGCTACATACAGGCGATCTGATCAACTGTAGCCAATCGGACAACTGCAGCTTCTAGTCTCCCATGGAGACAACTGAAGCAAGTGAAAAGTATTTTTAAAAATATATATGAAAAAAAGGTAAAAGTTGAAATCACCCCCCTTTCACCCCATTCAAAATAAAACAATTAAAAAAAAATCAAACATACACATATTTGGTATTGATGTGTTCAATATAAAAATAGAATTACACTGATCGGTAAACGGTGTAGCAAAAAAATAAGCACTCACCCAGCATAAGATCATTTTTTTTAACCACTTAAATAAAAATAAAACCTAGACATGTTTGGTATCTCTGAACTTGTAATGACGTGGATAATCATAATGGTAGGTCAGTTTTAGCATTTGGTGAACAAGGTAGAAAAAAATCCAAAAAACAGTTGTGGAATTGCACTTTTTTTTGCAATTTCACCGCACTTGGTATTTTTTGCCCGTTTTCCAGTACATGATATGTTAAAACCAATGGTATAGCTCAAAAGTACAACTTGTCCGGCAAAAATTCAAGCCCTCAGCTGGCCATATTGACGGAAAAATAAAAAAGCTATGGCTCTGGGAAGACGGGAAGCGAAAAACAGAAGCGCAAAAATGAAAAAGGGCTCCGTTGTGAAGGGGTTAAATACCCATTATTATGTCATGTCTCTGTTCTTTTGTGTATATATTTGTATACCTTGCTATACCATGCCTGAGTAAGAGACTTAAGATTTCTCAAAAGCTTCATTTGCAACATCATTTATTCTATTCTGATAGCCATTAAAAGGTATCATGACACTTTCATATTATACAGGTAAGCCAACGGCGTGGCGGCACAGCACAATTTTGGCATACATTAGGAAGATGTTTATTGGTAGTCAATCAGAGAATATGAAGTTCACTACAGACTAAAATCTTCACATGTGGAAAAAGCTGAAAATACTACGAGGAGCCATATAAAAGTCAAATGATTACAGTTATACAATATATGTATATTTCAAGCATTGGTTATTATGAAATGGTATAAAAGCACAATTTGGTCTTTTTCGTGGTTACCTTTACGAGTTCTTGCATTTCTGAATAATAATAATATCGAAGAGCTCTGCTTTCCATAAAAATAGCTTTTCCACAATGTGGAGGCCGTCATCCGTGAAGTATTACTTACCTGCTCCTTATTGACCTTGAGATTTATGGGGTCTACAGCAGTGAGGTTTTAGTGCATTGTTCAAGCCGAACAAGGGGATCAAACTTTTATAATATGCTGAAATGATATGGAAGCAAAATTGGTACAAGAAATAGACTATACAGTAGAGTAATGAGTAATATTTAATCATTTGATCCATTTGAAAGTTGCATGCCTCCATATTGGTTATGTAGGTACATGGTGGCTAATGTAACTTTACAATAAAGAATGAATATTTTCATATATTGTATGTGAAAAAATACTATGTAAAATAGATAATCAATATGTGAAGTCATCTTCTTCATGACACTTTAACGCAGTTAGGAAACAGCCAAGTATAAATTATAATTGTACATTCAACTCAATTCAACTATTGTGATGTTTAGTTTGTGTTACAATTGCTTTATCTGCTCTGATATTACACATTTTAGAGAGCGATGTCAAATTGGTTTCTGTAGGTATCTGCTGATGAAGAATGAATATTACTATGAGCTCCAGAAGAACATAGGTATGTGCTTAGCATGCGACATATTGAGATAAGATTTTGTCATATGTCAGCTCAAATGTCATGTGTTGCTGAGTAGATAAATCTACAGGGTGGGATTTGGTTTTAGCCAATAGAATTGGAGTTCAATTTGTGTGAATGTTAACTTTAGCCTTTAAAAAGTTCCAACAACGGCTGTACAACATGGACACTTGAGTTTCCAAGTCTACCTAAGGCTCACCAACCAACCAACATCATAATGCCTCTGAGTGCAAGCGAGAAGGCTTTCATCGTGAACCTTTGGCCCAAGATTGCTCCTAGAGTCAATGATTTGGGTGGTGAGGCTTTGGAAAGGTAAGTGGCATTTCTATCCCGTATATATATAGTGATAACTTTACAAATGATAATTGGAAGTAGAATGCAAGATAGTGTCTCTTAGATGTGACACAATGGATATGTCCTATCATAGATTACACATTGTATATCGCATAATCATGTCTTCTTCATGCCTGGGAATTATATTAGCTTACTTTGCACTATGGTGCTGTTAGGTACAGTTATCATAAGAATGAAGGTCTTTCAGATATTAGAGGTTTTTTCTGTATATTTTTGCATTAAATGCTGATAGTCATGGAAGACATCTCTGATCATATCTTTACATATATTTTTCTAGCATTAGTTGAGTACACACTCGTAAGTTAGCACCAAAATGGAAAAAAAGGAATACATTGAACATTTAGTGTCTCTCCCTGATGATCAGTGATGTATTGATTTAATGTAGGAGACCTATCTTATTTTGTAACAACCTACTGGTATTTAGTTTTATAGTGATCCCAATTCTCACCCTGATTATATTTCTTTTAGGCTTTTTCTGAGCTCCCCTCAAACCAAGACCTACTTTTCCCACTTTGACTTGTCTCATGGATCTGCTGACCTCCAAGCCCATGGTGGTAAGGTCTTGAATGCTCTTGGAAAGGCAGCCAGTCATCTGAATGACCTTGATGGTGCCCTGTCCACCCTTAGTGACCTCCATGCCTACAACCTTAGAGTAGACCCTGGAAACTTTGCGGTAAGGAAAATATTAGCTGTAATATTTTGTACTCTAGGAGCAAAATTAGGAACCATGTTAGCACATGCTGTAAATTTACATTTACCGTATTATGCCAACATATATATATGTCTATAATGAAGACGTGTTAAATCATTTGAAGTTATTAAATATATAGTTAAAAAGCAACAGATATATCCCATTCTCCAACTGTAATGTGACACTTTTGTATGTAACCATATTCATTGCTTATGCACTTATACCTTATATTTCTGTTTTAGGGGAAAATAATATTTGATACAATAAACATTTACACCATGTTGTTTCTTCCTCTTTGCAGCTGCTGTCTCACACCATCCAGGTTGTCTTGGCCATCCACTTCCCCAGTGACTTCTCTGCTGAAGCCCATGCTGCATGGGACAAATTCATCTGTGAAGTCGGTGAGATCCTGACCTCCAAGTACAGATAAAGCTCCCCTGAGATAGGAGACTACATCAGTCCCTGCAGCAGACCATCCTGTGGAAAGTTCAGAGGAAACCATGTGCACAAGTTTGTCATCATGTCCAACGCCAATAAATGACAGTAATGCAGCTGTAATATAATTTTGCTAGCTTGTGTTTTTGCTGCACTCTTTAGAAGGCTAGTACTTGTGCCGTTGTCCATCACAATAAATCTGGTGTAATCTTTAATAAAAGTGCATCTATTTTTAATTTTTGACTATTTTTTTTAAGATTTAAAGCATAGACATTATACCTAGGGGTGAGCGAGTACTGACGTATTCGGACTCGCTATATTCGTACCGAGTATACCTTAATACTCGGATATTCGGTACGAATAGCATGTCCAATGATAGTCAATGGAAAATGCGAGTAATTGTCTGCTGGACCCTACAGAGCGGTCTGGGGGCTGAGGAAAAGGATAAAAAATGTGTAAATGTTAAAAAAATGTATGCTATAAACAAATGTATATAACATGGGGGCACCTGGTCAGGGGCTGCACGATGGTTTTTACACTACTGCTTCACTAGAATGTACAAACACTATTTGAAGTCCTGTGGTTTTTTGCCGGAAGAGCGGGACTCATACGCCACTTATGCAGTGCCAGTGATATATCAGAAGTACCGTAAGAGCGAGTGATGATGGAGGCAATCTTCTGACAGCTAAGTGTGTAAGTGGTGTAAGAAGGCTATGTTATGGTTAACGCAGGAAGAAGCCACCCATCATCATCATCATCACAAGGGGTTCACAATTATAAAGCTTGGACTTCTGTCCTTGTTGTGCCACTGCCTAATGTGTAGGCATATATATAGTGTCTTCAAAACATTAGCCCTAGGGGCTGTATCATGGTTGATGAAGGAAGCAAGGCTGGTCTGAAAAGCCAAACAATTATGATAAAGCCAGGACTACTAGCATAGAGGTAGTAGTGCTCAGTGTCCAGGCATAGCAATAGTGTCTCCAAAAATTAGCTCAAGGGGCTGTATCATAGTTGATGAAGGAAGCAAGACAGGTCTGAAGGGCCAAACAATTATGATGAAGTTAGGGCTACTAGCATAGAGGTGGCAGTGCCCAGTGTCCAGGCATAGCCATAGTATCTCCAAAAATTAGCCCAAGGGGCTGTATCATAGTTGATGAAGGAAGCAAGACAGGTCTGAAGGGCCAAACAATTATGATGAAGCTAGGACTACTAGCATAGAGGTGGCAGTGCCCAGTGTCCAGGCATAGCCATAGTGTCTCCAAAAATTATCCCAAGGGGCATGATACCATGGTTGATGAAGGAAGAAGGGTCTCACTCTCATCACACGTGCCTCCAATGGGAAATATTAATTAACATAATATTGTTTTTAGCTTATTGACCATGAGGTACATGTGTCAGAAGCAGGTTTTGAAAACGTGTAAGAAGATGTGATCACCAATTTAAAAAAAAAAAATGTGTTGGGTGACTTTAGGTTGGGATACTGTCATCTGGAGGTCTTAAATACTGTTGCAAAATCCAGTCCTTGTTAAATTTTATCAGAGTCAGTCTGTCTGCATTCTCTGTAGTCAACCGTGTGCGTGTATCTGTGATGATTGCCCCAGCGGCACTGAAAACACGCTCTGACATCACACTAGCAGCAGTGCAGGCCAGCACCTTCAAGGCATAGAAGGAGAGGTTGGTCCAACTATGCAGCTTGGATACCCAGTAATTAAACGGTACAGTATAGTCGGGAAGGATGCAGCCATGGTCACTTAGATAGTCGTTGACCATCTTGTTCAACTTCTCCCTCCTTGACATTGCTACTGTTCCAGCAAGACCTTGGTGATGAGCCGGTTTATGGAAGATGGCCCAGTTTGTGGACATTTTACCACCACCTCTTTTGGATCTGCTTGGTGTATCTCTCCCCATTAATGCATGCTGTTGCACAGAGCTGGTATCTCTGCTAGCAGTGGTGTCTGAGGGTGCTGTTGCCATCAAATGATCGACAACGGCCTTCTTGAAGGATTCCATTGTGAAGCCCCTTGGTGACTGCAACAGTAGTGAAGTAACTTTGTCCTTGTACTGTGGGTCTAGAAAGGTGGCCAACCAGTATAGGTTGCTATTGAAAATGTAGATTACACGAGGGTCTTGGCACAGACAGTCAGATATGAAGTGTGCCATGTGTGCCAAGCTGCAAAGAGGCAAAAGTTCTGTGACCCCTGAAGGAGGAACAATACTAATCCTCTCCTCACACTGACTCCATCGCCTCCACTTGAGCTCACCCATGCTGGACAGACAAGAAGCTGTGGTTGAGAATCCCCTCTGTAGCATGAGGTGTCCCCTCGGTACCACTGAAAAAGAAGTCCTCTCCCTCCTTATTTTCATAATAATAATAATAATAATAATAATAATAATAAATGTTATTTCTATAGCGCCGACATATTCCGCAGCACTTTACATTTCAGAGGGGACATGTAAAGACAATACCCATTACAGCATAACAATAATCACATAGATCATAACAGATACCAAGAGGAATGAGGGCCCTGCTAGCAAGCTTACAATCTATGAGGATCATCATCTTTAGAGTTGAGCGACTTTGCCTTTTTTGGGTCGAGTCGGGTTTCATGAAACCCGACTTTCGCAAAAG
The DNA here is from genome assembly GCF_039654945.1 of Dendrobates tinctorius. NCBI lineage: Eukaryota > Metazoa > Chordata > Amphibia > Anura > Dendrobatidae > Dendrobates > Dendrobates tinctorius. Next base: position 911,729 of record NW_027361797.1, read on the forward strand.
TCGGGTTGAACGAAATCGGCCGATTATCGTGAAAAGTCGAAGGCCGACTGAAACACGAAACCCAATGCAAGTCAATGGGGAAGCAAAGTCGGCAGGGAGTGGAGGCCAGGAAACACACCTGCAGTGCCCTTTTGAATGCCAAAAACATCAAATCTTATTACTAAAGCTTTTCAACCTTAATTTACTTCATAATACTAGTTACGCACTGAAAAATGGGGGTTATTTGGCTAAATTTGTGGGGGGGTAGGGCTGGCTCCAGGTTTTCATGTGCCCTGGGCCAAAGAGCGCCCCTATAACACATACCACAACTCATGATGCACCGATACGGCAGAGAAATAGCGGTATAGTACAATGAAAAATACATCACTTTTTACATCTCATGACTGATATCCATTTTAAATTCTCCAATAGCTCCAAAAACGGACAGTATCTTACTCCATACAGTATTATGGCCACCACATAGTGCACTATACAGAGTAATGAGGCCCATATATTTCACCATACAGAATCATTGGTCCCATATAATGTTTGAAACAGTATATGATGAGCTCCACATAATGCTACAGTATATGTTGGTCCCCATGGATGAAGCTGCACTGTCTTATGGGCCCAAATAATGCTCTATATATAATGGGCCCCATTTCTAATGCTCTAGTGTATAATGGGCCCTGTAAATGCTGCTCCAGTGTCTGATGTCCACCTTTGGAATGCTCCAGTGTATGGTGGGTCCCATATATCATTCTCCAGAGTATAGTGCTCCCCAAAAATTGCTGTCCCAACATTGAAAACAATTAAATAAGTCTCCTCAAATAAGTCTCCTCGCTAGGGAATCCCTGTACTAGTCTGGGCGTACAGACGTGATGTCATTGCGCTCTCTGATCAGAATATCACTGTCAGGAAACGCGGAAGACGTCATGGCGGTGGAGCAGGGAGAGGTAAGTATTTCAACTTTGCAAGTGCTGTGATCCAGAGGAAGCAGGGGGGGCCCACTCGTTGGCGACGGCACTGGCACAGGGCCCCTCATAGTACGGCGGTGTGTCTGACGGTGGGTGGGCCGGACCTGCACTTTCAGCTGCACTTCCTTTTTGTCACCGTGTAAGGTGGTACAGTATATGGGAACGGTAACCTGAGTTTCATCTGGGTCACATTCAGGCTGTGTAGAGTGCGAGGGGAATGTAGTGGTCTGGGTCAATGTACCAGCAGAATCATCTAGCAGTGGCTGGGCCTCAGTGCACTTGTGGCACCCCCAGGAGTACGGTCGCCACAGTGGCATTACCTTCCTCCTAGGGAGTGTGATGTCATGCTTGGGAGCAACGAAGAATCTCTCTAGCAGTGAAACCAACACACAACACATTCCCCACTCCAGGCCAGCAGGGAGACCTCTGAACCTGACTGCTGAGGAGCTGCTGTCTGTGGTCGGGTGGAGGTAAGTTAGGGCAGTCTGTGAAGGGAAGGGGAAGTGTGTGGACGTGAGAAGGGGAGCTGGAGGATGAGCAGAGTTAAGGCTCACTCCTAGCTTGAGCACATGGTCCGGATTCCGGTCTCCGAGTTTGTAGGGACACTGACGTTCCTGCAGCAGAAACCGGAGGAAGTAGCAGCTGTAAATGCTCTGTACCCAACTAAGGTTCGGAGGCCCCAGCAGCGACGTGTGGGAGCCAGAAGGAAAAGGCTACGGCTGCCTTCCATATGAGAAAATTCCAAGAGAGAGTCAACAGGGGGAACTTCATTGAACTCAGCACTGCGAGTAGCTCAGATAAGCGCTAGAACGGAGGCCACACTACCTATCTGCAGAGATAGAATTCCAAATTGGCTTCCAGGCTGACCAACTCCTTCTCCATCTGTACTCTGGGTCCTGGACGGCACTTACCAAGTACAGGTAAAGGAACTGCACGACTGTGTCTGTCCTCTTTCTCCTGCGCCTGGCGCACTGCTCTGCTACATCCTGCACTGCACACCATCTACCAACTCTTTCATGTGCCCTGCGACAATGGCCATACATGTGCAGGGCTTCTACATCTTAGCTGCACCACAACTTCTGTCCCAGAGAAGTGCCACTGCAGCGCTGGTCAATCTACTCAGAAACCACAGGTGGCGTCACGTATCATTCACCTATAAACGTAATTCACCCCTTTGCATGGACGCCCAGGGCCACGGAACGGGTCACCAACACTGTGACACATCCCACACTCCCTGTCAGATTCATCTTGGACTGGGGAATTCACGATTTGACTTGATAACCCATGCATGGTATGATAGAAAGAGATACATGGAGTAATGTGAAGTGTGGCCTGCTGCATCATTCACTTTGGTTGGGGGTGCAGGAGACAAGGAAAGGGGTTCTTCCTGACCAGGAGCCAGCACTTGACGACTCAGTGCTTGCATTTTTTGAAACTTCAGAAGAGGAGGGCATATTTGCTGGAGTCTGTTTCGGCAATGTAAGCCCAAACCAGTTCCTCATGCTCCAGCTTTAAAAACGGTTAACCTACTCCCAGAAAAGGTAGCCTTCCAGGCGTTCCGTAGACAGACCATGACGCAGGCTCAACACCTCCTGCCTTAGCTGCTATTGTGCTTTTGCCACTACCAGCAGATGCACCACCACCATCAGCACCAGCTGGCCCCCCCACGCCCACATCCGCGGCCTCTTCCACCAAACTTCCAAATTTAGCACAAAATAGACACAAAATAACATCACATACACTCACTGGCCACTTTATTAGGTACACCATGCTAGTAAGGGGTTGGACCCCCTTTTGCCTTCAGAACTGCCTCAATTCTTCGTGGCAGAGATTCAACAAGGTGCTGGAAGCATTCCTCAGAGATTTTGGACCATATTGACATGATGGCATCACACAGTTGGCGCAGATTTGTCGGCTGCACATCCCTGATGCGAATCTCCCGTTCCACCTCATCCCAAAGATGCTCTATTGGATTGAGATCTGGTGACTGAGGAGGCCATTTGAGTACAGTGAACTCATTGTCATGTTCAAGAAACCAATCTGAGATGATTCGAGCTTTATGACATGGCGCATTATCCTGCTGAAAGTAGCCATCAGATGTTGGGTACATTGTGGTCATAAAGGGATGGACATGGTCAGCAACAATACTCAGGTAGGCTGTGGCGTTGCAACGATGCTCAATTGGTACCAAGGGGCCCAAAGAGTGCCCAGAAAAAATTCCCCACACCATGACACCACCACCACCAGCCTGAACCGTTGATACAAGGCAGGATGGATCCATGCTTTCATGTTGTTTACGCCAAATTCTGACCCTACCATCCGAATGTCGCAGCAGAAATCAAGACTCATCAGACCAGGCAACGTTTTTCCAATCTTCTACTGTCCAATTTCGATGAGCTTGTGCAAATTGTAGCCTCAGTTTCCTGTTCTTAGCTGAGAGGAGTGGTACCCAGTGTGGTCTTCTGCTGCTGTAGCCCATCTGCCTCAAAGTTCGACGCACTGTGCGTTCAGAGATGCTCTTCTGCCTACCTTGGTTGTAACGGGTGGCAATTTGAGTCACTGTTGCCTTTCTATCAGCTCGAACCAGTCTGCCCATTCTCCTCTGACCTCTGGCATCAACAAGGCATTTCCGGCCACAGAACTGCCGCTCACTGTTTTTTTTTTCTTTTTCGGACCATTCTCTGTAAACCCTAGAGATGGTTGTGCGTGAAAATCCCAGTAGATCAGCAGTTTCTGAAATTCTCAGACCAGCCCTTCTGGCACCAACAATCATGCCATGTTCAAAGGCACTCAAATCACCTTTCTTCCCCATACTGATGCTCGGTTTGAACTGCAGGAGATTGTCTTGACCATGTCTACATGCCTAAATGCACTGAGTTGCCGCCATGTGATTGGCTGATTAGAAATTAAGTCTTAACACACAGTTGGACAGGTGTACCTAATAAAGTGGCCAGTGAGTGTATATGGTACTGTATCAGAAGCGTACAGCTCTATTCAGTCAAAGGATAATTGTCAATCTCCATATATATTCCATCAGTCACACAGAGACACTCCCAGGCTCAGAATGGATTAGACAAGAATATAAAAAGTAGACAAAGTGTACAGTATCATCAGATAGCAGGTATATATAGCATAGTTTAAACATTAACAATGTACGTCTATATATCATGAGTAGTGTTGAGCCACCCCGCTAGTGTTTTGGTTCGTCGCACAGGAGGCAAGTTCGTCGAATGTTCGTCGAACCACACTGAAAACATTGGCAGGCAAACACAAACACATACTAACACATACAAAACAATTACAAAACACCTTAAAAGGTGTCCCAAAGCCGACAAAATGCTCAGAAGCCAAAAATAACATATGGAAAAGGGCAACTACATTTACAAAAGAGGTGGAGGAGTAAAAGGAGGAGGTGGAGGAGACACAGATCTAGGCTTGTCATGCCCTTATGAAGTCAAGAAAGTCTGGACTAAAAATGTAAAAACCAAACCCCAAAAAAAAAATCTGAAAACGAACACGATCATATACTGTCGTACTTCCCACCAATAAATTATGGCAACTGGCGATCGGGCGGCGTTATTCCCATGAACCTCCAAACAGCGTCCATGAAGCCAAAGTGTTTGCTTTCTGGGGGCAGTATGATTGCAAAGCTGAACCTTAAAGGAATGTCCAAAAGGGCACCACCAGGAGTGGAGCCTGCGGCTTAATTGGACTCCACCCGGGAAACCACAACCATGCCACCTCAAGAACAGATGCACACATTGAAAGCTTTGTCGATTGTGTGTGTGTGGTGTGGTATGTCCGTTTGTAGTTGTGCTAGCGATTTGTCAGCTTTATTCTGTTAACGAACGAGACTCCGGCATGCCCATGTGGTATGCATAAAGCTTACTAGAGGGATACGCGAGGCTCTGGCATGCGCGATCGAGCAATAACAGGGCTATCATGACCTTCCATGTCCGGGGCTACATGCGCGCTACACAGAAAGGACCATCTTTTGTCGCTTACAGGTGCAGATAACCCGCTGAACACCATTAGTGATGGGGATCTGGGATTCTAATAATTCGCCGTGAACGATGATTTCCCAGTAAATGCAGGTCAACAGCAATTCCTGATTTCGGCCTAACCGCCATTCCAGAAAAAATGCAAAACATTTCGTGTCCAAACCACAGGTGCTGTAGCTTGCTTAACAGCTCTGCAGCCGTTCTCAGGCCCAGTATGGATTCTACAAGATTCGAGAAAGTTGTTAAAGGGTACAGTTTCACCGGATAACACGTATATATGTTGCATAGTTTACACATTAAAAACCTATGTGTATCGATCAGGAGGCAGGCTCAGACGGTCTCAGGCCAAGTATGGATTAGACCAGATTGTACAAAGTTGAGATAGGGTACATTATCACTGGATAGCAGGTATATACAGTGGGGCAAAAAAGTATTTAGTCAGTCAGCAATAGTGCAAGTTCCACCACTTAAAAAGATGAGAGGCGTCTGTAATTTACATCATAGGTAGACCTAAACTATGGGAGACAAACTGAGAAAAAAAAATCCAGAAAATCACATTGTCTGTTTTTTTTTCATTTTATTTGCATATTATGGTGGAAAATAAGTATTTGGTCAGAAACAAGCAATCAAGATTTCTGGCTCTCACAGACCTGTAACTTCTTCTTTAAGAGTCTCCTCTTTCCTCCACTCATTACCTGTAGTAATGGCACCTGTTTAAACTTGTTATCAGTATAAAAAGACACCTGTGCACACCCTCAAACAGTCTGACTCCAAACTCCACTATGGTGAAGACCAAAGAGCTGTCAAAGGACACCAGAAACAAAATTGTAGCCCTGCACCAGGCTGGGAAGACTGAATCTGCAATAGCCAACCAGCTTGGAGTGAAGAAATCAACTGTGGGAGCAATAATTAGAAAATGGAAGACATACAAGACCACTGATAATCTCCCTTGGTCTGGTGCTCCACGCAAAATCCCACCCTGTGGGGTCAGAATGATCACAAGAACGGTGAGCAAAAATCCCAGAACCACGCGGGGGGACCTAGTGAATGACCTGCAGAGAGCTGGGACCAATGTAACAAGGCCTACCATAAGTAACACACTACGCCACCATGGACTCAGATCCTGCAGTGCCAGACGTGTCCCACTGCTTAAGCCTGTACATGTCCGGGCCCATCTGAAGTTTGCTAGAGAGCATTTGGATGATCCAGAGGAGTTTTGGGAGAATGTCCTATGGTCTGATGAAACCAAACTGGAACTGTTTGGTAGAAACACAACTTGTCGTGTTTGGAGGAAAAAGAATACTGAGTTGCATCCATCAAACACCATACCTACTGTAAAGCATGGTGGTGGAAACATCATGCTTTGGGGCTGTTTCTCTGCAAAGGGGCCAGGACGACTGATCCGGGTACATGAAAGAATGAATGGGGCCATGTATCGTGAGATTTTGAGTGCAAACCTCCTTCCATCAGCAAGGGCATTGAAGATGAAACGTGGCTGGGTCTTTCAACATGACAATGATCCAAAGCACACCGCCAGGGCAACGAAGGAGTGGCTTCGTAAGAAGCATTTCAAGGTCCTGGAGCGGCCTAGCCAGTTTCCAGATCTCAACCCTATAGAAAACCTTTGGAGGGAGTTGAAAGTCCGTGTTGCCAAGCGAAAAGCCAAAAACATCACTGCTCTAGAGGAGATCTGCATGGAGGAATGGGCCAACATACCAACAACAGTGTGTGGCAACCTTGTGAAGACTTACAGAAAACGTTTGACCTCTGTCATTGCCAACAAAGGATATATCACAAAGTATTGAGATGAAATTTTGTTTCTGACCAAATACTTATTTTCCACCATAATATGCAAATAAAATGAAAAAAAAAAACAGACAATGTGATTTTCTCGATTTTTTTTTCTCAGTTTGTCTCCCATAGTTGAGGTCTACCTATGATGTAAATTACAGACGCCTCACATCTTTTTAAGTGGTGGAACTTGCACTATTGCTGACTGACTAAATACTTTTTTGCCCCACTGTAGAGCATAGTTTAAACATTTAAAATCTCTGTGTTCTCTGCATGGATTACACAACAATCTAAAAACTAGAAAAAAGGAAATGTATTTCAAGCGTGCACCATGATACACTTTTGGTGGTATTTTTAAATCTTCATTTATATTTCTGTCTCAGTAAGACAGCCCAGACTCTCTGCAATTGGAAATTAGATGCATACAATTATTTACCTAAAGTCTAGTGATTGCAGAAATCTACGAATTACTATTCACGGGAACAACTTCCGTCACAATTCTCAGAGGCGATGCTGACCCTCAATTAATTAGTGTGTGGAAACAGCAAAAACCTTTCTTTGTGAAGAAAGTGTTGCTGTATCGCAGTATCGTTGATCCCATCGCCGTCACTCATATCCATCCAATTTTGATCACAGGGAGAGATGTAAACATGGTGCTCACTGCCTATCATGATCTGTCACGTAACTTTGGAGTGCAAAACACAGAAGCCACAGGCCGCAGGCGATTCAATTGGATTGGCATGAGAGGGAGGGCACATTTAAAAATGTGCGCTGGAATGTCTCACATCTGTGGGTAGGAAAACTGTTAAAGCTGATGAGAAACCACCACTGCATCTCATTGTGAGTCGACGTCCATAAGAAATGGAAGCCATTGATCATCTGAAGCTGGATCCCGGCCAGCGGGACAGGGCATAGCTACGTCTTAACCATCATCTTCTATCAGTTCACCAAATTTGAAGTGCCAGTCCCAGTGATGGATTTGACAGCCCAGACTACACAGCGGAGGAGCAGGGAGAGGTAAACATTGCAAATGCTGGGGCCCTGCCCAAGCAAGGGAGGCCCACTCATGGGCGTCGGCACTGGCACTGGGCCCCTCATAGTATGGCGGTGTGTCTGACGGCGGGTGTGCACCACCACCGTCAGAGACACTTGATTGCACTATGAGGGACCCTGCGCCAGTGCCCGCGCCCACGAGTCGGCCCACCCACCTGTCCAACTCCAATTCAGGCTAGGTGTCCAGTTTAGCTGCCCAATAGTCAAATGGGAATGACCTGTGAGGGAGAACATCGATATGGGAGGAAAAGTAGTTTGTAACCATACTTGACAAGTGCTGTCTCCTGTCACTTTCAATCGATGCAGCACTGGCGTAACTACCGGGGTTGCAGCCGAAGTGGTTGCTTTGGGGCCCGGCCCATATAGGGGCCCAGGTCCCCGGCTCTGATCGGCGCTACCCGGTAGTGCAATTAAGCAACGTAGTCTATGTGTGCGGCGACTTCCTGACTGTGTACTACAAGTCCCAGCATCCTCGGAGAAGAGGGCAGCGCTGTGTCAGAGGCGGGCACAGCTGAGGTGCCGGACGACCTCCTGTGTGGTCCCTGCAGCATGGCGGCAGCGGGGCTCCACACACACAATAGCCACTTCCTTATCCCAGCAGTGTGGCCGGGGAGGAAGCCATGGTGGTAGTGAGGAGGCGGGAGCTGTGTACATGCTGCAGTCCCCACTACTCTCCTCATCATTCATTCCTCAGCAGGGGGAGGACTACAGACGGGGGGCACAGCATGCAGTAATGGGGGCTCTGCCTGCACTTGCACAGCCTTGTAGCCCCCTGCAGCTGGTGTCTGATGCCAAGGGAATGCCCTCCGTGCTGCACATGCCCTGGTGACAGAGAGGGAGACAGCAATGTTCCGCCAAGTCTGCAGCCGCCTGGTGAGCACCCAGTGTGCCCGGCCATGGTGCTGGCCAGTCCTGGCATTGTGATGGAGGGTTACATGTGAGAGTGGATGTTGTTTTGCTCTTTTGACAGTTCAGCGTTGATGTCTTTCATTGCCAGCACGACGGAACCCGGCTCCTCTTATACTCCACATTGCTGACTTTCATTATTGGCTCCCATTATGTACAGATAGCTGGATACTACAGAAAAGGCTGACGTTTCTCGTGCCCCCTCCACAGGACCACTATGCCAGTCTGCGTCGTATCGCCCCCTCCGTGTGACAGGTATTGCACTGCCTGTTGGCTACGGTGGCGCTGTGCAATAATCGTCCCCATTGCCGGTATAGCGCATACATTGCAGTGCCCGCCACTGGGCATACACACCGCCACTGTCTCCTGGGTGATGGTAAAGGAGCGATCGCGTCTGTGTCACCAGTAGGATCAGCTGCCGTCATATGTAATTCCCAGGAAATATGTCTGGAATGATTGGGTAATCCTATTGGCGATCCTAGATCTCGTTACAGGCAGGAAACCTCATTGTACGGAGTAAACGGCAGTCCGTGAGTGACATGATCATATATATATATCTGTCCATCATCGCCGCTTCGTGTCGCCCCTCCATTAGGAGCCGCAGCTACCTGTGAGTGCCCCCAGCAGAGGCATGTTTGCAGGCTGTCCCCACACATTAGCCATGTATTATGTTTGCAGCTCTCTCCCCCATTCACATCACACAGTAGGTGCTGGCAGACGCCCGCTCCTCCCTGTATACACTATTGTTCTTCTCCTATGGACACATGGCACTGTTACTTAATGTGACTCTAGTATGCATTATAGGTAAGAGGGTGTGTCTTGAAGGGGGTGCGTCTTTGAGGGGGTGTGTCTTTGAGGGGGCCCCGTTTAAAAGTTTGCTATGGGGCCCAATCAGTTCTAGTTACGCCCCTGCAATGCAGTATTACCAGTCGTGTGAGTGGGACTTGAAAAATCAGTCCACAACATGGTCATGAAACCCCTGTCTCCAACGCCACTTCTGATGTGTCCACCACCAACACCGCTTCCAAGTTGCCCCCGGCCCCTACGGCTCGTGTGAGAACCATCACCGCTGCTGTGTGCTGGGAATGCCTCAACCAACCAGTTTACCAGAGTAGCTTGTTTGTTAGCCAATATTAGGTCAAGGTTCTCCTGTGGCATGATGTTTTGGAATTTGCCTTTATAGCGTGGATCCAGGATGCTGGCCAACCAGTAGTCATCATCGTTCATCATTTTGGCAATGCGGGGGTCCCTTTTTAGGATCTGCAAGGCATAATATGACATGTGGGCCAATGTTCCCGGTGTCAATGATGCACTGCGAGTGCTGGTTGGAGGAGCACTTTCTGGCAAATCCACATCCCTCCAGTCATGCACAAACCCTGTACCAGACCTTGCAAAGCCAACATTTTCTCTTGCCCCACGAGAAGCATCCTCCTCCCCTAAATAATCATCCCCATCATCATCCTCCTCCTCTTCCTCTTCTTCCTCCACCTCGTCCACAACAGTTCCCTGACCAGAAAATGGCTGACTGTCATCAAGGCTTCCCTCCTCCTCCTTCCCGACCACTGCACACCTGTCAACTCCATGTCTGCCCTCAAAGTGCCTGCCCGTGTATCCTCCCACAAATGCATTACGGCCTGCCTTTGTTCTCACAGCCGCTCAACCATGTGCAGGGTGGAGTTCCACCTTGTTGAAACGTCGATAATTAGGCGGTGCTTGGGAAGGTGGAGCAATCGCTGCAGCTTCTGCATACGACTGGAATTTACCGGCGACCGGCGGATGTGCAAGCACAGTCTTCAAACCTTAAGGAGCAGGCCTGTTAAATCCGGATAATTAGTGAGGAAGCACTGCACCACCAGGTTCAAGGTGTGAGCCAAGCAAGGTATGTGTCTGAGTTTTGAAAGGGCTATGGCTGCCACAAAATTCCGGCCGTTATCACTAACTACCTTGCCTGCCTCAAGATGTAGACTGCCCAGCCATGACTCAGTTTGTCGCTGAACATAGTCGGCCAGTACCTCTGTGGTGTGTTTGTCGCCCAAACACATCATCTGCAACACAGCCTGCTGACGCTTTTCACTAGCTGATCGATAGGGGGACACCTCGTTTGCAACACTGTCAACTGCGGATGCAGTGCTTGTGCGACTGCGCTCTGTGGACCAGCTTTCGCTTCTGGAGGAGGAGGAGGAGGGTAGAACGCCTACAGCCAACTGTTTCCTATACCGTGGGCTAGGCAGCACTGTGCCACCACCGCTGTCCCCTGTGGACCCTGCATCCACCACATTAACCCAGTGCGCAGTGATGGACACGTAACGACCCTGGCCATGCCTACTGGACCATGCATCAGTTGTGAGGTGCACCTTTCCACTCACTGACAGCTTGAGTGCATGGATAATGCGGTCTTTCACATGAAGGTGGAGGGCTGGGATGGCTTTGCGAGAAAAGAAGTGGCGACTGGGTAGTTCATAGCGTGGAACTGCGTAGGCCATTAGTTCGCAGAAAGCTGCACTTTCAACCAACCGATAGGGCATCATCTCTAACGAGATTAGTTTGGCAATGTGGGTGTTCAAAGCCAGTGTACGCGGATGAGAGGATGAGTACTTTTTTGTCCTACTCATAGTCTCTGGTAGGGTGAGCTGGACTTGAGAGCTGGATATGGTGGAAGTAGCGGTGGACATGGCGGACTGAGAGAGAGTTGATGATGGTGATGGAGTTGGTGTTCTTTCTGATGGCCTAGATTCAGTCTTTCGTTGCAATAACAGTGTGATTCCCTGAATGATTTGCCCTTGCGACGACAACTCAACATTTGCTGCTGGTGGTGTGCTAACCGGTGGACTTACAGTGGGGGAAACAATGTTGCGTTGCTGACTACCTTCTTTGGGAGCAGTAGCACATGTGGTACGTGAGTTTTGGTAGTCCATCCATGCTTGCAAGTGCATGGTGGTTAAATGTCTTAGCATGCAACTGGTATTCAAATTTCTCAGATTTTTCCCTCGGCTAAAGGTCTTTGCGCTCTTCTTACAGATTACCTTTGCCTGATCATTAGGATTTTGTTCAAAAAAGTGCCACACTGCACTCTTCCTACTCAGGAAGACAGTTTGAGGCCTTGCACGCTGTGCTTTTTTGACCGTCTGGCCAAGCTGTCCTGCAATTTTTGGGGTTTTTGTAACCCGTTTTTGGACTGCTCCAGGCCTGCCAGATAACAACTGTTACGATGTCAATGCCCGCTGCGGATGCTCCTCCTCCTCTTCTGAGCTATTGGCAGCGGCACACTTTACCCCCAATGGATGCCAATCTGGGTCAACAACTGGGTCATCCATCACCTCCTCTTCAATGTCATGTGCACCTTCCTCTGTGTCACCGTGTACGGTGGTATAGTATGCGGGAGGGGGCAACTGAGTTTCATCAGGGTCGGATTCTGGCTCAGTACACTGCGAGGACAATGTAGTGCTCTGAGTGAATGTACCAGCAGATAATTCTAGCAGTGGCTGTGCATCAGTGCACTCCATGTCAGATTCATCTTGGCATGGGTAATTCACGATTTGACTTGATAACCCAGTCATGGTATGTGAAAACAGCTCCATGGAGTAATCTGTAGTGTGGCCTACCGCATCCTTCAATTTTGGTAGGGGTGAAGGACACAAGGAAAGGTGTGGTTCATGACCATGAGCCTCCAATGACGACTCAGTGCTTTTATTTTTTAAAACTTCAGAAGAGGAGGCGATAGAGCTGGAGGCTGAATCAGCAATGTAAGCCAAAACTTGTTCTTGAAGCTCCGGCTTTAGAAGCGGTTTACCTACTCCCAGAAAAGGGAGCCTTCGAGGCCTTGTGGAGCCAGATGATGATGCAGCCTCAACACCTCCAGTATTAGGTGCTATTTTGCTTTTGCCACTACCAGCAGATCCATCACCAACACCAACACCATCATTACCAGCTGCCAACCCCCGCCCACTTCCACGGACTCTTCCACCACACTTCCTCATTTTTTGGAAAAATTTACCCAAATTTACACCAACTCTCTGGTACTGTAAAACAAGGTACAAAGTGTATATAGTACTGGGGAGAATTGGAATGTCTCTACACTTCAGGACACTGTGGGATTCAGTCAGGCCCTTTTATTTAACACCGCAATATGACAGGCAGATTCTCTATGCTGTTAGAAGGGTGTATAGAGGACTGTGGAGAATTGGAATGTCTCTACACTTCAGGACACTGTGGGATTCAGTCAGGCCCTGTTTATTTAACACCGCAATATGACAGGCAGATTCTCTATGCTGTTAGAAGGGTGTATAGAGGACTGTGGAGAATTGGAATGTCTCTACACTTCAGGACACTGTGGGATTCAGTCAGGCCCTGTTTATTTAACACCGCAATATGACAGGCAGATTCTCTATGCTGTTAGAAGGGTGTATAGAGGACTGTGGAGAATTGGAATGTCTCTACACTTCAGGAAACTGTGGGATTCAGTCAGGCCCTGTTTATTTAACACCGCAATTTGACAAGCAGATTCTCTATGCTGTTAGAAAGGTGTATAGAGGACTGTGTAGAATTGGAATGTCTCTACACTTCAGGACACTGGGGGATTCAGTCAGGCCCTGTTTATTTAACACCGCAATATGACAGGCAGATTCTCTATGCTGTTAGAAAGGTGTATAGAGGACTGTGTAGAATTGGAATGTCTCTACACTTCAGGACACTGTGGGATTCAGTCAGGCCCTGTTTATTTAACACCGCAATATGACAGGCAGATTCTCTATGCTGTTAGAAGGGTGTATAGAGGACTGTGTAGAATTGGAATGTCTCTACACTTCAGGACACTGTGGGATTCAGTCAGGCCCTGTTTATTTAACACCGCAATATGACAGGCAGATTCTCTATGCTTTTAGAAAGGTGTATAGAGGACTGTGTAGAATTGGAATGTCTCTACACTTCAGGACACTGTGGGATTCAGTCAGACCTTGTTTATTTAACACCGCAATATGACAGGCAGATTCTCTATGCTGTTAGAAGGGTGTATAGAGGACTGTGTAGAATTGGAATGTCTCTACACTTCAGGACACTGTGGGATTCAGTCAGGCCCTGTTTAATTAACACCGCAATGTGACCGGCAGAAATTGCCTAGTGTATGACAAACTACAAGGTGTATATAGAATTGGGCAGAACTGGAATCTCCCTACAGAGTAGGTCTGTAAGAACGGAACAACTCCTCGACTTATCCTTACAGAGTCACACACAGATAGCTTCACTGTGGCCGTGATAACAGCCGTTACACGGTACTGAGAGAGGAGCGTGCACGTACACCGCTGTCCAGTGTATGTAAAATTGTCAAGCTCCGTGTTTTAGTATACGGACTGACACGCGCTGTCTCTCTATAGTTTTGAATGTAATCAAACAGCAAATATACTAAACTGTTTGAAAACCAGACAAAACTATAAGGTGGAGGTCTGTAAGAACGGAACAACTCCTCGACTTATCCTTACAGAGTCACACACAGATAGCTTCACTGTGGCCGTGATAACAGCCGTTACACGGCACTGAGAGAGGAGCGTGCACGTACACCGCTGTCCAGTGTATGTAAAATTGTCAAGCTCCGTGTTTTATTATACGGACTGACACGCGCTGTCTCTCTATAGTTTTGAATGTAATCAAACAGCAAATATACTAAACTGTTTGAAAACCAGACAAAACTATAAGGTGGAGGTCTGTAAGAACGGAACAACTCCTCGACTTATCCTTACAGATTCACACACAGATAGCTTCACTGTGGCCGTGATAACAGCCGTTACACGGTACTGAGAGAGGAGCGTGCACATACACCGCTGTCCAGTGTATGTAAAATTGTCAAGCTCCGTGTTTTAGTATATGGACTGACACACGCTGTCTCTCTATAGTTTGGAATGTAATCAAACAGCAAATTGTCATTGTCACATGTGTCAGGTCGCAGATGATGCCGCAAGGCGAACCCATAACACACGTGACCCTGGATACACCGCCTCCAGTGGGGCGAATTTAAATAATAGAACGTGCAGGTGGACACGCCGCCTCCACCTGGCGAATTTAGGTATTACACGTTCTAAATATATTTCTGGAAACACCGCCTCCAGTTATTGCGCATTTAAATAATAAGGGGGGAACCTGGGAAACTTTAACAATGGTGGGCCCTGCGATAGGGAATGGGGACATGGAGACCTCCTAAGCTCCCCTGAGCCAGTGTCCCTGCACTCCTAATATTCCCTATACAGGCTCCGCACCTGTCGCCGCACGCGAACCTTAACCCCTTGTTCGCCCTGACCCTAAACCCTCACTAGGGAATGGGTCGGTGCGGAGACTAATCCCACCACTGCACTAACAACACACATGAGGAAAGAGACAATACAGGGGAAACACCACTTAGCTTTGCTCTGTTGCGTGCGCTCCTAGCAACAGAGCCCACCACCTGTGTGCATCTTCTCCTCCACCCTGATCCATCACCATAACTGGATCCATCACCATCGTGCAGCCTGGGAGCAGAGTCCATCACCACTTGCAGCAGTCCAGTACACAGAGTCCCAAGATGAGTCCAGCCTCTGCCAAGAATCCAAGCATGCTCGAGTCCAGTTCTCAGCAACCAAGTCGAGCATGCTGAGTGCAACTCTCTTCCTAGTCGCCACTCCTCTAAGCCATGCCCGCACTTCCTGCCGACACCATAAACTGCGACTCAACCAGGCCATGCCAGTCCTTCCTGCAGACACCATTAGCTGGCACTCGTTCTCTCTGGCTGACTGCGCAGGACTCCAATCCAGCTCCATCCTTCCACCAGGCTCTCCAACAACTCAGCAAGAAATATCACCAGCAGTGAGTGAACACCCTGAGACCCATTTATAGAGTGTCACACCTGAACCATAATTAAGTGCAACCTAACCTAAGGTGCAATACCACTAACCACCACCGGGGACAGTCAAAACACCTTTGAACTTAACCAAAGTAAAAAAAGTTCACTTTGTGCTTTTAATACCGCCAGATCCAACACTGGATCATGACAGTACCCCCTCCTTAATGAGGGGCCTCTGGACCCTCAAGACCACCCCTCACTAGGGAAACACCTACAGCGGGGACGCCCAGATCCTGAGTTCACCCCACCATTACCTGACACTTCAGGTTCATGACAAACACCACTGGTATTGGCAATACATGTTCATTTTGGAGGCACCACTCATCTCCACAGCGCCGACCTGGGGAACGAGATTATGTATGTGTATGTATGCTAAGAGCTGATCAGACTCCACAACACATTTCCAAGATGTTTTTTGGTGGCACCCATACATGCTCGTTCACACACAGGTCCGGACCTGAATGTTTATTGCACACATACATTTGTCATAACTTGGTGAACTCACTCTGGACTTGACAACAGAGGCGTCCCCCTGTGTCACCACACTCACACCCCCACTATTCACCAAGGGACACCACCCTCCAACCCTTTCACCATGAGGACTGCGCCTCCTAGGGTTGGTTAATGGCGAGGGTAGAGATTTGTCCCTACTCCCCCGCAGCACACCTGCTGCACACACCAGGAGGAGAAGGGGACCGGGAAATGGAGGAAATATACTCTCGCTGGTCGCCTCCACACGACCAGGAGGGCGGCTTCTTCGATGGTATGAAGATTTGGCGTAAAACCCCGCGGACTATCACACCAGTCAGCTCACCACAGGGGAGTACCCCTTCACCTCGGGGAATACCAGGCAGCTACGTGGGGCACCATTCCTCCCACCTGCCTGGGTGCGCCCGCCTGCATGAACCAGTCCTGCTCCCCAGCAGCGACTCTAGGGGGTTTTAGTACCATAGCCGCCGGAATATGGAGGAAAATATATACACTCGCTGGTCGCCTCCACACGACCAGGAGGAGCGGCATCGAAGATTTGACATGAGCCCCGCGGACTATACACCAATCTGCTCCCTACAGGGAAGTACCCCTTCACCTCAGGGAATACCAGGCAGCTCCGTGGGGCACCATTCCTCCCACCTGCCTGGGTGCGTCCCCTGTATGAGCAAGTCCAGCTCCCCAGCAGCGACTATACACCTAGTCTGCTCACCACAGGGATGTACCCCTTCACCTCGGGGAATACCAGGCAGCTCCGTGGGGCACCATTCCTCCCACCTGCCTGGGTACCTCCCCGTGCATGAGCAAGTCCCGCTCCCCAGCAGCGACTCTAGGGGCTTTTGCCAGACCGCAGCCGCCATTTTTGTTTCTCTGGTTATCTGAGCAGAGGCCCCAGACCCTGATAACTGCTGCTGCAGCGGCTCTAACACACCATGCCGCTCCCCACTGAACCTCAGTGAGGCCCGGCAGCAATTACCACAGGTCTCCACATGGCCGAAGCTCACCAGAAAAAAAAAAGTATGGCTAGTGATAATGTCATGGTCACGTGTGTCAGGTCGCAGATGATGCTGCAAGGCGAACCCATAACACACGTGACCCTGGATACACCGCCTCCAGTGGGGCGAATTTAAATAATAGAACATGCAGGTGGACACGCCGCCTCCACCTGGCGAATTTAGGTATTACACGGTATAAATATATTTCTGGAAACACCGCCTCCAGTAAGGCGCATTTAGTAATAAGGGGGGAACCTGGGAAACTTTAACAATGGTGGGCCCTGCGATAGGGAATGGGGACATGGAGACCTCCTAAGCTCCCCTGAGCCAGTGTCCCTGCACTCCTAACATTCCCTATACAGGCTCCGCACCTGTCGCCCCACGCGAACCTTAACCCCTTGTTCGCCCTGACCCTAAACCCTCACTAGGGAATGGGTCGGTGCGGAGACTAATCCCACCACTGCACTAACAACACACATGAGGAAAGAGATAATACAGGGGAAACACCACTTAGCTTTGCTCTGTTGCGTACGCTCCTAGCAACAGAGCCCACCACCTGTGTGCATCTTCTCCTCTACCCTGATCCATCACCATAACTGGATCCATCACCATCGTGCAGCCTGGGAGCAGAGTCCATCACCACTTGCAGCAGTCCAGTACACAGAGTCCCAAGATGAGTCCAGCCTCTGCCAAGAATCCAAGCATGCTCGAGTCCAGTTCTCAGCAACCAAGTCGAGCATGCTGAGTGCAACTCTCTTCCTAGTCGCCACTCCTCTAAGCCATGCCCGCACTTCCTGCCGACACCATAAACTGCGACTCCACCAGGCCATGCCAGTCCTTCCTGCAGACACCATTAGCTGGCACTCGTTCTCTCTGGCTGACTGCGCAGGACTCCAATCCAGCTCCATCCTTCCACCAGGCTCTCCAACAACTCAGCAAGAAATATCACCAGCAGTGAGTGAACACCCTGAGACCCATTTATAGAGTGTCACACCTGAACCATAATTAAGTGCAACCTAACCTAAGGTGCAATACCACTAACCACCACCGGGGACAGTCAAAACACCTTTGAACTTAACCAAAGTAAAAAAGTTCACTTTGTGCTTTTAATACCGCCATATCCAACACTGGATCATGACACAAATATACTAAACTGTTTGAAAACCAGACAAAACTATAAGGTGGAGGTCTGTAAGAATGGAACAACTCCTCGACTTATCCTTACAGAGTCACACACAGCTAGCTTCACTGCGGCCATGATAACAGCCGTTACACGACACTGAGAGAGAAGCATGCACGTACACCGCTGTCCAGTGTATGTAAAATTGTCAAGCTCCGTGTTTTAGTATTCGGACTGACACACGCTGTCTCTCTATAGTTTTGAATGTAATCAAACAGCATATATACTAAACTGTTTGAAAACCAGACAAAACTATAAGGTGGAGGTCTGTAAGAACGGAACAACTCATCGACTTATCCTTACAGAGTCACACACAGATAGCTTCACTGTGGCCGTGATAACAGCCGTTACACGGCACTGAGAGAGGAGCGTGCACGTACAACGCTGTCCAGTGTATGTAAAATTGTCAAGCTCCGTGTTTTAGTATACGGACTGACACACGCTGTCTCTCTATAGTTTTGATTGTAATCAAACAGCATATATACTAAACTGTTTGAAAACCAGACAAAACTATAAGGTGGAGGTCTGTAAGAAAGAAACAACTCCTCGACTTATCCTTACAGAGTCACACACAGATAGCTTCACTGTGGCCGTGATAACAGCCGTTACACGGTACTGAGAGATGAGCGTACACCGCTGTACGGTGTGTAAAAAATGAACGCTCAGTAACTCACAAGGACAAAACAATAAAATCTGGATTGCTTTGAAAAAAGCAGTTTGCTCAGCATTGGGCACACAGCAATGCACCTATCAGGTAGCCTTAAAAGGCAGCCTAATAACCAACAGAGCTGATGCACCAAAATATAGCCTCCCCTTGCACTGCACAGTGACTGGTGTGTTGTACTGGCAAAATTGCTAGCAGCAGAATCAGTTTTTGGTATCTTCTTCCCAGCCTAACACTCTCCCTACAGAATCAGCAGCAGCTCTCCCTATTCTGAGATCAGCATGAGTAACATGGCGGTCGGCATCCTCGCCCTTTTATACGCCCTGTGACATCCCACAAATCAAGCCAATCACTTGCATGCCCTTCTCCAAGATGGTGGTGACCGCTGCCTATGTCATCACGTTGCCCACAGTGTCCGTTCTTCCTGATTGGCTGCAAAAAAGGCGCTCAAGCATCTTTTGAAACGCGACTTTGGCGCTAAAGTCGCCGACCTCATGGCCGACCTCACGCTAAGGTCGTGTTTCGTTTCATGAAACACGACTTTGGCAAAAGTCGGCGACTTTTCAATTTTTTCGACCCGTTTCGCTCAACTCTACTTATGACCATGTAATGTTTTAGTTTTTCTTTTTTAATAAATTTGCAAACATTTCTACATTTCTGTTTTTGCAGTCAAGATGGGATTCAGAGTGTACACTAAATGAGAAAAAAAATGAATTTCTTGAATTTACCAAATGGCTGCAATGAAACAAAGAGTGAAAAAATTAAAGGGGTCTGAATAATTTCCATACCCACTGTATTTTGCCTTGTGACTCACAGGTGTCGTGCTGTGACCACAAAGCACTCCATCAGATCTAATACGCTTCTGAGCACATCCTGGGGGGATACATAGCGACTCTCACATATAACACCAGTCGCTGCCTCACACCATATCGTGTAATACACAACCTTTAGTCCTCCATACAGTATAATAAATACCCAATAGTGCTCCATACAGTTTAATACACACCCCAGAGTGCTCCATACAGTATAATATACATCCCATAGTGCTCCATACAGTATAATACACACCATAGTTCTACACATAGTATAATACACCACCTAGCACTCCACTTAGTAAAATACAAACTTCAAAGTGCTCCATACAGTATAATACAGTGGGGGAAATAAGTATTTGATCCCTTCCTGATTTTGTAAGTGTGACTACTGACAAAGACATTAACCCCTTCACTACCAAGGGTGGTTTGCACGTTAACTACCGGGCCAATTTTTACAATTCTGACCACTGTACCTTTATGAGGTCATAACTCTGGAACGCTTCTATGGATCCCGGTGATTCTGACATTGTTTTCTCGTGACATATTGTACTTCATGTTAGTGGTAAAATTGCATTCAAATAACTTGCGTTTATTTGTGAAAAAAACGGAAATTTGGCGAAAATTTTGAAAATTTCGCAATTTTCCAACTTTGAATTTTTATGCCCTTAAATCACAGCGATACGGCACACAAAAAACTTAATACATAACATTTCCCACATGTTTACTTTACATCAGCACAGTTTTGGAACCAAAATTTTTTTTTGTTAGGAAGTTATAAGGGTTAAAAATTGACCAGCGATTTCTCATTTTTGCAACACCATTTTATTTTTAGGGACCACTTCACATTTGAAGCCACTTTGAGGGGTCTATATGATAGAAAATACCCAAAAGTGACACCATTCTAAAAACTGCACCCCTTAAGGTGCTTAAAACCACATTCAAGAAGTTTATTAACCCTTTAGGTGCGTCACAGGAATTTTTTGAATATTAAAAAAAAAATGAACATTTAACTTTTTTTCACAAAAAAAATACTTCAGGTTCAATTTTCTTTATTTTACCAAGGGTAACAGGAGAAATTGGACTGCAAGACTTATTGTGCAATTTGTCCTGAGTACGGTGATACCTGATATGTGGGGGGGAACCACTGTTTCGGCGCATGGCAGAGCTCAGAATGGAAGGAGCGCCGTTTGACTTTTTCAATGCAAAATTGGCTGGAATTCAGATCGGACGCCATGTCACGTTTGGCGAGCCCCTGATGTACCTAAACAGTGTAAACCCACCCAAGTGACCCCATTTTGGAAACTAGACCCCCCAAGGAACTTATCTAGATATGTGGTGAGAACTTTGAACCCACAAGGGCTTCACTGAAGTTTATAACGTACAGCGGTACAATTAAAAAATCATATTTTTTCCACAAAAATGATCTTTTCACCCCCAATTTTTATTTTTCCAAGGGTAACAGGACCCTAAAAGTTATTGTGCAATTTGTCCTGAGTACGCTGATACCCCACATGTGGGTGTAAATGACTATTTGGGCGCATAGCAGAGCTCGGAAGGGAAGCAGCGCCATTTGACGTTTTTGGCTAGAATTGAGATCGGACACCATGTCGCGATTGGAAAACCCCTGATGTACCAAAACAGTGGAAACCCCCCACAAATGACACCATTTTGGAATCTAGACCCCCCAAGGAACTTATCTAGATGTGTGGTGAGAACTTTGAACCCCCAAGGGCTTCACAGAAGTTTATAACGTACAGCAGTACAATTAAAAAATCATATTTTTTCCACAAAAATGATCTTTTCACCCTCAATTCTTATTTTTCCAAAAGTAACAGGACCCTAAAAGATATTGTGCAATTTATCCTGAGTACGCTGATACCCCACATGTGGGGGTAAACCACTATTTGGGCGTATGGCAGAGCTCGGAAGGGAAGCAGCGCCATTTGACGTTTTTGGCTGGAATTGAGATCGGACACCATGTCGCGTTAGGAAAGCCCCTGATGTACCAAAACAGTAGAAACCCCCCACAAATGACACCATTTTGGAAACTAGACCCCCCAAGGAACTTATCTAGATGTGCGGTGAGCACTTTGAACCCCCCAGTGCTTCACTGAAGTTTATAACGTCCAGGCGTGAAAATAAAAAAATCGTATTTTTTCCACAAACATGATCTTTTAGTCCCCATTTTTTTATTTTCCCAAGGGTAACAGGAGAAATTGGACCCCAAAAGTTGTTGTCCAATTTGTCCTGAGTACGCTGATACCTCATATGTGGGAGAAAACTACTGTATGGGCACACATCGGGGCTCGGAAGGGAAGTAGTGACGTTTTGGAATGCAGACTTTGATGGAATGGTCTGCGGGTGTCATGTTGCGTTTGGAGAGCCCCTGATGTACCTAAATAGTGGAAACCCCCCACAAGTGACCCCATTTTGGAAACTAGACCCCCTAATGAACTTATCTAGATGTGTGGTGAGCACTTTGAACCCCCCAGTGCTTCACAGAAGTTTATAACGACCGGGCGTGAAAATAAAAAAATCGTATTTTTTCAACAAACATCATCTTTTAGTCCCCATTTTTTATTTTCCCAAGGGTAACAGGAGAAATTGGACCCCAAAAGTTGTTGTCCAATTTGTCCTGAGTACGCTGATACCTCATATGTGGGAGAAAACTACTGTATGGGCACACGTCGGGGCTCGGAAGGGAAGTAGTGACGTTTTGGAATGCAGACTTTGATGGAATGGTCTGCGGGTGTCATGTTGCGTTTGGAGAGCCCCTGATGTACCTAAACAGTGGAAACCCCCCACAAGTGACCCCATTTTGGAAACTAGACCCCCTAATGAACTTATCTAGATGTGTGGTGAGCACTTTGAACCCCCCAGTGCTTCACAGAAGTTTATAACGACCGGGCGTGAAAATAAAAATATCGTATTTTTTCAACAAACATCATCTTTTAGTCCCCATTTTTTTTATTTTCCCAAGGGTAACAGGAGAAATTGGACCCCAAAAGTTGTTGTCCAATTTGTCCTGAGTACGCTGATACCTCATATGTGGGAGAAAACTACTGTATGGGCACACGTCGGGGCTCGGAAGGGAAGTAGTGACGTTTTGGAATGCAGACTTTGATGGATTGGTATGCGGGTGTCATATGCGTTTGGAGAGCCCCTAATGTACCTAAACTATTGAAACTCCCCACAAGTGACCCCATTTTGGAAACTAGACCCCCCACCGAGCTTATCTAGATGTGTGGAGAGCACTTTGAACCCCCAAGTGCTTCACAGAAGTTTATAACGCCTGGGCGTGAAAATAAAAAAAACATTTTTTTCCGCAAAATTATATTTTTGCCCCCAATTTTTTATTTTCCTAAGGGTAACAGGAGAAATTGGACCCCAAAAGTTGTTTTGTAATTTGTCCTGAGTAGGCTGATACCCTACATGTGGGGGTAAAACACTGTTTGGGCACATGGCAGAGCTTGGAAGGGAAGGAGCACCATTTGACTTTTTCAACGCAGAATTGGCTGGAATTGAGATCAGACGCCATGTTGCCTTTGGAGAGCACCTGATGTGCCCAAACAGTGGAAACCCCCAATTATAACTTCAACCCGAACCTCAACACACCCCTAACCCTAATCTGAGCCCTAGCCCTAACCCTAGCCCTAACCCTAACCCTAGCCCTAACCCTAGCCCTAACCCTAACCCTAGCCCTAACCCTACCGGGAAAATGGAAATAAATACATTTTCTTTTAGTTTTATTATTTTTCCCTAACTAAGGGGGTGATAACGGGGGGTTTGATTTACGATTTATGGCGGTTTTTATGTTTGGCGGCTGTCGCACGCTAAAAGACGCTTTTTATTGTAAAAATAGTTTTTGCATCACCACATATTGTGAGCTATAATTTTTCCGTATTTTGACCCACCGAGTCATGTGAGGTCTTATTTTTTGCGGGACGAGTTGACATTTTTATTGGTACCATTTTCGGGCACGTGACATTTTTTGATCGCTTTTTATTCCGATTTTTGGGACGCAGAATGAACAAAAACCAGCGTTTCATGAATTTCTTTTGGGGGGGTGCGTTTACACCGTTCCGCGTGCGGTAAAATTGATAAAGCGGTTTTATTCTTCGGGTCAGTACGGTTACAGCGATACCTCATTTAGGTCGTTTTTTTATGTTTTGTCGGTTTTTTGCAATGAAAACTATTATATAAAAAATAATTATTTTTGTATCGCTTTATTCTGCGAGCTATAACTTTTTTATTTTTTTGCGGATGATGCTGTATGGTGGTTTGTTTTTTGCGGGACAAGATGACGTTTTCAGCGGTACCATGCATATTTATATGCGTCTTTTTGATCGCGCGTTATTGCACTTTTTGTTCGGTGGTATGATAATAAATCATTATTTTTTGCTTCGTTTTTTATTTTTATTTTTTAAGGGGTTCGCTAAAGGGGTTAACTAATGGGACAGTTTTATAGGGCAGGTCATTACGGACGCGGCGATACCAAATATGTGTACTTTCATTGTTTTTGTTTTTTTTTATTTTGAAAAAATGGATTTATTGGGGAATATTTTTTTTTTTTTTACTGATTTATTTAGCGATTTTTTTTTTATTATTTTTAACACTTTTTTTTTTTTTTTTTTTACTTTATTACCTTGTCCCAGGTGGGACATCACTGTCCTGTGACAGATCGCTGATCTGTCACATCACAGATCACTGTGACAGATCAGCGATCTGTCACAGGCACTGCTGCAGACTTCCTCATGCCTGCGCTTTGCAGGCAGTGAGGAAGTCAGCTCCCTGCAGGCCCCCGTCGCCATCTTGGATCCGGGGGCCTGTAGGGAAAGAGCCCCCCGCAGCAGCGCTGCACATTGCGCTGCCGTGGGGGGCTCAGGGAAGCACGGAGGGAGCCCCCTCCCTGCCGATGCTTCCCTTTAACCCCCGGTACACCGCGATCGCGTTTGATCGCGGTGTGCAAGGGGTTAACGTGTCGGGGGCGGTCCGTGACCGCCCCTGACACATTGTGCCGGGTGTCAGCTATGATAATTAGCTGACACTCGGCCGCGATCAGCGGCGCTCACCACGTGGGCGCCGCTGATCGTGATGACGTAATATTCCGTCCATGGTAATTAGGTCCATGGACACATGGACGGAATATTACGTCAATTGTAGGTAAGGGGTTAACAGTCTATAATTTTAAGGGTAGGTTAATTTTAACATTGAGAGATAGAATATAAAAAATAAAGTCCAGAAAATCACATTGTATAAATTATATACATTTATTTTCTATTTTGCAGTGAGAAATAAGTATTTGATTCCTCTGGCAAACAAGACTTACGGTATGTAGTGCAGGAAGGGGAAGGGCAAAGGTGTCGTAAGGCTATGAAAAACTAGTACCAGAGTAGTGTTTGATCTATGATCCCCATATATTAGTAATGAAACCATTATTGGTAAAATGAATATGATACTGTGGAGGCAATAGACATAGAACAAAAAGTAATATAAAACCCAGAATAAGTGAAAAAATATTTAATGTGCAAAGTGAGCAATACACAAGTAGGCTAACGAGGCTGTCAGAGGAGTGAATAGAGAATAACCACTCATATTATTGGTTTACTATGTATTTATGCTTTACTATACACTGGCCAGTGTTTATACAATAATGATCTTTTTGATCATTATGTGTATTCTTGCACATCTCATTTCACCTTATTCACTTTTACTATGTATTTATGCTTTTTACTATACACTTGCCAGTGTTTATACAAGGATTATCTTTTTGATCATTATGTGTATTCTTACACATCTCATTTGACATTATTCACTTTTACTATGTATTTATGCTTTACTATACACTTGCCAGTGTTTATACAAGGATTATCTTTTTGATCATTATGTGTATTCTTGCACGTCTCATTTCACCTTATTCACTTTTACTATGTATTGATGCTTTACTATACACTTGCCAGTGTTTATACAAGGATTATCTTTTTGATCATTATGTGTATTCTTACACATCTCATTTGACGTTATTCACTTTTACTATGTATTTATGCTTTACTATACACTGACCAGTGTTTATACAAGAATGATCCTTTTTGTCATTATGTGTATTCTTACACATCTCATTTCACCTTATTTTATTTGTATATTATGCATCCTTGGTTTCCATTTTTTCATGTGTTTTCATATATTATAAAGCTTTTTCCTTAATGTTCACATTCAATATGAACCTTATGACAATCTATTCTATTCTGTGCAGAATTGATGCTATTATAGGATTACTTCTTATTGCTAACATTTACGTGTGGGTTCGTTTACATGTTTCAGAGGGATTGGCTTTGTAGCTCCATTTAAATGCTGCTAGCACACTCACAGTGGGTACAGAAAGTATTCAGACCCCTTTAAATTTTTCACTCTGTTTCATTGCAGCCATTTGGTAAATTCAAAAAAGTTCATTTTTTTCTAATTAAAGTAAACTCTGCACCCCATCTTGATCGACAAAAACAGAAATGTAGAAATTTTTTGCAATTTTATTAAAAAAGAAAAACTGAAATATCACATGATCATAAGTATTTAGACCCTTTGCTCAGTATTGAGTAGAAGCACCTTTTGAACTAGTACAGCCATGAATCTTCTTGGGAATGATGCAACAAGTTTTTCACACCCGGATTTGGGGATCCTCTGCCATTCTTCCTTGCAGATCCTCTCCAGTTCTGTCAGGTTGGATGGTGAACGTTGGTGGAAAGTCATTTTCAGGTCTCTCCATAGATGCTCAACTGGGTTTCGGTCAGTGCTCTGGCTGGGCCAGTCAGGAATGGTCATAGTTGTTCTGAAGCCACTCCTTTGTTATTTTAGCTGTGTGCTTAGGGTCATTGTCTTGTTGGAAGGTGAACCTTCGGCCAAGTCTGAGGTCCAGAGCACTCTGGAAGCGGTTTTCATCCAGGATATCTCTGTACTTGGCCGCATTCATTTTTCCTTCAATGGCAACCAGTCGTTCTGTCCCTGCAGTTGAAAAACAGCCCCATAGCATGATGCTGCAACCACCATGTTTCACTGTTGGGATTGTATTGGGCAGGTGCCTGGTTTTCTCCACACATATCACTTCAAATTATCACCAAAAAGGTATATCTTCATCTCATCAGACTAGAGAATCTGATTTCTCATAGTCTGGGAGTCCTTCATGTTTTTTTTAAGCAAACTCTATGAGGGCTTTCATATGTTTTGCACTGAGGAGAGGCTTCCATCAGTCCACTGTGCCATAAAGGCTCGACTGGTGGAGGGCTGCAGTGATAGCTGACTTTGTGGAACTTTCTCCCATCTCCCTACTGCATCTCTGGAGCTCAGCCACAGTGATCTTGGGGTTATTCTTTACCTCTCTCACCAAGGCTCTTCTCCCATGATTGCTCAGTTTGGCTGGACGGCCAGGTCTAGGAAGACTTCTGGTGGTCGAAAACGTCTTCCATTTAAGGATTATGGAGGCCACTGTGCTCTTAGGAACGTTGAGTACTGCAGAAATTCCTTGGCCAGATCTGTGCCTTACCACAATTCTGTCTCTGAGCTCCTTGGCCAGTTCCTTTGACCTCATGATTCTCATTTGGTCTGACATGCACTGTGAGCTATGAGGTCTTATATAGGCAGGTGTGTGCCTTTCCAAATCAACTCCTATCAGTTTAATTAAACACAGCTGGACTCCAATGAAGGAATAGAACCATCTCAAGGAGGATAAAAAAATGGACAGCATGTGACTTAAATATGAGTGTCTGAGCAAAGGGTCTGAATACTTATGACCATGTGATATTTAGGGTTTTCTTTTTTAATAAATTTGCAAAAATTTCTATATTTCTGCTTTTTTCAGTCAAGATGGGGTGCAGAGTCTACATTAATGAGAAAAAAATGAACTTTTTTGAATTTACCAAATGGCTGCAATGAAACAAAGTGTGAAAATTTTAAAGGGGTCTGAATACTTTTCGCACCCACTGTGTTTGTCTTTGCATTGTTCTTATTCACAAGACAAATTAGTGTGGCCATATGTGCATGCGCAGTTACCACCCGCGGTGATTGTTCACCTCAATTTATATGCACATAACCTTCTGCCGTGTCACAATCCTATTTTATCCAATCTTCTAGACTCTTATACTGTTGGCAGCGTATTATTCAGGATATTCTCCAGAGCTTCTTTTTTCAGGAACAAACAGGAACAATATATGACAAGTTTAATAGATCAGGAATAAATCATTTCTATGTCTAGCTGTGCAGCATCTGCAGCAGACTGCTTCATCTTCCATACACAGACACAGGAAAACAGGAAATACAGTCACGTGCTATCCCTGTGTGAGCCTCTGGGAGTTTTTTTGTTCTAACTTTATAAACAGCATACAAATCTAGCAACTAAACACTCCTAGACAGCAATGGAGTTGCTGCACCAAATATACAGTGGGGAAAAAAAGTATTTAGTCAGTCAGCAATAGTGCAAGTTCCACCACTTAAAAAGATGAGAGGCGTCTGTAATTTACATCATAGGTAGACCTCAACTATGGGAGACAAACTGAGAAAAAAAAATCCAGAAAATCACATTGTCTGTTTTTTTTTCATTTTATTTGCATATTATGGTGGAAAATAAGTATTTGGTCAGAAACAAGCAATCAAGATTTCTGGCTCTCACAGACCTGTAACTTCTTCTTTAAGAGTCTCCTCTTTCTTCCACTCATTACCTGTAGTAATGGCACCTGTTTAAACTTGTTATCAGTATAAAAAGACACCTGTGCACACCCTCAAACAGTCTGACTCCAAACTCCACTATGGTGAAGACCAAAGAGCTGTCAAAGGACACCAGAAACAAAATTGTAGCCCTGCACCAGGCTGGGAAGACTGAATCTGCAATAGCCAACCAGCTTGGAGTGAAGAAATCAACTGTGGGAGCAATAATTAGAAAATGGAAGACATACAAGACCACTGATAATCTCCCTCGATCTGGTGCTCCACGCAAAATCCCACCCCGTGGGGTCAGAATGATCACAAGAACGGTGAGCAAAAATCCCAGAACCACGCGGGGGGACCTAGTGAATGAACTGCAGAGAGCTGGGACCAATGTAACAAGGCCTACCATAAGTAACACACTACGCCACCATGGACTCAGATCCTGCAGTGCCAGACGTGTCCCACTGCTTAAGCCTGTACATGTCCGGGCCCGTCTGAAGTTTGCTAGAGAGCATTTGGATGATCCAGAGGAGTTTTGGGAGAATGTCCTATGGTCTGATGAAACCAAGCTGGAACTGTTTGGTAGAAACACAACTTGTCGTGTTTGGAGGAAAAAGAATACTGAGTTGCATCCATCAAACACCATACCTACTGTAAAGCATGGTGGTGGAAACATCATGCTCTGGGGCTGTTTCTCTGCAAAGGGGCCAGGACGACTGATCCGGGTACATGAAAGAATGAATGGGGCCATGTATCGTGAGATTTTGAGTGCAAACCTCCTTCCATCAGCAAGGGCATTGAAGATGAAACGTGGCTGGGTCTTTCAACATGACAATGATCCAAAGCACACCACCAGGGTAACGAAGGAGTGGCTTTGTAAGAAGCATTTCAAGGTCCTGGAGTGGCCTAGCCAGTCTCCAGATCTCAACCCTATAGAAAACCTTTGGAGGGAGTTGAAAGTCCGTGTTGCCAAGCGAAAAGCCAAAAACATCACTGCTCTAGAGGAGATCTGCATGGAGGAATGGGCCAACATACCAACAACAGTTTGTGGCAACCTTGTGAAGACTTACAGAAAACGTTTGACCTCTGTCATTACCTACAAAGGATATATCACAAAGTATTGAGATTAAATTTTGTTTCTGACCAAATACTTATTTTCCACCATAATATGCAAATAAAATGAAAAAAAAACAGACAATGTGATTTTCTGGATTTTTTTTTCTGTTTGTCTCCCATAGTTGAGGTCTACCTATGATGTAAATTACAGATGCCTCTCATCTTTTTAAGTGGTGGAACTTGCACTATTGCTGACTGACTAAATACTTTTTTTCCCCACTGTATTTCAACACCCCCACTCAACAACTACTTATCCTGTTAGTCTCATTGTGGTTCTGAAGTCCACAAACTTGGCTCTTGATAATGGATTTCTCATAGCATCAGCTATCATCTTGTCATACTCGAAATAAACAAACTCGAGTACAGCACGTTCCAGTAAGTCATGTAAGTGGTGATGTTTTACATCAATGTGCTTAGTCCTTGCACTAATCTTCTCACTGCTGTCAAGTTTAATGCATCCTTGGTTGTCCTCATAGATAACTGTTGGTTGAGCTAATGGCTTCCCAAAATCTTCCAAAAGTTGTTTCAACCAAATTAATTCTTGACTTGCATAAGCAGCAGACATATATTCTGCTTCTGTAGAATATAATGTGACTGACATTTGTTTTCTGCTGGACCAAGAAAGTGAATTTTCTTCTAACTTGAACAAGTAACCACTTGTTGATTTCCGATCACTTGAATCTCCAGCCCAGTCTGCATCCACATAATGTAGATATCTTAAGATTTAGCCTTTGAGTTTCTTTAAGATATTGAATATTATTCTTAATTGCATTCCAGTCTCTTTGGCGTGGCTTGCTTACACGTCGGCATAGAATTCCCACTGTGGCTGTGATATCCGGAGGAGTTGTGGTTGCTATGTACAGAAGCACCCCCACTGCTTGTCTGTAACTCTCATTGCTGGGTAGCAGATCTTCTTCTCCTTCCAACTTTAAGTAGGATGGATCCATTGGTGTTGACGCACCTTTGGCTTCTGATATGCCAAACTGGTTTAGTATTGCGGAAATTTTAGAACTTTGGTTGAGAAGAAAACTCCCATCTTCCTCTCTCTGGATTTGGATTCCAAAATAATATGTCACAAGGTCCTTAGTCTCAAAGTGCTGGTTGTGATTTTCACCTAGCTTTGCAATTTCTTTTCAACTTGAAGAGACATGATTACATCGTCTACATATAGGAGAACATACATCCACTGTTTCACTATATTCTTCGTAAACAAACATGGATCAGGTTGAGATTTTTTAAATCCTTCATCCATCAAAACTTTGTTCATTTTCAAGTTCCAAGCTCTTGCCGACGGCTTAAGTCCATAGAATGATTTTTGCATTTTACAAACAAGTTGCTCTTTACCCTTTCTAATACTGTATATCCCTCGGGTTGGCTCATGTACAATTCTTCTTCAATGTCACCATGTAGGAAAGCTGTTTTTATGTCATAATGTCTCACTGTCATCTGTTGATCTACAGCTACGGACAATAAAGTTATGAATGTGGTTTGATTCGCAACTGGAGATAATGTAGCATCATAATCTTCACCATACTTTTGCGAGTACCTTTTTGCGACCGATCTTGGCTTACACCGGTGTACCTTACCTTCTGAGTCATATTTGCTTTTGAAGACTCATTTACATCCGATAGCTCTTTTTCCTTGTCGTAACTCAGTAAGCTCTCATGTCTTGAGTTGGTGAAGGGACTCCATCTCTTCATTAGCAGCATATATCAACTTCTGCTTCTCGTGGACAGGCAGTTTTTGCATCTCTTGCCATGACTGTGGCTCTGGTTCAGGAAGTGTTCTGACCATATAAGAAAGGCATCTAGCTTGGATACCTTTGTTTAGCCTTTCTGATCTCCTGACTGGAGGTTGACTTGGTTCTTCTGTGTCTTCCTTGGTAGCTTCAGCATTTATCCACACTTCAGTGTTTTCCTATTTGGTGTCTGGGTTTGGTGATTGAGATCCTTGTTCTTGCTTCTTTGGTTGAATAACTGGTGTAACTTCATGGAATTTCAGTGATAGAGTTTTCATCAATCACTACATCACTGCTGATTGCTACTGTGTTGGTCTCTGGATGCAGTATTCTGTATCCCTTTTGAGTTTCGCTTTAGCCCACCAGGACTCCTTACTTTGCCTGTGTTTCCCACTTGGAACATTTTTCTTTGGGAACATACAGAAACGGTTTGCTTCCCAATATCCTTAGGTGCTTCAGATTAGGCTTCTCGTGGTTCCATAGCTCATATAGAGTTTTATTTGTGGCTTTACTTGGCACTCTGTTTTGAAGATAGCAAGCTGTCATGATGGCTTCTCCCCAATACATTGTAGGTAGATTTGCATCAAACAACATACTTCTTCCACTTTCACAGAGAGTACGGTTCTTTCTCTCTGCAATGCCATTTTGTTCTGGGTTAAATAGAATGGTTGTCTGGAACATGATTACATCCTTTTTCAAAATGGTTTGCACCTTACCACTTGTATATTCGGTTCCATTATCTGCACGCAGGGCTTTTGGCATTCTTCCAAATTTAATAGCAGAACCGTAGTAGAACACTCTGGTGCTCACTGTTACTGAATGCAGCATCTGGTACCTAGACAGATTCTGTGCAAATTCTGTCACAAAATGTTAGAGTTATATATTGGAAATGAAGTTCCTAAGTAGGGTAACCCCCCAGAAGGTGGGTGACCCTGATGAAGAAGGACGGAGTCCTTTGAAACGCGTTGGTAGTTTTCTGACCCTCTATACGCTCTGTAGCAGCAGTGACATCACGCGATGACACACGCGGTCGGCCATTTTTCCTTCCCCGCCAGGTAACCAGACACGCTACCAGCCGAAGCGCCCCTGGCTCTGCTCAGCAGCTCATCGGCTCCGTATTCTCCCTCTGCTTTACTTCATGGGGCCATGAATCAGATCTAATCTTGATTCCCCACACCTATCAAGCGGGTCCAGACCTGGGAATGGGCTAGCACCAGTAATAGGGTAAGCAGCAAACTCACATGATTGGACTGATTTATACATGTACTTTTTAACTACGTTATATTTATCCACTCAACTGCACATTACTAAGTAATACTGGCATACAATTACTATATAGGCATAAGGAACGCTGTTTATATTTTGAATTTACTTATGCCCTCCAATTAGCCGGCATTAACACACAGCAGCTGGCAACCACACAATTACCTACATCTCAGCGGCATCTTTGGGTCCCCCCTTTTTTTCCCTTTTTTTCCTTTTTATCCTGTATTTATTTATATCATATATATTTTTACCTTTACGCACCTTCTGAGGGGTTACCTTACTTAGGGACTTCATTGGACAGTGCGGTATCTTCTTTCCAATATATAATTCTTCCAAATTTGTTAAACACTACAGCAAGATATTCTTTAAAAATAAATAGAATATACACGGGCGCTACCTATCTAAACAGGACCTCAGATGCAGCTGGCGAAAGAGACAGGACTGTGTCGACTCCTGTTATAAAACCTGATAGACTATGTAATCGTGTGATCCACCGCGCTATACTGAGGAGGTTTTGTGAATACAAAAAGGGGGGGGGAATACTAGATCTTAAAAACAGATTGTGAGTTGTTTAGTTCTTACTTATATTGAAGTTGATGTAGAATATTCAGTGTAGATTGAGATATCTACTGTATGTTGCGAATAGTTTGCAGATTCTCTGGTCGGAATGATCTCGTATGATGGTCGAAGATGCTAGTAAGGTAATAATGATAAAATTAAAGCATCCATATGTGACGTAAAATGTGAGTACGTGGAGTATAGTGGATTTTTAAGTAATAGTGTCATCCATTTTACGTCACATATGGATGCTTTAATTTTATCATTATTACCTTACTAGCATCTCCGACCATCATACGAGATCATTCCGACCAGAGAATCTGCGAACTATTCGCAACATAGATATCTCATTCTACACTGAATATTCTACATCAACTTCAATATAAGTAAGTACTGAACAACTCACAATCTGTTTTTAAGATCTAGTATTCCCCTCCACCTTTTTGTATTCACAAAACCTACTCAGTATAGCGCGGTGGATCACACGATTACATAAGATATTCTTTAAGTTTCTGTGGAACTTCATCCTTACTGTGAAGCAGGTAGGCGACTGTATATCTGGAGTATTCATCAATAAATGTGAGAAAATGTCTCTTCTTGCTAGGAGTTTGAACACTCATTGGACTGCATACATCTGTATGTATCAGATCCAGTGGCTGTGCAGATCTAGTGGTGCTTATTTTAGCAAAGGATTTTTTGGACATTTTCCCTAAGACAGCTAGTGCAGTTCACTATATGACTACATTGGTTGATTTCAATACCATTTGCAAGTTGAGCTAGCTTCCTTACTGCTTCTGGGTCTCTGTGCCCAAGATGTCTGTGCCATACATGGATCCAGTTCTTATGCAGATCTTGTCTAGCACTGTACACTCTCTCTTTGCATTTTAGCTGATAAAGTTCATCTAGGATTTTTCCTTCTCCAAGAGTGTGACCCTTTTTTGAGATGATGCAGCTGTTATCTCTAAAAGTAACTACCTTCCCTTTTGCGTGAGCTTCTTTACTGACAGAAGATTGCTTTCAAGGCAGGGAACATAGAGAACATCCTTTATTGGGATCTTTCTGCTTTGTACTGAGGAAACAGGACAATGGCAGTAGCCGTCTCCTACTCTTTCTGAAGTCATATAGTGACCATTACCTAAGATGACCTTTTCTGACTTGGTTTTGTTAAGGTCAGTGAAGAAATCCTTGTTATTTGTCATATGGCTGCTTGCACCAGAATCTATACACCATAGATGCTTTGCAGATGGGTCTGTACTGGCATTAAATGCAGCTTCAACACATGCAGAATCTTCCTTTACAGCTGTTTTTACCCTTTGATGACTGTTCTGCTTTTTAAGCTGACTCATTCTTGCTTTCCAAATTCTGCAGTCTGCTTTAAGGTGGCCAGGCTTTTTACAGACAAAATATTCATGAGTTTCTCTTAGATTGCCCTTATATTTAGGGAAATCCTGTGTCTTTAATGCTGTTTTTGCTCTGGATTCATTACGGCTGCTTACATGCTGTGTTTTTCTCTTGAATTCATCCACAAGTTTGCCTTTAACATACTCTAGTGTCAGCTCATCATCTGGCCATGCATCTAGTGCAGTCAAGAGTGTATCATATCTTTCTGGAAGACCACTTAATAGAAGTACAGCAACATGAAAATCTTTAATTTCTTCTCCAATACCGCTGAGACGCTCCATAATCTCTAAGGTGTTTCTTATATAGTCCTGCATATTCTGACCATCACTTAGCTTATACTGATACAGCTTTCTCATGAGATAAAACTTATTGCTGAGATTTGATCTTTCATGCACTTTCTGTAACTTATCCACATCTCCTTTGCAGTTGCAAATTTGCATTTATGCACAATCTGGTGATCATCTACACTGAGGGAGATCGTGCTTTGTGCTTTCTGATCATTCTCTAGCCAATCATCTTGTAATGGATGAGGCACTTGTTCCTGAGTATATTTCCATGCACCCTCTCTTATGAGCAGCATCTTCACCTTGAATTTCCAGGACTAGTATTTCTGATTACATTTAAACATAAGCATAGTGTGAACAGGTGCTTAACCTAGAGTCACCAACTCATACAGGCCGCATGCCGACGGAGGCGGAGCTTCACAGAGGCGGCGCGGCAGTGGGCGGAGCTTCACGGAGGAAGTCTGCATTCCTCCGCAGCTCCTCCATACTCTAGTGTGACACTAGCCTAAGATGTCTCAAAAACTTTATTTGCCGCATCATTTATTTTATTCTGATAGCCATTAAAAGGTGTTAGGCATCGGGTTCCTGCAGCGGTTCAACAGGAATCCAGAGCCGCACATTCTGCAGTCTCCCATTATCTTTCGACCGCAGAGAACATTGCTCAGCAATCCCAGCTTCCCAGACGCTCTGTCCAGACCTGCTCTGTGTTAGGGACAGTGGAATGCACTAAATATAAATAATAGGAAGTGCGTTCGCCGCCCAGGGTCCACCGTACAGTAGGTGTAACAACCGCTGCTGAGTAATGGCAGACTCGCTATATGGCGGTATACTGCGTTTGGGTTAAACGTCACCCGAGGTGCGCAGGGCGGACTCTGTTAAACTCACAGAGGCGCTTTTGTATAAATAAAGCATAAACGCCGAGCCTGTTAGCTTCACAGGTCTCAGCTGGCATGCACACATGGTATATGGTCACAGGACAATGCCCAAGGCAGAGGTCGGTGTCCGTCTTGACCTACCTACTGTGCGTGTGGCATCGCTACCGCGGACACCGGTAAGTGCTGTTAACTGCAGCGCGGCGGTAACTACTGCCGCTGTACGACAGTGCCGTGAGGCATAACACTACCGGACGCTAGTGTAGCGGTGCGGTATGCACTGTGGCGTATGGCTTGCCACTGACTGGCGCTGACTATAACTCTAATTCCCTAACCACATACGTAATATCAGAGGGAAGGAGTTTCAAATGAGTCAGTCACCAGAATCATACATCCGTCACCATTCACACGTAGCAAGTATAGTCTATACTAGCGCATGGCCGAGCGGCCATGCGGGCCTTTTATAGCCATGCGCTTTCGGGACCTTCCAGACCTCTGAGATGGGCCAATCAGATCAGGAGAAGGACCTGAGCACGTGACCCCCGATCTCCACTGGGAGATCGTCTCGTGGGCATGCCCAGTAGCGTGGCGAGAGGACTTAGCCTCTGGAGTGGTTTCCTGCAAAGCAGGTTGCGCTACCATTGCTGGTCCAGAGGTGACTGCAGCATCCAGACCCAGAGAGCTGGTCTGAGCAGGGCGCCTGGATCACCAAGATTGCTGTGCAGGTCCCTGAGCGGTCGGAAAGGAATGGGAGACCGCCGGATGTATGGCTCTGGATTCCTGCTGTGCAGCTGCAGGAACCTGATGCCAAACATTACCCCCCCCCCTAGGGCCCACCCTCTGAGCCTTGCTACACTCGAAGGCTGTGATGTGGAGCGTGGATGTTCCCAGGTCCAGGCCTCTGGACCATGACCATTCCAGTCCACCAAATAAATCTTTTTGCCACGCACAATCCTGCGTCCCACAATGGCGTTAACCTCAAACGCCGAAGACAAATCTGATGACCCGGCAGATGACTCAGAGAATCGGGCCATGTGAACAGGTTTGAGAAGGGACATGTGGAAAATGTCAGAAATGACTAAATGTGGAGGAAGAGCCAGGCGGTAGACCACCGAACTGATTCGCTCGAGAACCTTAAAAGGTCCGATGTATCGCGGCGCGAACTTGGTGGACTCGGCCCGCAGCTTGATGTTTCGAGCAGAGAGCCACACCAAGTCTCTGGGGGAAAAGGTTGGAGCGGGTTGCCAATTGTGTGTCGGCGGATGCCCTCATTCTTTCTTTAGAGGCACGAATAGCATCCTGAGTGCGATCCCAATTGTAGCAAGCCTCCACTGCCCAGTTTACCACCCTGGAGTCAGCGGAGGACACTGGCATCGGGACAGGGACGCGCGGATGTTGGCCATAATTTAGAAGGAACGGCGTCTGACCAGTGGAATCAGCCACTGCATTATTCAGGGCAAATTCAGCCCAAGGTAGCAAGGATGCCCAGTCATCCTGCCTGGCAGAGACTAAATGCCGCAGGTACGTGACCAAGGTTTGGTTGTCTCTCTCAACCAAGCCGTTCGTCTCGGGATGGTAAGCGGAGGACAGGTTTAGCTCAATGCTGAGTAGGCTGCAGAGCTCCCTCCAAAACCGGGACGCCAACTGGGGACCTCGATCACTAACAATTTTGTCCGGCATGCCATGCAGATATGTTTTATGAATAGTGTGGCAAGACCACGAGCGGAAGGCAACCGTGCGAGTGGCACCAGATGCACCATTTTAGAAAAATGGTCGGTGACCACCCAGATGACCGTACTGCCACCAGACTTGGGCAGGCCAACCACAAAATCCATGCCAACCATCTCTCAAGGTCTATCCGCCACCGGCAGAGGATACAATAACCCATCTGGCCTCTGTCTAGAGGACCTGTTCCGTACAC
This sequence comes from Dendrobates tinctorius, assembly GCF_039654945.1. Lineage (NCBI taxonomy): Eukaryota > Metazoa > Chordata > Amphibia > Anura > Dendrobatidae > Dendrobates > Dendrobates tinctorius. The sequence goes on from NW_027361797.1 coordinate 949,291, forward strand.
AGGAGACGCATGCTTGTATGTATTCCTTAGTGTCTCGAGCCATGTGTGGCCACCAATACGACCTTGCCAGGAGTTCTGTGGTCCACTTATTGCCAAAGTGACCACCCACCCTGGACGCGTGTGCCCAGGCGAGAACCTCTGGCGTAGCTGAGGAGGCACAAAGGTCTTGCCCGGTGGCACTGACTCAAGAGCAACTGGAGCCACAGTTGTAAAACTCTCCAAAGCGAGAATTAGCCATGGCTCAGCCTCCCCTTCCTCCGCTGAGACCACCGAGCGTGAGTTAGCATCCGCACGGACATTCTTCTCTCCAGAGAGATAGTGCAAGGTGAAGCAGAAGCGGGAGAAGAAGAGCGACCACCTAGCTTGACGAGAGTTCAAGCGCTGGGCCGTTTGTAAATAGACCAGATTTTTATGGTCCATATACACCTGGAAGGGAAACGGGGCTCCCTCCAGGAGATGTCTCCACTCGGAAAAGGCCAACTTTATTGCTAGCAGCTCCCTGTCCCCGATGGAGTAATTCTTCTCCACCGGTGAGAAGGTCTCAGAGAAGAAGAAGCAGGGATGATTCCGACCTGGAGCATCCTTCTGGAAAAGAACTGCTCCTGCACCGACGGAAGAGGTATCTACCTCCAGGATAAACGGTTTATCCACATTGGGACGGTGTAAGATGGGAGCGCCAGCAAAATGGGATTTTAGAGATGAGAAGGCCTTGGAGACCTGCTCAGACCAAGCGTTAGGATTAGCTCCTTTCTTTGTGAGAGCAACCAAAGGAGCTACTAGAGTGGAGAAGTGAGGTATGAACTGGCGGTAATAGTTGACGAACCCTAGGAAGCGCTGCACCGCTTTGAGTGAGTGTGGTTCCTGCCAGTCCATTACCGCTTGCAGTTTGGCCAGATCCATAGCCAACCCCTGGGCCGAGATGATGTAGCCAAGGAACGGCAAGGACTCCTGCTCAAACTGGCACTTCTTCAGCTTGGCGAAAAGAGAGTTCGCCCGCAGACGGTCGAAGACCATGCAGACGTCTCTCCGGTGGGAGGTCAAATATGGCGAGAAAATGAGGATGTCATCCAGATAGACCACCACCGAGGTGGAGAGCATATCGCGGAAGACGTCGTTGACAAAATCCTGGAAGACAGCAGGCGCATTACAAAGGCCGAAGAGCATGACCAGATATTCGCAGTGGCCATCCCTGGTATTAAAGGCTTTCTTCCACTCGTCTCCTTCGCGAATGCGGATCAGGTTGTACGCCCCCCGTAGATCTAATTTCGTAAAGATCCGGGCCCCTCGCAACCTGTCAAATAGTTCAGAGATCAACGGGAGAGGGTATTTGTTTTTAACTGTTATGGCGTTGAGACCTCTGTAGTCAATGCAGGGACGTAACTCTCCGCTCTTCTTCTGCACGAAGAAGAACCCTGCACCAGCCAGCGACACCGACTTTCTGATGAAACCTCTAGCCAGGTTCTCCCGGATATATTGAGACATAGCCTCTGTCTCAGGGAGTGACAGCGGATACACACAGCCTCTAGGAGGTTCCGTGCCTGGCAGAAGATCTATCGGGCAATCGTAAGGATGGTGCGGCGGGAGCGTCTCCGCAGATTTTTTAGAGAAGACGTCCACATACTGGTGGTAAGGTTTAGGAAGCGCGGAGAGATCCGCGGGCACTTCAGTGACAGCTACCTGAACACTGCCCCTCAGGCACCTTCCCTCACAGTCCTTGCTCCAACCTAGTATATTCCCCGAAACCCAATCAATATGAGGGGAGTGACAACGGAGCCAGGGAACTCCGAGAAGCACCTGGTCGGTGCCATCTGGCAAAATGAACAAGGACAGAATCTCATGGTGAGAGGGTGAGATTGAGAGCCCGAGTGGGGCTGTCTGGTGGGTCACCTGAGATGGTAAAGGTGCACCATTAACCACCCTGATTGTCAGATGTTGGGGCAGTAACACCAGTGGAATAGCGTGTTTCTGGTCGAAGGTCGAGGAAATAAAGTTCCCCTCAGCCCCTGAATCCACGGTAACCTCTACCTCCCAGGTGGAGGCCCCGCTATCTAAGGTCCCTCGGAATACCGGTTTGGAAGAAAAGGGTTTCATATTTGTCTGACCACCACCTACGACCACTGGACGTGATCGTTTTTCCGACCGCAGAGGACACGTGCTAGCCGAGTGACCAAACTGCTGGCACTGGTAACAACGTGTGGAGCTTTGCACCGGAAGTGTCTTGGGGCCGGCGCGAGACACCTCCATAGGTTCGGAGGATGTAAGCTCCTGAGCGGGAGATCTTAGCGGCTCGGTGAAGGTGGGAGCCAAGTCAACCCTTCATCTGGATTGCGCACGTTCCAGCCCGCGCTCCGTAAACCGGAGATCAATGCGGGTGGAGATGGCAATCACTTCCTCCAGTCTTGTGGGGACCTCTCTGGTTGCTAGAGCATCTTTGACATGCTCTGCTAACCCTCTCCAAAACACAGGGATGAGTGCTTTATCAGGCCACTCTAGTTCGGAAGCCAATGTCCGGAATCGGACGGCATAATGGCTGACCGAGAGAGACCCCTGTGTTAGGGCCAATAATTGGAGAGAGGTGTCGTGCGTGATCCGTGGTCCCAAAAAAACCTGCTTCAGAGCTGCGAGGAACTGAGCAGCGCCCTGAACCATGGGATCATCAAGCTCCCACAATGGTGTAGCCCACTCTAATGCCCTGCCAGATAAAAGAGAAACAATAAACCCCACCTTAGCCCGCTCTGTAGGGAACCGTGCAGCCAGTAACTCAAGCTGGATGGAGCACTGACTCACGAATTCACTACAGGTGGCGCTGTCACCCGAAAACTTTTCGGGGAGTGGGAGGCGAGATATTGTCGGCATAGGCGTGAGTGCGGGCACTTGTGAGACAGCCTCTGCGACTGCCTGAGCAGCGGCTACCGTAGCATTCGCAGCTGAGGTGGAGCTCTCGATAGCCGCAAACCTGCTCTCCAGCTGCCGAATGTACCGCTGCAGCTGCTGTAGGTCCGCCATTACTAGCCAGACCCTGGCACTAGTATAATGTTAGGGATGGCGGAACGCACTAAATATAAATAATAGGAAGTGCGTTCGCCGCCCAGGGTCCACCATGCAGTAGGTGTAACAACAGCTGCTGAGTAATGGCAGACTCGCTATATGGTGGTATTCTGCGCTCCGGTTAAACGTCACCCAAGGTGCACAGAGTGGACTGTTAAACTCACAGAGGCGCTTTAGTATAAATAAAGCATAAACGCCGAGCCTGTTAGCTTCACAGGTCTCAGCTGCGTGCATACACGGTATATGGTCACAGGACACGGCCCAAGGCAGAGGTTGTAGCGGTGCGGTATGAACTGTGGCGTATGGCTTGCCACTGACTGGCGCTGACTATAACTCTAATTCCCTAACCACATACGTAATATCAGAGGGAAAGGGTTTCAAATGAGTCAGTCACCAGAATCATACATCCGTCACCATTCACATGTGTATAGTATATTTATGTATAGTGTATAGTATATGTATATGTATAGTGTATAGTATATGTATAGTATATATGTGTATAGCAAGTATAGTTTATACTAGCACATGGCCGAGCGGCCATGCGGGCCTTTTATAGCCATGCGCTTCCGGGACATTCCAGACCTCTGAGATGGGCCAATCAGATCAGGAAAAGGACCTGAGCATGTAACCCCCGATCTCCACTGGGAAATCGTCTCGTGGACATGCCCAGTAGCATGGCGAGAGGACTTAGCCTCTGGAGTGGTTTCCTGCAAAGCAGGTTGCGCTACCATTACTGGTCCAGAGGTGGCAGCAACATCCAGACCCAGAGAGCTGGTCTGAGCAGGGCACCTGGATCACTGAGATTGCTGTGTCGGTCCCTGAGCGGTCGGAAAGGAATGGGAGACTGCTGGATGTATGGCTCTGGATTCTTGCTGTGCAACTGCAGGAACCAGAAGCCTAACACTCTGTGGGGCAGGCTATTGCTGCCACCTTTGGGTCAGCAATGGCAATGTAGGCTGCTCAGCAGCAAATCACTCCAGAGGCTAAGTTGCTCTACTGAGCATGATTGGCAATCACATGTCCAGGTCCATCTCAGTGATCTGGAAGGTCCCGGCTGTAAAATTTTCGCATGGCCGGTTGGCCATGCACTAGTATAGTCTCTAGTTGCTAACTGTGTGAATGAAGATGGATGCATGTACCTGCGAATGACTCACTAAGATCCCCTCCCTCTGATATTACGAGTGTGTATAGGGACTAAGCTTTAGAGTCAGTGCCAGCCAGAGGCAAGCTACAAGCCACATTAGCATCCTCCACTGTGCTAGCGTCCGACAGTGCGCCTGCAACCGGGCATTGTCGATTAGCAGCAGTGTCTCTCGCTGCGCTGCACTCTGCAGCTCCTCTTGGTGTCCGCAGTAGCGATGCCGCACGGACGGTAGGTCTAGATGGACGCTGACCCTCTGCCTAGGGCCCAGCTCCTGTGACCATAACAACAAGATTATTATTTTGTTTTTCCCACTGAGGGCAATCTTTTTTTTATCAACTGGTTAATAGTACAATACCAAAACCTTTTTTCTTTTAATCTGCAAAGAAAAACACAGTGTGCTGCGCTTTCATACAGGTAAGCGAATGGCGTGGCGGCACAGCACACTTTTGGCATCTGTTAGGAAGATGTTTACTAGTAGTCAATCAGAGAATATGAAGTTCACTACAGACTAAAATCATCACATGAAACATACTGATCTCTGTAAACAATACGCTACATCTAGATCAAAAAAGTGTGATAGAAACACTCGTTAAATAAAATTCCAATTTTTATTTCAACATGTAAATATAAAATAAAGTGCCTCATACCATAAAAAGATCAAAATTTAGCGTATACATAAGTTCAAGGAACATGAAGAAGAGACATATATTGTTAAATGCATATCAAAATTGTGCATGAATATTTTCTATAATGTCTGTAAAAGTATTTTAGATAAATAAATATAAGACCAAAAACATCACTGTGATCTCATATTATTGAAAGCACACCATATAATTGTTACGCAGAGATAAATTATCCTCTTTCAATTTATCTTTTGTATTTCCCAATAAAATCTTCCTTTTTTCATAAATATTGCAACAAACCACATGGCCTAATTGGTTGTAATTCACATAATATTGCTTCAGATTAACGCTACAGTGTCAACAAAATAAAATAGTGGAAAAAACGCATCAATCAGTAAATTGCATGCTTTGCACATTAAGGGTGTGTGCCCACGATGCGATTTTTAAGCGTTTTTGCCGCGATTTTCGGCGCGAAAACGCTGCAAAAACGTTTAAAAATCGTGTACAGAACCCCCCCCCAGGCATTCCTATGTCATTCCGGTATGACATAAGACTGAGTCTATTCAGAGCTCAGCAGTACACCATCCTGACAACATATAATAAGGCATGTAACATAAAACCCTGGGGGATAAGAAAAGGTAAGCTTAAATAAGCTGGGTGAATATAACTATCATATCCTGGTGTGTAGCAGGCGCCAACTTGTGTACCCCTACGCGAGTTTCGCGGTATGCAAGACCGCTTCCTCGGAGGGCATGGCTATGGCTGTGAGCGTCCCAGTTAAATGTCTGGCTGAGAACGGTCACCTGGTTGCTGTGTGCCTATCAGTGGGGAGAGCCTCACACATGCGCAGGGCCTTAGAACAGGGCATTATTCCAAAACAAATTTTTGAGGGTCTTCTAACCAAATTTCCAAGGATTCCCACCATATATTTTGTGCCCAAGATTCACAAGGACCCCCTTGATCCGCCGGGACGTCCTATCGTGTCGGGCATAGGAGGGTTATGTGAACCGGTATGCCAATTCATAGACCATTACTTAAAACCACTTGTGGAGGCACTTCCCTCCTATGTAAGGGACATGACGGACGTCCTGGCGCGGATCGATGGGATGTCCTTGGAATCAGACATGCTCCTTGTTACTGCAGACATCGAGTCATTATACACATGTATTCTCCATCAAGACGGTATCGATGCCTGCAGTTTTTTTCTGAGGAGCAGCAGCTGGGACAGCCTCATATGTGATCTGGTTTTGGAATTGCTTGAATACGTTCTCACACACAATTTTTTTGTTTTCAGGGACGTTTTTTTTTTACAGCAGTGCGGCACTGCCATGGGCGCGGCTTGCGCCACTTCTTTCGCTGGCCTCTTCCTGGGATACTGGGAGCGGGAGGTTTTCGCGGGGGAGGGGGGGCGGGCCGTTGACCATGTGCAGTGCTGGCTGCGATACATTGATGACTTGCTCATGGTGTGGCAGGGTTCACAACAACATCTTAAGGAATTTATGGAGAGCTTAAATAATAATGGCTATAACATTAAACTTACTTACACTTACAGCAATTCTGAGGTGGATTTCCTGGACATTAAGATCCGGGTGGACCCTTTTTCCAACCTGCAGACTGATGTATACAGGAAGCCCACCTCGGTTAATTCACTCCTCCATGCTAGATCCTGCCACCCATGGGCAACCATCAAGGCCATCCCAGTTGGCCAGTTCTTATGAATCAGACGAATCTGCTCTTCAGAAGATGCGTTTTTGAATCAAGCTAGGGAACTTAGAGATCGTTTCCTTAAACGGGGCTATAGTCGATGCTGTGTCAAGAAGGGCTTTGATAGAGCAAGAAAAACAAATCGGTTGGCCCTCCTACAACCAAATATCAGGAAGAAAACGCAACAACAGCAGGGTAATGTCAGGTTCATTTCAACCTTTAATGGGGGATGGAACCAAATGAGGGATATACTTACCAAACATTGGAACATACTAAAGACAGAGTCTTCATTGGCTAACATAATTTCTGAATATCCACTTATGACATACCGCAGAAGTCCCAATTTAGGGGACATGTTGGTACGCTCACATTATGTCCCACGTATTAAAAATCCTTTTGATTCTCGTGGTCCCCCTTGGGATGCTTTCCCTGTGGTAATTGCGTCGCATGCAAGAATGTCGTACGCACATCATCATTTCAATCTGCTGATGGAGCAAAAACCTACTCTATTAGACAACATATAACTTGTAACACCGCTCAAGTTATTTATTATGCGACATGTGGGTGTCCGAATATTTATGTAGGCCTAACAAGTCGCCAATTAAAATTACGCGTCCGTGAACATGTCCATGACATCCTTGCATCTAAGACAGCAACTGACCTGACACAACTTAAAACCATACCCAAGCACTACAAACTAGTGCATAATAGTGATCCTAAATCTTTCCTGGTAAGAGGCATTCAACATATAAACAGTGGAATTAGAGGCGGCGATAATAAACGCCTTCTCGCACAGAAGGAATGTAGGTGGATCATGGTCCTAGGGACCATGACACCACATGGGCTAAATGAATCACTTAGCTTTGCGCCATTCTTATGATCTGTATCTAAATTTATTTCTGCCTGCCATCCCTAGATAGGTATCTCTCCTTCTCTCTCTTTTTAATCTATAGTCATGTTTTTATTGTGTGTGTGTTTTTCGAACCTTGCACTTATTTTATTTGTTTATTTGTCTGGCTACAGATAATGCGATTCATTCTATCCAATGCTTTGGAGCGGAGATGTTAATTGTGATGTTAACAACATGTCGTATGGGATCTATGTGACAAAATTATTATCCTGCCTGGAATGACATATGACCATGCGTTTGGCGAATTATTTGAAGAAACATTTGAAGCATTTGAAAAGAGGACTTAATATGAATAGAAGGATATGTATTCGTGATTACACTAAGTCTGCTTCTTATTATTCTTTCTGCCTGATGGATGTAAATATATCTATTGTTTGCATTGATACATATGCCATTTTTGTCTAGTATATATGCCATTTCTGTCCAGTACATGCAGGGTTAATATATATAACACGCATTCCCATGCCTCCTCTCCCCTCCCCCCTCCCCCCTTTCTCCCTCCCTTCTCTTCTCCTCCCCCTTTTTTTTCCCCTTCCTCTTACTTCAATAGAGACCAGGTCACCCTCTGTGACAATGATTCCATCCTGGTGGGATGAATGCCCATCACATGCGATAGTGGTGCGCTGTTATTAGAATGTGACACATGATGCAGGCGTTGCCTGGGTGACGGTCTAGCGCCGGCCGCCCCCCACTTGACGTTTGTTTATTATGACCCACATACCGCTGGCTCTGTCGCTGCCTGGGCAGCGGTCTGATGCTGGCCGCCCCCAGATGATGTCAGCTGACCAGGAAGCAGCACTAGTAGCACTGCACATGTGTGAGGCTCTCCCCACTGATAGGCACACAGCAACCTGGTGACCATTCTCAGCCAGACATTTAACTGGGACGCTCACAGCCATAGCCACGCCCCCCGAGGAAGCGGTCTTGCATACCGCGAAACGCGCGTAGGGGTACACAAGTCGGCGCCTGCTGCACACCAGGATATGATGGGTATATTCACCCAGCTTATTTAAGCTTACCTTTTCTTATCCCCCAGGGTTTTATGTTACATGCCTTATTATATGTTGTCAGGATAGTGTACCGCTGAGCTCTGAATAGACTCAATCTTATGTCATACCACAGCCAGTGCTGTGAATGAAGGTTGCTTTCCCTGCTCTAATACAATATTAATGGACAACTGCGTCAATTATCAGTTTACTTTCTAACACACGGGGGCCGCACCATCTATCTCAACACTGGCTGATTCACATCTAGCCTACTACTAATTGGCACTGTTAAAAAATTTTTTTTACCCGGGCTTAGTGAAATACATAACATTGCTCAGGGGAAGCCCTTTTGAGCGACTTCTGAGCAATATAACCTATTACATGCCATTTGGATGGTGTAGTGTTTACTCAAACGCTACTCCACAGCCAGTGCTGTGTGTGAAATTGTTTTCCCCGTTTAACTATATATCATGGATTATCACATTTTCCACTGGACCTTTCTTTGACATATGGGGGCTATACCATCCATTGCAACACTGGTTACCTATACCTAGTTTATTGTCTATCATTTATTGGCATTGTTATACATTCTCTACCCGGGTTCAGTGCAATATACAATATTGTGTAGTAGAAGCTCTTTTGAGCACTACTACTAAGTATATATATACTTTCTCTACAAATTTCCCTGGAGGATTTGTTTTGGGCATTCATGCTTATCACAGGCTGTCTACTTGTTCTTTCCAGTACCGGGCCATTTATGTGATTACCCATTTTATTCTTTTTCACTATCCTGTATCTCTGAAATGTGTCTTCTTATTGACAAATAAATATGTATATGCTTGAAATGGATTTGGATTCTATGTTCTCCTCTTTTTCCTAATCTATATGAGAATCGTCTCCATATAATGAGACTTCATGAGGCATTACCTATGTATCTTACAAATAATGGAATAAGGATGTTTCTTTGGAGTATTCTTTATATAAACATTTATAATATGCTGAATTGATAGGGTAGTAAAATCGGTACAAGAAATAAAGTAGAGTAATGTGGAATTATTTGATCCATTTGTTGTGTGCCTCCATATTGGTTATGTAGGTACATGGTGGCTAATGTATTTTACAATAAAGAATGAATATTTTCATATATTGTATGTGAAAAAATACTATGTAAAATAGATAATCAATATGTGAAGTCATCTTCTTCATGACACTTTAACGCAGTTAGGAAACAGCCAAGTATAAATTACAATTGTACATTCAACTCAATTCAACTATTGTGATGTTTAGATTGTGTTACAATTGCTTTATCTGCTCTGATATTACACATTTTAGAGAGCGATGTCAATTTGTTTCTGTAGGTATCTGCTAATGAAGAATGAATATTACTATGAGCTCCAGAAGAACATAGGTATGTGCTTAGCATGCAACATATTGAGCAAAGATTTTGTCATATGTTAGCTCAAATGTCATGTGTTGCTGGGTAAACAAGTTTACAGGGTGGGATTTGGTTTTATCCAATAGAAATGGAGTTCAATTTGTGTGAATGGTAACTTTAGCTTTTAAAAACGTCCAACAACGGCTGTACAACATGGACACTTGAGTTTTCAAGCCTACCTAAGGCTCACCAACTAACCAACATCACAATGCCTCTGACTGAAAGCGAGAAGGCTTTAATCCTGAACCTTTGGTCCAAGATTGCTCCTAGAGTCAATGATTTGGGTGGTGAGGTTTTGGAAAGGTAAGTGGCATTTCTATCCCGTATATATATAGTGATAACTTTACAAATGATAATTGGAAGTAGAATGCATGATAGTGTCTCTTAGATGTGACACAATGGATATGTCCTATCATAGATTACACATTGTATATCGCATAATCATGTCTTCTTCATGCCTGGAAATGATATTAGCTTACTTTGCACTACGGTGCTGTTAGGTACAGTTATCATAAGAATGAAGGTCTTTCAGATATTAGAGGTTTTGTCTGTATATTTTTGCATTAAATGCTGATAGTCATGGAAGACATCTCTGATCATATTTTCACATATATTTATCTAACATTAGTTGAGTACACACTCTACGTTAGCTCCAAAGTGGAAAAAAGGAATATATTGAACATTTAGTGTCTCTCCCTGATGATCAGTGATGTATTGATTTAATGTAGGAGATCTTATTTTGTAACAACCTACTGGTATTTAGTTTTATGGCGATCCCAATTCTCACCCTGATTATATTTCTTTTAGACTGTTTATAAACTTCCCTCAGACCAAGCAACACTTTCCCAATTTTGACTTCTCTCATGGATCTGATGACCTGAAAGACCATGGTGGTAAGATCTTGAAGGCTCTTGGAAAGGCAGCCCATCATCTGGATGACCTTGATCGTGCCCTGTCCCACCTTAGTGACCTCCACAATCTGAAATTGGACCCTGGAAAATTTAAGGTAAGGAAAATATTAGTTGTAATATTTTGTACTCTAGGAGCATTACTAAAATTAGGAACCATGTTAGCGCATGCTGTAAGTTCACATTTACGGTATTATTATGCCAACATATGTACATGTCTATAACAAAGACATGTTAATTAATTTGTAGTTGTAGTTATTAAATATATAGTTAAAAAGTAACAGCTATATCCCATCCTCCAACTGTAAAGTGACATTTTGTATGTAACCATATTAATTGGTCATGTACTTAAGGAAATCTTATAGTTCTATTTTAGGGGAAAGTAATATTTGATACAATAAATATTTACACCTTGAATTATATGACGTGTGAGAATTAACATGTTGTTTCTTCTTTTTTGCAGCTGCTGTCTCACACCATAAAGATTGTCCTGGCCATTAACTTCCCCAATGACTTCTCTCCTGAAGCCCAGGCTGCATGGAAAAAATTCCTCTCTGAAGTCGGTAAGATCCTGACCTCCAAGTACAGATAAAGCTCCCCTGAGATAGGAGACTACATCAGTCCCTGCAACAGACCGACCATCCTCTGGGACGTTCAGAGGAAACCACGTGCACAAGTTTGTCCTCATATCTAAGGCCAATCAATGAATGTAATGCAGCTTGCTAACTTGAGTTTTCGCTGCACTCTTTAGATGGCTAGTACTTGTGTCGTTGTCTATCAAAATAAGTCTGGTGTAATCTTTAATAAAAGTGCATCTATTTTTAATTTCTGTCTATTTTTTATTCAGATTTAAAGCATAGACATTATACTTAACTGTGTTAGCTACTAAAATAATTATAGATATACACTCTATAGATGTGGACTAAGTGCGGCCGGTGGGCCACATGCTGCCCTTTGGATATTCTGCGGCAAATTCGTGGACTAGGACAGCCAAAGGACTGGATACAGTGGTGTATCTCACCATGTGGCCACCCCATGTCTGGAGTCTCACTTTCACCAGTATTTGAATCCTTTTTATGCAGAAACCAGTGAATGCAATGATGGAAAAGGAAGCTGTCAGCAATCTCTTCTATCATTGAGCCTGTGCGCCTAAAGGCCCCGTCACACACAGCGATGTTGCTAGCAAGATCGCTGATTTGTGACACCACAGCGATCTCGCCAGCGAGATCGCTGTGTGTGACGGGGATCAGCGACCGGCCCCCCTGCCGGGTATCGCTGATCGTGCTCAATCGGCCTGGGCCATTTTTTGATCGCTAGTCTCCCGCGGCTACTGGATACCCGATGTTTACATTAGAAACCAGCTTGCTCGCTGGTCCTGATCGCTGGAGGGGCTGTCTATGTGACAGCTCACCAGCGATCAGCCTAACGATGTCCCAGCGATCCCATCCATGTCGGATCGTTGGTAGGATCGCTGGGACATCGTTATGTGGTGTAACGGCGCCTTACGACTGCTGTAGGTGTGATGATGTTCCTACTTTGCCCCAGCTGTAAAACAGCGCAGACTGGAGCGGCGGGGGAATGGGGTGAGGTGAGTAGTTTTATTTTTAAATTTTAATTATCAGTCAGTACTTGTGTGGGGGAAATGTGAGGGGACTTAAATATGTATGAGGGGCTGTGAGCACATCATAATTGTGTGGGAGACAATGATAATGTGTGAAGGACTCTGGGCTCATCAGTCTTGTGTGAGGTGCTATGGGGGACATAATACTGTGTGAGGGTCTGTGGGATCATTTGACTTGTATGAGGGGCTGTGAGCACACTATATTTGTGTGGGGTATAATGATACTGTGTAAGGGACTGTGGGCTCATCAGTCTTGTGTGAGGGGCTGTGGTGACATCATACTTCTGTGGGGGGCTATAATACTGTGTGAGAGGCTGTGGGGTGATAATATTGTGATAGATGCTTTGTGGACATAATGATTGCATTAAGGGAATACTGTGTGAGGGGCCGTGAGCACTTTATACTTGTGTGTGGGGATAATATGGGTTGCCCTCCCAGGATTGTGGGGTTACTCTGTACTGGGCCCAATGAGCTTCAATGGGAGATGTCACGGCAGCTGGGACCCGGCCCGTGGCCCTGGGCGCCCATTGTAAAAGGGAATGTTCAGTGTGCTTATCATGATTAGAGTTTATGAATGAATGAGTCGTGACGCCACCTGTGGTGTTCGGCAATGAAGATGTTAAGCCGACGCTGCAGACAGATCCTCTGGGACAGATGGTGTGGTGCAGCAATGATGTTATAGCCCTCCACAGGCACGGCTGTAGTCCCAGGGCAGAGTAGGTGAAGTGACACTTAGATGGTGTAGTGTCGGGCGCAGGGGATGTAGCAGTGCCGGGCAGGTTGACGCAGGAATAAGTGGAGGACACCAGGGCATGTAGTTCCAAAGCTTTACTCACAGTCAGTTGTGGCACAAGAGCCCGCATCCGTGCCGTGTCCTCCGGGTCAGGAGCTCAGCCAACTTCCAGGCAAGATGAAGTACTCCTTTCCAACACTCCGCCAACATATGTGCCTTTTCTGAACGTCTCCCTCTTAGCGCCTTTAGTGAAGTACTCACAGTACTGAGTTACACTGGAGTTCCTCCTGTCAGATGTTCCTATGAACTCTACTTGTACGGCAGACAGCTGTAGCCTGCTTCGGGGACTCCTTACTACCTAGTCCCGGCTCTCTCAGGATGCTGTTGTGCCCCCAAGTCTGGTGTGGGAATAAAGTGGTGACGACTTCTATTCCTCCGGTATCTGCTGCAGGACCATTAGTATCCATACAACCTCGGGGACCGGACCCCGGCCTTGCGCTTAGAACTAGGGAAGGGTTCTCCTCTAACCCTAATCCCTAGTTCTCTTCTTCTCCTCACGTTCCGTACTAATACTTTTCCTTCTTATGGAGAGTTAGGCTTTCTAGCAATGTTCCTTTCCTGTGCCAGCGGACCCAGGTCACTGAGGTCGGCTGCAGCACTTCCTTCCTCCATCCCACTCAGGGGATCTTCTTTCACAGACTGATCTCGTCAGACTCCTGTGACAAACTAACTAAATCCTACACTCTTCCCGCTCTTTTAGTGCAGACTAAATTCCACCCGCCTCCAAGCACGCTTCGTGTTCAAAGCAGGGAGCCACCAAAGGGTGCTTTGCTTCACTACTATGTTGTGTGGGATGCAGTTGTTGGAGCATGACAAAGGAAGGTAATGAAACCCGGTGTATATGACATGTGGGCAACAAAGGGCTCAACAAATATAATCTATTAGAATTAGCCACCCACATGAACACCACAGGACTATATGACCAGTTGTAACAAACAACAGCACACGGGGGGAGGACGAATCCAAACAACAACTACTGGTCTTAATAAAATTGCTTTATTTCACATAGTGAGGCAAGGTACAAATACAATGTGATGAAGAGCCATAAAATAATAAAAACAGCGAATGAGGACACAGGGGCCCTAGTAGCCAAAACTGCACATGAGTACATTAAGAATTACACAATGATCATATATACCCAACAAGTAGTACTTATATATTGTAGTATTCATGCTATACTAATGGGTAGACAGACTGAATAGTATAGAATCCAGGCAACAGTCAGGAAATATTCATGCACACTATGTGTAATATCTGGACAGAGAAGCAGATGGCAGACACAGGGTCCCGGTGTCCGCCCCAACGCACGTTTCGGAACACCTTCGTCAGGGGGCGCAAGGAATGGAGTAAAAGACGCTGATTTTATAGCGGGCATAAACCGGAAATGTGACTAGTGGCGAAACCGGAAGTGGTCACCGGCTACCATGCCAACGCACATGCTATTGCGTGCATACATACTGCGCATATGCGGCAACAAGGTCCGTTGCCTGGGGGACACACACGCCTCTCCAGGCTTGACAGCAGGGAGGCGCCCAGATCCCGCGGGGCCCCACGAGACTGGACGTCCATAGCCCCCAGCGTCAGCACAGGAAGTGGCGAGGGAGCCGCACAGGCGTAGTGGAGAGTAAAAAATCAATGCCACCATGTCAAAAAAGGGCAAATACACATCCATTGCCACAGGTGACCAGGGACAGTTAGAAGCACCACAAAACAGAGGAATATGTCAAAAAATATATAAATATAGCATTAGATAGAGATAGCAATCAAAAATTTCCAAATGCTAAGTATATTTTATATGGTTTTAAAAGATTGCAAATAGTTCAGATGCGGTGCCATCATATATATGGCTAAACATAATTTGAACACAGAAATTTTGCCCCCACATATAAAAAATAAACAGGAAACAGCATCTAAATCAGCAGCAGAATCAATGCTTTACAGAGAGCATTGTCATAATCTAGAAATAGAAAAATACCTGTATCGTTGTATTAATGTGGTGCCATAATATATATAAAGAGCTAGATGTGATATATACACAAAGATTTTACCCCCACATATGATGACTATCACAAAACAGCATCTAGATTTGGAAGCAGACTGAATACATTCCAGGTAGTGTTATCATAATCCTAAGATAAAAGTATCAATATACCATCATTATGCTTAATATTACACAATATACCAGATGCCGTATCAAAAGGGGGGGGGGAGGAGGGGCCCAATATACATTGTGTATAAATTACTCAAAAACACATATGCAGCACAGCATACAAATAGAAATAGATATGCAGAACAGAAATTCCATATCGTCATAGTGATGAATGACCCTGAAGAAGGAAACCGCATGAACCACGGCACACCAACGTTGAAGGAAAAAAGCTTAATAGCAATATCCATCCACACCAATGGATCCCACCGATAGCCCGCAAGCAAAATATTATCTGTTAAAAATGAATAAAAATAAATAAAATCAATAGACAAAAATAGAGACAATACAACACGTGGGATTCCACAAAAAAACCCTAATCTAAAAAGGGGGCAAAGCTGAGATTCTCATTCAACCCAAGAGGATGCACAGTTCTCAATGTCCAAATTCACCGGGATTCAAGACGTGCCAATTTAGTGGATAACTTACCGCCTCTTATATTGACATCAATTGCGTCAATGCCTCTAAATCTAATCAGACTCCCATTGCTTTCATGGCAAAATTTGAAATGCCGAGGAATAGTCTTCAGCAAGGATGCATCCATCTGGCCAGCTGACGCTTCAATGCCCAAAACATGTTCACGCACACGCACCTTCAACAGACGTGAAGTAAGGCCAACATAGATAAGGCCACATGGACATGTAGCATGGTAGATGACATACCGTGTATCACATGTGATAGATTTCATAATGTTATAAATCTAACATTTCCCAATTTCTTTTGGACTTGAACAGCAATTAGTTGTTGTTTGGATTCGTCCTCCCCCCGTGTGCAGGTGTTGGAGCATGGTCAGGTGTCTCCACCTTACCTGGATGGTGGGGTACCACACCTCAGGAGGAGGTGCAGTACCTCTGTGGTGACTGAACCCTCAGGGGCGCCACAAATATACTGTGAGAGGCTGTGGGGACATCATACTTCTGTGTTGGGACATAATATTTTGTTAGGGGCTTTGGGTGGAGATTGTACTTTGTGAGTGGATGTAGAGACATTATACTGTGTGAGGGGCGGTAGGCACATAACTCTTGTGTGTGGGGTCATTATACTCTTAGGCTGTGAGGGACATCATACTGTGTGAAGGACTGTAAGGACAACATACTATGTGAGGGGTAGTGGGGACATCATATTGTGTATGCAGAGAGGCTTTGGGGACAGCATGCTGTGTGGGGGCACATCTATGCTTATTAAATATACTTAAGTATAAATAATAGGAGAAGAAGGATTTTCTGCTTTTTATAAACGTGATAAAAAGCTGTAAATTAGAGTTAAGCGACTTTGGTCGGATCGGGTTTCATGAAACAAAATTTGTTTCAGATTAAACTGGTCCGACTAGGGCAAAAAAAGTCGGAGTTTCGTCCGAAACCCGACCCCAATGCAAGTCAATGGGGATTAAAAGTCGGCATTGAGTGGATGAATGTCATCCGCTCAATGCCGACTTTTATTTCCCCTTGAATTGCATTGGGGTCGGGTTTCGGACGAAACTCCGACTTTTTTTGCCCTAGTCGGACCAGTTTCATCTGAAACAAATTTTGTTTCATGAAAACCGATCCGACCAAAGTCGCTCAACTCTACTGTAAATAATATGGTTTTGATTAACTGCTACTGGTGAGATGCATGTTACAATAAGCCCTATAACATGTATTAAATATTTTTAAAAAATAATATAACATGATAAACTATAACAAAAATAATAAGCAGAATTTAGGTTGGCTCATGTGGTCTCTTGGGAAAACTAATTATTCACCCTTGCTACAGAAGGATAGGTCTATTGAGGTGTCACGTATAAAAAAACTTTATACACCATAAATATATATATATATATATATATATATATATATATATATATATACCATATCTAGCTAGCTATCTATCCCATATCTGTTTAACTATCTATGATCTACCTATCTCATATCTGTCCATCATCTCTCTATCTATCAAGATTTATAGAAAATAGAAGCAGCACTGTGGCAGTGGTGTGTTCGAGCCCCAACACTCCAAGTTACAGCAGATAGTTAAGGGGCATTCATTAATCCATTAATATAGTTTGTTTATCTATCTATCTATCTATCTATCTACCTATCCTTATCAAATGGAGGAAGCAATCCAAAAAGAAAAGGTGCAAAATTATTGGACATTTTGGCCCATGTGGCAATGTTTCAGTTCATAATGTGAACTTTTCTCAGCATCATAACAAGTACCAGATATTTAATGGTGCATTAATTACAGATGTGATTTTCATCAATAACATAATTACATTTCATGATTATCGATATCATAAATAGTACAAAGTGCATACACTGATGCTAATAACACACATGTGCATACATAATTACGATAGAAGCTTCACCTACTGTATTTATATTGTAAGATGACCTCCGGACAGGTCCTTGAGGACAGATATGAGTCATCGCGGTTATTAGCTGTGGTGTTGTGAGCTCAGAAGCATGCTCAACAACCTAAAGGAATTCAAAAAGGATAAACCAGAAAAACAGCCTTATCAACACCAGGTCAGATCACAAATACACAAGCAGAATGCAGCAGACTCAATGATAAAGGCAGGATAAGCACAGGTGCAAACTACTGATGAAATCAGCCACTCACAACTAGTGATGAGCGAATTTGTTTGGAAAACGATCGACAAACATGAATTCGGCACAAATATGGCACATTCCGATTCGTGATCGTAAACCTGAGCAAAATTTTATAAAATCGGTAAAAATCAGTAACATTCAGTAAAAGTGCGGGAAAATATTGCCACCAAAATATTTTCAGCACTTCCACAATGGGGGTGTATTATGAGCATTCGGCACGTGTTTGATGAGGGGAGGGGGTTTGCAGAGCTCAGAGGCGTGGCATTCCTGTAAACAGTCATTTACTTTTTTCCTAACTTTATCTGTGTACATTGCGGCTAGCCAATCAGGGTGCAGGAAACTCCCACAATGTACTGACACTACGGCATCTCCTGATGCTGCCACTG
Organism: Dendrobates tinctorius; assembly: GCF_039654945.1. Classification (NCBI taxonomy): domain Eukaryota; kingdom Metazoa; phylum Chordata; class Amphibia; order Anura; family Dendrobatidae; genus Dendrobates; species Dendrobates tinctorius. The sequence continues at coordinate 967,643 of NW_027361797.1, forward strand.
TTAACAGCAAGATTTTAGCTAGTTAGTTAGGCGGTTGTGTATATCAGTCAGATAGTGTAGCTAGATAGTGTCCAATGAGGCTGTAAAATTTACCTTTTGTAATTTTTTTTTGGGGGGGGCATTCCTGATGTCCACAGACAAAGCCAGCAGGGCACATGTCATACAAGTGTGCTGTGCACTGCTTCTATAGTGCTCCATGCACGAGTATAGCATTCTATCTAAATAATATACTTTTTCAGTAGCTAAATGTGAAAACGCCTGCTGTATCCCACATTTTAACTAGTTAGCTAGGTGGTTGTATATGAGTCAGATGCTGTAAGTAGCTAGTGTTCAGTTTGGCTGTTAAATTTAACTTCCAGCATTTTTTTTCTTTTTTGGACATTACTGAGGTCCACAAAGAAAGCCAGCATGTTGTGCACTGCTTCTATTGTGCTCCATGTACGAGTATAGCATTCTAATTCACATGTAGCTAGTGAAAAAATATTAAACAGCCTGCTGCATCCCACCTTGTCATTTAGTGCTGTGGGGATATAAAACTGTCTGCAGACCTAGGGCATATTAAAAAAAAAGTTATAATTTTTTCTGTTGCTAAATGTGAAACAGCCTGCTATATCCCACGTAGTCATTTTGTGGTGGTTATATGAACCTGTCTGCAGACTTAAGGCACATTAAAAAAAATATAATTTTTCAGCTGGAAAAAATTAGACAACCCGCCATGTCACACTTTGTCATTTGGTTGGATTGAAATTAAGCTGTAGAGGCCTGATCCATAGGCCAACAAACAAATTATTCTGTTATTAACGTCATACAGTAAGGGACCTGACTTTAAAATAGTTTGTAGAATAACTTATTTGTCATCCACACTCAAACAATTCATTTTTCTGTGACTAACATGATACAGCACACCATATTTCAACTTTGAATTTACTGTCGCTGAAATTCAGCTGTTTGCAGAGGTGGTGTAGAGATTAAAATCTAATTTTTTCTTGCTAATACTGTGCTCCTATCACACTATCCAAGCAATATGACTGGGAAACAGCAAGGCTGTGGTGGAAGGGGAATTAGGCTTGGTGTTCAAGGTGTTAATGGGGTAGGTGGTAATGTTTGTGAAAGCACTAGTGAAGCAACGTCACGTCCTATGCAAAGACAACTGGCAACTTATGTTACTGGACAGGCTACACCACTTCCTTTCTTTGGCAGAAGCACAGTGGTACACCTTATCGATGATGCCCAGAAAGAGCATGTACTCGAGTGGATGGCAGGTGCAGCTTCCAGGGGCCTCTCCTCCTATTCCTTCACCTCACCATCACACCCAGTACAGTCCACAGATGTGGCACCAAAATTCCCGTTGCTTACCCCCGCGTCCCAACTGTCCAACCGTTCAACTGACTGTATGGAACCACAGATGGGTGAGACTGAATAGCTATTCACACATTCTATGCCATGTTCATCAGAAGTGTACTCAAAAGCTTTGCAGAGTCAAGAGGAGGAAATCTGCACCGATGCCCCAAATTTTTTTAGCTTGGATCCGGGACAGGACAAAGTACGGTCCAAACAGTATCCTGACCCCAGTGGCGTAGCAACTGTTTGTGGCGCCCGGGGCGGTCGAAAAATTTGCCGCCCCTTTGGTCGTTGATAATTCGGAAGCATCCGAAGAGCCCACACTACACTCAAAGATCTAATTTTTAGTCTGCTACTAACTCTGCTATTATTTCTAAATTTCTAGACTTTCAACTTCTTGCAGTTCTCTATATATATGTATGTATTAGCTTGATGATGCTGGATGAAGACCTAATGGCTTTTTTTAATAATAATTTTTAATAATGTGACAGAAAAAAAACCAGAAAGTACAAATTATTTTGGCGGACAGGGGGCGGACACTGACAGCTTGGGGTCCCTGTGCAAGAAATGTGTCCGGGCCCCCCTCCTTTTATGGCGTCAAAGCTACGTGTGTGTGTGTATATATATATATAGATAGATAGATTATTGATATTATATAGCCACACACACACATACAGGTATATATTACATAGTCTCCTTTATTATGTATATTGCTGTCCCATACACAGTGCCTTCTCTTGTTATGTACAGTTCTGTCCCTTACATATTGGATTATATAGAGCCCTGTTTTTTATTACATACCGTCCTGTCTTGTTAGCTGTATAATGCAATGATGGCTGATGGAGCATGGGAAAGCTTCCTTTCTAATGGAGGAGCTGATGGACTGGTCGTCTGGTCACCGGCTCCTCGATCAGCAGTCATTTTATATCTAACAAGAGAGGGGACCATGTAATAAAAGAGGGCGCTGTGAATAACAAAAATACACTATGTAAGAGACAGCACTATACATAACAGCAGAGGAAGCTATATAATAAGGGACGGCACCATATATAACTAGAGAGGATGGTAGGTAATAAGGGGCGGTGTTATACATAATAAAAGAGGAAACTATGTAACTAAGGATGGTGTTATACAGAATTAGTGAGTACACTATATACTAAGGGACTGTGTTAGACATAATAAACGATAATGTCTTCCTCCACCTCCCCCTGTTCCTAAGGCCATTATAAGTCCCCCTTCCTCCCATCCCAATCCCCCACACCCCTCATTGTCCTCCTCCCCTCGCATCCCATTATTGTCCTCTCCCCCACCTCCATCATTTTCTTCTCCACCACTATCTTTGCTTTCTCCCCCACCACTCCCATCATTGCCCATTCCACCACCTCCATCATTTCCTCCTCCTCCACCACCCCCATTTATTGCCCTTTCCACCACCACCATCATTGCATTCTCACCCACCACCCCATCATTGCCCTCTCGACCATCACCCCATCATTGTCTTCTCCCCATCACTGCCTTCTCCATCACCCCATCACTGTGCCTTCTCCCCATCACTCCCATCATTGCCTGCTCCATCACCCCATCACTCCCATCATTGTCTGCTCCATCACCCCATCATTGCCTGCTTCATCACCCCCATCATTGCCTGCTCCATCACCCCATCACTGCCTTCTCCATCACCCCATCACTGCCTGCTTCATCACCCCATCACTCCCATCATTGTCTGCTCCATCACCCCATCACTGCCTGCTCCATCACTCCCATAATTGTCTGCTCCATCACCCCCATCATTGCCTGCTCCATCACCCCCATCACTCCCCTCATTGCCTGCTCCATCACCCCATCATTGCCTGCTCCATCACCCCCATCATTGCCTGCTCCATCACCCTATCACTGCCTTCTCCATCACCCCATCACTGCCTGCTCCATCACCCCCATCACTCCCCTCATTGCCTGCTCCATCACCCCATCATTGCCTGCTCCATCACCCCCATCATTGCCTGCTCCATCACCCCCATCACTCCCCTCATTGCCTGCTTCATCACCCCATCATTGCCTGCTTCATCACCCCATCATTGCCTGCTCCATCACCCCATCACTGCCTGCTCCATCACCCCCATCACTCCCCTCATTGCCTGCTCCATCACCCCATCACTGCCTGCTCCATCACCCCCATCATTGTCTGCTCCATCACCCCATAATTGCCTGCTCCATCACCCCATCATTGTCTGCTCCATCACTCCCCTCATTGCCTGCTCCATCACCCCATCATTGCCTGCTCCATCACCCCATCATTGCCTGCTCCATCACCCCATCATTGCCTGCTCCATCACCCCCATCATTGCCTGCTCCATCACTGCCTGCTCCATCACCCCATCATTGCCAGCTCCATCACCCCATCATTGCCTGCTCCATCACCCCATCATTGTCTGCTCCATCACCCCATCATTGCCTGCTCCATCACCCCATCATTGCCTGCTCCATCACCCCATCATTGTCTGCTCCATCACCCCATCATTGCCTTCTAGACCATCACTCCCATCATTGCCTGCTCCATCATACACACAGACACACACACACACACAGACATACATACATACATACACACAAGACACCACCTCTCTCCTCTCACCTGTCCGCAGCATCGCCCGCGCTTCCTCCCTCACACAGCAGCGGCCGCTGAATGATGACGTCACTCAGCGGCGCTCCTCTGTGTGAAACAGGAAGCGCGGCCTCCGGGCAGGAAGCAGGACGGACCATTGCCGCTCCGCTCCTGCTATTCACTCTTGCAGGCAGCGGAGCTGCCGTGATCGCATCGCTCCCTGCCCGCCGCTGCACTGCACTGCAGGGTGGAATTGCTGCTGCCGCGCCGCCCCCACACACATGCCGCCTGGGGCGGACCGCCCCCCCCGCCCCCCCCACGCTACGCCAGTGCCTGACCCTCATCATCAGACGTTAACCCCTGGGGGGAAGGTGATCCTTATGAGACTCAGATATCTGAGGCTCACGCGGACTGTACTGTGCTGTCAGGGCAAAAAGAGAAGGAGGGTGACTCCAATGATGAGAAATGTGATAGCACAGAGGATGATGATGATGAGGTGTTAGATCCCAGTTGGCACACAGTTGAGTAGGTCATCTAGGGAGGAAGACGAGGAGGTTACGTTGCGCCGTGCAATCGCAGACACGTAGTGAGGCAGCCACGACGAGCGATGCACCCTCAGCTACAACTGTGCCTCTGACAAAACAAAGAAAAACACAGTATAACAAACGTATAAAACTACTCTTTTGTAAAAAAGTAACAGTAAACAGCAAGTGCTAGTAAAAAGATGATAACAAAACAGGGTATTTGGTTGATACGTTTTTTGCAAAAAATGTATACTAAGCCGCTGTACCAAACGTCAAAATATACCCATATCAGACCAGTCCTTAACCAATGTATTTAAAAACCTGACCATGTGTATGGTACCTATATGAGCAGGATTCAGAAAGGGATATGTAACTCTGACAAGCAGCGTCTGCAGGTCTGCAGCTCACAGGGGTGGCAAAGATTGCTTAGCCTGGACCATTTTTGACATTTGAAAGGATGAGCCAACTCATGTCATCTGCCAACTTTGCACAAAAAAATTGAGTAGAGGTAAAAAGAGCAATAATTTGACTACTACATATATGAACCTTCACATACGCAATCAACATGCTTTACTATGAGAATCCCACTGCGCAAAAATGCAGACCAGCGGACCTCACCAACCATCAGCCGCACCAACAATCGCATCTGCTGCTTCTTCCTCCTCTTCTGTTACCGTGCCATCTATTGAAATGTAGGTCTTAGACCGCAGAACCTCAGGTTCTTTACATGCTCCAGCCACGCTGACTGAGAGTCCGCCTTCAGCTGTAACGGAAGCAGACATGCCTGCTGTTTTTGACCGATCTCAGAGAACGATCACACCACAAGTTTCTTAATTCACCGTAACATCTCCGCCTGCACCTTTCTCACAGTCCAGCAATTTGTCCGAATCACTGTACTCTGTCCTCTCACAGCACTGCAGCCAGCCCACGGTTCTGCAGTTGTGGTCACGTAAAAGATTGTTTCCTCATATGCATGACAAAGCTAAGGGCGTTACTGTCACGTGGGGCTTAGTCCCACTAAGGCTGTAATACCCGGGGGCCCTGTGATGTCCCTATAACTAGGGGAAACCCTGTCTGACCCTCAACCCAGGGTTTTTGCTGATGGTGCAAATGCCTGAGCCTCCAACCTTTCCTTGTCTCCTGCTCAGCCCTGCACTTAACCCTCCACCCTCCACCCAGTGAGGAGACACACCACCAAAGCCCCCACACAAATAAAGACAGACAGGGAGAACTTAAACTGCACTGCGCCGCACACACACAGGAATATACAGTAATGTGAACAGGGCACAACTAAACACAAATATGGGAAGGAGAAAGGATAACAACGGATCATACGACACCAGATACGAATCTCTCTCTCTGCAACACCTCCACTCCAGACCGGAACCACTTGGTATGAAACACAAGCTATAATCGGCGACGCCCATAGGCCAGCTTGACTATTTAAAGACTGTGGGCGTGACTAACCATCCAACCTGGTCTCCAGCAGGATTAACCCCCGAGAGCCTGAAGATCAGGCCGGCGCCACTGAGACTATAGTGGCTGGAGGTGGAACAACCTCTGCCTGCCGGACGCTGTGGTGTGAACAGCGTCCGACATGACATTACCCCGTCTTCTACGAGGGACCTCCGGACCCTCAAGACTCATAGGACCCGGCTTGTCCGGATGACGACGGTGAAAAGAACTGACCAGCCGATCCGCATGTATGTCTGAGGCTGGAACCCAAGACCTCTCCTCCGGACCATACCCCCGCCAGTGCACCAAATACTGAAGAGTACGGCGTACTACTCGAGAGTCCACTACCTTGGCGACCTCAAATTCTAAATCGCCATCCACCATGACTGGAGGTGGCATCGGCGTCACGTCTACAGAGCCTACCACCTTTTTCAATAAAGCTCTGTGAAACACGTTGTGTATCTTGTACACCGCAGGAAGTTCCAACCGATACGCCACTGGGTTAATGATGGCAGAAATCCTAAAAGGCCCAATAAACCTTGGACCCAGTTTTAAAGATGGAATTTTGAGTCTTATGTTCTTCGTAGCTAACCACACCCATTCACCCACACACAGGTCCGGACCTGACACACGTCTACTGTCAGCCACCCGTTTGTACCTGGCACTCATGCTCAACAAACGCTGTTTCACCCGCCTCCGTGACTGATGACAATTGGGCTCCTAGCTGATCTTCCTCCGGGACACCCCCCGAGTCACCCTGACGTAAGGTACAAAACTGAGGATGTTGACCGTACACACAAAAGAATGGAGACTCTCCCGATGACTCTTGGCGGTGATTATTTAACGTGAATTCGGCCAGAGGAAGGAAAGTAGACCACTCCTCCTGGTTGTCGGACACAAAGCATCGTAAATATTGTTCTAGATTTTGGTTCATGCGCTCAGTTTGTCCATTAGACTGTGGATAAAATCCCGATGAATGTGACAACTTGATCCCCAAACGTGAGCAAAAAGCTTTCCAAAACCTCGCCACAAATTGCGTACCCCTATCAGATACTATGTCCGACGGTACTCCGTGGAGTCTGACCACCTCCTTCACAAATACCTGAGCCAACGTCTTAGCATTGGGCAAAGAAGACAACGCCACAAAATGCGCCATCTTTGAAAAACGGTCAACCACCACCAGGATGACCGTGTTCCCCGCCGAGGCTGGCAAGTCAGTGATGAAATCCATGGAGATTTCTGTCCATGGCCTATTGGGTACCCCCAGAGGCTGTAGCGTGCCAGCAGGATGGGTACGGGGTGACTTAGCCCTAGCGCATGTGATGCAAGCTGCCACGTATGAGACCACGTCACCAGAAATTACGCGATACCAGCTCTAAGGTGCCCCTCACCCCTGGATGACCAGCCAGTACTGAGTCGTGGTGTTCCTTCAACACCTTAAGCCGAAGATGCAGGGGTACAAATGATTTGTTGGCGGGAAGTCCTGGTGGTACCTCCTCTTGGGCCTCAGCAATCTCCGCCTCTACCTCCGTCGTGAGAGCCGAGACCACTACCCCTTTCTGGAGGATGGGTACCGGCTCTTCCCGAGGTTCTCCCCCCGGAAAACACCTAGACAAAGCATCCGCCTTGGTGTTTTTAGCTCCGGGACGGTAAGTCACCAGAAAATTGAAACGAGTAAAAAACAATGCCCAGCGAGCCTGCCTAGGAGACAGACGCTTGGCCGACTCCAGATAGAGCAGATTCTTATGGTCGGTGATGACTGTGACCTGGTGAGCCGCCCCCTCCAAGAAGTGTCGCCATTCCTCAAAAGCCAGTTTGATGGACAACAACTCCCTGTTGCCGATATCATAATTCCAATCGGCCGGCGACAGCTTCTTGGAGAAGTAGGCGCATGGATGCATCTCGCTCAAGGACGAGCCTTGAGACAGTACTGCCCCCACTCCCACCTCCGACGCATCAACCTCCACCACAAAAGGTTTAGACACGTCTGATTGCACCAGAATGGGGGCTGAAGCAAAACTATTCTTCAGACGCTCAAAGGCACGTATAGCCACCTCAGGCCAGTTCGCCAGATCGGCACCCTTTTTTGTCATGTCCGTGAGCGGTTTGGCGATAGTCGAAAAGTGTTTTATAAACTTTCTATAATAATTCGCAAACCCAAGGAACCGCTGGAGTGCTTTCAGACTCTCCATCCTCTCCCACTGCAGCACCGCTTGCACCTTAGCAGTGTCCATTTTAAACCCGGCTGCGGACACAATATATCCCAAAAAGGGCAACTCCTGGACAAAAAATAAACATTTTTCCAGCTTAGCATAGAGCTGGTTCTCCCGGAGCAACTGTAACACCTGCCTGACATGCTCCAAATGAGTGTTCCGATCGCTAGAATAAATGAGGATATCATCCAGGTATACAATCACAAATCACCCCAGGACATGAGCAAATACATCATTAATAAAATGTTGGAAAACGGCAGGCGCGGTGGTCAACCCAAACAGCATAACCAGACTCTCAAAATGACCCTCAGGAGTGTTAAACGCCGTCTTCCACTCATCCCCCTGACGGACCCTTATGAGGTTATACGCCCCCCTGAGGTCCAGCTTGGAAAACCATTTCGCCCCCGCTAACTGGTTGAACAAATCCGGGATTAACGGCATAGGGTAAGGATCACGGATAGTAATCTGGTTTAACTCTCGGAAATCCAGACACGGGCGTAACCCCCCATCTTTCTTCTTAATGAAGAAAAACCCCGCGGCTACAGGCGAGGACGAAGGCCGGATGTGTCCTTTGCTCAGACTCTCCGCGATGTAGTCTTTCAGAGCTTGTCTCTCAGGACCAGAAATATTAAACATCCTGGCCTTAGGTAATTTGGCCCCGGGTTTTAACCTGATCGCACAGTCATAGGCTCTATGTGGAGGTAGATCTGAGCAACCCTTCTCAGAGAAAACATCTGCGAAATCCTGCAAAGCCTCCGGCAGGCTGGGCGTCACGGCGGACACACATGTGGCCAAGCAATTGTCTTGGCAAAAACCACTCCATTGTACTATGTCCTGAGTTTTCCAATCAATTACCGGGTTGTGTCTGGACAACCATGGAAAACCCAGGACCATTTGTGCTGGGAGATTACGGAGGACCCTACATGTAACCGACTCAGAATGTAGGACCCCAATGTGGAGTTTCACCTCTGCCACAAACTCCGTAATCTCCCCTTGAGGGAGGGGAACAGCATTAATGGTCACCACCTGTATGGGGTGAGGAAGTTTTTCAATCTTAAACCCGGCGGTGTGTGCAAACTCCTCATCTATGAGATTGGTGGCGGAACCGCTATCCACAAACACTGATATTGGTAGCTCTCTGCCCGCGATAATAACCTTGGCAGGGAGCATACATTGAGATACCATCATGGAGGATATGCATACGCTCAGTTGGGTCTCCTCCATACCCTCTGAGCTTAACAGTTTTCCGCCGATGTGACCCTCTTAGGTAGTGCCGGGCAAACGTTAATATAATGACCTCTTTTACCACAGTAGAAACATGCTCCGGGCTTCCGGAATCCCGGAGCGCGACGCTTAACCTGTGCCACGCCAGCAATCTGCATAGGTTCAGGGGACTCATCTACTTCAACCACACTTGCACCTCTGCTTTCCCCCAGAGGTAGCGTCTCCTGTGCCCCCTGACGAAAACGGCGATCAATACGTATCACCAAACTCATGGCAGACTCCAACGATGCCGGAGACTCATACATCAGGAGGGCTTGTTTAACCCTCCCTGACACCCCATGCATAAACTGGCTCCGCAGCGCTGGGTCATTCCACTGTGTGTCTACGGCCCAGCGGCGAAATTCCGAACAATAGTCCTCTGCCAAGCGCTCCCCCTAGCGGAGGGTGCGGATTTTAGATTCCGCTAGAGCCAGTCGGTCAGGATCATCGTAAATGAGTCCGAGGGCAGAAAAAACATTATCAACAGAAAGAAATGTAGCAGAGTCAGCTGGTAAGGAAAATGCCCATGCTTGGGGGTCACCACTCAGTAATGACAACACCAGCCCTACCCGCTGGGCCTCATTACCTGAGGAGATTGGCCGCATGCGGAAGTATAACTTGCAGGCCTCCCGAAATACGACAAATTTGCTGCGATCCCCTGAAAAACGTTCTGGCAGCGGAAACTTCGGCTCTGCACCGATACCTGCAGATGCCGTTTGCACCTTCGCTACTACCAGGCCCTGCTGCTGAACTGCCCCCTTCAACTCGGAGACCTGTAAGGACAGCGCCGCCAACTGGCGGGTTATGGAATCTAATGGATCCATGGACTCCTGAAAAAATGTGGGCCGATTATAATGTCACGTGGGGCTTAGTCCCACTAAGGCTGTAATACCCGGGGGCCCTGTGATGTCCCTATAACTAGGGGAAACCCTGTCTGACCCTCAACCCAGGGTTTTTGCTGATGGTGCAAATGCCTGAGCCTCCAACCTTTCCTTGTCTCCTGCTCAGCCCTGCACTTAACCCTCCACCATCCACCCAGTGAGGAGACACACCACCAAAGCCCCCACACAAATAAAGACAGACAGGGAGAACTTAAACTGCACTGTGCCGCACACACACAGGAATATACAGTAATGTGAACAGGGCACAACTAAACACAAATATGGGAAGGAGAAAGGATAACAACGGATCATACGACACCAGATACGAATCTCTCTCTCTGCAACACCTCCACTCCAGACCGGAACCACTTGGTATGAAACACAAGCTATAATCAGCGACGCCCATAGGCCAGCATGACTATTTAAAGACCGTGGGCGTGACTAACCATCCAACCTGGTCTCCAGCAGGATTAACCCCCGAGAGCCTGAAGATCAGGCCGGCGCCACTGAGGCTATAGTGGCTGGAGGTGGAACTACCTCTGCCTGCCGGACGCTGTGGTGTGAACAGCGTCCGACATGACAGTTACATCTCGCTGACTAGGCACTGGGTGATTCTGGTGGCTGTGGGGACAGGCGCTGCTCTGTAAGGGGTTGAGATAGAATTACCTCCTTGCTTCCCTTTCTCTAATTGCCTTTGATGTGTTAATGTTTACATATTGTTAATGTTGATTATGTCTATGATGAATACTTGCGGTACTGCTACATTGGAACATGTATTACCGCTCATCTTTTTGGTACTGCCACATTTATATATGTGTTACCATGCTTTAGAGACTGCGTTTCTTAGTGCTGCAATGTATATAATATAAAGTGATGTATATTGATATTCATGTATTGTTCAGGGTAAGTAAGTGCATCCTTTTGGGGACATTAGAGGAGGGCACTTTAGTATATAGTTCTTATACTTAGGGTAGGTGTAGTTCTGTTGTGGGCCACTAGATGTGGGCATACTAGTGGACCATGTAGGTATAGTTTATAGGATGTTTATAGAGGGTTAATTATAGGAGGGGCTGCCGGGTAGTAAGAAGGAAGTTTCTAGGAAGTTAGGTCAGTCAGGGCCAGGGTGCCCTAGTGTCCACATTGGCTATAGACCTGGACAGCTTGGCAGCCACGCAACGTTAAAGTGCTGCAGCCCACATTCCCCACGGCCACTTTGTGTCATAGCAGTGGGCCAGTGCAAGAAAGGAAAGATGTGACGACTTATCACCTCGGCAGATGCTTTTAGGGCAGGAATCGTTTGGACTGAGGAAATTAAGGAAGTTGGAGCTTCGACAAGACCGGTACAGACAGGCCGGATGCTTTACCAGAAGCAACCAAACCTGGTGACTGATGATTTAGAGTCGGGGGTGAAACAGGCAGAAGGAATTGTCATCATGGTGAGGTCAGGCTAGGAAGTAACTGGGGAGCAGTCTAGGACGGTTCGGTCCAGGCACAGAAGGTACTGCACAGAAGTGACAGCCAGAAAGGGAAAGATAAGGAACCAAATGAATATCATGATGTGCCAACTGTGGATGTAATGTGTGAAGTATTAAGTAAAGAGAGTGTTCAAGTTACCCTGAACTATGTCTCCATTACTGTGGGTCGCCTGAAGGAGGGACCGTCGTCGTCTGGGAAGTGCCCAGGGAAGTCTGGATTTGGAGATGCAGGTATGCTGAAGAGAAAGATACAGTTTTCTGTGGGGGAGGGACTGGATATCGATATTACAGTATCTCAGGTCACAACTACAGTCCTGTCCTCCCCTTACAGCTCCACAAGTCCTGGAATCCCCAAGGCTTGCAGGACAAACCTCTACATTTAACACTTCCTCCACTGTTTCTGCCTCCTCTATCTCCTCTACGGCCTCCACCTGCGCCCTTAACCTCTGCCTTAAAGAGACACAGTTCCAATAGTGCAGAGCGAACACCCACCACCTCCGTACTGCACAGCCAGGACTCACCACAATCGGACAGTCTTAAAATTGATATGCCTTGGAGATCCCAGTCATACAGCTGAAGAGTTGTGGACAGTTCACAAGACTGAGTTTGGTCAATGGCTGTCTCCGCTGAACCTGCATCCAGGGAACAAGTGCATCCAGGGAAGACCATGTCTGATAATGGTACAAACCTGGTGGCGGTCCTACAGCGAGGCAAGCTCACACACGTACCTTGCATGGCTCATGTCCTCAACCTGTTGGTACAGCGTTTTCTCAGCCACTATCCTAGCCTGGGTGAGCTGCTCCAGAAAGCAAGTAAGCTGTGTGCTCATTTCCGCCGTTCGCACCCCTCTGTTCATCGGCGTGCATTGATACAGAGGTCTTTGTCCATGCCAGTTAGCAGGTTGATATGCGATGTGCTGACACAGTGGAATTCCACTCTGCACATGTTACAGGGACTGTGGTAGCAGCAACGAGCCCTGATGAAGTATGTCATGGCGTATAGCCAACGCTGTATGGACGTGGTGCATATCACATTTACAGAGTGGGCACAGGTTAAGGACCTCTGCACCCTTCTGCACAATTTCAAAATGACACCATCATCAGCATCACTATTCCGATCATCTACATGCTGGAGCAGACTTTGAATAGCCTGAGGCAGGAGATGGTGGCCAGAAGAAGAGGAGGAAACAGAGGAGGATGCAGAAGAGATAACATTGTCTCTATGTTCAAGACTGTCGTCACACAGGAGGGTGCCAAGGGAGCATGGATTACTGCTATCAGGGGTGGCTGGTGATAACAGATAAACTGTTATCAAAGGTGGAAGATCCGAGGAACAAATTGAGGAGGAAGAGGTGATGGGCAAGGAACTGTCAGATGAAGAAGATAATCTTCTCCTCTGTTGTTGGTGGTTGGTGGGAGGGGATGGGTGAAACGAGCCTCATTGTTACCCAGCCACCAACACAGGGCTTGGACCTCATGGTGGACCCCAACATATGAGTGCCTTCTTGCTGATCTGCAACATGATCCCCGGATAGTTATGGTCAGGAATAATGCTGACTACTGGTATGGGGAAGGTGACTTGACGGACAGACTTGACTGGAAGCAGGAGGGGACGATGTGTGCACTGTAGACGGGGATTGTCGGTGGCAGGGGGGTAACAGCAGGGAAAGACAGAAAAGGGAGTACAGTACCGAGATTTGACCACAAGATGGCAGGGGGAGTGTAGTTCAGGACTTAACATCAGCTTACGACTATAGAAACTGCTTAGTCATGGGGGGCGGGGAGATAGGGACCCAGGAGGGAAATTCCCAGTGAGAGCGGGGATAAATAGGACTGGTTGGGGTTCCAGAGGCTAGGCTAGTCCAGGGACGAGCTCAGCAGAGGAAGACTCAGGACAGAAGATGGAGAAAGGTGAAGAGCTCGACCAGGGGACTGACAGGAGAGGACAGTCAGGGGGGTGGCCCTGACACAACGTACCGCAGGACAGACGAGGTCCCGGGGGTACCGATTGGACGACGACCTCGGGCAGTTGAAGCGCTGGCAGTAGATTGGTCTAGGACAGCCCCAGCGAAAGATCTGCGAGGAACGTCATCACGACTAAAGGAAAGGTGAAAGGTACCCGGGCCTGGAAACGGTGAGCTGTAAAGGAACTGCGGTGCATGGCTATGGTCGTCAGGAGGATGGCCAATAAACCCGGATCTGTTACAACTGAATTCTGCCTCCGTCTCATCTTTGCATCGTCCGGTCGTGGTAAGCAGTGGACCACCCCCCAATCCGGCCCCCTACCACATTTGGCGTAGTCGTCAGTATCGCCGCCGCCAATACTACAGCTTCTGCTGCAGGCCTTTGCCTGGAGAACCCAAAAGGACTTGGATTGCTCCACCTGTGGATTACAACTTTGAGACTTTGCTCCGGACCATTGGTTGTCATCAGAGGATCCGGACGAGAAAGAAACTTTGCAAGTTGGTGCCCGAGTGGAATACCAGTGTGACAACTCCTGGAGTGGACCCTCTGAGTCGTGGCACCAACCCTCCCAGGGTGAGCTGACCTAGTGGAGACCACCCCCTATACAGGGAGTGTCAGGGGCAAGCCCCAGGGGGTGAGGTACCATGACTGCTGGCACCAGGCGGCCGGCTCACAGGAGACACGAGTGGGTGAGTGTGTCTGCAGGAACGTGTAAAGCGTGGACACGGGAACATGTGGTATACAGAGACTTCGTACGTCCGGGTGTGAGTGAAGCAGGATGTGTGCAAGGAGCATGTCAGAGCACTGAGTCAGGCAGCAGGTGTGCCAGGAGGTGTAACAGAGTACAGGAGCAGGGTGTGTGCCAGAGGGCACAACTGAGCATAAGACAGAGTGCAGGATTGGAACGTGTGCCAGGAGGCACAACTGAGTAAGAGACAGAGTACAGGATCAGAGCATGTGCCAGGAGGCACAACTGAGTATGAGACAAGATACAGGGTCTGAGTGTGTGCCAGGAGGCACAACTGAATATAAGACAGAGCACAGGATCAGAGTGTGTGCCAGGAGGCACAACTAAGTACAAGACAGAGTGCAGGTTCAGAGCGTGTGCCAAGAAGCACAACCGAGTACAAGGCAGAGTGCAGGTTCAGAGCGGGTGCCAAGAGGCACAACAGAGTGCAAGGCAGGGGACCCGAATACAGCGCACAGCCAGGCAGGGAGATGGCAGACCAAGCCAGGAAGCACAACAATAATCAGGCACCTCCCCTAGGAAGAGGTAGCCTGATATAGCACATGATCACGAGAGCTTCCGGGTCAAGTCCTCCAGTACCATAGAGAGGACTGACCTGGAGACCGAACTGAGAAAAGCGCGCAAGCGCAGACATAACATGAAGGAGACAGGGACCTAGGTACGAGAGGTGCGCGTACGCACCCGGCGGGACCCCTGGAGTGACCGCGGCTCCGGAAGAGATGACGTCGGGACCGAGGTCCCGCCTCAGGTGAGCGCGGCGTGACAGTACCCCCCCTTTACGCCCCCTCTTTCTAAAACTGGAATTGAACTTAGACAAAATCTGGGGTGCGTGGATATTCTCCCTGAGCTCCCATGACCTCTCCTCTGCGCCAAAACCCTTCCAATCGATCAAGAACATGGTTCTCCCTCTTACCTTCTTCATGGCCAAAATGTCATTCACCTCAAACTCATCCCCCAAGCCAACAGGCTGGGGTGTGTGGCCTGGAGAAGGATGAAATCGCTTAAGAACCACAGGTTTAAGGAGAGACACATGGAAGGAATTGGGAATACGGAGTGAAGGAGGCAGCTTCAATTTGTAAGCAACATCATTAATCCGCCTGAGGACCTCAAAAGGACCAATGTAACGGGGACCCAGTTTGTAAGATGGTACCTTAAGGCGGACATATTTGGTGGAGAGCCACACCTTGTCACCAGGGAGAAATGGAGGAACGTCCAGGCGCCTCTTGTCAGCGTGTAATTTCATTCTGTCCCGTGCTTTCTCGAGAGCGGTTTTGGTCTCCTGCCATACCCTGGAGAACTCCACAGACAGAGAATCGGCAGCAGGTACCCCCGAGACAGGAAGTACCGGTAGAGGAACATTGGGATGCTGTCCAAAGACGAAGAAGAAAGGAGACTTGGTAGACGATTCACTGGAGTGATTATTGTAGGTGAACTCAGCCCAAGGAAGTAGACTGACCCAGTCATTCTGATGAGCATTAGAAAAATGCCGGTGGTAGGATGTAAGGATCTGGTTGGTACATTCCACCTGCCCATTGGTTTGGGGGTGATAGGCGGAAAAGAAATCCAATGACACTTTCATGAGTCCGCATAGAGCTCTCCAGAACCGAGAGGTGAATTGGACCCATCTGTCTGACACGATGTGCTGGGGGAAGCCGTGAATCCTGAAGATATGGGAAATGAAGATCTTCGCCAAGTCAGGAGCAGAGGGTAGTCCGGGAAGAGGAATGAAGTGGGCCATCTTTGAAAATCGATCTACAACCACCAAGACCACAGTACAACCGGAAGAACAAGGCAGATCAGTAATGAAATCCATGGCTATGTGCTGCCATGGAGCCGACGGAACGGGAAGCAGGAGCAGAAGACCAGAGGGTGGTTGTCTGGGTATCTTGTTCTGGGCACAGGACGGGCAAGATGCCACAAAGTCTTTAACATCCTGGGAGAGTGAAGGCCACCAATAATAGCGAGAGATTAAGTCCAAAGTCTTTTGGACACCAAACTGGTCGGCAATCTTGGATGAATGTCCCCAATTTAACACTCGTTTTCGGTTATTCTCAGCCACAAAGGTTCTTCCCGGAGGTAACGTGGTTAACTTGACAGGAGCCACGGTAATTACTTTTGATGGATCAATGATATGAGAGGGTTCTTCCTCTGCATCAGACGACAGGAATGATCTTGACAACGCATCCGCTCTAACGTTTTTATCGCCGGGCCGAAAATGTAGTTCAAAGTCAAAGCGGGCGAAGAATAGGGACCACCTGGCTTGCCGAGGATTGAGCCTCTGTGCGGACTGGATGTACGCCAGGTTCTTATGGTCCATGAAGATCTTGAATGGATGTCTGGCGCCTTCCAGTAAGTACCTCCACTCCTCCAAGGCCAATTTAATGGCCAATAGCTCGTTGTCGCCAATGGAGTAGTTCTGTTCAGTGGAGGAAAATACTTTAGAAAAGAAGCCACAGGTGACAAAACGTCCAGAAGAGGATTTCTGCAGAAGGACTGCGCCAGCCCCGGTAGAGGATGCGTCCACCTCGAGAGTGAAAGGTCTACTAACCTCAGGTCGGTGAAGCGCCGGAGCAGCGGTGAAGGCTTGTTTCAACGACTGGAAGGCCTCTTCAGCCTCAGAGGGCCAAGCCTTTGGGCTAGCTCCCTTGCAGATAAGGGACGAGATGGGGCGAACCAACGAGGAGAAATGAGGAACGAACTGTCGATAGTAGTTCGCAAAACCAAGGAAGCTTTGGATTGCCTTCACCCCATGGGGCTGTGGCCAATCGAGGACGGCGGACACCTTTGCCGGATCCATGCGTAGACCTGATTCTGAGATAATGTACCCCAAGAATGGCAGGGACGTTTGCTCAAAGGCACATTTTTCCAGCTTGGCATAAAGGCGGTTCTCCTTCAGGCGCTGGAGGACTTGACGCACGTTCTTTCTGTGGGCAGAGAGGTCTGGAGAAAAAACGAGGATGTCATCCAGATAGACTACCACGCAGGAGCACAGCATATCCCGGAAGACATCATTCACGAACTCCTGGAACACCGCTGGGGCATTGCAGAGGCCGAAGGGCATGACCAAGTACTCGTAGTGACCGTCTCTGGTGTTAAAGGCGGTCTTCCACTCATCACCGGAACAAATGCGGATCAAGTTGTAGGCCCCACGAAGATCCAGTTTGGTGAAAATTCTAGCTCCTCTAAGCCGGTCACGGCTGTGGAGTTCCCTGCTGAATTGGCGTAACATCGGCCGTCAGGAGATGGCCCGGACTACCGGGATATCGCTGCACCAGTGTGCAGACCTAAAAGGACAGTTATGCGTCCAAGTTATGGAAAATGTTTTGTTGGTTATTGTGTTCTCCTGAAATAGCAGGGGTGCGAAGGAGGAAGTACTAATGCTAAAGGAAGGGGGAGTAGTTATATTCTGTTTTAAAGATGCTGTGAGAAAGTGTTATGTTGAAAGAAAAGGAAAAAAAGAAAAACGGAAAAAAAAACAAAAAGAAAAGGGGGGGGGGGGTTACTCCGGTTGAGTAACTCCTATTGTTATTGAAGTAGTGGTAATCATATGTACGGTATGTTAAAAGTTGAATTAATGTGTAGTATGTATAGAAAAAATGTGTGTGTAACAAAAAGAAAAATGTGTGTGTAACAGGTCCCGGGTACAAGGTAGATGTGACAAAGACGCCGACCATGACTCTTTTAAGTGAAGGACGAAGAGACGAAGAACATTGAACCAGACAGTGGTCCGTCAGTCAGGTCCCCGACACCACGGACACCCCAAAAGGACGGGCGGATGCCAATGATGACCTGGTAGGCAAAAGGCCTCGGTCATGGTGTACCGGACAACTGAAGGTAGTAAAAGGGGAGAGTAGTGGGAGGTACGCGCCGTAGAGTAGTCCGGGTGGACCTCGCCAACCTGAAAGAAGTTGTCACATGGCGTGCGCGCCGGTGAGTAGCAGTAGGCTGCTCGGAGCATGGTGCTCCCGGTATGGTTCAGCCCCCGTGGGCAGCGGGTTTGGCCCAACGACCGGTCCGACAACAGACTGTGGACAAGCTTTAGGACGACGTAGGTAGGGAGTACGATTGTCGGGACGACAATGGACAAAGGAAGGAGAAGTGTGGGGAAGGTGACTTGACGGACAGACTTGACTGGAAGTAGGAGGGGACGATGTGTGCACTGTAGACGGGGATTGGCGGTGGCAGAGGGGTAACAGCAGGGAAAGACAGAAAAGGGAGTGCAGTACCGAGATTTGACCACAAGATGGCAGGGGGAGCGTAGTTCAGGACTTAACATCAGCTTATGGCTATAGAAACTGCTTAGTCATGGGGGCGGGGAGATAGGGACCCAGGAGGGAAATTCCCAGTGAGAGAGGGGATAAATAGGACTGGATGGGGTTCCAGAGGCTAGGCTAGTCCCAGGAGGAGCTTAGCAGAGGAAGACTCAGGACAGAAGATGGAGAACGGTGAAGAGCTCGACCAGGGGACTGACAGGAGAGGACAGTCAGTGGGGTGGCCCTGACACGACGTACCGCAGGACAGACGAGGCCCCGGGGGTACCGATTGGACGACGACCTCAGGCAGGTGAAGCGCTGACGGTAGATTTGTCTAGGACAGCCCCAGCGAAGGATCCGCGAGGAACGTCATCACAACTAAAGGAAAGGTGAAAGGTACCCGGGCCTGGAAACGGAGAGCTGTAAAGGAACTGCGGTGCATGGCTATGGTCATCAGGAGGACAGCCAATAAACCCGGATCTGTTACAACTGAATTCTGCCTCCGTCTTGTCTTTGCATCGTCCGGTCGTGGTAAGCAGTGGACCACCCCCCAATCCGGCCCCCTACCACACTGGGATGCCAGTTTATTTGATCCACGTTATAAAATCAAATTTTGCCAGATGATTCCCACCCTAGAAAGGGACCTGGGAATGCTGGAATATCGAAACATGCCTTTACATAACCTTAAGATACCTTTTCCCCAAGACAGCAGTGAAGCACACAGCTCGCATCACAGCTGTAGGCTTCCAACCTCTGGCACATCAATATACCATACAATATGGCCTAATAATTACTTCCTATATACAATGTATTCAACCAAAAAAGGGAAGTTTATGCCATTAGTAAAAAAGACATTTTATTAACCCCTTCACTACCAAGGGTGGTTTGCACGTTAACTCCCGGGCCAATTTTTACAATTCTGACCACTGTCCCTTTATGAGGTAATAACTCTGGAACGCTTCAACGGATCTAGGCGATTCTGACACTGTTTTCTCGTGACATATTGTACTTCACTTTAGTGATAAAATTTCTTCGCTATAACTTGCGTTTATTTATGAAAAAAACGGAAATATGGCGAAAATTTTGAATATTTTGCGATTTTCAAACTTTGAATTTTTATGCCCTTAAACCAGAGAGTTACATGACAGAAAATAGTTAATAAATAACATTTCCCACATGTCTACTTTACATCAGCACAAGTTTGGAAACAAAATTTTTTTTTGTTAGGAAGTTATAAGGGTTAAAAGTTGACCAGCGATTTCTCATTTTTACAACAAAATTTACAAAACCATTTTTTTTAGGGACCACCTCACATTTGAAGTCACTTTGAGGGGTCTATATGGCAGAAAATACCCAAAAGTGACACCATTCTAAAAACTTCACCCCTCAAACTACTCAAAACTACAATCTAGAAGATTATTAACCATTCAGGTGCTTCACAGGAGCAGAAGCAACATGGAAGGAAAAAAATAACATTTAACTTTTTAGTCACAAAAATGATCTGTTAGCAACAGCTTTTTAATTTTCCCAAGGGTAACAGGAGAAATTGGACCCCAAAAGTTGTTGTCCAATTTGTCCTGAGTACGCTGATACCCTATATGTGGGGGGACCACTGTTTGGGCGCACGGCAGGGCTCGGAAGGGAAGCAGCGCCGCTTGACTTTTTCAACCTAAAATTGGCTGGAATTGAGATTGGATGCCATGTTGCGTTTGACGAGCCCCCAATGTGCCCAAACAATGGAAACCCCCACAAGTGACCCCATTTTGGAAACTAGACCCCCTAAGGAACTTTTCTAGATGTGTGGTGAGCACCTTGAACCCCCCTAGGGCTTCACAGGAGTTTATAACGCCCGGGCGTGAAAATAAAAAATCATATTTTTTCCACAAACATGATCATTTAGTCCCCAATTTTTTATTTTCCCAAAGATAGCAGGAGAAATTGGACCCCAAAATTTGTTGTCCAATTTGTCCTGAGTACGCTGATACTCTATATGTGGGGGGAACCACTGTTTGGGAGCACGGCAGGGCTCGGAAGGGAAGCAGCGCCGCTTGACTTTTTCAACCCAAAATTGGCTGGAATTGAGATTGGACGCCATGTTGCGTTTGACGAGCCCCCAATGTGCCAAAACAATGGAAACCCCCACAAGTGACCCCATTTTGGAAACTAGATCCCCTAAGGAACTTATCTAGATGTGTGGTGAGCACCTTGAACCCCCTAGGGCTTCACAGGAGTTTATAACGCCCGGTTGTGAAAATAGAAAATCATATTTTGTCCACAAACATGATCGTTTAGTCCCCAATTTTTTATATTCCCAAAGGTAGCAGGAGAAATTGGACCCCAAAAGTTGTTGTCGAATTTGTCCTGAGTACGCTGATACTCTATATGTGGGGGGACCACTGTTTGGGCGCACGGCAGGGCTCGGAAGGGAAGCAGCGCCGCTTGACTTTTTCAACCAAAAATTGGCTGGAATTGAGATTGGACGCCATGTTGCGTTTGACGAGCCCCCAATGTGCCCAAACAGTGGAAACCCCCCACAAGTGACCCCATTTTGGAAACTAGACCCCCTAAGGAACTTATCTAGATATTTGTGGTGAGAACTTTGAACCCCCAAGTGTTTCACTAAAGTTTATACTGCCCAGGCGTGAAAATAAAAAATCCTATTTTGTGCCCACAAAAATGATCGTTTAGTCCCCAATTTTTAATTTTCCCAAGCGTAACAGGAGAAATTGGACCCCAAAAGTTGTTTTCCAATTTGTCCTGAGTACGCTGGTATCCCATATGTGGGGGAAAACTACTGTTTGGGCACACGTCGGGGCTCAGAAGGGAAGAAGTGACACTTTGGAATGCAGACTTTGATGGAATGGTCTGCGGGCGTCATGTTCCGTTTGCAGAGCCCCTGATGTGGTTAAACAGTAGAAACCCCCCACAAGTGACCCCATTTTGGAAACTAGACCCCCTAAGGAACTTATCTAGATATGTGGTGAGAACTTTGAACCCCCAAGTGTTTCACTAAAGTTTATACTGCCCAGGCGTGAAAATAAAAAATCCTATTTTGTGCCCACAAAAATGATCATTTAGTCCCCAATTTTCAATTTTCCCAAGCGTAACAGGAGAAATTGGACCCCAAAAGTTGTTGTCCAATTTGTCCTGAGTACGCTGGTACCCCACATGTGGGAAAAAACTGTTTAGGCACACGTCAGGGTCGGAAGGGAGTGACGTTTTGAAATGCAGACTTAGATGGAATGGTCTGCGGGTGTCATTTTCCATTTGCAGAGCCCCTGATATGCCTAAACAGTAAAAAAAACCACAAGTTACATTGATTTGGAAACTAGACCCCCAAGGAACTTATCTAGATGTGCCCCAACTAATCTAATGTTTCCGGTAAAGAAATTTAGTAGTGCATTGAGGTGTGGTACATTTTGAAGCAATCCTTCATACACAGGCCAGGTTTTTCGGGGCAGGTGTCGCATTGATAAATGGTGTCCTTGCGCATTCCATTTTTGTAACACACTCGGCACCTTTTTTGCGATTTACCTCTTTTTCCAGTTTGCGGGACCTCCCCCGGGAAATGCTGACCTGGTACAATACGTGCACCTTCAGTTCCGGAAGCTCTGGGGCCCGCTCCTTCCAGAGTGCCAAACATCAGGGCCTTAACCACTACCTCCTGGAACTGAAGGTACGACGTATCGCTGGGGCATGCACATTGTGACAATAGGAATGCGTTGAGCATTGCCAATTGGATGATGTGCACGGCCAGCTTTTAGTACCACACCTTGGCCTTTCTCAAAGCATTGTACGGTTGGAGGAGTTGATCGGAGCGATCAACGCCCCCCATGTTTTTATTGTACCCCAGCACACATTCAGGTTTGCTGACCTGTGCCGAGGTACCCCATACAGTGCTGAGGGCGCTGCCATCACCGTGTATGGTGGTCAAGAGAAAGACATCCCTCTTGTCCTTGTACTTGACCACCAGCAGGTGGTCGCTACATTGGGCCCTGCTCTCACCTTTTCGGAGCATCTGTCCAAGTAGCGTCTTCGGGAGGCCTCTCTGATTTTTGCGGACAGTACTGCAAGCTGCGGTACCTCGCGCAAAGAGGGCTTTGTAGAGTGGGACACTGGTATAAAAGTTATCAGTGTAGAGGTGATAACCTCTATCCAGCAGTGGGTGCACCAAATCCCACACAATTTTCCCACTCACTCCCAGGTCAGGAGGACACTCAGGGGGTTCAATCCTGGTGTCCTTTCCTTCATACACTCTAAACCTGTGGGTGTACCCTGAGGTACTCTCACACAGCTTATAGAGTTTGATTCCGTACCTGGCCCTCTTACTGGGCAGGTATTGACAGAATCCGAGCCTGTCCTTAAAATGGACCAAGGACTCATCCATGCAGATGTTCCTTTACGGCACGTACACTTCAGCAAACTTTTTGTTGAAGTGTTCGATGACCGGCCAAATTTTGAACAGACGGTCAAAGTTGGGGTCATCTCGTGCGAGACACTGTGCATTATCGTTATAATGCAGTAACTTGAGGATGGCCTGAAAACGCGCCCGGACCATGACCACTCGGAACACTGGAGTGTTGTATAAAATATCAACACTCCAATATTGCGAAATTTCAGGCTTCTTCAGGATACCCATGTGGAGGACCAGGCCCCAAAACTTCGTCATTTCAACTGCGTCCACAGGAGACCAGTTAGTATAGGATGAACGCGGGTTTTGCTCCAAAAATTGCCGAGCGTACAAATTAGTTTGCTCCACCATGTGGTTAACAAAATCCTCAGAGAAAAAGACTTTGAAAAAGTCAATTTCTGTGAGGCTAGTGGTGTCAAACTTGATTCCTGATTCTGCCACAAAATCAGGAATCAGTGGCTCGTAATTTTCGGGGGGCGAGGTCCACACAGGGTTTGCTGAATCAGCTGCGGGCATGGTGGGCGCTGCCTCATCTTCTGTCCTGGAGCGTCTGCGTGGCGGTTCCGCAGGACCCGAGGAGGAAGATGAGGAGGAAGGGGAAGAGGAAGAGGATGAAGAATCTGAAAAATAAAGAAAAGTCGGATCGTCATCCTCGCTATCAGTGTCGGAGGCAAGGTAAGAATATGCCTCCTCCATTGAATAGCGCTGTAGGAGGAACGTGATGGGCGGGACATTTTTTTGTGTAAATATGGTGCTTGGGTGTACTTTATTTATAACTGTGTATGTGGTGGGGGGTTAGTGATTGGTGCACACTATCCTGTAAGAAAAAGCTAAAAGGAAATGTGAAAAAAAAGTCTAAAACAGCAGGATCTAGATATGGTAAGTGAACGGCGTCACTTACCAAAATTTAGTGGCTGCTGGATGTGTGCACAGGGGTGGCTCAAAGGGGGGGGGAGGTGAAAAAGAAAAATGGAAAACAGCCGGCACGAACTTTGATAAGTGAATTGCGTCACTTATCAAAATTCAGCGGCTGCTAAATGTGCACACGGAAACGGCACAAAGGGGGGTAAAGAGAGGGGGCTGGGGGGATTGGGGTGGATGAATAGAGATCGGGCAAGGATCAACAGTTAGGGTTGTAGTTAGGTGGCACAAAAAGGGGAGAAAAAAATTTAAAACGGCTGCGCACGGAGGTGGCGCAAAAGTGGGGTGGAGGGGGGTAAAAGTAGGGGGAAGGGGGATGGGGGATTGGGGTGGATGAAGAGAGATTGGGCAGGGGTCAGTTAGGGTTGTAGTTAGGTGGCACAAGGGGGGGAGAAAAAAATGAAAAACAGGATGTGTGTGCGGAGGAAAAAAAAGCGAGCACGAGTGTTGATCGGTGAACTGCGTCACCAATCAACGCTCGCCGGCTGCGCACGGAGGTGGCGCAAAAGTGGGGTGGAGGGGAGTAAAAATAGGGGGAGGGGGATGGGGGTATTGGGGTGGATGAAGAAAGATTGGGCAGGGGTTAGTTAGGGTTGTAGTTAGGTGGCACAAGTGGGGGAGAAAAAAATGAAAAACGGGATGTGTGTGCGGAGTAAAAAAAAAGCGAGCACAAGTGTTGATCGGTGAACTGCGTCACCGATCAACGCTCGGCGGCTGCGCACGGAGGCGGCGCAAAAGGGGGGTGGAGGGGGTAAAAGGGGGGTGAGGGGGGGTAAAAGGGGGGTGAGGGGGGGTAAAAGGGGGGGTGGACGGGGGATGGGGGATGAAGATAGGTGGGGGGTGAAGATAGATTGGGCAGGGGATCAGGGATCAATTAACACTTACAGTTGTAGTTTTCTTTCTTCTTTCTTCTTTCTTCTGCAGGGATTGTGATGCTACAAGCTGTGGCACCACAATACCCAGCACAGGAGCTCTTGCTGCGTCCGACCTCTCTGCAGGAATCCTCAGCTAGAGTGAGGACCCCTGCAGACAGGTCAGACAGGTCAGAGGCAGGTCAGGGGCAGGTCACAGAGCGGTCACATCGCTGCTGTGACCTGTCATTGGTGGGATCGAATGATTACATCAATCCCACCAATCCCTGCTCTGCCTGGTGACCATGGTAACTGCCTAGGATCGGAGCTCACAGCTCCGATTCCTAGGCAGGTCATGGCCAGGTCATCAGCAGGGCACAGAGCGGTCACAGAGTGACCGCAGCTGTGCCCTGTGGCTGGCGCGATCGCCGATCTAATCGATCGCGCCAACCACTTCCTGCAGGCCCTGCTGGGCCTGTCCTAGGCTCCGGCCTAGGATCGGTGCTATTACAGCACCGATCCGGGCCGGTACCGGCAGGGCACAGCGGCGATATTGCGTCACTGTGCGCTGCGATTGGCACGATCGATTAGATCGGCGATCGCGCCAATTTGGGGGTTTTTCTCCGGTGCCTGGTGTTGCCAGGCACCGGTCCTAGGATCGAGTACATCGGTACTCGATCCTAGCCTAGGATCCTGTTGTTTCAGCCAATCTGATTGGCTGAAACAAAGAGAAGCGCTGTGATTGGCTGTTCTGAATTGAACAGCCAATCACAGCTCAGAGAGGGGCGGGCCAGGGCGGGGACTGCCCGGGATGCCAAGGCCATCTATCCTGAGGTAAGATGGCGTCGGCATTTTAATGCGATCACGGCGACTTAAGTCGCGATGTCGCATTAAAGGGCATGACGTAATATTCCGTCCATGGTAATTAGGTCCATGGTCACATGGACGGAATATTACGTCCATTGTAGGTAAGGGGTTAAAACAACCATTTTATTTAATACATCATAAAAATAGTACTCATAGTAATAATAGTCCAAAACAGAGATATATAGATGCAAAAAGGTAACTGCCAGTGTCAGTAGGATGCCAAATGTAAGGCTAGCTGAAAAAGCTGCTGTACAAAATATATATATATATCCTCCTAATAACCGTCCAAAAAATGCAGAAAAACAAAATTCACATGACTAAGGATTAATAATCAAGTTATAAAGGAAATTTTTAAAGTGCATAAAGATTTAATATAGACAATTATATCTCCTTATAGAAAATTGAAGTGATCAAAAATATTACCATGTGGCAACACATATCCAAAGCCCCAAATAAGATTTTACAAGGGCTATTAAGTATCCAAATAAAGAGTTTTTAAAGTAATTCAAGACTATTGCCATGTGACAACAATATGTTTAAAGCCATATGTAAAATGACTAAAGTTCACAGGGGTATATACAAAAAGTGTCAAATGTGCAAATGAGGACCTGTTGGTCACATAGAGAAAACATGAGTCAAAGTAAACATAGCAGCTAATTAACCCCTTCACCCCCAAGGGTGGTTTGCACGTTCATGACCGGGTCAATTTTTACAATTCTGACCACTGTACCTTTATGAGGTCATAACTCTGGAACGCTTCCATGGATCCCGGTGATTCTGACATTGTTTTCTCGTGACATATTGTACTTCATGTTAGTGGTAAAATTTCATTCAAATAACTTGCGTTTATTTGTGAGAAAAACGGAAATTTGGCGAAAATTTTGAAAATTTCGCAATTTTCCAACTTTGAATTTTTATGCCCTTAAATCACAGAGATACGGCACACAAAAAACTTGATAACTAACATTTCCCACATGTTTACTTTACATCAGCACAATTTTGGAACCAAAATTTTTTTTTGTTAGGAAGTTATAAGGGTTAAAAGTTGACCAGCGATTTCTCATTTTTACAACACCATTTTATTTTTAGGACCACATCACATTTGAAGCCACTTTGAGTGGTCTATATGATAGAAAATACCCAAAAGTGACACCATTCTAAAAACTGCACCCCTTAAAGTGCTCAAAACCACATTCAAGAAGTTTATTAACCCTTTAGGTGCGTCACAGGAATTTTTTTGAATATTTAAAAAAAAAAATGAACATCTAACTTTTTTCATAAAAAAAATACTTCAGGTTCAATTTTTTTTATTTTACCAAGGGTAACAGGGGAAATTGGACTTTAAAAGTTATTGTGCAATTTGTCCTGAGTACGCAGATACCTGATATGTGGGGGGAACCACTGTTTCGGTGCATGGCAGAGCTCAGAATGGAAGGAGCGCCGTTTGACCTTTTCAATGGAAAATTGGCTGGAATTCAGATTGGACGCCATGTCACGTTTGGAGAGTCCCTGATGCACCTAAACAGTGGAAACCCCCTACAAGTGACCCCATTTTGGAAACTAGACCCCCCAAGGAACTTATCTAGATATGTGGTGAGAACTTTGAACCCACAAGGGCTTTACAGAAGTTTATAACGTACAGCGGTACAATTAAAAAATCATATTTTTTCCACAAAAATGATCTTTTCACCCCAATTTTTATTTTCCCAAGGGTAACAGGACCCTAAAAGTTATTGTGCAATTTGTCCTGAGTACGCTGATACCCCACATGTGGGGGTAAACCACTAATTGGGCGCATGGCAGAGCTTGGAAGGGAAGCAGCGCCATTTGACGTTTTTGGCTGGAATTGAGATCGGACACCATGTCGCGTTTGGAAAACCCCTGATGTACCAAAACAGTGGAAACCCCCCACAAATGACAACATTTTGGAAACTAGACACCCTAAGGAACTTATCTAGATGTGTGGTGAGAACTTTGAACCCCCATGGGCTTCACAGAAGTTTATAACATAAGGCCATACAATTAAAAAATCATATTTTTTCCACAAAAATGATCTTTTCACCCTCAATTCTTATTTTTCCAAGGGTAACAGGACCGTAAAAGTTATTGTGCAATTTGTCCTGAGTACGCTGATACTCCACATGTGGGGGTAAACCACTATTTGGGCGCATGGCAGAGCTCGGAAGGGAAGCAGCGCCATTTGACGTTTTTGGCTGGAAATGAGATCGGACACCATGTCGCGTTTGGAAAACTCCTGATGTACCAAAACAGTGGAAACCCCCCACAAATGACACCATTTTGGAAACTAGACCCCCTAAGGAACTTATCTAGATGTGTGGTGAGCACTTTGACCCCCCCAGTGCTTCACAGAAGTTTATAATGCCCGGGCGTGAAAATAAAAAATTCGTATTTTTTCCACAAACATGATCTTTTAGTCACCATTTTTTTATTTTCCCAAGGGTACCAGGAGAAATTGGACCCCAGAAGTTGTTGTCCAATTTGTCCTGAGTATGCTGATACCCCATATGTGGGAGAAAACTACTGTATGGGCACACGTCGGGGCTCGGAAGGGAAGTAGTGACGTTTTGGAATGCAGACTTTGATGGAATGGTCTGCGGGTGTCATGTTGCCTTTGGAGAGCTGCTAATGTACCTAAACAGTGGAAACCCCCCACAAATGACACCATTTTGTAAACTAGACCCCCCAAGGAACTTATCTAGATGTGTGGTGAGCACTTTGAACCCCCCAGTGCTTCACAGAAGTTTATAACGCCCGGGCGTGAAAATAAAAAATTAGTATTTTTTCCACAAACATGATCTTTTAGTCACCATTTTTTTATTTTCCCAAGGGTACCAGGAGAAATTGGACCCCAAAAGTTGTTGTCCAATTTGTCCTGAGTATGCTGATACCCCATATGTGGGAGAAAACTACTGTATGGGCACACGTCGGGGCTCGGAAGGGAAGTAGTGACGTTTTGGAATGCAGACTTTGATGGAATGGTCTGCGGGTGTCATGTTGCCTTTGGAGAGCCCCTAATGTACCTAAACAGTGGAAACCCCCCACAAATGACCCCATTTTGAAAACTAGACCCACTAAGGAACTTATCTAGATGTGAAGTGAGCACTTTGAACCCCCAAGAGCTTCACAGAAGTTTATAATGCCAGGGCATGAAAATAAAAAAATCTTATTTTTTCCAGAAACATGATCAATTAGTCCCCAATTTTTTCATTTTCCCAAGGGTAACAGGAGAAATTGGACCCCCAAAAGTTGTTGTCCAATTTGGCCTGAGTACGCTAACACCCCATATGTGGGAGAAAACTACTGTATGGATACACGTCGGGGCTCGGAAGGGAAGCAGTGACGTTTTGGAATGCAGACTTTGATGGAATGGTCTGCGGGTGTCATGTGCGTTTGGAGAGCCCCTGATGTACCTAAACTATTGAAACTCCCCACAAGTGACCCCATTTTGCACACTAGACCCCCCACGGAACTTATCTAGATGTGTGGTGAGCACTTTGAACCCCCAAGTGCTTCACAGAAGTTTATAACACTCGGACGTGAAAATAAAAAAATCATTTTTTTCCACAAAAATGATATTTTTGCCCCAAATTTTTTATTTTCCTAAGGGTAATAGGAGAAATTGGACCCCAAAAATTGTTTTGCAATTTGTCCTGAGTAGGTTGATACCCTACATGTGGGGTAAAACACTGTTTGGGCACATGGCAGAGCTTGGAAGGGAAGGAGCAACATTTGACTTTTTCAACTCAGAATTGGCTGGAATTGAGATCAGACGCCATGTTGCATTTGGAGAGCCCCTGATGTGCCCAAACAGTGGAAACCCCCCAATTATAACTCCAACCCTAACCCCAACACACCCCTAACCCTAATCTGAGCCCTAACCCTAGCCCTAACCCTAGCCCTAACCCTAGCCCTAACCCTAACCCTAGCCCTAACCCTAGCCCTAACCCTAGCCCTAACCCTAACCCTAGCCCTAACCCTAGCCCTAACCCTAACCCTAATGGGAAAATGGAGATAAATACTTTTTTTTTAATTTTATTATTTTTCCCTAACTAAGGGGGTGATGATGGGGGGTTTGATTTACTATTTATGGCGGTTTTTATATTTGGCAGCTGTCGCACGCTAAAAGACGCTTTTTATTGTAAAAATAGTTTTTGCATCACCACATATTGAGAGCTATAATTTTTCCGTATTTTGACCCACCGAGTCATTTGAGGTCTTATTTTTTGCGGGACGAGTTGACGTTTTTATTGGTACCATTTTCGGGCATGTGACATTTTTTGATCGCTTTTTATTCCTATTTTTGTGACACAGAATGAACAAAAACCAGCGTTTCATGAATTTCTTTTGGGGGGGTGCGTTTACACCGTTCCGCGTGCGGTAAAATTGATAAAGCGGTTTTATTCTTCGGGTCAGTACCTCATTTATGTCATTTTTTTATGTTTTTGTCGGTTTTATGCAATGAAAACTATTTTATATAAAAAATAATTATTTTTGCATCGCTTTATTCTGCGAGCTATAACTTTTTTATTTTTTCGCTGATGATGCTGTGTGGTGGCTCGTTTTTTGCGGGACAAGATGACGTTTTCAGCGGTACCATGGATATTTATATGCGTCTTTTTGATCGCGCGTTATTACACTTTTTGTTTGGCGGTATGATAATAAATCATTATTTTTTGCTTCGTTTTTTATTTTATTTTTTAAGGGGTTCGCTAAAGGGGTTAACTAATGGGACAGTTTTATAGGGCGGGTCATTACGGACACGGCGATACCTAATATGTGTACTTTTATTGTTTTGTTTTTTTTTATTATTTCCAAAAAATGGATTTATTGGGGGAATATTTTTTTTTTTTTTTCTAATTTATTTGGCGATTTTTTTTTAATTATTTTAACACTTTTTTTTATTTTTTTTTTTACTTTATTAAATAGTCCCAGGTGGGACATCACTGTCCTGTGACAGATCGCTGATCTGTCACATCACAGATCACTGTGACAGATCAGCGATCTGACACAGGCACTGCAGAAGGCTTCCTCATGCCTGCGCTTTGCAGGCACTGAGGAAGCCAGCTTCCTCAGGCCCCCGAAGGCCCCCGTCGCCATCTTGGATTCGGGGGCCTGGAGGAAAGGAGCCCCCCGCACCAGCGCTGCACATTGCGCTGCCGTGGGGGGCTCAGGGAAGCACGGAGGGAGCCCCCTCCCTGCCGATGCTTCCCTTTAACCCCCGGTACACCGCGATCATGTTTGATCGCGGTGTGCAAGGGGTTAACGTGTCGGGGGCGGTCCGTGACCGCCCCTGACACATTGTGCCGGGTGTCAGCTGTGATAATCAGCTGACACCCGGCCGCGATCAGCGGCGCTCACTACGTGGGCGCCGCTGATCGCTCTAGACGTACTATCCCGTCCATGGGCATAGGGGCCCAGGTCCCATGGACGGGATAGTACGTCTCATGTCAGGAAGGGGTTAAAGAATACCTGACCTGCTGGTGTCAGAGACTCCCCGACGCGCGTTTCGCGTAAGCTTCTTCAATAGGGGGTATATGATATAAAATTAAATTTTTATGCACTTTGCACTTTAAAAATTTCCTTTATAACTTGATTATTACTCCTTAGCCATGTGAATGTTGTTTTTGTGCATTTTTTGGATGCTTATTAGGAGGATATATATATATATTTTGTACAGCAGCTTTTTCAGCTAGCCTTACATTTGGCATCCTACTGACACTCAAAAAAATGTTTTGGGATGATTATTTACCATCTATTTACCTGGTTTTTGTGCACAGTTGCCCAAGATAAGACAAAGAGTTTTTTTGTAACCTCTTATTGGATAGGAATTTATATCTGATGCACTCTATTATTATATTTCTGTCCCACAATTTTGTCTTTGAGTGATTCTGTTGTTGGCAGTTACCTTTTTGCATCTATATATCTCTGTTTTGGACTACTATTATGAGTACTTTTTTATGATGTATTAAATAAAATGGTTGTTTTAATAAAATGTCTTTTTTACTAATGGTATAAACTTCCCTTTTTTGGTTGAATACTCTGGCACATCAATTCGTCAACGCCAAAACATTAGCTGCAGCAGCAGCAGCGGTGGAAGTGGAAGAAGCAATTTCTGTGAGTCCTTTGACACTTTTTAGACCAACTCAAGCACTAGCACGACAGAGTCTTACACGTAGTGAACGAATGGAGAGGATGGTGCAGGAGTATCTAGAACTAAATATCAATACCATCAGGGAGGGTTTGGACCCTGTCACATTTTGGTCTTCCAAAATTGATGAGTGGCCTGAGCTCGCCTCAAACGCCTTGGAGGTTTTATCGAGCCCGGCAGCCAGCGTTCTTTCAGAAAGGCAAGCCCGGACGCCTGCCCCAAAGGGGCTACAGGGAGGGCGCACATGACTAAGGAGGGATGCTAGGCCTGAGGGTAAGTGAAGGGTAAGGTGTAGTGCTTTTGTGTTTGTGGGGAAGGTGTGGGTTGGAGCTATGGGGCTTATGGTGCAATGTGAGTTGGCAGGGAGTGGTCAGTAGTGCTTTGTGCTTGTGGGGAAGGTGTGGGTTGGAGCTATGGGGCTTATTGTGCAATGTGAGTTGGCAGGGAGTGGTCAGTAGTGGGATGGATATATAGGGCAGAACTGTGGGGGGGATGGTCATTCCTTACCTTGCAGACGTCCGGAATCGTCAGCTCCTCACAACTGGGACTTCAGCTTGAATCTTTGGATCCAGAAGATGGAATACCTCGTGGCACAGATGAAGAGGATGATGGAGCAGCGCGGCCAGCAGTGGATGAAGGAACAGCTGCAGTGATGGTCTGGTGATGGCGACGGCGGAGAAGATGGGACCCCTCTGCCTCCGAAGCGGCAGCGACGATCACGGCCTCCTGAGCACCTCAGCCCGGAGTTAAGTTTGCAGCGGAGGATGAGCCCCATTAGCAGACCTGTTGCAGAAGACATCGTGGGGCCAGAGCCAGAAGTCGAGAAGCAGGCAGCAAGGTAACGGGGCGGTGAGTGACGTGGCCGGCCTCCCCTCCATTTCGGATCGCGTCACACAGTGGTGACGCGCACGTCGCGGCCACGTTACCCGGCGTGGTCACCTGACCCGGCGCTGTCATCGGCATCGGTGGACGGCGGTGACGTGACGCGGCAAGGAGCCCGGTGGCGAGGTGGTGTGTGACTTCACCAGCCTCATTTCCTTTCTCGTGGCGCTGGGGGGAAGCGGGCGGTGGCTCGGTCATGTGGCCACCCTTCAGCTGCCAGGGGCCACAGGTCATGTGGTCCGGCGTCATGTTCCCCCGGCGTTGTGCCAGATTCAGGAGGTGTTGCCTGCGGCTGGAGCGCCAACCTCCCCCCCCCTGTTTGAGGCTCCGAGCCAGTGACTTTTTGCCATGCGTTCCCGGACGGACAATCGGTCTGGTCGCTGGCGCTGCGGCCCAGGAGGGCTGCAGTCGGCGTAGATCCATGGAGAAGATCGCAGTTGCGGTGCTCGACGCGGAGGACACGTGACGGCTGTTCCGTGGGGTTCCGCGGAGTCAGCCTAGTAAGTAAGGCTCACTTAAACCTTTATTAATGTCTAGATTATATTGGTTGGGAAGGGTGTTGCTACGTATGGTTTCGGGTGTTTGTCTGGGGGTTCGGAAAGATGCGCGGCTGGTCCATGTGGACAGCGTTCGAATCTGTGAGGGAATGGTTGCTTTGTGGTCCAGGAGGCTGTTTTGTGCACTTCATGAGTGTTGGGAGGTATTTTTTAATTTCATGCTAGTTTGCTTTTATGATAGTGGGTATATCTATAGGTGACGACATCATTTTATTTTGGTTAGTATAATTGTGCTTGCATTCTCTGGGTGTTTGTGTATGACTGGTGGTGATTCCATGGCGGTTTGTGAGTAATTCAGGTGGTGATACGGATATTGGCAGAGCGGTGGTGGATAGCCATATCCATGCCAGTTTTATGGTTTATTGTTATAGGCATGGGGTCTTTGGGCTGGAGGATTATCGCCGCGCCAAGTATTTGATATTGGTTGGATGGCAGTTCACTGACGTGGTGATCTGTTTGGGTAGTGCATCGGGCGGCTTAATCTTTCACGTTACAGTGGGGTGTGTTCTATTGCTGGTCAGAGGTGAGGGGGTAGGTGGTCGAGTTTTCATTAGGGTGTGTTTTATTTATATGCCGGGTTCGGTTCTCCAATAGGGGCTTTGAGTGTACTAAGGGTTTTCATGTTCACTAGGGGCATTTTGGTTTGTTGCGGCAGACGTTCTGGTGAGGTCGAGATGCTTGGAATGGCAGATCTTTCGGGAACCTGCCTTTCTGGCAGCAATGGATGACATTTCCCCCGGGGGGCTTGGAGTTGACCTTTTACCAGATTTGTTTTCCTGGTTAATTTTTGGGGATACGTAGATATGGCGTGGAGCTGGGGTTATGGTTGGTCAATGTCCGGTTGTTGAGGTCCGTGGTTTGGTTTCTGTGTGGTAGTCGGGGATTATCTGGTATTAGGGATGGTGCAGTGTTTATTTTCTGTTCATGGTCCAACCTGGAGCTACTATCTGGTATTAGGGAAGGTGGTGTGCTTATTTCTGTTCATGGTCCAACCCTTGACTACTTTGGGTTTCTTCATGCTCAGGGCGTTGTTGCGGTTATCATGTGTTTGGATAAGTAAAAGTGTTTGATTCACCTGGGGCCCTATGT
Organism: Dendrobates tinctorius; assembly: GCF_039654945.1. Taxonomy (NCBI): domain Eukaryota; kingdom Metazoa; phylum Chordata; class Amphibia; order Anura; family Dendrobatidae; genus Dendrobates; species Dendrobates tinctorius. Next base: position 1,002,109 of record NW_027361797.1, read on the forward strand.
CTAAGTCAGGTTAGGTTAACGAGTACATCGTGTCAGGTCGGGGGTCGTTATTAGGTTCCCGTGTATATCGCGCTGCCGTTTTGGGGGGTTGATTTTGGTTATTGAATACGTGGGGCTACGATCCACTGGGGTTTTTTGCATGATCTGCAGTCATATGGCGTTCTTACGGTAATTTGCTGGTCGTGGCTGCCCTGGGGCAGTTTTAACAACTTTTGTACGTAAAGACTGGTGGGTTCTCACTGCGGTTCTTTAGGGTTGCCGATTGCGCTTTTGGCAGACTGTATCGGGTGGTATTTGTTACAGCCGTTGATTGTAGCTACGTAGGAGTTTATTATACAGAGTGGATAGTTTTTCGTTACAATGGGCTAGGAGGTTTATTGTGGGTGCAGCTGGTCCTGCTTTGCCTTCTGGGTATACAGCTCTCCTTAGAGTCTTTTCTTTTTGGGTGCCCCCGGATGGGGGGGCCAGGGTGAAGTGTTGCGCAAGGATGATGCAACATTTGAGTTGGGTAACCCAGCGTGTGCTTTACTGGTCTCGGGGGTCCTGGTTGGTGAACAGTTTGTTTATCCAGCGGGTGTTGTTCCATTTGTCAGGAATTCTGTATAGAGCATGAGGCAGGACATGTTGTTTCGATGGCCGTGTGAATGGTCTCCCGCGTGGGTGTAGCCCGTCCGGCAATACATGGCTATGTCATTTATTCCGTTATGCGCACTTGTCAGGACCGGCTGGTATTATGGGGACACGGTTGTGGTGCAGCGCTGCTGCGGGGGAGGTGTACTTTAGGTAGTGGGTTAGCAGGTTGCAGCTATAACATTACTTTCATTAATGTTGGGCTGGTGGTACGCTGTGGCAGGGGAAGCTAGTGCGATGTGCATTGACTTTTAATGATTCTAAGGACCTGGTAATCATCTGGGGCTGTGCTCCGTTTGGGGGTGCTTTTTGCGGTGCTTTAAGGCTGAGCGGTGGACAAGCATCGGGCACCGGTGAGTGCAATGTTTTGACGGATGGCCCGGGTTTATGGTGTCTGGGGTTTTCGGGAGACGTGATGTGTGTCTGAGTTTTCCTGGACTTCAGGTGGTGTGGAGTCGCTTTTCTTTCTTTTGTGAGTAGTGTCGAATCCGCAGTTCAGCGGGGAATGGGTGCGGAGTACATCTCACTTTTGGTAAGAGGGTGGCAACAATAGTGTTGTGATTCTGGGTTCGAAGTGCACGGGTGATGCACACAATTAATTCGTTCCGGGTCGTGGTGATTATGGGGTGGATTGGTTTATGTTTTCTAGTTGGGTGGATATTTTAAGATAGATGCTATCACGCAGGGTTGACGGGACCAACAACGTTTTGGTACTGCATGTGTGTGGTGGAGACTTGGTCGCTGGGGCGTCAAGGAGTTTGATCTGAGACATCGGGCCTGAATGCTCCTGCCTGGGAGCCATGCTCGTGTTGTTGTTCATGACTATATAGTGGGGCACGTTTTTCAAGAATCTGTCGGAGGTTGGGGAACCAGTGTAGGTTCTGTTGTTACGTCTATAATGGTTGGCTTTGATTATTATCAGGTGGAGTGCAATTTTCTGCCTGGGAGCCGTGCTCATGTTGGTGTCCATAGGGGCTCCTGTTTGGAATGACTACATAGTGGGTTTTTACTGGGCACATTTTCAAGAATCTATCGGAGGTTTGGGGAACCAATGTAGGTTCTTTTGTTCACGGCAATAATGGTTGGCTTTGATTAAGTATTAGGTGAAGTATAATTTTCGGAGGCGCCTGCAATGTTGCGGTCTCAACAAGGCAGAGGCGGCGGCTCAGGTTGGGGACTGGTCGCGCAGGCGGTGCATAGGATTGGACGATGCGGTTGGATAGTTGCAGGTCTTGGGTGTGGCTGACCTTGTTGTACTGGTATTTTGGTGTAGGTTGGCATTGTGAGGTCTAATGGGGATCAGTTTTGATTGATTGGTCTTGGTTCAGAAACATTGGTTACTCGAGCCGCAGAGTCGGCTCGGGTTGGGTTTTTGGTGGTGGTACTCGCACGTACAAGGTGTCATACGTGCTCGCGGTGGCGGAAAGGAGGGGGGTATTTGAAGTCGGTGGATTGCACAAAGAGCGGGGGGGTGAACCCAGTGCAGGAGCGGGTTACCCCTGGTGGTGCAATGGTATACTTGGTTAAGGTGGGTCCCAGCTGTGCTGGGTCACAGCGGGACATGTTAACGTGGGACCCTGCTGTGCTCGGTCACAGCGGGGCATGTTAACGTGGGTCCCTGCTGGGCTGGGTCCCAGCAGGACATTGGTTGGGCAACACTCGGCTGGGTGTCCTCGAGCCGGTGTGGTGCGGCTGAGGGCACGTGGTGGAGCTGGTGTTGCAATCATGTACAATGGGTTTTGCAACACTCGGCTGGGTGTCATCGAGCCGGTGTGGTGCGGCTGAGGGCACGTGGTGGAGCTGGTGTTGCAATCATGTACAATGGACTCTTCATTTACCCCCCCTCCTTTTGCTGGTGGTTATGTTTATGGAATATTTCTACGTTTATGGATAAAATGTTATTGCTTGTTTGGTGTTAATAAACGGGGCTGCTGTGGCCTTTTACATCCAATGTCACGCAGTCGTGTCTTATTTAAGTTAAGAAGGGGTAAGTGTGGGTTTTGGGAGGGGTCATTACAGTGAAGCCGTCAGTCAGACTTTCCTAAGTCAAGGCAAGCCCGGACGCCTGCCCCAAAGGGGCTACAGGGAGGGCGCACATGACTAAGGAGGGATGCTAGGCCTGAGGGTTAGTGAAGGGTAAGGTGTAGTGCTTTTGTGTTTGTGGGGAAGGTGTGGGTTGGAGCTATGGGACTTATGGTGCAATGTGAGTTGGCAGGGAGTGGTCAGAAGTGCTTTGTGCTTGTGGGGAAGGTGTGGGTTGGAGCTATGGGGCTTATTGTGCAATGTGAGTTGGCAGGGAGTGGTCAGTAGTGGGATGGATATATAGGGCAGAACTGTGGGGGGATGGTCATTCCTTACCTTGCAGACGTCCGGAATCGTCCCGCCCTCCCGCCCTAATTTTAGGATCTTCTGGAGATCGACATGGTGAAGAGAAGAAGAGGTTTGACGTTGTCGCAGCAGTCGGCGGAAAGGAGGGCGGTATTTGAAGTCGGTGGATTGCACAAAGAGCGGGGGGGTGAACCCAGTGCAGGAGCGGGTTACCCCTGGTGGTGCAATGGTATACTTGGTTAAGGTGGGTCCCAGCTGTGCTGGGTCACAGCGGGACATGTTAACGTGGGACCCTGCTGTGCTCGGTCACAGCGGGGCATGTTAACGTGGGTCCCTGCTGGGCTGGGTCCCAGCAGGACATTGGTTGGGCAACACTCGGCTGGGTGTCCTCGAGCCGGTGTGGTGCGGCTGAGGGCACGTGGTGGAGCTGGTGTTGCAATCATGTACAATGGGTTTTGCAACACTCGGCTGGGTGTCCTCGAGCCGGTGTGGTGCGGCTGAGGGCACGTGGTGGAGCTGGTGTTGCAATCATGTACAATGGACTCTTCATTTACCCCCCCTCCTTTTGCTGGTGGTTATGTTTATGGAATATTTCTACGTTTATGGATAAAATGTTATTGCTTGTTTGGTGTTAATAAACGGGGCTGCTGTGGCCTTTTACATCCAATGTCACGCAGTCGTGTCTTATTTAAGTTAAGAAGGGGTAAGTGTGGGTTTTGGGAGGGGTCATTACAGTGAAGCCATCAGTCAGACTTTCCTAAGTCATGTGTTTTCAGCACTGCTGGTGGTGTCCTGAAGAAACCACTGGAGCCATAGGCGGAGGAGGACATGACTTGGGGATGGGTGGACCTTTACTCCTGCAGCTTTTTTGGTATAGTGGTGTAGATTTTTAAGCACGAGGGATGTTGCTTTAAGAGTAAGAAGCCCAGTATGTCTGTGCCTGGGGGGTTACTGTGAGGAGGGTGGGATTATATAGAGCAGGAAATCTGTCTCTCTCCCTCTTTCAATTTCTTACACAGGAGGAACAGGAGGAAGCATGTCTGCAGTTTCAGGGAGTATAATACTGGGGTTATCACCTCACATTACAGATGATAGCAGCACATTCACCTCAGACATCATGTACCAGTGTAGTATCAGCTCCTACATTATGTATGGGATCAATATTACCTCAGCAATTCATGTAGCTGCCATGTCCCTCATGTGCATGCTGCATTTTCCTCACAGACTGTGAGACAACTTCTGTGTGACCTCCCTGCAGACATGTTTCATATACTACTCTGTATTCACTTCAGACATTGTGTAGTGTGTACTAGGGTAGTATCAGCTCCTACATCATATCTGGGATCAAGATTACCTCAGAAATTCATGTAGCTGCCATGTTCCCTCACTTATTGCAGAGGCAGCTTTTGTGTGACCTCCCTGCAGACATTTCTGATATACCACATTACTGCCGTATTATACAGAGTCTTCATGAGTTGTGGGTTTATGTGTGATAGGACAGAGCAGGGACGCATACAGTGTCTGCCATTACTATGGTGGAGCTGGGCTGTCACATGTATTAGAGACACTGGTGAGAGGAGCAGTCTGGGAATGGTATATGTGTGATGATGAGAGGCTGCACCTCATGTCAGTGCACTGTATACTGACCCTGCTGTGTGCGGATTATCCCCTCTTCCCGGTTATGGAGTCTAATGATCTGTATGTGACCTCATCTCTGTTACATACTGTGAGGCTGGGTGTGCAGATCCAGTGTAACCAGGTTACTCACTATATGTGGTATCTGTGTAAAGGCTGTATTCCTGTGCAGTATACTTAACCTGTACCACAGGTCTGTATACAAGATATCACTCCTCACTCTGCTATATGCGGATCATGCTGGGTATAGACATCCTGTGTCTCCAGGTCATTTTCCTGGCTGTACATATAATCTGGACATGACTTCCAGCTTAGTGCTTGATTTCTGTAGCTATTGCTGCCTTTAGTCCTCCCCCTCGTATGTTGCATGATCAGAGTATACCCACCAAGAGCTTATTTTATATTACCTGAGATGGTGGATAGCACAGGCCTGAATGGATTATGTTTTATCATGTGTAAAATAAATAATCGGGGAGTAACTCGGCACATTTGAGTGGGCACTAATAACTCAGCACATGGCGGGCAGTGGGTGGGCACTAATAACTCAGCACATGGCGGGCAGTGAGTGGGCACTCCTAGTGTGATGCTGCACATTGCTCTGGAGGGCACATCATGGGCCCAGTTTTCAGCCCTGTCTCTCGTCTATTGTATGTAGTAGAGTGACTGGCTGGGATACAGAACTTGCAGTTTTCTGCTCACACACCTATGGCTGCAGGCAGCTTATATTAGACCTACATGTTTCTTACCATTTATGTGCAGCTGGTGATTAGAGTCTGTCTGTAACTGCTGTAGAGGAGCAGGCGGCTTCTCATTTATTGTTACAGCATATAACACAGCATTGCCCATCTCTGTCTATTTCTGGACCTTACGATGGGATATTTTCCATTATTAACCTGTTGTATACCTTGGTTGTAAACCTGCATGGTTTTCACCCTCACTTATCCCACATCTTGTGCGGTTGGAGGGGTCCTTGAAGTTGGTTAAATATAGTCTGGGGGATCCATTGGGATATGGTTTCCTCCTTTTGTAATTCAATATGGTTCTGGATCTGGTGAAAGGTGGAGGGGAGTTTCGGCAAGGGTTTGTCGGATCCCCAGGAAATTCAAGTGAACATTGGAACCCTTGTGGTTATGGTGCTTCCGAGCTGGTGGGGTAACGGCTGGGAGTAATTGTTGGTACATTTTATGTTCACTTTATATTTGGTAATCACCAGATTTTTGGGAGCTTCAAGGACTCCTACCAGCGTGTTAATATTATTTATGCTTTGATGTTTTATGGTATGTTTGTTTTAATAAAGGTGTGAATAATAATTATATTAAAAAAAAAAAAAAAGGATCAGTGTATACCCACCAAGTGCTTATTTTATATTACTTAAGATGGCGGATAGCACAGGCCTGAGTGGATTACCTGGAGCCTGGTGGTTGGGGGGGGTCCTTGAAGTTGGTTAGAAATTGGTCTGGGGGATCCATTGGGATATGGATTCCTCTTTTTGGAAGTTAATATGGTTCTGGACCTGGTGAAAGGTGGAGGGGAGTTTAGGCAAGAGTTTGTCGGATCCCCCGGAAATTCAAGTGAACATTGGAACCCTTGTGGTTATGGTGCTCCCGAGCTAGTGGGGTAACGGCTGGGAGTAATTGTTGGTACATTTTATGTTTGGTAATCACCAGATTTGGGAGCTTCAAGGACTCCCCCCAGCGTGTTAATGTTATTTATGCTTTGATGTTTATTTTATGTTTATTTTAATAAGAACATGAATTTAAAATGTAAAAAAAAAGAAAAAAAAAACAGTTATTTGTTTTCCTTTTAGTGGGTCCTTGGAAGTTATTTATAAATTGGTCAGTAGGGGTAACCATATTAAGTATGGACCTCTGGGGTGGGGTTCTTGGAGTTGACGCTGAATCAGCGAAAAGGAATTGGAAGTTAAAATTCTGGATCTGGCTTTTGGTTACGGCTCTGGACGGGTAACTCTGGACGGAGTGTTACCCGGGAGCTTTTGGTGGTTGGACTTCCCGGAACGGGATGTTTGGTGCCCTTGAGCTGGTGGTTTACGGCTGAGGATAACGTGGATTTTTAAGTTCTTGTGTTTTTGCCAAATATTTAGCCAGAATTTTTGGGGCTCCAAGAACTCTCCCCTCATTTCGTATAAGATTGTGTATTTAATACTTATTGTAAATGTTTATGTTATTTGTTAATAAACCGGCCGCTGATCCCCCCTGGGTTTGGAAGGGTAACCATTTCAGGTATGGCACCCTGGTTTTGAGGGGTAATCATCTCAGGTATGGCCCCCTGGTGTGGAGGGTAACCACCTTGTGTATGGCCCCCTGGGGTGGAGGGGGTAACCATCTCGGGTATGGCCCCCTGGTATGGAGGGGTGACCATCACGGTATGGCCCCCTGGGCTCCTGAAGCAATTATATTTTATAGGACCCTGTTAGGGTAAAGTCCCTGGGGTCATGGCAATCATATTTTGCATGCCTACAGAAGAAATTGGCTCCTCTGAGCCAGGAACAGTGGCTGGAGGGGAGAAGAGAACAAGGTTGTCGTCTGGACAATGCAGTTATCTTGTGCATGAAACTGAAGAGCAATGTACCTAATCTGTGTGCCCTTGAGTCAGTGGGAGTGACTAAGGGTAAAGTAATCAAGTGCATTAACATGAAGGGCAATATGCCTATTCCCGAGGCCCTTGAGCTGGTGGGAGTGGCTAAGGGTAAAGTAATCAAGTGCATTAACACAAAGGGCAGTATGCCTATTCCCAATGCCTTTGACCCAGTTGGAGAGGTCAACAGTAAATGTTATCAAGCGCATGAAAAACAATTAACAATGGCGTGGCAGTTTTATTAATAATGCCTTTGTAGACTTTTTCTGCTTTAGGTTTATTTAAATTACTACTTCCAGATCTTCTGAACGTTATTTTATGGTCGGTTATAATGTTGTTATATTGTGTATAGTTTTTAATTACTCCCTATTTATAATATCTTTCTATTGATATATTCATCACTTTTCGGGTAGTGATAGTAAGTGGGTTTAAGAAATTTTACTACACAGCTACTGTAAATAATGGTGGTTTCTAGAACTAAAATCTGTGAATTGGTGAATTATTAGAGCTGTCTACAATACGTGCGGTATAATAGTTTTTTGAGGCATGACAGATGTCATTATACAGGTATTCAGATTGTGGCTATGACCTTAATTATGGTTTACTTTCCATATTCCCCATTATGGGATCCTCATTGCAGGATGTTTAGCAACTGCTATTTTGCTGTAGTTACCGTATTATCGATCATAACTTGGTAGCATGGCATTGATAAAATTAATCTGTCGGAGCTCTGGAATTTTAATTTTATCACTTGTGTGCACAGACTTTCCATAGCATGTAGAAATGGTTGATGGCTTTGTTAGGCATGGTTGATGGGGGTCGAGTCCATTTAAGGTGTCAAATGGCCTCTCTGGTGGCGGTTTAGGAGTCAGGTGGAAGTTGCAGGCAAGTTAAGGTGGACTCATTTTAACTAATAGAGGATGTAAAACCTCATGGTGGTGAACAGGCTCGGCTTTGGTGGCCAGCCTCAAGGACGTTGTAATGGTAACGTCAATCAGGGGCGGGCACAGTGGTTAAGCACAGGAGTGAGGATAATAGCGTCATTGGTGCCCTGAAAGTTTACTGGCTCTGCTTGAATGGCAAGCCAGTGTGTGCTGCCTCTTTATGGCTGTCTGTCCTGGTTCTGTATGTCAGACAGCTGGGGATATCACAGTACTTGTGAATCCCAATGTACTAGCACTTCACCTGACTCCTACTGTGATTGTTTTAATCCTGTTATTTAAATAAAGCTGTGGCCATTTTGACAACCAAAATAATGTGTTGTGTATTTATTCTAGTGCCTAGGTTTACTGTAGTTATGGTGGTTTTAAGATGGAGTGGGGGTCTATCCCATATCCATAAGTCATGGACAGCGTCGGACTGGAACACCTTGGGCCCACCAGAGAAAATCATTCTTGGGGCCCACTATGTAGCTGCATAGAGTTAAATACCAGACCACCAATTGTGCGGTAAAACACACTAATATCCGGATATAATATAAGGTTGTACATGTCTTAATTATGTAGCAGGAGTTGGGGTAGCCCCCTCATAGAATATAATGTAGACCCCTCATAGAATATAATGCAGCCATCTCATAGAATATAATACTGCCCCCCTCATAGGGTATAATGATAGGGTATAATGCACCCCCTCATAGGGTATAATGCACCCCCTCATAGGGTATAATACTGCCCCCCTCATAGGGTATAATACTGCCCCCCTCATAGGGAATAAGGCACCCCCTCATAGGGTATAATGCACCCCCTCATAGGGTATAATGCACCCCCTCATAGGGTATAATACTGCCCCCCTCATAGGGTATAATGCTGCCTCCTCATAGGGTATAATACTGCCTCCTCATAGGGAATAATGCTGCCTCCTCATAGGGTATAATACTGCCCCCCTCATAGGGAATAATGCTGCCTCCTCATAGGGTATAATGCTGCCCCCTCATAGGGTATAATACTGCCCCCCTCATAGGGTATAATGCTGCCTCCTCATAGGGTATAATACTGCCCCCTCATAGGGTATAATGCACCCCCTCATAGGGTATAATACTGCCCCCTCATAGGGTATAATACTGCCCCCCTCATAGGGTATAATGCACCCCCTCATAGGGTATAATGCTGCCCCCTCATAGGGTATAATACTGCCCCCCTCATAGGGTATAATGCTGCCTCCTCATAGGGTATAGTGCTGCCCCCTCATAGGGTATAATGCTGCCCTCCTCATAGGGTATAATGCTGCCTCCTCATAGGGTATAATGCTGCCCCCCCCTCATAGGGTATAATGCTGCCTCCTCATAGGGTATAATACTGCCCCCCTCATAGGGTATAATGCTGCCTCCTCATAGGGTATAATGCTGCCCCCTCATAGGGTATAATGCTGCCCTCCTCATAGGGTATAATGCTGCCCCCTCATAGGGTATAATGCTGCCCCCATCATAGGGTATAATACTGCCCCCTCATAGGGTATAATGCTGCCCCCCTCATAGGGTATAATGCTGCCCCCTCATAGGGTATAACGCTGCCCCGTCATAGGGTATAATGCTGCCTCCTCATAGGGTATAATGCTGCCCTCCTCATAGGGTATAATGCTGCCCTCCTCATAGGGTATAATGCTGCCTCCTCATAGGGTATAATGCTGCCTCCTCATAGGGTATAATGCTGCCTCCTCATAGGGTATAATGCTGCCCCCCTTATAGGGTATAATGCTGCCCCCTCATAGGGTATAATACTGCCCCCTCATAGGGTATAATGCTATATAGATATATAGAGTTAGATAGATATAGATAGAAAGATAGATGTAGAAATAGATAGATATAGAGATAGATAGTAGATAATGGATAGATATAGATAGAAAGATTCATAGAGATAGATAGAGATAGATATAAAGATAGATATAGAAAGAAATATAGATAGGTAGATAGATATAGAGATAGATAGAAAATAGATAATGGATAGATAGATAGATAGATAGATAGATAGCTATAGATAGAAAGATATAGAGATATATAGATAGAGATAGATAATAGAGATAGATAATAGACAGAGATATACAGATATAATAATAATAATAATAATAATAATAATAATAATAATATAGACATATATAGATAGATATAGAGATAAATATATATAGATAGATGGCTATAAATAAAAATAGATATAGAGATATATAGAGATAATAGATATAGAGATAGATAGATAGATAGATATAAAGACAGATAGATATAGAAAGATAGATATAGAGATATATATAGAGATAATAGCTAGATATAGATATGTATAGAGATAGATAGATATAGTTAGAAAGATAGATAGATATAGAGAGATATAGAGATAGATAGAGATAGCTAGATAGATAAATGGATAGATAGATAGAGATAATAGATAGATATAGAGATAGATATAGAGATAGATGGATAGATCAATAGATAGATAGATAAAGAGAGAGAGATAGAGATAGATAATGAGATATAGAGATAGATATAGAGATATGGTGTTAGATAGAAAGATAGATATAGAGATAGATAGTTATAGAGATAGATATGGATATAGAGATAGATATGGATATAGAGATAACAGATAGATATAGAGATAGATAGATATAGAGATAGATAGATATAGAGATAATATATAGATAGATAGATAGATAGATAGATATAGAGATAATATATAGATAGCTATAGAGAGATATAGAGATAGATATAGAGAGAAACAGATATAGAGATAGATATAGAGATAGATAGGTAGATAGATATAGAGATAATAGATAGATATAGAGATAGATATAGATATAAAGATAGATAGAGATAGAGAGAGCGGTAGATATAGAGAGAGATAGATATAGAGAGAGATAGATACAGAGATCGATAAATAGATAGAGAGATAGATATAGATATAGATAATAGATAGAGATAGATAGATAAAGATAGATAATAAATATAGAGATAACAGATAGATATAGAGATAGAGTAAGACAGAAAGATATAGAGATAGGTAGATATAGATAATAGAGATAGCTAGATAGATAGACATAATAGATAGATATAGAGATAGATAGAAAGACAGATATAGAGATAGATGTAGAGATAGAAAGATAGATATAGATATAGAGCGATAGATAGAGATAGATATAGATAATAGATAGAGATAAATAGATAGATAGATAGATAGAGAAAGATAGAGATAGAAAGATAGATAGATATACAGAGAGATAGATATAGAGATAGAGATAAATAGATAGATAGATATAGAGAGAGATATAGAGAGAAATAGATATAGAGATAATAGATATATATAGAGATAGATACAGAGAAAAGATATAGAGATAAATAGATAGAGAAAGATAGATAGATATATAGATATAGAGATAGAGCGATAGATAGATATACAGAGAGATAGATATAGAGATAGATAGAGATATATAGATAGATATAGAGAGAAATAGATATAGATATGGAGATAGATAGAGATAGATATATAAAGATAGATATAGAGATAGATATAGAGATAGAGCGATAGATAGCGAGAGAAATAGATATAGAGATAGATAGATACAGAGAAAAGATATAGAGATAGATAACGGATAGATAAATAGATAGGTATAGAGATAGATATAGATATTAGATAGAGATATATATAGATAAAGTTAGATAGATATAGATGGTAGCTAGATAGATAATAAATATAGAGATAATAGATATAGAGATAGATAGAGTAAGATAGATATAGAGATAGAAAGATAGATATAAAGATAGAGCGATAGATAGAGATAGATATAGAAATAGATAGATATAGATAATAGATAGAGATAGAAAGATAGATAGATATAAGAGAGATAGAGAGAGATATATAGAGATAGATAGAGAGAGAGAGAGACAGATAGAGAGAGCGAGAGAGATATAAAAAAAAACAAACCACAATACTCACCTCTCCTCCTCGCTCCCACGCTGATCCCGGCTTCAGTGTCAGGAGCTGCCCCCTCTGCCAGACACACAGCGGGTGCGCGATGTAGTGACGTCATCGCGCACTGGCTGTGAGCCAGGAGCAGAGAGGACTGAGGGCGGCGCCGGCCCTGATGCAGAGCGGCTTACTGGGCTGGGGGCGGGGCCTCTGGGGGGTGGAGACCAGAAATGAGATTCACTGCTTCGCAGTGAATATTCATTTCTCTTTAGCAGCGGGGACAGGGGCTCCTGCCTCCTGACACCCGCTGCTGCTCCGCTGGCAGGGGCCCCCATAGCAGCTGCATGGTGTGCGACACACCACTGGCTGGGGGCCCCTGGAGCAGCGGGGGCCCTAGGCAACTGCTGGCCCCGTATGCCTGCAGGTGCCAGGGCCCACCAGATGCCAGGGCCCACCGGGGAATCCACCGGTTCCCCGGTGGGCCAGTCCGACGCTGGTCATGGATAAGTGCATCCAGCTGTCCCCTGAAAGTGTACACCACCTAACGTTCCTTAAGATAAACAAGTCATGGATCTCCAAGGACTTTTGCACCTCAATCAGAGACTGTACAGACTAGGTGAAATTGCATTTTTTTATACATTAATGTCACATAACTGCACTCTGTGATACCTTTAGTGTGGCTTCTGTGTCTGCTGTGGTTGCCGCCGATGCTGATGTTAACACAAATCTGTGGAAATGTGAATAGTCATATTGGTCTGCATCTTCTGGGTTAGCTGTACTGGAAGACGTATTGGTCCCAATTTTACTATTTCTATTCTCGTGACAGTTATTCCACTTCGGGTGTGTCAGGCACTCATTTTTTTAAATGTGAACACTCCTGGTTGGATATCCATCTGCTGTATTGGGTGTAGTGGAAGAACTGTCGGCCCCTATTATGCTATTTCTACTGTGGTGAAATTGATGCCACTTTGGTGGTGCCTGCCAATAATTTTTGGAAATGGAAACACACCTGGTTGGGTGTCCATCTGCAGTATTGGGTGTAGTGAAAGATCTTTTGGTCCCTATTATACTATGTCTACTGTGGTGATATTGATGCCACTTCTGTGGTGTAAGGCCCTCATTTCTTTAAATGTGATCACTCCATGTTGGGTGTCCATCTGCTGGATTGGGTGTAGTGGAAGACCTGTCGGTCCCTAATATACTATTTCCACTGTGGTGAAATTGATGCCACTTTGGTGGCGTCTGCCAATATGTTTTGGAAATGTGAACACTCCTGGTTGGCTGTCCAACTCCTGGATTGGGTGTAGTGAAAGACCCGTCAGTCCCTATTACACTATTTCTACTGTAGTGAAATTGATGCCACTTCTGTGGTGTAAGGCTCTCATTTCTTTAAATGGGAACACTCAATGTTGGGTGTCCATCTGCAGCATTGGTTGTAGTGAAAGACCTGTCGGTCCCTATTACACTATTTCTACTGTGGTTAAATTGATGCCACTTTGGTGGTGTCTGCCTATAAGTATTGGAAATGTGAACACTTCTGGTTGGCTCTCCTTCAAGTGTGTTGACTGTAGCAGTAGGTCTCCGAGACCGTCAAGCCTCTACTTTCTTGGACTCAACTACCCATATTACTATCCTTACATTTTTCTGACAATGGTAGCTTACAAAACTGATATTTTTTTGCCACTTGAGTGTGGCTCAGCATGAAAGCAGTTAGAGGTGTTGCATGCGTGGCACCCCTGAGGGTTCAGTCGCCACAGAGGTACTGCACCTCCTCCTGAGGTGAAGTATCCCACTTCCCAGGTAAGATGGTAACACATGACCAGACTCCAACACCTGCATCCAGCACAGACACCTTAGAACAGCAGAGCACCCTTTATGGCAGCTGCTTTGGTTCATGAAGGGTGCTGGGTGGTGGGTGGAGCTTAGAAACACTAGAGGGGAAAGCTGATAGGAAGTGAGGGCAGAATCCCCTGAGAAGGGGAGGAAGGCAGAAGTACCCCGCAGGGGGGAGCGGAGAGGAGAACTCTCGACTGTGATAATCCCCGGCGGAGGGATAGTGAGAGAACGTGTTTGCAGCAGCCTCCTGTAAGCTGGAGCTGTCTGTAAGGAAAGAGGAACAAGGAAGGATCAGTTGTTCAGAAGGAAGAGAGATAAGAACGGAACGTCCTTCAGATTAGCGCTAGAGAGGAGACGTTCAGAAAAGGTACATTTGGAAGGGAGTGCTGGAAGGGTTAATCCATCTACCTCGGAGTTGGCTGAGTCCCTGACCTGAAGGCTGCAGCATTGAAGCGGGCACCTGTCTGTGCCAGAACCATGAGTAAAAGAATTGGAACTGCATTCAGCTGTGTCATTGCCTTTCTCCTGCGCCAACCCACTCAGCACTGCTACATCTCTTTGCCTAACACTACACCTTCTACTTCAAAACCTATTACTACTGCCCTGGGACTACAGCTCTACCTGTGGAGAGCTACTACATCTTTGCTGCACCCCACCATCTGTCCCAGAGGATCTGCACCGCAGCGTCGGCTTAACATCTTCATTGCCAAGCACCACAGGTGGTGTCACGAATTACCTACCTACAAACTATAAACTCTAATCCATTCCATTCAGCCGCTTTTACATTGGACGCCCAGGGCCACGGACCGGGGCCACCGCCGCCGTGACACGTCCCTCTGAGACACCGGCCCGGTACCGAGTAACCCCACAGCCCTGGCGGTTATCCACATGTGGTATCAGGGCTCCCAGCAAAGGGCGACTACACCAATCCCACACCCACCTCATCTTAGGCTGTGTGCACATGGTGCGGATTCTGCTGCGTTTACGCAGCAGTTTTGGCCCTGCAGAAACGCAGCAGTTCCGCAGACCAAGTACAGTACAATGAAACCCTATGGGTTTTCAAAAACGCTGTGCTCACGGTGCGGTTTTTTCCGCGCAGTTTTGATGCAGTTTACAAACCGCAGCATGTCAATTGTTTGGGCGGTTTCCGCAGCGGTTTCACACCTTTAACATAGTAGAGGTGTGAAACCGCAGGGCAAAACCGCAGGAAAACCGCAGGTCACTTTACCTGCGGTTCCGCGTGGAAAAACCTGCAGGTGATTCTGCACCGTGTGCACATAGCCTTACTGTGACGTTCATAGAATCGTAGAGTTGGAAGGGACCTCCTGGGCCATCTGGTCCAACCCCCTGCTCAAAGCAGGATTCGCTAAATCATCCCAGTCAGATGTCTGTCCAGCCTCTGTTTGAAGACTTCCATTGAAGGAGAACTCACCACTTCTCGTGGCAGCCTGTTACAGTCATTGATCACTCTAACTGTCAAAAAGTTTTTTCTAATATCTAATCTGTGTCTCCTCCCATTCAGTTTCATCCCATTGCTTCTAGTCTTTCCTCGTGCAAATGAGAATAAAGTTGATCCTTCTAAAATGTGACAGCCCTTTAGATATTTGTAGACAGCTATTAAGTCTCCTCTCAGTCTTCTCTTTTGCAAACTAAACATTCCCAAATCCTGAAACCTTTCCTCATAAGACAGGGTTTGCAGACCGGTCACCATTCTGGTCGCTCTTTTCTGAACTTGCTCCAGTTTGTTGATGTCTTTTTTAAAATGTGGTGCCCAAAACTGGACACAATATTCCAGATGAGGTCTGACCAAAGAGGAGTAGAGGGAAATAATGACTTCACGTGATCTAGACTGTATGCTTCTGTTAATACATCCTAGAATTGCATTTGCCTTTTTTGCTGCTGCATCACACTGTTGACTCATATTCAGTCTGTGATCTATTAGTATACCCAAGTCTTTTTCACATGTGCTGTCACTTAGCCCTATTCCTCCCATTCTATATCTGCTTTTTTCATTTTTATTGCCCAGATGTAGTACTTTGCATTTCTCCCTGTTAAAAACCATTCTGTTAGTTGCTGCCCACTTCTCCAGTTTATTTAAATCTTTTTGAATCCTCTCTCTCTCTTCTCTAGTATTAGCTATCCCTCCTAGCTTTGTGTCATCAGCAAATTTAATCAGTTTACCCTCAATTCCTTCATCTAAATCGTTGATAAAGATGTTGAACAATACAGGGCCCAGGACAGAGCCCTGTGGTACCCCACTTGAGACATTCTTCCAACTGGATGTGCAGCCATTTACGACCACTCTTTGGGTCCGATCACTAAGCCAGTTATGAATCCACCTAACAGTTGCCTTGTCCATTCCATACTTAGTCATTTTTTCAATAAGGATTTTCAATTGAAAGCTGTAAATACTGTCCCAGACCCCGATACCTCATGCCTGGCTGATTGCTGCAGTTCCATGCTGCAATTTGTACTGTGTGTGAATTGAGGCCACTTTCCTGGGGTCTGTCCTTCATTTGATGTGTTATGGCAGCATTTGGGGCCGTTCTAAGGTGTTGTGCATGCGTTTGTTTTTGCCTACCAATTAACATGAATGGCGATCGGTAATGTTCAACAAATATTCAACAAATTAATTGGCTATTATTGCAAATTTGGCAAACTTAGTCCAAACCAAACATTGAAATATTCACTCATCTCTACTCACAACCTTACCAATTTATGGACGGGGTGGCTGCCTAGTAAAGAAACGCACAAATGAGGCTTGAATAAAACACCAGTTACACAGTGTCCAGCTTACAGCCTATTAATGACGCCTATAATATTATGTCGGGCAGGTTGCCTAGCACTATATAAGTGCACCTCACAAGGACAAGAGCCCCAGTCAAGCCTCATTTGTGTGCATTCTTTACTATTCTTTACTAGGCAGCCACCCCCTCCATAAATTGGTAGGCTTGTGAGTGGATACTTTCATCAGACGTTTGCACCTGTGATTCCCTGGCCTTTATCATTTGGGTATGCTGCATCCTGCTTGTGCATTTGTGATCTGACCTGGTGTTGATAAAGCTGTTTTTCTGGTTTCTCGGAAGCATGCTTCAGCACATGGAGTGCTTAGGCTGGTTTCACATTAGCGTATCTGTGCGCAGCGTATGATCCGCATGCATCACGCGTACATATATTTAATATTGTGTACGCAGGGACATGTGTGTGCATCAGTTCACATGTGCATGCATACACATGCGTCGTTTTGTGGTGTCCGGCTAACGCAACATGTTGCATTTTTTTAGGCGTCAATTATTCGCACAGTCATGCTCATGCGGATGAATGCGTCAAAACAACGCATTACTGTCTATGGGAACGCATTGGTAGGCAAGGACATGCGTATGAATGTGTTCGATACGCATGCGTACTTCAGAATGAGCAGGTCCAGGAAGTGATGTCACCACCTGCTAATTGCCAGCTGTATAAAAGGAAGTGTGGACACTGCAAGGCCATTACTCTCCAAACTACGGATCTGAGCACAAGACTGTCCATGTAAGTATAGAAGCTTTGAAAATGTCTGTCTGTCTCTGCAGTCTGTACTCTGTATTATTTTTTCTGTTCCTTGTAGACTGGTTGCTCCTCTAGTCCCGGACTACTGTTGTGGTTTGCTACTCCTGTCCAGATTTTCTCTGTTCCGGTGTTGTGGTATTGGCCCTTCAGTTCTCCTGTCCAGGATTTCTCTGTTATGGTGGTGTGGTACTGACCCTCATTTCTCCTGTACAGGGCTTCGGCGTTCCGGTGGTGTGGTATTGGCCCTTCAGTTCTCCTGTCCAGGATTTCTCTGTTATGGTGGTGTGGTACTGACCCTCCTTTCTCCTGTACAGGGCTTTGGCGTTCCGGTGGAGTGGTATTGGCCCTTCAGTTCTCCTGTCCAGGATTTTTCCATCCTGGTGTTGTGCTGCTGTCCCGGTGCTGTGTTGCTGTCTCGGCGCTGTGCTGCTGTCCCTGTTCTGTGCTGCCTGACTGCTGTGCTGTTAGACTACTGCTTGTAATGTAAGTATTGGTTTCCATTGTGTTTTTTATTCTTTTATTTTTTGTTTGGTTCTTAACAAGTTTAATTTTTCTTCTCTGTTCTTTTCTGTAGTGTTTCATTTGACTGCTGCCTGCTATTCCAACATGTCCTCCAGTGAAGCTTCCCAGAGTGGACATGACACTGATTATGTAATCACATTTGCTATACTGATTGGTATGTATTGACTGGCAATACTACAGACAGGGTTGGACTGGCCCACCAGAGAACCGAAGAATCCTCTGGTGGGCCCTGACTTCTTCTTCAGCAGAGTTCATAGTGCAAACATTGCAGCTGTTATTGGCCCCTACAGATGTGGTAAATCATGTATTTTCTTTACAGGTACCTTCCAGTGCGGAAGAACAGGAGCAGTAGAGTGGAAATGAATCTTCCCAGTGTCGTCGGCCTCAAGTTTCTGAGTAGGAAAGACGGGGTGTAAGTAGTCTTTTCATTATCAGAGTTGTAATTGAATTTGTTTTCAGTTTTGTTTACAAATTCTTTTTTTTAATTTGATAAATAGGTTCCACATCATGAGGAAGGTAAACCAGAGATTGATAACAACCTACTCATTCAATCTGTGCAAGAGCGAGCAGCGTTGTGGGACCCCCATGATCGTAATCATCCAGACTCAGCATTGATTCGACGACTCTGGGAAGAAGTGGCAAGATCGCTGCTGGCTGATTGGGACTGTGCCACGCCACATGCCAGAAAGGATTTTTGTAAGTATTGCAATGTGGTCTGACATGGCAGTGAATCTGTTAATGTAGGTGCATTGTTTTACAATTAATTTTTTCCTTTATTTTCCCCTTCACAGTGAAGAGAATAAAAGTCAGTTAGCATTCGATAAAGGATCACTTAAATAAGGACATGAGAGAGGAGATTCGGGTTCGAAGTGGTGCTGTTCCAACACTCACAAAATATAAATACCATCATCTGCTTTTGTTTCTGAGGTCTGCGGTTGGTCAGCAAACATGAGTATCTTTTGTGTTGTCTTACTTTTATATAAACAATATAATTTTTTTACTAATGTTTTTCATTTATTTTCCACAAAGAACCTGGAGCAGCACAATACAACCTGGATCGACCTCAGTTGGAGCGGCCCCTCATCAACCAGCCAACGAACATGCCCAATCCCAATCATCCACCAGCGATGGAGCAATCAGGCTGGCTTCACATCCTGGGGAACAGGTAGCCGGTCCTTCTGGTTTTCCCCTCTCCCAGCCCTCTGCCACTGGTTTTGTTGAGTCTTCTCGTCAGTGGCAGAGGGCCTGGGAGAGGCCAGTCATGCCCAAGTTTCTTCACTTAGGCTCGATCTTCCGTGATGGGATGAAGGCGGTTTTAGAAAGACTGGATAGTGGGTTCACTCAGGTGAAAACACTTTTCCAGGAAGTCCACAGATGCCTTGACTGCCTGGAAGCCGACCTTCAGAGACCGGCGCAACATTTTTTTCATCAATAGAGTGGAGAGTGTCGGAAAACCTACCGCCTAATCTCCAGCAGTTCTCTCCCTTCCAATGTGTCAATTCCTTCCAATTTGTATTCCACTCCTAATGTGTCCTCTTCCCCCAATGTTAGATCTGCTGCCAATATATCTGACCCAATCCTCCAATTAATTGCCACTTCCCCTTTAACCACTGCCCTAACCACTCTTAGCCATTCATGACAGCCCACCCCCCGGTCCACAATATCACACTATCGGGCAGACCCCGAAAGTAAACCTCATTTTTTTTATTTATTTATTTATTTATTTATGTTAAATTAACCCCTTCACTACCAAGGGTGGTTTGCACGTTAACTCCCAGGCCAATTTTTACAATTCTGACCACTGTCCCTTTATGAGGTCATAACTCTGAAACGCTTCCATGGATCCCGGTGATTCTGACATTGTTTTCTCGTGAAATATTGTACTTCATGTTAGTGGTAAAATTTCATTCAAATAACTTGCGTTTATTTGTGAAAAAAACGGAAATTTGGCGAAAATTTTGAAAATTTCGCAATTTTCCAACTTTGAATTTTTATGCCCTTAAATCACAGAGATACGGCACAAAAAAACTTAATAAATAACATTTCCCACATGTTTACTTTACATCAGCACAATTTTGGAACCAAAATTTTTTTCTGTTAGGAAGTTATAAGGGTTAAAAATTGACCAGCGATTTCTCATTTTTGCAACACCATTTTATTTTTAGGGACCACATCACATTTGAAGCCACTTTGAGGGGTCTATATGATAGAAAATACCCAAAAGTGACACCATTCTAAAAACTGCACCCCTTAAGGTGCTCAAAACCACATTCAAGAAGTTTATTAACCCTTTAGGTGCGTCACAGGAGTTTTTTGAATATTTAAAAAAAAAATGAACATTTAACTTTTTTTCACAAAAAAAATACTTCAGGTTCAATTTTTTTTATTTTACCAAGGGTAACAGGAGAAATTGGACTGCAAAAGTTAATGTGCAATTTGTCTTGAGTACGCTGATACCTGATATGTGGGGGGGAATCACTGTTTCGGCGCATGGCAGACCTCAGTAGGGAAGGAGCGCCGTTTGACTTTTTCAATGCAAAATTGGCTGGAATTCAGATTGGACGCCATGTCACGTTTGGAGAGCCCCTGATGTACCTAAACAGTGGAAACCCCTCCCAAGTGACCCCATTTTGGAAACTAGACCCCCCAAGGAACTTATCTAGATATGTGGTGAGAACTTTGAACCCACAAGGGCTTCACAGAAGTTTATAACGTACAGCGGTACAATTAAAAAATCATATTTTTTCCACAAAAATGATCTTTTCACCCCCAATTTTTATTTTTCCAAGGGTAACAGGACCCTAAAAGTTATTGTGCAATTTGTCCTGAGTACGCCGATACCCCATATGTGGGTGTAAATGACTATTTGGGCGCATAGCAGAGCTCGGAAGGGAAGCAGCGCCATTTGACGTTTTTGGCTAGAATTGAGATCGGACACCATGTCGCGATTGGAAAACCACTGATGTACCAAAACAGTGGAAACCCCCCACAAATGACACCATTTTGGAATCTAGACCCCCTCAAGGAACTTATCTAGATGTGTGGTGAGAACTTTGAACCCCCAAGGGCTTCACAGAAGTTTATAACATACAGCCGTACAATTACAAAATCATATTTTTTCCAGAAAAATGATCTTTTCACCCTCAATTCTTATTTTTCCAAGAGTAACAGGACCCTAAAAGATATTGTGCAATTTATCCTGAGTGCACTGATACCCCACATGTGGAGGTAAACCACTATTTGGGCGCATGGCAGAGCTCGGAAGGGAAGCAGCACCATGTGACGTTTTTGGCTGGAATTGAGATCGGACACCATGTCGCGTTTGGAAAGCCCCTGATGTACCAAAACAGTAGAAACCCCCCACAAATGACACCATTTTGGAAACTAGACCCCCCAAGGAACTTATCTAGATGTGTGGTGAGCACTTTGAACCCCCCCATTGCTTCACAGAAGTTTATAACGCCCGGCGTGAAAATAAAAAAATCATATTTTTTCCACAAACATCATCTTTTAGTCCCCATTTTTTTTATTTTCCCAAGGGTAACAGGAGAAATTGGACCCCAAAAGTTGTTGTTCAATTTGTCCTGAGTACGCTGGCACCCCATATGTGGGAGAAAACTACTGTATGGGGACACGTCGGGGCTCGGAAGGGAAGTAGTGACGTTTTGGAATGCAGACTTTGATGGCATGGTCTGCGGTGTCATGTTGCCTTTGGAGAGCCCCTAATGTACCTAAACAGTGGAAACCCCACACAAATGACCCCATTTTGGAAACTAGACCCCCTAAGGCACTTATCTAGATATGTGGTGAGCACTTTGAACCCCCAAGGGCTTCACAGAAGTTTATAACGCCTGGGCGTGAAAATAAAAACATTTTTTTCCGCAAAAATGATATTTTTGCCCCCAATTTTTTATTTTCCTAAGGGTAACAGGAGAAATTGGACCCCAAAAGTTGTTTTGTAATTTGTCCTGAGTAGGCTGATACCCCATATGTGGGGGTAAAACACTGTTTGGGCGCATGGCAGAGCTTGGAAGGGAAGGAGAACCATTTGACTTTTTCAATGCAGAATTGGCTGGAATTGAGATCAGACGCCATGTTGCATTTGGAGAGCACCTGATATGCCCAAACAGTGGAAACCCCCCAATTATAACTCCAACCCTAACCCCAACACACCCCTAACCCTAACCTGAGCCCTAACCCTAGCCCCAACCCTAGCCCTAACCCTAATATCGATAAGAGAGAAAAGCAGTGTGTATAGGAGTCATGATCACCCAAAATGGACTCTGGGTGTTTCGATTTTTGGCCTCTTTTAGGCCTTTTTTAATTGGTTTTAACACTTTGTGTGTTCAGATTTGTGTGCTTTTGTACAATAAAAATTTATAATCTTATATTGATTGCTTTGATTGAATTTAATTTTGGGTGATCATGACTCCTATACACACTGCTTTTCTCTCTTATTGATATTTGATATTGTGTGTTGTCATGGATCCCCTTTAAATATCCTGGGGTGCCCTCAAATCTTTTTCTACAACGAGGTTTACTTGGAGAAATTCTTCTCATTTTCTCCCTTTCTTGAGTGTTGGCACACAGTATATTCATTTGTTATTTACTATGGATATTGAGGTCAGGGAGGCGGCTTGGCTTAATCAAGTTTCTGGTATTTTTGGTTCACATACAAGCAAGGAACCAGTTGACAACTCTTTCCAAAAACTGTCCTCTGATATTACTCATTCTCAGAGGGCAGTGGTTCAAACATGGTGGAATGTAAAGAGCTTAGAGGAATATCTTAAGTTGGGCTTGGTGCCAAGAGGATTAAGGGTTCAAATATTTCCTGCATGGGAGGTTGACCCTGAATTCAAGCAGACGTGGGAGATGGGTCTTTCTAAATGCTCTACGATTATTATCAACATGCTTATTGAGCATGATAAGACACATTTGGTTCAACTTAAAGATAAAATTAGAATTCTTGAAGATAGGTTAAAAACTTTTGATAGGGAATCATTAGTGATCCCTTTTCAAAATAGATTAAAGGAAATTCTGGATAAATTTGAAAAGGAAATTATACGGGGGAAAAAAATCTAAATTTATCAGAGATAAAATGGACTATGAAGAAAAGAGGACATATAGGTGGACACACACTGGCAACCGTAGATCAACCAAAATCACCAGTGTACAATCAAAACTTACAGATCTGGGCTCATCATCCCAAGATACACCTTCTAGCGATTTTTTGTCCTCGGATACAGACCAGGAAAACCCACCAGGAGGGGCAAGCGGCGGCATAAGTCCATTAAATCAAAGAAAACGACATCGCCGTTACAAAGTTTGGTCGCCAACTTACAAGAGGGAAACCAGGCAGAATCGGAGACGTTATTAACTACTCCCTCATCAGGTAATTTACAGATCATTAATCTCTCATCATATCCGTTATCAGAACAGGAGTCTCAGCTTCTGTCCAAGGGACTATCATTTTCTCCTATGAAAGTGTTGGACAAGTTTGAACTTACCAAAGATGTCTACCTTTTTTGCAGACAAGTGACCTTTAAATCACTGTGTCATCAGCCTTCAGTTATTGATACCCTGCCTCAGGAGGATAGACAAGTTTTCCGAGATCTTCTTGATTTACTTACCGAGAATGATCGAGGATCAGGTAAGAGGAGGGAGTTTACACAGAGGACGCCATCACAAGCAACACCTTCCTTGTCCCTTTTCCCTGCTGTTGAGATGTTCTATAAAACTACTTGTCGGGATATTCAGAGTTTAAGGGTTGATGTTCATAAGGGGGATAATTTGAGTATGGTGGATAAAACAATTTTGAGGAACTTGCGTGATAATAAATCTTTCGTCATCAAGGAGGCAGATAAGGGGGGAAATGTTGTCCTCTGGCCAGTGAATATGTATATCAAGGAAGCACAGAGACAACTACGTAATGTGTCTTGTTATAGGATTTTGCCCACTGATCCAACGGAGGTCTTTAAATCTAAAATTGATGGATTGTTCCAACGAGCATTTAGTTTGGGCATCATCAACAAAAAGGAGCGTGATTTCTTGGTCACAAAGTATCCTGTAGTGCCCACTTTTTATATGCTCCCTAAGGTCCACAAATCCATGGAGGAGCCACCGGGACGGCCCATCGTCTCGGGCATTGGGAGTCTTTTTGAACATCCCTGTATGTACTTGGAATTTTATTTACAGCCTTTTGTTTTTTCTTTAGGCTCCTACGTCAGGGATTCATCTTATTTGGTTAACCAACTGGATGATTTTGTAATCCAGGAAGACACTCTAATGGTAACCATGGACGTAGAATCTCTTTACACCAGTATTGAGCATTCATTGGGCCTACAGGCTGTTTCTTTCTTTCTGGACTCAAAAACTACAGGTGACCGACAACATGACTCTTTTATTCTTGATCTTCTGAAATTTGTGCTGGAGAACCATTACTTTGTTTTTGACCGTACTTTTTATAAACAAATCTCTGGCACCGCAATGGGTGCCAGGTGTGCGCCATCTTACGCCAACCTATTTTTAGGTTGGTGGGAAGAGACATATGTACGTTCTTTGGCTTCATTTCGGAAATATGTTATACGATGGTATCGCTATATCGATGATGTGCTCTTTTTCTGGTCTGGATCCCGTGCAGATTGTGATTTATTTATTGAGAATTTAAATCATAATATATGGAATATTTCTCTTACTTCTAGTATCTCGTTGGAGACCGTTGATTTTCTGGACTTACGGATCACGAAGAAAGATGGTAACGTCTGCACATCGCTTTTTCGAAAAACAACTGCCTCTAATAGCTTACTACATTACAGAAGCTTTCATCCACCTCATGTCCGTAATGGGATACCACGAGGACAATTTCATCGTATTAAACGTAATTGCAGTGAACCTGAGTCCTTTCGCATGGAAGCGAGATCTTTGACATCGCGCTTTAAAGAGAGGGGTTACCCCAAGCATGTTATTTCACAAGCATTTCAGAATATAGAGAAGAAGGAACGTAGCGAATTGCTACGGCCAAGACCTAAGAAGGATTTTACCACCACGAACATTATTACGCCTTACAACAATCACTGGACAGAAGTGCGTGATATTCTGTCCAGGAATTGGAATATCTTATTGAGTGAGCCCAGGGTACTACCCTTTGTTGGTGAACGACCTGGACTTGTTGCTAAACGTGCAAGGAACTTTAAGGACACTCTATGCTCAAGTCACTTTAAGCGCCCAACCCAGTCTTTGGGAAGGGGTTTTAGACTTATTGGTACTTATCCTTGTGGAGGTTGTACCGTGTGTCCCTATATGGTGGCTAGTGACAACATTGCTTCTTCAGCTCCAGCTATCCCTATTAAAACCCACTGTTATGCTAATTGTCGTACAAAAAATGTTGTTTACATTCTTGTTTGTAGTTGTCCAAAGGTGTATGTGGGGCAAACGGGTCAGGAATTGCGCCGACGTATACAGCATCATGTCTCAAGTATAACATGTGCGAAAAAGGATAAGGCTTTGGGCAAACCTATAACATCCGTGGCTAATCATTTTCTCACATTACATAATGGTAACCCTGGGTATCTACGGGTCATCTTTGTTGAGAAGGTTGAAAGTACTATTAGAGGTGGAACATGCACTGATGAGCTATTAAGAAGGGAATCAAGGTGGATTTTCAAACTAGATAGTTTAGCCCCCAAGGGGCTCAATGAGGAGTTGCTATTTACTGGTTTCTACAAGAAGTAATGAATGAGTATACATGTATATAAAAAATAGAAAAAATATTTCAGCCCTAGGTTCATCATTGTTTTTGGAGTTATACACTTTCATCTAAGATATGTCATTGGAGAAAGGAATGCAGTATTCCCTTTCAAGTTTTTGGGGCTTTAGGGTAGGTTATCATCTATAGGGCCCTGTAGAGACTTACCTTTTTTGCTCTGATTGCTCTGAGAGCAATATATACACAAATTTAGGTTTAAGTTTTTATATACATTTTCATCTGTGCTAGACCTATAGTAACTCTGGGTTTATTCACTATGCAACCTTCTTGGTTTGCTCACAATGTTTTTTTCACTGTGCATGTTTCGTCTCTTTTCATGATGGATCTGTTTATTACACTATATTTGTTACTGCGCATGAGCGGTTATCGGCCTATTCTCTGCCGTCTCTATGGGGATATTTGTGGCGGCGCCTTTGTTTCTATCTAACCGCGCATGCTCTATTGCTCTGACTGTATTGAAAGCTACCGCGCACGCGCGGATACTTATCTGTTTTTTGCCGTCTCCATGGAGGCACCCGTGGCGGCGTCCTGTTGTTATGTAGCCGCGCATGCGCGGCTGCTACTTCCGGACGCCGTCGCTTCGGGTGCTTGGCTGACACTTGTAAGCAATCATGCTTTATTTTCTCATATATTTATAAGCGTGCTATCTGGATATCAGTCCATTCTCCCCTGAGGAAGCCACGCTTTCAGTGGCGATACGCGTGGGGTTGTCTCCACATTACACCCATATGCTGGCTGCAGGTTTAACCCATTGTCACTCTATTGTGAGGTAGTATCATCATGCTTTTGATTGCTATATTCCAGCCTCATTCTTTGTGCCTAACCAGAGGTTTTTTTGATACATTTTCCTCTGTTTTTCAGGTCATCTTTTGATTTTATCAAAAATATTTCATGATCTTATTGGATATTAATCCAAACATAGACCGCAGTAGATCTTAGGCCGCCAGTGTAGGATTGTTCATTTTTCCTCTCATGCATTTTTTCTTTGCATATTATTGGGAGATAACAGACTACTTATTACTTCCTATACTGGGGTCTTGTTGCTTGCACATATTTATATGTATATTGGTTGCCAAATGTATGTTGGTTGTATATACATTGTGATATCATCTTTGGGTATCTTACCTGCTTATATTCATGTTACAAATCATTTCTTTGATTGATAATATCTGCCAGCTTGGTGTACATGTGTTTATAAGGGTCTTAACATGGACTCTGGGTGTTTCGATTTTTGGCCTCTTTTAGGCCTTTTTTAATTGGTTTTAACACTTTGTGTGTTCAGATTTGTGTGCTTTTGTACAATAAAAATTTATAATCTTATATTGATTGCTTTGATTGAATTTAATTTTGGGTGATCATGACTCCTATACACACTGCTTTTCTCTCTTATTGATATTTGATATTGTGTGTTGTCATGGATCCCCTTTAAATATCCTGGGGTGCCCTCAAATCTTTTTCTACAACGAGCCCTAACCCTAATGGGAAAATGGAAATAAATACATTTTCTTTTAGTTTTATTATTTTTCCCTAACTAAGGGGGTGATAACGGGGGGTTTGATTTACTATTTATGTTGGTTTTTATGTTTGGCGGCTGTCGCACCCTAAAAGACGCTTTTTATTGTAAAAATAGTTTTGCATCACCACATATTGAGAGCTATAATTTTTCCGTATTTTGACCCACCGAGTCAGGTCTTATTTTTTGTGGGACAAGTTGACGTTTTCACTGGTACCATTTTCAGGCACGTGACATTTTTTGATCACTTTTTATTCCGATTTTTGGGACGCAGAATGAACAAAAACCGGCGTTTCATGAATTTCTTTTGAGGGGGTGCGTTTACACCGTTCCGCGTGCGGTAAAATTGATAAAGCGTTTTTATTCTTCGGGTCGGTACGGTTACAGCGATACCTCATTTAGGTCGTTTTTTTATGTTTTGTCGGTTTTTTGCAATGAAAACAATTTTATATAAAAAATAACTATTTTTGCATTGCTTTATTCTGCGAGCTATAACTTTATTTTTTCGCTGATGATGCTGTGTGGCAGCTCGTTTTTTGTGGGACAAGATGACGTTTTCAGCGGTACCATGGATATTTCTATGCGTCTTTTTGATCGCGCGTTATTGCACTTTTTGTTCGGTGGTATGATAATAAATCATTATTTTTTGCTTCGTTTTTTACTGTTATTTTTTAAGGGGTTCTCTAAAGGGGTTAACTAATGGGACAGTTTTATAGGGCGGGTCGCTACGGACGCGGCGATACCAAATATGTGTAGTTTTATTGTTTTATTTTTTTTTTATTTTGAAAAATGGATTTATTGGGGAATTTTTTTTTTTTACTAATTTATTTAGCGATTTTTTTTAAATTATTTTTAACACTTTTTTTTTTTTTTTTTACGTTTATTACCTTGTCCCAGGTGGGACATCACTGTCCTGTGACAGATTGCTGATCTGTCACATCACAGATCACTGTGACAGATCAGCAATCTGTCACAGGCAGTTCTGCAGACTTCCTCATGCCTGCGCTTTGCAGGCAGTGAGGAAGTCAGCTCCCTACAGGCCCACGAAGGCCCCCGTCACCATCTTGGATCCGGGAGTCTGTAGGGAAAGAGACCCCCGCAGCAGCGCTGCACATTGCGCTGCTGTGGGGGGCTCAGGGAAGCACGGAGGGAGCCCCCTCCCTGCCGATGCTTCCCTTTAACCCCCGGTACACCGCAATCGCGTTTGATCACGGTGTACAAGGGGTTAACGTGTCGGGGGCGGTCCGTGACCGCCCCTGACACATTGTGCCGGGTGTCAGCTGTGATAATTAGCTGACATCTGGCCGCGATCAGCGGCGCTCACCACGTGGGCGCCGCTGATCGCTGTGACGTAATATTCCGTCCATGGTAATTAGGTCCAGGGTCACATGTACAGAATATTACGTCCATTGTAGGTAAGGGGTTAAACATTGTTTTTATTTTTGTTAATAAAAATTCTTTTTTTTTCACAATCCCAGTCTCCCTGCTTTTTCTTTATCTCTTTATTTAAACGTGTGTATTGTTGAGTGAAGTATTAACGGGTGTTACAGTCAAGGTGTT
This sequence comes from Dendrobates tinctorius, assembly GCF_039654945.1. Classification (NCBI taxonomy): domain Eukaryota; kingdom Metazoa; phylum Chordata; class Amphibia; order Anura; family Dendrobatidae; genus Dendrobates; species Dendrobates tinctorius. The sequence continues at coordinate 1,030,928 of NW_027361797.1, forward strand.
TAGTATTAAAGTTACAGTCAAGGTGTTAGTATTAAAGTCAGCAAACATTACAGGTACATTTTACTTATGATCGGCTTAAACCATTGTGTCTTGTCATGCAACACGTCTGATATCTGAAACAAAGTAGGCAGCAAATTTATCCCTCATTTAGGCAACTTCCACTGTAGTCCTCAAAGGGTGATCTTGGTAACCCTGCAATGTGGTAGTAACAAATTCTCAAGTTCAAAGTGGTATCGCTCTTTCACCAGGATGTAATTGTGCCGAACAACACACGCTTTCTTAACCTTATCAATTGTCTCAATTTTTAGATTGATGGCTGTTCTCAAAATATGCCATTTAGATACCAGTAATTGAAAGGCACACTACACAGTTCTTTGTGCCCTTGTCAGTCGGTAGTTGTAAATCCTTTTGTTGTGATTCAAGTCTCAACTTGAGTACGGTTTTATGAGGTTGGCACACATTTGAAACACCTCATCCCCAACCACAACAAACGGCATTGGCGGTCCTTCAGTGTTCGGGAGAGATCGTGGTTGTGGAAAATTGAAATTATTCCCATACAAATGTTGGCCCATGTCAGAGTTTTTTAAAGTCTGTGAGTAATTTCCTCGTTCAAATGAACCAATGTCCACGATGACAAATCGACAGTCAGCATCTGCAATCACCATAAGAACAATCAAAAAGTATTTTTTGTAATTGAAATACTCGGATCCACTTCCAGCAGGTTTCATAATCCGAATGTGTTTGCCATCCACAGCCCCCAAACAGTTAAGAAAATTACAAATGTCCTGGAATTTTGCAGCATTTTCCAGATAGAGTTCAATTGTGGGTTGGGGGAGGAATTCTTCGTGCAGAACGTCACATAAAGTATGGCAGGTGTCTCCAACAATCCCAGAAATCGTGGACACTCCAATCCGGAATTGAATATGTAGAGATGATAATGCCTCTCCGATAGCCAGGAAACTGCGCCAAACAGAAAATGGGAAAAAAAATCAGTACATGGCTTTTTGAACAATCATATTAATGACAGGTGTTTCTTTTTCAAAATTACGTACCTCAGGGTCACTAACAGACATTCCTCAGCAGGAATTGCTCGACGTTGCTGTGTGTCCTGCCTGGTGATGGATCCTCAGACACGTAGCAGCTAGTCATGGAAGCTCTGTTCCGACATTCTTGTGTACTCAAAAATCTTCTCAAGGTTTTCGTCCAGCTCTGTGTACAACAAGTGGTAGGCTCCACGGCTCTCTCGGACTTCAACAATGGGGTGCTGCCAATAGCGACGACGACGTCTTCTCCGTCTTTCTCTTCTTTCTTCTTCACAAGCCACAGCAAAGGCAACAGCCAATTTCAATGACAAATCAAGATTAAGAATAAAGCTCTCCATGCTAAGATCCATCTTGCAAATTTATACTGCAGCAAAAGATGAGGATTTCATCAGTGCAGTGTGTCTTGTTCTGCCTTCATACACATTGACACGGTGTGCAATCTAGCATACAGCATAAACCACATTCTATCTTCCAAAATAAGCAGACTGTTCTCTTTAGTCTAACTTGTTTATTGGTGAAGAGTATAGAACATGCGGAAAAACTATAAAGAAGACAAACGACATGGGTAAGTATTGGGCAGATGATCACACAGCTAACACAATTACAGAAAGTATTCAGTGTGATGCAAACCTTACATAGAAACACACAGGTGTCTAATTACATCTGCTAAGCTCTGGGTGCCATACAGTTAATAACATATCTAAACAAAACTGCATTGTAAGAAAGATATTAATCTTACCAGATATGCTTTACCCAGATAACGAACTCAAGTAGGGTAGTTAACAGGAGGACAGATAAACACGTATGGCCTTATGAAATACACAGAATAAAATGGCATCTTCTTTATCCCAGAATACACTGCTTCATTCCCACAATGCATTGCTTCAATCCCAGGTGCAACAATTCTGTTAAAGACACAGACTGTAAATGCTATTTAAGACACAGCTATAAATTCAGCCACCACTAGGTGGTGCTAACTAAACCAGCACATAATGCAAACATATTTGCCCTATGTTCAGAGGGCAGAACAGTCTATACAGGGTGGGTCATGTATATACAGAATGGGCAAAACAAAAATTGGAACAGTACCCTCAGTTTAAACAGAACATTATGTTCAGTGATAAGGCAAACTTTTTTGGGTGTGTCATTCATATGGATACACTTAAATAAAATGGGAATGGTGACAGTTTTCTTGTGTAGGATGTCTTGCATTGAAATATGCTGCAATAACCCGGGTACTGCGTTCACCAAACATCAACACAATTTCTATCCGCTCCTCAGGCGCTAACCTCTGCGACATGTCATTGGCTGTAAACAAAGAGAAACTTGTAAATAACTCATGAAAGAATAAAGTTACGTTAAAACCAAGCATACCATTGTTTTTCTTGTGAAATTCTCAATAACTTTGATGTGTCACATGACCCTCTTCCCATTGGAAAAAATAAAGTTGAATCCAAAATGGCCGACTTAAAAATGGCCGTCATGGTCACCACCCATCTTGAAAAGTTTTCCACCTCCCATATACTAATGTGCCACAAACAGGAAGTTGATATCACCAACCATTTCCATTTTATTTAGGTGTATCCCTACACATGGCCCACCCTGTACATGGCCCACCCTGTATATAGAAATCCCATGAGACACGCCTATTGGGTGTCTGGTGTCAAGGAAATTCTACTGGAAAAGCATTGGAAATATCGAACACATGCGCATAAACAATGCAAACGCATACAAACGCAGCTTTTTTTGTTATGCGTAACATGATGCAGATAAAAAAATGCTGCGTAAACATGCATTTGCATGCGTTTTTGCATGTGGATGATACGCTGCGCACAGAAATGCTAATGTGAACCTAGCCTTAAAGAGTTATTAGGCCATTCCAGGACCGGGTTTTACGAGCAGTCATAAGAGATGGGTGGGAATGACTGCTCACATATATCAACCCCAGGGCCGTGGTTTGGCAGATAAAATGTAGACCGAGTGTCTCATTCAGTGTCTGGATCTGGAGATGTGTGGATCTCCTGTGTGTTGGTCTGTGCTAAGGCCTAAGGAACCGGACACTATCCTGAGGTGGCGGAATCACTATATGTTGTATGAACTATTTACTTTGTGTTTTCTCTTTGTGCAGGAAATGGCTGTTCTTTTGTTTGCTATCCTGAGAGGTTTATAAAGTTCAAATAAACTTGTCTGGACATTTCAGCAATGCCGCTTCCTGTGCCCACCTCAACCGCAGCGGAGTACAAATCTCGACAATATATAGGACACCATTAGATTGCCAATTTCAGGGCTTTAAACATATCAATGCTTATGTCTACCATGCTGAATTAGGCTTCTTTCACACGTCTGTGTCTCCACTACGTGTGGTGACAATCTTCACACGTACCCAGTGGCGTATCCAGGGGGGGCAGCCGGGGCAGTTGCCCCGGGCGCAGGCAGCAGGGGGGCGCAGTCGGGCCGCCCGGCCGCCTAATGCAGCGGTCGGCAATGTCTCTCCCCCGGCGGCTGCGTTCTGCCGCCCCCCCGGCCTGAGAGTCGGCGGTTCTCTGTGTCGGCTGTCAAGCTGACAGCCGACGCAGAGAAGGACGCCGCGCCGACTCCCAGGCAGCAATTGTACTGGCGTCTATACAGACGCCAGTACAGCTCTGACCGCCGGGTCAGAGCGACGTCAGCAGAGTGATCAGGTCATGTGATCACGCTGCTGACGTCACTCCCCGGCGCCCAGAGAGAATCCTGGTGGTAAGTGTGCTCCACTGTGGAGCTGAAGAACCACCGAAGATGGGAGATGGGGGGGTGTTCATGAGTGGAGATGGGGGGGATTTGTAGAGGGGATGGGTGTTAATGTGTGGGGGCGTTAATGAATGGGAATAAGGGTTAATGTGTGGGGGGTTAATGAGTGGGGATGGGGGTTAATGTGTGGGGGGGTTAATGTGTGGGGGCGTTAATGAGTGGGAATAAGGGTTAATGTGTGGGGGGTTAATGGATGGGGGTTAATGTGTGGGGGCATCAATGAGTGGGGATGGGGGTTAATGTGTGTGGGGGTTAATGAGTGGGGATTGGGGTTAATGTGTGTGGGGGTTAATGAGTGGTGATGGGGGTTAATGAGTGGGGATGGGGTTAATGTGTGGGGGGATTTGGAGTGGGGATGGGGGGATTTAATGTGTGGGGAGATTTGAGGACACAAAATGAAGAGTATGTATGAGGAAACAGTATGGGGGATTGGTGCTGACACAGTATGATGGGTGCAGACAGTATGGGGAGCGAATGGGTTAATGTAAGTGGACACAGTATGGGGAGTGAGGGTGATGGGATGTATGTGGACACAGTATGGGGAGTCGGGGATATGTGTGAGCAGACAGTATAGACAGTGAGGGGGTAAATATATGAGGAGACAGTATGGTGAACAGGTGGGATGTTAGGAGACAGTATGAGGAAGGAGGGGAATAGTGAGAGGCCACAGTATATTGCAGACATTTTTATTCAGGAGCATTATAATGACACTTCTATCTTTAAGGGCGTCGTGTGGAGAGTTGCTGCAGAAGACCGGAGAAGATGGAAGTCTACAGAGACGGCTGTGGATGAGAAAACTCATCATGGGGTCTGGACAAGAAGAAGAAAAGGAGAACGACTGCAGAGACGACGTCATCTATAAGGTACCTGGGTGTAAATGTTATTTGTGACACTGACTTATTCTCATGGTTTTATTTATATTAGGAACATTACAGGGGTTGTCCAGGTCGGTGATCAGACTGCAGACATTCTATGTGACTGCAGACTTCTGAATTCTCACAGTGCTCACTGAACGCTGTCAGGATTCTCTCGTGCCGGTAATTTACATACGTACGGTCACATGCTGACTAGACGTGTGTGGCCTCACTCAATGAAAATGAACAGAGCGAGGCCGGGCACGTTTAGTCGGAGTGTGGCCAGAAGTATACAAATCACATATTTGTGCTGACATGATTGTACATCGGCAAGGGAGAATCCTAAAAGTGTGCAGTGCATTCGTTGTGAGAATTCAGAAGCTGCAATGTCAGGATTCAGCTCTGCAGGTTCCAGTGTCATCACATGGACACTTCACTCATATGCGATTTTCATACTTGGTCATGTGACAGCGAGCCTCTCTTCCTGCTTCTCTCAGTTTTTTACTGAACATTGAGAGCATTAGGGAGAGCAGCTCGTGGGTACATGGCTAAGTGTGCAAGTCGCATATGTACTTGGGGGGGGGGGGCGCTGAACCGAATTCTTGCCCCGGGTGCCAGAAAGCCTAGATACGCCTCTGCACGTACCGGAGACACTTACACATGTTGCCCCAATCAAGTGAATGAGTCTGTGTCAGTGTGGCTCCATGGACTGTGTGTCTGTGGGCAACATTCACTGACATGTCCATTTTTAACAGCAGCACGGGCCGTAAAACATCCAACACATGCATACACGGATGATACACATGGATGTCATCCGTGTGACACGTACAGGCACCTGAGAAGCAGCGGTACAGTAAGCGCTGTTCCCCTGCACCGGGTGCTGAAGACCGCTCTCATCATTCTCCCCTGCTCTGTCCATGATCAGTGTGAGCAGCGGAGTTATATTCAACTGATAACAGTGACAGCAGGTAACGGCTGATGGGGCTATTACTCCCATCAGCCTACACCTGTTGCTGCTGGTAACAGTAAGAGCAGACAGATGGGAGTAGTCATAAGCCAGTGCATGTGCTATAAATAAATAAATCCGGTATGGGTTCCCCTGTATTTTCTATAACCAGCCAGGCAAAACTGACAGCTGGGGGCTGCAACCCTCAGCTGTCAGCATTAGCAAGACTGGTTATCAAGAATAGAGTTGTCCCTCTATGGTCCCTTCCATTTTTGAAACCAGCCTTGCTAAAGCAGACAGCTGGGGGTTGGTATTCTCACACTGGTATGGGGTCATGTATATTGACCCCCCCAACCTAATAACAGCAGCCCACAGCCGCCCAGAAAAAGCAAATCTATTAGATACACCAATTCAATTGCTCGGCTGTTCCCACTTGCCCTGTAGTCGTGGCAAGTGGGGTTCATATTTGTGGGCTTGATGTCACCTTTGTATTATCTGGTGACATCAAGCCCATGGGATAGTAATTGAGACCCATCCATTACTAATTATCGAAAAAGAAAAAATGTGGCACTCACCATGTTGAAGCTGATTATTCAGTCCATTATTTCACCATTAGTGGTTTGGACATGAAGAGTGGACGTGCAGGTTCAAAGAGGTGTGCGGGGAGAGATGTCCATCTTCTCTCATCCCGCAAGCCTTTTTGAACCTGCATATCCACTTTTCATGTCCAAACCACAAATGGTGAAATCTTCTCTCTCCCCGCATGCCTCTTTGAACCTGCATATCCACTTTTCATGTCCAAACCACAAATGGTGAAATAAAGGATTAAATATTCAGCTTCAACGTGGTGAGTGCCTCATTTTTTCTTCTTCTATAATAAATTTACATGTTCATGCTGAGCACCGCAAAACAATTGATAAATGCTGCTGTACCTCAGATCATTTAAAGGGATATACACCTATAATTGTGAATTGGGATTTCCACTGGTGCCTTTTGACATTTTCTTTGTATTAAAGACCGTCCATTATTAATTATATATGGTAAATAAAGACACAGCCAGTATAATCTTTTATATTTGAAATAAAACAAAACACGCTTTTCCATTTTTATTTAAAAATAACAAACACAGTTATACTCACCTAACGCCTAATTCCACTGAATCCCTTGTCTCCTGTAATAAAACAAAAATAAAAAAAACAACTATATCCCTCACCTATCACAAATTACCTCTCTGAGTGCAAAAGAGCAAAACGAGGTCAATAGTATTTTTAAACAAACATATCATTTTATTAAATACATCAAACAAGATTAATATATCAGTTCAGAGTATCGCAAACCAAGCAGGAATATAGGGGAATTCTACCAGGATATAGCAAAATAAGAGCGATCTATGGTTTATGCACCAAAAGGTAAAAATGGCAAGTAAAGCACAAAATATAGTAAGCAGCTATAAGACCAGTTTAGATGCACCTATTGCTTAGGCTATGGTTATTTCACAGAGAACATCATATACCAGTGTAAGGGAGTCTCAGTATAATAAATCACTTTAATTTGCTAGAGTGCTTGTAGTGCAAATTGATAATAGATTAAAGGGTAAAGTGCATGTGCTTTGCTATCGACATAGCAGGATAACAGCAATCTATGGATTATGTACCAGGTGGTACCATGGCAAACAATGCACCAAAAATTAGCAAGTAGTTGTAAGATCAGTTTAAATGCAGTTTAAATGCACCTATTGCTTAGGCTGGTTTCACATTAGCGTTTTTGTTGTGCAGCACATTGTGCGCGTCCATGTTTAACATGGCGCGCACATGGGCTAGCGTTCACACGTGTTTGTATGCGTTTTTGTGCGCATGCGTTTTTCCAAGGTGTGCCCCTAGGCGCGTCAGACGCAACCTGTTGCAGTTTTAGGTCCGTTCAACGGAGTAAAAAAAAACACATGCGCACGGAATGTGACAAAATAACGCTTACAGTCTATGGGAACGCAGGTGTGTGCATGGACATGCGCACACCTGCATTTGAAAACGCATGCATTTTAAGAGTTAACATGGCTAGAAACTGGTTAAAACGCATGAGCTTAAAAAACTCAAATGCATGCAAAACGCATGATGCGTTTTTTGCATGCGTTTCTATTGCACACGAAGCGCTGCGCTAAAAAACACTAATGTGAAAGTAGCCTTAGACTTCAGTTATCCCACTGATAACATAATATGCCAGTGCAAGGGAGCCTCAGTACAATAGAATGTTGTAAAGTGCAAGAGTGCCTGTAGTGCAAATCACCAGTTGGCTCAAGGGTAAAGTGCATGTGCTTTGCTATAACTTCCATGGTAGTAGAGACCTGGACCCCAGCCTGCGGCCCCTACGTGCGTTTCACAGTGTCTTCATCAGGAGGCGTGGCCTAAAGCCGTGATTGTGGGTTTCCCTCCCAGGGCTGCGGGGTACTCGGTACCGGGCCGGTGTCAAGGGGATGTGTCACAGCAGCGATGACCCGGTCCGTGTCCCTGGGCGCCCAATTAAATGGCGGTGCATGTAATAGTTTATATGAATAGTTTGTGACGCCACCTGTGGTGTTCGGCAAATGAGATGTTAGGCCGACACTGCATGCAGATCCTCTGGGGCTGGTGATGTGTTGCAGCCTAGATGGTGTAGCTCCCCACAGGTGAAGCTGTAGCCCCAGGGCAGTGTAGATGTGGAATTAGAGGAGAGGCATGAGCGGAGTAGATGCTGGTACCCAGATGTAGCGGTGCTGGATGTGTTGGCGCAAGAATGAATGGAAGACACCAAGCCTTGCAGTTCCAAAGCTTTACTCACAGTCTGTAGTGCACACAGGTGCCTGCCTTCGTGCCATGTCCTCCGGGTCAGGGACTCAGTCAACCTCCAGGCAAGATAGGACTCTCCCTTCCAACACTCCGCCAACATGTGCCTTTCTGAACGTCTCCTCTATAGCGCCTTTAAGTGTGAAGATCTAGTACTGAGTTACACTGGAGTTCCTCCTGACAGATGTTCCCAAGAACCTTACTTGTACGGCAGACAGCTGTAACCTGCTTCTGGGACTCTCTACTCCTGGGTCCCGACTCTCTATCCGTGTTGCTGTTGTGCCCCAAGTCTTAGATGGGAGTAGTGCAATTACAGCCTACTACTCCACCGGTGTCTGCTGCAGAACCATTAGTGTCCATACAACCTCAGGGAGCGGGCCTCAGCCTTGCGCTTAGAACCTATAGGCAGGGTCCTCTCCTAACCCACGTCCTCTCTGTTCTCTTTACTCCTTCGTTCCGTACTTGTCTTTCTTTCTTATGGAATCTTAGGTTTCAGTTCTACGTCTTTCTCCTTCTCTTCCTTTCCCTGTGCCAGCTGGCTCAGATCACTGAGGCAGCTGCAGCACTCCTTCCTCCAGCCCTCTTCCAGGGATCTCCTTCCTCTCTGACCTCCCATCAGACTGACTTCCCGTCAGCCTAACTTGCTGACTGACCTGTAATCCTAAACATCCCCACTCTTTTATGTATCTTAACTCCACCCACCTCCCAGCGCATCCAGTGTTCCAAGCAGGGAACCACCAAAGGTGCTCTGCTACTCTCTAAGCATGGAGCCGCAATGTGGTTGTGCTGCACTAACCTGTTGTGTGGGATGCGAGTGTTGGAGTGTGGTCAGGAGTTCCCACCTTACCTGGATGGTGGGGCACAACACCTTAGAAGAAGGTGCAGTACCTCTGTGGCGACTGAGCCTCAGGGGCGCCACATACCCCCCCCGTTAAACACAGCACGTCTGCGGGCTGTAAGGTAAACAAAGATGACAATACAGGAACATGCAAAATTTTGCAATGCTGAACAAGCATTTCTTATACTAAACTTCCTAAAATAGGAGGTATTCATCCTTGAACGTTACCAACAATTCTTAATGAACTATCTAAGTCAAAAGTGCAATTCTTCATACTATACGTAATTCAAAGTGCTATTATCTGTCACTCCCTATTACTTCAGTATTCTTCATTAACACATCTCTTTTCTGTTACTCTAGTGCACATTTCTTACTTTCCTTCATCTCTGCACCTACATTTTTCAATTCTTTATTCTTTATTCAATTCTCTTATCTCTGTATCAAAACATTCCTAATACTCTGTAAAAGCCATTTCTCAATTACTAATACTCTTATAAAACACATTATCAAATATTTCACAGTAAAACATTCAATAATTCTTGTAAATGCTGGACACTGCTCCAAGCCGGGTTTTCTTGCAGTGTCCTTTGATTGGAGTCAGGCTCCAAATGAGGTAGACATCAGCTTCGAAAAGTGTCCTATGCAAAACCAAGAGAGAGCACCTAAAGAGGCGCAAACTATTTACAATGAAAGTTTGTGATGCATTCCAAGTTCATGATCACTGAAGTTCAATTTCAGAAAAATGCTTCCAATCAAAAACCAGGCAACAAAAGTGCAAGCAGAAAAAACATGATAAACGAAAAGAAGGCACAACGGTGCAAACAAAACCCTCCTGGGTAACAAGATTTACAAATTATTAGTAGTGGTCCCCTCCTGGGGTTCTGGAAGCTGCCGAACGAGAACGGGTACCAGATGTATTGTCTTCATCCTGTGGTGGGTTGCTTGCCAATTGCAGGTATTGGAGCTGTGGTAAAGGGAACCCATGATGTATCTCGATGCCCATCAACTGCTCCTCCGCGATGGGTGGCTCCGTTGCTCTGGTGCGTGGTCTAGCACCGAGGGATGCCGCAGCTTGTCGGTGCTGATAGGCAACTACATGAGGGTTTGGCAGCCAAGGGATCCCAAGGTCACTATCCCAGAGTGACCTAGACTCCTCTATTCCCCGGAGATGTCGAATCGTGCGTGCCTGTTCTAGCCGTACCCTCCTCAGTAGGGATCTCCTCCACCTCCCCATCTCTGACAGTCCAGTGCCCCCAGCTTACTCTTCCAACTTCCCCATTTCCAGTTCCCGCAAACCAGCCTCTGACAATGTGAAGTCGGGGGGTAACCCGTTAGGAGGGCCGGGGTATATACCTGGTGCCTCCCGGCAGTGCGGTCTCTGCTCTGGTGCAGGCATGGTGGCAGTGGACGCTGTTCGGGGGAACACCGGTGTTGGTGGTGGAGCTAATGGCAGCTCCGGGTCTGTGGGGGTCTCTGTAGGGACCTGCGCAGCCGCGCCAAGTCCAGGTGGGAGCTCCTCTTCCTCCGCTTCAGCTCCCCGTGCTGTGTACAACTCCTCCAGTAGTGGTGACAGAGAAGGAGCAAGGTGCGCTGCCGGTGGCATGGCAGGGGTTGCGGACTCCACAGGGTCTGCCTGGAAGAGGTCCAGTGCAGCAGCGGCGGGTACCAGTATGGCGGGTACCGCAGGTGTAGGCCCCTCCTGGGCGCGCTGCAGATTCAATGTCCTTAGCGCTTCCTGCCTCAGTTGCAGGCGGCGCATCAGCTGGGTGATTTCGTCCTCCAGCTGCTGGCGGCTCATCTCGGAGACGGGGTCGGAGCCTTCAGCCATTACGCCAGGGAGATCCATTTCCCCGCTCTCCGCAGGCCTCCGTCCCTCTTCTTCCAAAATGGCGTTCTGGCGTTCTTCTGTCTTGAGTTATTCAGGATTTTGGACAGATGGTGCAGGGGTTAATAGGGAAAGCCTCTCTTTGACGCCAGGGAGGGTTTTTATAGCTTCAGGTGAGCACCCCTCCCTGTCGTTTATACTCCTTGTGTGAGTGTGCCCAACCCTGCTTCGTTTGTGCCTCGTGCCTGTTCTCGTATATTTGCCAGGTGTATGACCTGTTTTGGACTCGGCTTACGTCTTTTGGTTCTGACTTTGTATCTGTGTGCCCGACCCGTGTATGACCCTGGCTTTGTCTGACCTCCCTATGTTTGCTCCTCCGGTACCTCTGCTGCTATCTTGTGTTCTGACCCTCAGCTTCTCCTGACTATTCTCTGTTTATCGCTCCTGTACTACTCTGCCTGACCCGTGTATGATTCCTTGGCTCGTCTGACTACCGTTACTGTTTTATCGCTGTTCAGAGCTGATTCCTCTGACCAGCGCTGCTAAATCTCGGAGGTGAGCTCCGCCCACTCTCCTGACATGCGGTCACATGATAGGAAGGTCCTGCGGGCACTGAGAGCTTCTCTGCTGCTCCTCCCCTCCCGCAGGTCCTGGAGCAAGTTTTCTCACCTAACGCTGTGCTCCTGGCCAGCCTCTGTGACTACCGCGCCTCCTGTGCACTGGCTGTCTGAACAAGGACCCCTGCCACCTGACAGGCACACCACTCCTGACTACAATCATGGTAAGCGTGACATTATAAATGACCAGACCGTTCTTTTCTTTCTTTTCCCTTGCTTCCATCTGACCGGACGGGTGTGGGTGTGTGGGGGCTTCTGCTACAATCATGGATCCAATGCAGGCACTGTCCAAGCAAGTTAAGCAGCTCTCACAAATGTTCCAGAAAATGAATGTGGAACAACGCAGCCTGGCCCACACTCAGCAACAGCTGGTCAGAACTGTGCAAGGGGCTATGGCTCCTGAGAGTAGGGATGTGTCCCTCACGTCCCCTGAATCTCCGGTTAAATTACCTGATTTCTTTTCCGGAGACAAAAAGGAGTTCAGGGATTTTCGGGAGGGATGCAAATTATTTTTCTCCCTGAGGCCCCGTTCATCTGGGGGAGAATTTCAAAGGGTAGGGGTAGTGATTTGCTTGCTACGGGGTGCCCCTCAAGCTTGGGCATTTTCACTAGCACATACAGCACCCGAACGTATGACTGTAGATGCGTTTTTTGAGGCCTTGGGCCGTATTTACGACGAGCCTGACAGAGTACGCCTAGCGGAGGACATGGTGTTGAGTGCACGTCAGGGTCGGCACTCTGCGGAGTGGTTCTGTTCGGAGATTCGGTGGTGGTCAGCCGAAGTCACTTGGGATGATGCTGCGCTCCGGGGACTGTTTCGTAGAGGTCTGTTGGAATGCCTGCAGGACGCTCTGGCCCTGCACCCGCCTCCTGATACTCTGGACGAGGCTATGACCCAGGCGGTATGGATGGATCACTGGCTGAGAGCCAGAGGAGTGATGCACTCAGAAACATCTTTGTTCTCTGGAAGCCAGGAGGTGGAGGCCAGTTCTATGCCCATGGAAATTGGCGCCACCTCGAGCAGAGAAAAGGAGAGGAGACGTCGGCGTGATAAACAACTATGTTTCTACTGCAGGGAATCAGGACACTGGAGGAGAGACTGCCCGTCCTGTCCGGCGCCTGCCAAGCCGTCGGGAAACTACTAGGTCTGGGTAGTGTTCGAGGAGACTGCCCAGACCCTCAGGTACTTTTTTCTTCATGCCCTAAATTTTTACTTAATATCGAACTGGTGGTAGACAATAATCGTTTTATTTCTACAGCCTTGGTGGACTGCGGTTCATCCCTGAACTTGATCAGTTCCAGCACCGTCTCCAGGGTCAAGATAGGGACAGTCAGGTTGGAGACCCCCCTGAAAATCGTAGCCATTGACTCTTCCCCTCTCACCCGTTCGGGTATCTGTTATGTTACCAATAATTTCGTTTTACAGGTTGGTTCCTCCCATGTTGAGGACATGAGATGTTTTGTGATGGACAATCTGCCCGAAGGGCTGGTATTGGGCATGCCGTGGCTTCAACGGCACAACCCGGTAATTGACTGGGAGAAAAGAATTATTGTTAAATGGGGCCCGAATTGTATTGACTGTTACTATAAAACTGTCTGTTGTGTTTCACCTGCAAAACCTGTCTTTGAGTCTTCTATTTGTCTGGAGGGTATTCCGGAATACCTGAAGGAGTTTGAGGACGTGTTCTCTGAAAGCGAGGCCGAGGCATTACCCCCACACAGGCCCTACGACTGCACCATTGACCTGATCCCTGGGGCCAAATTACCCAAAGCCCGTCTATTTAGTTTTTCAGGACCCGAGCGTCTGGCAATGAAAGATTATATAGCTGAAAGTCTCCGAAAAGGACATATTAGACCTTCGGTTTCCCCGATAGCAGCGGGGTTCTTTTTTGTCAAAAAGAAAGATGGTGGCCTGCGTCCCTGCCTCGACTTTCGGGAACTCAACAAGATTACCATCAAGAATGCATATCCCTTACCCTTGATTCCAGATCTGTGCAACCAACTCTCGGGAGCAAAGTGGTTCTCCAAATTAGATCTTAGGGGGGTGTATAATTTGATACGAATAAAAGAGGGAGACGAATGGAAAACTGCTTTTCTCACCACTGAGGGGTTATTTGAAAACCTTGTGATGCCATTTGGCCTCGCTAATGCTCCAGCGGTTTTCCAAAACTTCATCAATGTAATATTTGTGGACCTAATTGGCCGCTTTGTTGTCATTTATTTAGATGATATTTTGATTTATTCGACTGACGAACACTCTCATTTATCACATGTGAAAACCGTTCTTCAGAGACTCAGGGAGAATCAATTGTTTGTCAAATTGGAAAAGTGTACATTCTTTGTTGAGGAGCTAACCTTTTTAGGGCTTATAATTTCTCCACAGGGGTTTCGGATGAATCCGAAAAAGGTGCAGGCCATTGCAGAGTGGGTTCAACCTCAGGACCTAAAGGGTCTCCAGCGCTTTTTGGGATTCGCAAATTATTATCGGAGATTTATTAGAGGCTTTTCACAGATAGTGAAACCCCTCACCGACCTCACATGTAAAGGGGCCGATATCAAAAATTGGTCTCTCCCGGCCAAACAATCTTTTTTGCTTTTGAAAAATTGTTTTATGTCCACTCCGATACTGGTACAGCCTGATCCATCCCTGCCTTTTGTTGTGGAAGTTGATTCTTCCGAGGTGGGGGTGGGGGCAGTTTTGTCTCAGGGACCAGCTACTCTGACCAATCTTAAACCCTGTGCATTTTTCTCCAAAAAATTCTCTCCGGCGGAGAGAAACTACGATGTGGGAAATAGGGAGCTCCTGGCAATAAAGCTGGCGTTTGAAGAATGGAAGCATTTTTTTGGAGGGGTCAGAACATCCGATTACGGTCATCACTGACCACAAAAATCTGGAATACATTAAAACAGCAAAAGATTAACTCCCAGACAGGCCCTGTGGTCACTTTTTTTTTCCCGGTTTCAGTTCTCTATTACCTTCCGGCCTGGATCTAAGAACATGAAGGCGGATGCTTTGTCACGAAGTTTTGAACCATTGTCTGCTCCCGAGCCACCGTCATCCATTCTTCAACCCGGGGTGGTTATAGCAGAGCTATCGTCAGAATTGGAGCGGGAGATTATGGGGGCTCAATCTTTAGCTCCAACGGCCAAGCCTCCTCATAGATTGTTTGTACCACAGCATCTACGTTCTGAGTTGTTACGGGAGTTTCATGACTCTAAGTTGGGTGCTCACCCAGGTATTGCGGCCACATGTGAGGCAGTAAAAAGAGAGTTTTGATGGCCATCTATGTCTGCCGAAATTAAGAAGCATGTCACAGCCTGTGGGGTTTGCGCCCATTCTAAGAGCTCTCATTTCCGGCCGGCCGGGGAATTGGTACCTTTACCAATTCTGAGAAGACCATGGACTCATCTGTCCATGGACTTCATCACCAACCTCCCTCCATCCCGGGGTAACACGGTGATCTGGGTAGTCGTGGATAGAATCTCAAAAATGGCACATTTCGTACCCATGGCCAAACTACCCTCAGCCGAGGTTCTTTCAAAGCATTTTCTTTCCCAAATCATTCGTCTCCATGGGGTACCTACTAATATACTGCGGGGTACTCGGTACCGGTCTGGTGTCAAGGGGATGTGTCACAGCAGCGGTGATCCGGTCCGTGGCCCTGGGCACCCAATTAAATGGCGGTGCATGTAATAGTTTATATGAATAGTTCGTGACGCCACCTGTGGTGTTCGGCAAATGAGATGTTAGGCCGACGCTGCATGCAGATCCTCTGGGGCTGGTGATGTGTTGCAGCCTAGATGGTGTAGCTCCCCACAGGTGAAGCTGTAGGCCCAGGGCAGTGTAGATGTGGAATTAGAGGAGAGGCACGAGCGGAGTAGATGCTGGTACCCAGATGTAGCGGTGCTGGCTGTGTTGGCGCAAGAATGAATGGAAGACACCAAGGCTTTCAGTTCCAAAGCTTTACTCACAGTCTGTAGAGCACACAGGTGCCTGCCTCCGTGCCGTGTCCTCCGGGTCAGGGACTCAGTCAACCTCCAGGCAAGATAGGACTCTCCCTTCCAACACTCCGCCAACATGTGCCTGTCTGAACGTCTCCTCTATAGCGCCTTTAAGTGTGAAGATCTTCTAGTACTGAGTTACACTGGAGTTCCTCCTGACAGATGTTCCCAATAACCTTACTTGTACGGCAGACAGCTGTAGCCTGCTTCGGGGACTTTCTACTCCTGAGTCCCGGCTCTCTATCCGTGTTGCTGTTGTGCCCCAAGTCTTAGATGGGAGTAGTACATTTACAGCCTACTACTCGTCCATACAACCTCAGGGACCAGGCCCCGGCCTTGCGCTTAGAACCTATAGGCAGGGTTCTCTCCTAACCAACATCCTCTCTGTTCTCTTTACTCCTTCGTTCTGTACTTGTCTTTCTTTCTTATGGAATCTTAGGTTTCAGTTCTACGTCTTTCTCCTTCTCTTCCTTTCCCTGTGCCAGCTGGCTCAGATCACTGAGGCAGCTGCAGCACTCCTTCCTCCATCCCTCTTCCAGGGATCTCCTTCCTCTCTGACCTCCCGTCAGACTGACCTCCCGTCAGCCTAACTTGCTGACTGACCTGTAATCCTAAACATCCCCACTCTTTTATGTATCTTAACTCCACCCACCTCCTAGCACGTCCAGTGTTCCAAGCAGGGAACCACCAAAGGTGCTCTGCTACTCTCTAAGCATGGAGCCGCAATGTGGTTGGGCTGAACTACCCTGTTGTGTGGGATGCGAGTGTTGGAGTGTGGTCAGGAGTTCCCACCTTACCTGGATGGTGGGGCACTACACCTTAGGAGAAGGTGCAGTACCTCTGTGGCGACTGAGCCTCAGGGGCGCCACACTTGTATCTGTATATGTAGTGGAGGCTAGCCAATAGGGCAAGTGCGCTATTCAGTAATGTCAGCCGGTGGACGGTGCATGCGTGAGTTTCACTGCACCATGTGGGGGTACTTTCTCCTGCGCCTATGGAATGCAAGCCATCCACCGCTGCTAGGCAGCAGGGATCACATGCGAACCTGGTGAACGCATTGGGACACCCCGGATGCAGCGAGGCCCGGGCATGCACACTGGCCGAAAGCGGAAAGTCAATTAAATGGAGGTATACGCTGATACAGATGGACCGCGTAGAGAGGGGGCGCGATTAAGGGGAGGAGAAAAAGCAGCTTATATATTGGAGGAAAATAAATTGTAAACAATATATATGGATATTAATATATAAACAGGCAGGACATGAAGCCAGGTGAATAAACGGGCAGCACGGTGGCTCATAGCACTGCAGCCTTGCAGCACTGGAGTCCTGGGTTCGAATCCCACCAAGGACAACATCTGCAAGGAGTTTGTATGTTCTCCCTGTATTTGTGTGGGTTTCCCCCGGGTACTCCAGTTTCCTCCCACATTCCAAAGACATAATGTGAGCAAACTGTAAAGCGCTGCGGAATATGTTAGCGCTAAATAAAGATTATTATTATTAAAAACCATTTAAATAAGTATAAATTATATTATGGTGTATTGTGAAAAATGAACATTAATTAGTAATAAAATTAAACATTAAATAGAATTAAATGGATTAAACTACAAAGATATATATAAAAAAATTTAAAAACAATTAGACAATAAAATATATACTAGATACAAGATAGGATATTCCACCAGTTATGGATGATCTCAGTTAGTTCATTCCATTGGCTGTTGAAGGGTGTAATTAATCTCACCTTAGACGTATCAGATGTTTTCTTTTTGTTTTTGCTCATGAAGAGTAGTTGGTTTCTTGTCATATTTTGGACTCTCTTATATGCTTGTTCTGTGGAATAGATCCTTTTAGCCCTCAGATATTGTCCTAAAGGGAGAGATCTAATCATGGATGGCAGATGGGGAGACTTGGCATGCAAGATAGAATTGGTTGCAGTTGGCTTTCTAAAGATGGTAGTAAGAATGGAGCCATCATGATTGATTGAAATGTCAATGTCCAAAAACATGACCTTATGAATAGGTCAAATGGATGTTCATGTAATTATCATTTAGTTGTGCCATCAAGTTGTTAAGTTCATCAACAGTGCCCTCCCATATAAACATGATATTGTCTATGTATCTTATCCAATTTTGTATTTTATCAATACCCGGGATGGAAGATCACTGTAAAATATCACGTTCCCAGAAGCCTAAAAACAAATTAGCATATGAGGGGGCACAAGCCGCCCCCATAGCTGTACCTTGTAATTGAAGAAATATTTGTTCCGTGAAAGTAAAGCAATTGTGGGTAAGGACAAATTCTAGGAGAGTCATAAGAAATGTGACCAAGGTACATTCTAAATTGCTATTATGCAAAAACCAAGACACTGCCACCAGGCCCTGAGTATGTCGAATAGAAATATAACGCACCTTGACATCCGCTGTAGCGAGGATTACGTTATCATCTAGATGGAGTTGGTCTAGACATCTTAATGCTGCTGTTGTGTCTAGGATGTTGGAAGGCAAAGTGGTAATTATAGGTTTCAGATAATAATCAATCAGTTTGCATGCTAAATCATTAAGTCCCTTATTCTTCCCAAACACAATAGGATGGCCAGGTGGATCATTGGAGTTTTTGTGCAGCTTGGGGAGAAGGTAGAAAGTTGGTAATTTTGGTTTTAATGTTTTGACAACTTCCAGCAATTTCTTGGGGTTAATCCCTTCTGTGTAGGCCTCCATCAAAATACTGACAGGTTTTTTCTAGAACTCCTGAAATGGGATATAGGTTGATTTCTTATAGCAATTGGCATCTAGAAGTAACTTAAATGCCTGTCTTTCATATAAATCATTTGGCCAGATGACCAAGTTTCCACCTATGTCCGCCATCTTGAAGGTCACATCTTTCCATCCTTGTAACTCTTTCAGAGTGCTGATACAGTGGGAGAAGTCTAGTGACTTCAGGGTTAATTTTGCTATCACAAGTGTTGAACATTATTTTTGTAGGGTTTTTGGCAGATTGCAGACAGTGTCTTTGCTTTCCTGCTCTTTATAGTTAGTTGGACCCCATCGTTTGCTCTGCCTATTTTCCTGCCTGTGTTTGTGTTTTCGTCTTATTTCACCGTCAATCCATGTGTGGGAGCTGTCTATTCCTTTGGGGTCTGCTCTGGGGCAGTTAGTTTTCCCTTTTCTTGCTTTAGGCTTATGTAGTCCTCCGGCGGTGACGAGGCGTCTAGATCATCGTAGGAATGCTCCACTGCTACTGCTAGTTGTGTGGTTAAGATCAGGGATCTGCAATCTGCATAGTTACCAACCTCTATGATTTTCTGGCACTTAGCTTTTTGTTGTCCTCATCGGTGACCCATTCACAACAGAACCTCTTAAGAATAAATTTTCTTGCGAACAGATGAATGTCCTCTATTGTCGTGAAGATGTCTAGAGGTTGGTGGGGGAAGGTTAAGCCTTTTTCTAATAGAGACTCATGTTCACAGACTGAATATGAGTCAACAGTGTGATGCAGCAGCAAAAAAGGCAAATGCAGTTCTAGGATGTATTAACAGAAGCATACAGTCTAGATCACGTGAAGTCATTATTTCCCTCTACTCCTCTTTGGTCAGACCTCATCTGGAATATTGTGTCCAGTTTTGGGCACCACATTTTAAAAAAGACATCAACAAACTGGAGCAAGTTCAGAAAAGAGCGACCAGAATGGTGACCGGTCTGCAAACCCTGTCTTATGAGGAAAGGTTGCAGGATTTGGGAATGTTTAGTTTGCAAAAGAGAAGACTGAGAGGAGACTTAATTGCTGTCTACAAATATCTCAAGGGCTGTCACATTGTAGAAGGATCAACTTTATTCTCATTTGCACAAGGAAAGACTAGAAGCAATGGGATGAAACTGAATGGGAGGAGACACAGATTAGATATTAGAAAAAACTTTTTGACAGTTAGAGTGATCAATGAGTGGAACAGGCTGCCACGAGAAGTGGTGAGTTCTCCTTCAATGGAAGTCTTCAAACAGAGGCTGGACAGACATCTGACTGGGATGATTTAGCGAATCCTGCTTTGAGCAGGGGGTTGGACCAGATGGCCCAGGAGGTCCCTTCCAACTCTACGATTCTATGATTCTATGATTCTATGATTCAGCAGAGAGTACATGGGAGGATAGGTTTATTACCTTTAGATGGTTGTTTCTCTTAATGCCATGGCCTGTTCCTTGTCTTCCTTGATGTTCATTTTTACCTCCGAATTGAGTTCTGATCTGTCTCTGATTTCAATACTCTTGTTCATGAGTGGAGGGGGCATTACTTTAAAGGGAAGGAAATGGAGGAAGCCGATGGACTCCGGGTGTGGGGAATGGATTTACCAACTTCCTGAGGCCTGTTTTGCCATAGGTAAATCTTTTTCTGCTCAAAATCTTGTTTGCCATGCAGATATTTCTTCATCTTGGCAACACTAATTTGTTTTTCCCATTTCTCAATTTCCAAATTCACTTTATGGTAAAACTTTCTTAATTCTTCAGGGGTTAATTTGAGCACTAGATCTTTCAGTATCTGATTAAGTTCAGTATCAATTTCCTCTAATAAGGATATATTTTTAGCATTAATAATTACCATAAAGGTTAAAGAGCAGGATGAAGTGGCGTTGATCCATTCAGTTGTTAAATCCACATCATCCAGCCCAAAGGTTGGGTACAATTGTATCCTCAAACCCCGCAGTATAATGCCTTGTTGTATATAGTTATCCAATGCTGTTTTAGTCCACCAGATTCTTGTCTTTTTATTGAAAAGATTTTTATATTTTAGCATCAGCTCTTTATTATCGCTATGGGCAGGATTAAAATTGGTAGCAGTACTCTGTTTAAATAAATCAGTAGCTTTATCCAGCCAGGCTTTCTCTCTGGCTTTGACATCCATGTTGGGAAATCAGTACTGTTATAAACCAGAATATATACAACTAAGCATAAATGAATCCCAAATTATGTCTAAACAGATTAAAAAATAGAGTAAACTCTAAAGATCAATATCACAAATTACCTCTCTGAGTGTGCAAGTGGTGTATCGGGACCGTGTAAATACTCCCTTTGTTTATATTGGTATAAATGTATATTATGTCCTTGCACTTCTTGCTCATCCCGGTACCGTATATTATAGAGTATATTTATGTATAAGGGAATGTTTTCTTCTATTGTGAATGTTTCTGCATTGTATAACAAGATGCTCATAGGGAAAGTGTAGTATCCAAATTTAGCCACAAGATGGGGTACATCATAGTTTCAGATATAGGCATTCCACTCTGTAGATAGTTAAGCCATAGAGGGGTCAGCTGCAATTAAGTGAGGAAGGACTTCCTCAAAGTAGTCAGTCAGGCCAGGGTGCCCAAACCGCCTGCACGGGCTTAAGTGCCCAGAATGATAGCAGTGACCATGCAATGTTCATCAAGAGAGAAGCCCAGCCATCTGCAGCATCAGGACAGAACAGTAACAGTGGGCCACATCAGTCTGGGAACAGAAGCCTAAGACACAAACATTGGCAGTACGGGGACACAGATGGCTCCATAATGTGGCAGCTTATCACATGGGCTGATGCCCTCAGATCTGGGGTGAAATGGCTGAGGGAACTCCCAGATGCAGTGAATTTAGACCAGGAGGATTCTGTGTCACCGCAGAAGACATTACAGAAGGGCATGTCTTTCGCCATGTGGCAACTGCCTTTGGAAATTGATGCTCTTGTGTCTGGGGAAAAACAGGCAGAGGAATGTCTAACCGTAGCAGAACTAAACAGGGAGTAAGCTGAGGAACCGTATGAGACGGTTCGACCCGGGTACGTGCTGTGTGGCAGTGAGTGAAGTACAGGGAAAGAGGAAGAAATGTGCAATGTGAAACATGTGGATAATGCTGTGAGGAACATGGATGTGCTGCGTAACGAAATCAGTAAAGTTGTTCTTTTGAAAGTTCTTATTGGACTGTGTCTCAATTCATGCGAAAATGACTGCAGACAGCATTCAGTGGTGCAGAAGAGAGGTGATCCTGGACCTGAAGTCACAGGTATGCTGACTAATGGACATTATTTTCATGTGATGGAAGGTCAGGGCACAGATGCCCCAGTGTCCTCGGCCATGACTATGGCCTGGCCCTCCCTCACAAGTGCAAAAGAGCAAAACGAGGTCAAGAGTATTTTTAAACAAGCATATCATTATATGAAATACATCTTACAAGATTAATATATCAGTTCAGAGTATCGCAAATCAAGCAGGAATATAGGGGAATTCTACCAGGATATAGCAAAATAATAGCGATCTATGGTTTATGCACCAAAAGGTAAAAATGGCAATCAAAGCACAAAAAATAGTAAGTAGTTATAAGGCCAGTTTAGATGCACCTATTGCTTAGGCTATGGTTAATCCACAGACAACATCATATACCAGTGTAAGGGAGTCTCAGTATAATAAATCACTATAATATGCTAGAGTGCTTGTAGTGCAAATTGACAATAGATTAAAGGGTAAAGTGCATGTGCTTTGCTATTGATATAGCAGGATAACAGCATTCTATGGATTATGCACCAAGTGGTACCATGGCAAACAATGCACCAAAAATTAGTGAGTAGTTGTAAGACCAGTTTAAATGTAGCTATTGCTTAGGCTCCAGTTATCCCATAGAGAACATAATATGCCAGTGCAAGGGAGCCTCAGTACAGCAGAATGCTGTAAAGTGCAAGAGTGCCTGTAGTGCAAATCAACAGTAGGTTCAAGGTAAAATGTATGTGCTTTGCTATAACTTCCATAGTAGTAGAGAGCTGGACCCCAACCTGCCACCCCTACGCGCGTTTTGCTGTGTTTTCATCAGGAGGCGTGGCCTAAAGCCGTGCTTGTATCCTTATATGTAGTGGAGGCTAGCCAATAGGGCAAGTACGCTATTAAGTAACGTAAAAAAAATGCAAGTTTCAAGTATCTCAGAGCCCAGGAAAAACAATGCCATAAGAGATGCTCGGGTTACCCATAATACTGCCTGCCAATGTGTATCCGGTGCAGCCGCGATGCGCGTTTCGCGCCGAGTATCTCTTATGGCACTGTTTTTCCTAGGCTCTGAGATACTTGAAACTGGCATGTTTTTCTGTGTTTGTCAGTACCTTTGTTGCACACTTTTTTGACCTGGGGCCCTTCCAATTATACTCTAACATTGCATCTTGTAGGCACTAGGCACTTTTGAGCAAGATAATATTGTGGCCACTTTGAGGTGTTGTTTGCTCTCCGTGATATAACCAACATCTGTTGTCCCTCACAACTATGTGCTATGACATTTCAGCTGTTTGTCATATGTATTATGCCTTGTAATTTATTTCTCAATAAAACTTGTTAACTATTTACTATGATTGTGTTTGGACAATGACTCCATGAGGTCTTATAGGATTTATGAATTTTGGAGTGTCCAAAGATATTGATTTTGGTAATTGAATTAGGCATATGGCCAGTTTGATTGATCTTTAGTATGCATCAGTGGATTTTGTTCTCAAGAATTGACATGTAGATTTTAATCTGTTGCAAATCTGCAAAGAAAAAATAAACAACGTGTACATGAGACTTCATGGATCTCATTCACTTCGCTTGGCCTGTAAAACCTTGCACATTTTCCGTGTGCACATAGCCTTACCGTTAAGGCCCCATTACACACAACGATATTGTGAACTATATTGTTGCAACGTCACCAGTTTGGTGACGTTGGAGCAATGTCGAAATGACATCGTTGCGTGTGACATGTAGCAACGATCAGCGATCAGTTGGCTGATCGTTAATCGTTGCCTAATGGTCTGGGCCATAATTCTATCGTTGGTCTCCCACTGAGCAGCACCAATGATCAGCGACGCTGGGAGCTGGTATCCAGGGTAAACAGCGGGTAACTAAGAGCCGCACGGTTTACCCTGGATACCAGCTTGCTCGCTGATCCTGATCGCTGGTGAGCGTGTCTATGTGACAGCTCACCAGCGATCAGATAACTATGTCCCAGTGATCCCATCCACGTTGGATCGTTGGTGGGATCGCTGAGACATTGAAGCGTGTAAAGGAGCCCTTAATTGGTGCGAGTCACAGACTGTATAATTTATATTTATAGGGTGACAGAGATTATAGTTAATGGGGGGAACAGTTCTGCTTATGACTTTATATTTTGATTGTTGTGTGGCTAATAGTATATTAATGGTAGGGTACATATCTGTAGTCAGGGGCACAATGCGAGGGAGACACTATGTATACAATATTCAGTTCTGCTCAAAAGTTTACATACCCCTGCAGAATCTTTGCTTTCTTGGCATTTTTTCAGAAAATATTAATGATAACACCAAAACTTTTTCTCCACTCATGATAAGTGGTTGCGTGAAACCATTTATTGTCAAACTACTGTGTTTTCTCTTTTTAAATCATAATGACAACCCAAAACATCCAAATGACCCTGATCAAAAGTTTACATACCCTGGTGATTTTGGCCTGATAACATGCACAGAAGTTGACACAAATGGGTTTGAATGGCTACTAAAGGTAACATCCTCACCTGTGACCTGTTTGATTGTAATCAGTGTGTGTGCATAAAAGCTGAACGAGTTTCTGGGATCCAGACAGACTCTTGCATCTTTCATACAGCCACTGACATTTCTGGATTGTAGTTGAACTGTATAAAACAGGAAAGGGATACAAAAACATATCCAAGGAATTGATAATGCCTGTCAGCAGCGTTCAGTCTGTGATTAACAAATGGAAAATCAGGGGCTCTATAAAAACAAAACCATGATCAGGTAGACTAACAAAAAATTTTTTCCACAAATGGCAGGAAAATTGTTTGGGATGCAAAGAAAAGCCCACGAATAACATCAGCTGAAATACTGGACTCTCTGAAAACTTGCGGTGTGGCTCTTTCAAGATGCACAATAAGGAGGCACTTGAAGAAAAATTAGCTGCATGGTCGAATCACCAGAAGAAAGCCATTACTGCTCAAATGCCACAAAGTATGCAAACAGCACAGAGACAAGCCTGAAAACTTCTGGAACAAGGTAATTTAGAGTGATGAGTCCAAATTGAACTTTTTGGCCACAACCATAAACATTACATTTGGAGAAAGATCAACATGGCCTATGGATCGCTAATGTTTTGGAGATGTGTCAGCTACAGAGGCACAGGAAACTTGGGCAAAGTTGAAGGAAAGATGAATGCAGCACGTTATCAGCAAATACTGGAGGCAAATTTGAAATCATCAGCCCAGAAATTGCGCATGGGACATACTTGGACGTTCCAACATGACAACGATACAAAGCACAAGGCCAAGTCGACCTGTCATTGGCTACAACAGAACAAAGTGAAGGTCCTGGAGTGGCCATCTCAGTTTTCCTGACCGCAATATGATTGAGCCCCTCTGGGGAGATCTCAAGCATGCAGTTCATGCTAGACAGCCCAGGAATTTACAGGAACTGGAGACTTTTTGCCAAGAAGAGAGGGCAGCTTTACCATCTGAGAAAATAAAGAACCTCATCCACAACTACCACAAAAGACTTCATGCTGCCATTGATGTTAGAGGGGGCAATACACGGTATTAAGAAATGGTGTATTTACACTTTTGATCAGAGTCAATAAATGACTTCACCCAACCACTAGCCATGAATGGAGAAAAAGTTTTGGTGTTATCATTCATATTCTCTGAAAAAAGGCCAAGAAAGTAGACATTCTGTCAGGGTATGTAAACTTTTGAGCACAACTGTATTTGACCTTCTTATTTTTAGGGCTGCGATGATTCTTGTGACATGAGGAATCGTGGCTGGGAGATGTCAACATGAAAATCTGACCAGATGGAAAAGAAACAGCAGAAAACTACTCTAATCAGATGAGACATCAGCGGTATGTTCCTGGAGTTAAATATTTTAATGTATTTGCACTGTGTGACTTGGAGTTCTAATGTTATCTGTAAAATCATTTAGGCCACGTTCTCATATTTGTGTGAAATGGCTGTGTGATGTTAGATTTTTTTATCTGACAGCACATGGACTCGTAGAGTTTTATAGGTCCATTCACAGATCCGTGAAAATCACGGCCCTGAGAATGGGATCCGTGAGGATGAGAGAATGTTCTGATCTGATCTGATTTTGTGGATTAGAATAGGACATGCTCAATGCATCTGTAAAAGCGTGCAGCACACCGACACTGCACACGGGTACAGGAATTTAGCCTTATTATGTATATCACAGTCTCTTAGTACATAGTGTACTCAATTATTATGTATAGCACAGTCCCTTAGTATATAGTGTACTCACTATGTATAGCACCGTTCTTAGTTATCCTTGGCAGAGACAAAGTGAACTGCACCAGAGGGGTATTTTTCTCACAATTTATCAATGAGCAATCCTTATTTTAACTGAATATCTACAGCATAATCAACTGATCTTCGGTGCTCAGCAATGAAAAGACATTTCCATCTTAAAAAGCAGAAAGAATTGCGGCACTCACCAAGTTGAAGTGAATCTCAAAGTCCGTTTTATTTCACCTGTGCGGTAAAGACATTGAGCTAGATATGCAGGCTAAGAAGGCATGCGGGGAGTGAAGGGATGGACAATGGCCATTTTGTGTATCATTGCTTCAACAGGTCAAGGTGGTAATGGGAGTGAACGAAGCAACGTGTGAAACGCGCGTTGCAGTGGGGAACAGCAGTGGCACCACACACAGTATAAATCCTGGTTAGTATACTTACCTTACGTCTACCTTTATAGGGATGTTTACAGACCATCATATTTACTTTGGTACTTTGCGGTACTTATAAACATATATACACCACCTTCAACTAATTAAGCATCTTTTTACCTTTCTTAGTATTTTTTACAATACCATTTGGATTATTTATATGCACAGCACTTTATTATTTAATGATACTTACTGATATTTATGGTCATCAAATTCGCCTGTTTTTTACTGTTATCCTAGATTATGTCTATATTGCATGTGATGCCCTGCTCCTCTTGTTTTTAATTACATGTTATATGTTTTTATTATGTCTAGCCCCTCTTGTATTTTTTTGTCAGTGTATTTTGATTGGTGTTATAAAATTATATTATTTATTACTTAGATTTTTTGCATTATAGTTTTTTTTAATTAAGCTTAGTGTTCAAGGAGTTTTTGTATGTATAAGTTTGAGTTGTCTACTTGAACCAATTGGCACATTGTTGATTTATATTAGGTTACCTATATACTCCTTTTTTCTTTTTTGGTATATCATTGCATTATATAACTAACAAGAGAGGACGGTATGGAATAAATGTAGGTAACAGCAGGTTCACAGGATGCAGTGACGAGACGCGAACCTGGTTGAATTTTGAAAAGCAAACCTTTTATAATTTAAAGCCGCTAGGGCTATACTAAGCAACCATAAAAGGGGTAACAACAGTTGTTCTCGCAGGGACTCAGTACAACCAAACACTATTTGAGAAGAACACGACTAACCCGGTCGAGGCCGGTTACTATGGGGCCACGGTATGGCCGTCTACGGGTCCTTATACTCTATAATGTCACTTATCCGTCCTGACATCCCTCGGCGCCTCTGTGGAAGCTGCGTTGTTGATGAAGCTGCTTTGGCGTCTTTGATAAGGCTGTTCTGGCATCTTTGATGAGGCTGCTGTGGCGTCTTTGATGAGGCTGCCTTGGCGTAGCAGCCACTGGGCCCAGCTGCTGAAGATTTGGAGTAGTCTTCGGGCACCCCAGCACCCGGGAGGAGTTGGGGCACAACAGGTCCTGATGGAGTCCTGAGATGGAGTAACCCCCTGTTGTAACAGCGGGGTTGCGCTTTTCAGCGAATTCCATTGGACTTCTGTCCCCAAGCAGGGTTGTGTCACAGTGCTCAAGAGAGGCGGTTTATTGGCCGCGCGCACAGCCTGGGGCTGTGTGCAGAGTGTCTCTGTTGACGAGGAACAGGCCCCAACTGCTGAATGCAGCGGGGTGAAGGCGGCTGTGTGCGGTGATAGACAGGCCGCAACCACGGGCTGACGTGATCCGGCAGCATCAACGGGTGGCAGCGGGCAGGCTGCAACCGCGGGCTGAAGGGGAATGGCAGGAGCCGGGAGGGGGAGCGGACAGGCCGCGGAGGGCTCGAGCTCAGCGGTAACGGCCGAAGATGACCGGGGGCAGATCGTAACCCGGGATGTCGGTAAGCTCGGCGCCTCTTTCCTGAGGGCCACTGCGTATCTACCCTCTGCTGCTGGTCTCTTCTCTGAACTGTCAGTGTCCTTCCTGCTCTCTCACGCCTCCTCCGTCTCCTGCTCCGTGTCTGACGTATCACCAACTGCCTCCTCTGCGTGCTCCCTGCCCCTTTTATACTCACCCCTCTCCTTACTGTCCTGTCACGCTCAACAGTCCACTCTCCTCCTCTGTCCCCCGGGTACTGTTTCCCTAGGAACTCAGATGGTGGTCCCCTTGGTTCTGGCCCGGACACTCTGTGGGGGTCCTCCTCCCTACATTTCCCCATCCTGTAAGCTCGCCAGTCCTCGGGCGAGGGCCTCAGTATACTTGCGCTGATCTGTGGAGGTGTCAGCTTTCATTTCCATATGAACTGGTCCTGTTCGTATCGTTCGGGGGGGTTTGCCGGCTGTCGACGGCTCGGAGCGTCTTAGTATGACGGGGGTGGAGTCTTCTGGGATGGTGGCCGGTGGTGGGCTAGCTGGTTCGGGCGGGCTAATTGTGTCAGTTGGTTTGTCATTGAGTAGAGAGTCCCTGGTTATTGTGGGGAAGTCTTCTTCGTCGTCCGAGTCCCAGAACACGGGCAATGGTTCAGAGACCTGAGGAGCGGTTCAGGTTGTTTCGGATCTGTGGAAATACAGGGGCGTAGCATATTCCGATGCACTACGCGGTATCACGCCGTTCTGTCTGTATCTGCTTGTCGGCTTGACAATGCATGTGTTTGCTTTAACCCCTTACTCCTTTCCCCCTAATTGAGCTGGGATACTGCTGGCTGTTACCTGTATGGAGCCTGCTCAGTTCCCTGCTCTGCTACGTAGCTGCACATGTGGTGTTAGGTCTTTGCTCTGCTGCTTGACAATCCGCATGTGTGGTCCCTGGTCGCCGCTGTGGAAGCTGTCCGCGGGTTGTGAGGTCATTTGCAGCTGGTGCATGACTTTCCACGTGTGTCTAGGCTTGCAGACAATGCCAGGTGCTCTAAGTTGCAGTTTCTGCACTGATTGTGCTGCAATGGTTTCTGTGTGTGCTTAGGGCGTGCACAGCCACACCTTCCCTGCTTTTATCAGGGTTAGTGTGTGTGCTTGAAATGCTGTCCCCAGCCAATTGCTGAGGGGCAGCCCCTTTATAAACTTACCCTGCCCTATGGGCGGGGCCAGAGCTACTCACAACTCACAAAGCTCCTGGACTTTGCCATGTGTGTCTCGTGTCTGTGGACCTCGTCTGTCTCGGTTATGGTACCAAATTCCCTGCCTTGATGCCTGCTTTGTCCTGTTCCCTCGCCCTGCCTCGGAGGCGGTATATCCGGGCCTGAATCCCTGATCCTGCACCTGTCCTGTACCTGACCCCGTCTAAATTCGCCCTGGCCTGGAGGCGGTGTATCCAGGCTTGAATCCTGTACCTATCCCGTACCTGACTATGTCTGAACTGTCTGCTGTGTTATGTTCCTGGAATCCCTCTGTGTTTGGAGCCCCGCACCCAGTGACTCTGAGACTCTTGTAACAGGTGTTCCTGCTGAGCATCTACTATCCTGTGCTCTGACTACTATGTGGTGCTAGCTCCATGCAGGCCCAGCAATCCTGCGGTGTTAGCACCATCACGCTTGAGTTCCTTCCTAGGTACTATGCCCGGGGCCTGTCAACCGCAGTCTGGAACCTGATGACCGCTGCCTGGAGCCTGGAGCTGGATGACTGCAGTGGTGCCTGTAGGTCGTGTTGGATGTCCGGAACCAAACGACTCCCGTCTGATGTTTGCCGGAGACTCTGATGTCCTGTGGGTGACCCTGATGCCCTGATGACCTCATGTACTCTGATGTCCTGATGGCCTCTTGTACCCTGATGTCCTGATGACCTCGTGTGTCCTGATGTCCTGATGACCTCGTGTGTCCTGATGTCCTGCCTGTGTCCCTATGTCCCACTTGAGTGCCTCGGTGATCCGATGGTGTCTTGGGGTCCACTGGTTGGTACCCTTCTGGGAGGTGTGGAATCGGGAGCCTGGTTTAGCCCTGTTTTGTCTATGTACTGTGACTGTACTTTAAGCAAACTTTACTTTATTTATACCTGAAGTTGTGCGGTGTTATCTAGTCCTATGTGTCTTCTTTGTCCACATGCACAGCTGCCACAAAATCCCGGTTGCTGCCCTTCCCTAGTTCAGGTAGGCCCTGGTCCCCCTCTGTGGTATAGAGGGTCCATATTGCGTCCCCGGGGGATGCCCACCCCTCGCCATCGGAGTGGAGGCGCCTGCTGGGCCGCGCCTGCAGCTGCAGTTGTGACAGAAGCTCTGGCCTTGCACTCAGCTGAGCATGTATGGACGGTAGGACTTTTTCCGAGCCCCGCTTGGCCAGCGGATGAGATGGCTCGGATCCCAGCTGGTAGTGGACTAGGTTGCTCAACCCTGCGCTTGGTAAGCGGTTTGGATTTCTGGAGCAATGAACTCTGCTGCTTGTGAACTGGGACTTACCGCCTATCGCAAGAAAAGTTTCTGTGTCTTTTTTGGGGGGGGACTTCAGAAGAGGGGGCTTTAGGAGGGGATAATGTCACGCCCTTCTGTCTGTATCTGCTTGTCGGCGTGACAATGCATGTGTTTGCTTTAACCCCTTACTCCTTTCCCTCTAATTGAGCTGGGATACTGCTGGCTGTTACCTGTATGGAGCCTGCACATTTCCCTTCTCTGCTGCGTAGCTGTACATGTAGTGTTAGGTCTTTGCTCTGCTGCTTGACCATCCGCATGTGTGGTCCCTGGTCACCGCTGTGGAAGCTGTCTGCGGGTTGTGAGGTCATTTGCAGCTGGTGCATGACTTTCCACGTGTGTCTAGGCTTGCAGACAATGCCAGGTGCTCTAAGCTGCAGTTCCTGCACTGATTGTGCTGCAATGGTTTCTGTGTGTGCTTAGGGCGTGCGAAGCCACACCTTCCCTGCTTTTATCAGGGTTAGGCCTCTTTCACACATCAGGTTTTCGCCGTCAGGCGCGATCCGGCACTTTTGACAAAAACCGGATCCGGCAAAATGCAATGCCGGATCCGGTTTCCCCCCCATTGACTTGCATTAGAGCCGGATCGAGCCGGATGGCCATGCGTTTCATCCGGTTTACGCCAGATCCGGCAATGTGTCGCGATCCGGCGTCTGGAAAAAACGGCTACTGTAACGTTTTTTGTCTCCGGCGAAAAAGCCGGACACGCCGGATCTGGCGTGTCCGGCTTTTTCACACAATGAAAGCCTATGAGTGCCGCAATGCGCCGGATCCGGCGACAACAGGATCCGGTGGCCGGATCCGGTTTTTTTGGTCTGAGCATGCTCAGTAGCTCTGCCCACAAGACACATATATAAAAGCATGACAGTGGGACCCTCAGCCACACCCAACATGCCACCCAAGACAGCAACCAGGCGAAGGAGAAGGCAGGAGACCAATGCAGCAGCACCATCAGCACTACCACCACCCCAAATGGAGCAGCAAATGGAACATGCTGAGGAGGGGAGTCCAGCAGCAGATGAGAGACGGTAATTATCAAATCCCCCATTCCTCCAAACTAGGGCCATGGAATATCAAGATATTCATTGGCCCTTTGTTTCTCTTTATTCAACAGCCGCCCAAGAGATGCAGCAGCAGCACTGGCAGCACTGGCAGCAGCAGCACCACTCACAGGCATGGAGTCTGGCCAGCAGGAAGACAGCACATCTTCTTCTGGGAGCCCTCCCTCACATCGTCAGCGTTTGACGGTAAGTTTTTATTTCCAAAATCCATCATCTCTGTAATATATGTCTATTAATTGCCTTTTATTTCAAAACAGGAATCACAAGCTGAAGAGGAGCTCCCAGAAGAAGAAGGAAGGGGTGGGCAGACACCTGGAGTGGGCTCACAATTGGTAAGTTTTTTGCATCAAACGCAGAAACACAACATCACACTACACACAACACATAGAAAACAATGTTCTGCAGACCACACACAGCAAACAAATGCCTACATCCAAACACATAAATTTTTTTCTTTTCTTCTCTAGTCTCCCCAATCTGGTGCTCGGCCAAGAGGTCCTTGCAGTGCCTCCCAGGGTCGTCGGCGACAGCAACGCGGCGGTCACCAGCGTGTAAGTATAATATTTTTGCTTTGTTTTGTTGCACTTTTTATTTCATTAAGTGTGGAGGCTAATTATGTTATTTTTGCCTTTTTCTTTAACAGCCTTCACAGCGTGCTCCCGAGTCTGACGGTGAGGATGGAGGAATCGATGTGGACCACCTCATCGATCTCGTCAGAGAAAGGGAGCCGCTCTGGAATATGGCTGACCGCCGCCACGCTGACCTGATCGTTACCCGACGACTCTGGGAGGAAATCTGTTCGCTCCTTGTGGACCGCTGGGAGGACCTCGATGCTCGGGCCCAGATTAAAGAGCGTAAGTATATACAGTACCGGTTGCTTGATGTAAACCAGTGTTTCCCGAACAACAGTCCTCGTGGTCCCCACGGATCATGTGTTCAGGATTTCTATTTACTATGGAAATCCTGAAAACATGACCCCTGGGGACCATGAGGACTGGAGTTTGGGAAACACTGATGTTGTATACTAACCACTTTGTCCTTTCTCGTTTCAGGGGACAGAATTGTGAAGCGGTGGCGGTCTGTGAGGGATCGTTTCAAGAAGGAGTTCAATAAAGAGATGCGGGCCCCGAGTGGATCTGGAGGACGCAGGAGCAAGTACAAGTACGCACAAGCCATGTCGTTCCTCCGGGATACAATGGTCACCAGAAGGTAAATATTACACACCACATGTGAAAAAAAAATGTTTAGATGTAACAATTTTTTTTCAGCCAGGGCCATGCCATGTCACTATTTTAATTGTTTTTTTTCTCTTTATTCCACAGCACGGTGAGCAGCACTCGGGAGCCTGCACGGTTGGACCCTTCTGAGGCGATCCCTGAGGAGACCGGCACCGAGGGACACTTCGACCGCCCTGGTACATCTGCACCTTCACAACCTTCCCACACATTCGACCCCTCTGTCCCATCCACCATCACAGGAGCATCGTGGCCACCTACATTACATGAAGCTGCTGGTGAGGAGATCGCTTTCCCTTTACCCCACCCTTCTGCCCCTGCCACCTCTAGTACACCTGCAGGTACTGGGCGGCAGCGGCAGAGGGGTCAGGAAAAGACTTATGCGCCAGAGTTCTTGCATCTGAATGCATCTTTCCAGAACTGTCTAAAAGTCTTGTCAGAGCAAATCTCCGCAGGCTTTCAGCAGATCAACTCCAGCATTCTGGAGGTGAAGACACTTCTGCAAACCATGCATTCAGAAGCAAGATCTTCGCCAAACCACACCTTTTTCAGGTCTGTTGTGGAGCGCATGGAAACGCTATCTCCTACCCAGCAGATGCATGTAATGCATTCATGCCACGGTGCTCTCCAGCACGTTACCTCCCAACCTCCTCTTCCCACCCCAGTAGTTCCTCCACCTGCACCCCCTCCAGCCACTTTCCATCCTCCCCCTCCTATTACATACCATCCACCTCCCCAGCACCAGCAACCTCCCCAGCACCAGCAACCTCCCCAGTACCAGCAACCTCCCCAGTACCAGCAACCTCCCCAGTACCAGACAACTCCCCACTTCCAGCAACCTGCCCCGTACCAAACTCCTTCCCCGTACCAAAATCCTTCCCCATACAACTTGCCATCAACATCATCTGCTCCTACAGTCCCTGCCCAACCCTCCACTCCACCGCCCACCACCTCTTCTGCCTCCCACATGTCCACCCATTCTGTAGCTTTTTCCACACCTTCACCTCTAACTGTTCCTTCCCCACCACGATCCCAGTCCTTTCTCCACACTCCCAGTGTCGAAGTGTCCCGCAGCCCCTCCAGCAGTATTTCCACCCCACACTACACAGATTTATAATATGTGTGTATTTTAATAAAAATGACCAGTTTTATGGTTTCAAAGCTTTATTAAAAAAGTTTATTAAAATTTAAAAACAGTTTACTAAAAAAAACATTTTTCAATAAAAGTTAAATTATTTTACACTGGTTGTCTGTCATTTCTTTCTGTGGCGAAAAAGGTTAAATACAGGGTATTTAAAAGGTAAAATGGTATTCAAAACCAGGTATATAACTGTGGGTAAATTTTAGCATTTTGCCACAGTTGTGTTCCTGGTTGTGTTTGAAGCAAAGTATTTCACCTAAAAAGTTGTGTTTATTGTTGGTGATTTCCTAACAATGTACACAACTTTTGTTAAAAGGTGAAATACTTTGCATAAAACACAACCAGGTACACACCTGTGGCCTAAAGCTAAAAATAGTAAGACCATGACAAGATAGCCAACTTTGGTTGGCAAAGGTATATACTGTTGGTACAGAAGGTAAACAATTTTGGTTAAGGGCACAAATCTTTCACACTCTGTCATCCTGCCAGTGTACTCTGCCTTGAGGTGACATAAAGTATAGTGCAAAATTGTCCCTCATTACTGAAACCGTCACAGAACTTCTAGTGGTAATGTCATGGTAATCTTGCAAGGTGGTTTCTTCAGAGGTGTCCTCAATGGAAATGGGTTCCTTGCAGATAACAAAATTGTGGAGTACCACGCAAGCTTTGATCACCTCGTCCACAGTTTCTGTCTTGAGGTTGATCGCAGTCAATAGGACCCGCCATTTGGCTGTCAGAATACCAAAGGTACATTCAACCATTCTTCTTGCTCTTGTGAGGCGGTAATTAAAAAATGCGTTTTGTTCTTGACAATCCTCTGCTACCGTACGGTTTCAAAAGGTGTTCTGACAGCTGGAAGGCTTCATCCCCTACACAGACAAATGGCATAGGTGGACCAGATGTTTGCGGCAGCGGTCTAGGGGGTGGGAACTGGAAGGTGTTTCCATACAGTTTACGCTCCATGGCAGACAGTTTGAAAAGTTGAGAGTCATTGGAGCGGCCATAGGCCCCAATATCAACAGCAATAAATTTGTATTCCGCGTCAGCGATGGCCATGAGGACAATTGAAAAATATTTCTTGTAATTGAAATATTCCGATCCCGATCCGGCTGGCTTTACAATGCGGATATGTTTCCCGTCCACAGCGCCCAAGCAGTTGGGAAACTGACATATCTGTTGAAACTTTTCTGAAATTTCAATCCACCTCTCTGTTGTGGGCTCTGGTAAAAACTCTTCAGCTAAGGAGTCCCACAGTGCACGGCCTGTGTACTTCACTATTCCAGATATGGTGGAAATCCCGAGTCTGTACTGGAAATGCAGGGACGAAAGGGATTCTCCAGTTGCAAGAAATCTGTGGGGAATTAAAAAACAATAAATTAGTTTAAAATCACAGCATTACATACCAAAACTCAGCTATAACACTTGGAGATACAAACTACCACCAACAAGATTGCAGTGAAAGTGTGCTCTGATGCGAGCATATCCAATAAATGTGGCTTACCTTAAAGTCACCATCAGACGCTCTGCGGGTGAAACAGAGAAGCGGCAATAGGTGTCCGCTTTTCTTATGAAGTGTGCAATGCGCTCCACCAAGTAATCAAAATTCTCCATTTTCATCCGAACATATCCAAAAAATTTATCCGGGTTTCGTCTAAGGTCCATGCAGAGTGTAGAATAGACCCCACGCGTCATTCTCTTGGCTGTGATGGGGTGGATCCACAAACGTCGTCTACGATGCCTGATGCGCTGCTGTCTCGCTCTCTCCTTCTCCAAAACAATCACCCTCAAACGATTTGCCTCCGCTGTAAAATCCGCCAAATTCTTCACAATATTTCCAATCACAACATCCATCTTCGCCAGTAACTTGCTCTTCTCTCCAACCTGCACTTTCCCCTCTACAACCTGTCAAAGAAGGGCTGTAGGAACACACTATATATAGTTTTCCAGTAGCCAATCCCGTTCGGAAGGCCACAAGGGGTGTTTTTAAAAACCGGATCCGGCGTAATCCGTCGAAAAACGGATCGAAAAACGGATGAACCGGATGAGACGGATCCGGTTTTGTCTGTCAAGAACAAGACGGATCCGGCAGAAAAACGGATCCGTCACATCCGGTTTTATGAAATATTTGCCGGATCTGGTGCTCCGGCACGACGCCGGATCGCGCCTGACGCTGAAAACCTGATGTGTGAAAGTAGCCTTAGTGTGTGTGCTTGAAATGCTGTCCCCAGCCAATTGCTGAGGGGCAGCCCCTTTATAAACTTACCCTGCCCTATGGGCGGGGCCAGAGCTACTCACAACTCACAAAGCTCCTGGACTTTGCCATGCGTGTCTCGTGTCTGTGGACCTCGTCTGTCTCGGTTATGGTACCAAATTCCCTGCCTTGATGCCTGCTTTGTCCTGTTCCCTCGCCCTGCCCCGGAGGCAGTATATCCAGGCCTGAATCCCTGATCCTGTACCTGTCCTGTACCTGACACCGTCTAAATTCGCCCTGGACTGGAGGCGGTGTATCCAGGCTTGAATCCTTGATCCTGTACCTATCCCGTACCTGACTATGTCTGAACTGTCAGCTGTGTTATGTTCCTGGAATCCCTCTGTGTTTGGAGCCCCGCACCCAGTGACTCTGAGACTCTTGTAACAGGTGTTCCTGCTGAGCATCTACTATCCTGTGCTCTGACTACCATGTGGTGCTAGCTCCATGCAGGCCCAGCAATCCTGCGGTGTTAGCACCATCACGCTTGAGTTCCTTCCTAGGTACTATGCCCGGAGCCTGTCGACTGCAGTCTGGAATCTGATGACCGCTGCCTGGAGCTGGATGACTGCAGTGGTGCCTGTAGGTCGTGTTGGATGTCCGGAACCAAACAACTCCCGTCTGATGTCTGCCGGTGACTCTGATGTCCTGTGGGTGACCCTGATGCCCTGATGACCTCATGTACCCTGATGTTCTGATGACCTCATGTACCCTGATGTCCTGATGACCTCGTTTGTCCTGATGTCCTGATCACCTCGTGTGTCCTGATGTCCTGATGACCTTGTGTACCCTGATGTCCTGATGACCTCGTGTGTCCTGATGTCCTGATGACCTTGTGTGTCCTGATGTCCTGCCTGTGTCCCTATGTCCCGCTTATGAGTGCCTCGGTGATCCAATGGTGCCTTGGGGTCCACTGGGTGGTACCCTTCTGGGAGGTGTGGAATCGGGAGCCTGGTTTAGCCCTGTTTTGTCTATGTACAGTGACTGTACTTTAAGTAAACTTTACTTTATTTATACCTGAAGTTGTGTGGTGTTATCTAGTCCTACGTGTGTTCTTTGTCCATATGCTCAGCTGCCACAGAATCCCGGTCGCTTCCCTTCCCTAGTTCAGGTAAGCCCGGGTCCCCCTCTGTGGTATAGAGGGTCCATATTGCGTCCCCGGGGGATGCCCGCCCCTCGCCATTGGCGTGGAGGCGCCTGCTGGGCCGCGTCTGCGGCTGCAATCGTGACACGCGGGTAGGCAACGTATCATCTTTCTCGGGTTGTATTTCATGCACAGGTCCTTCAGGGTTTATACGGCGTAGGACACGATAGGGACTCTCTTCCCAGCGTGGCTCTAATTTGTTCTGGGGACGTTGGTCTAGTACGAGTACTCGGTCTCCGCTTTGGAGGTCGGGAGGCAGAGATGAATCCTTTCCTGGGTGTTCTAAATCTTGAAGTTTGGTATGTACGATTCGATGAAGAGTTTGCAGCCTGTGCCGGTGATTTCGGACCCATGATGATACCCCAGTCCAGGACTGAGGTTCCTCTGGGTCCAACTCTTCCTCCGTGATCCCCTTGCCCTCGCGTCTGAACAACAGGGAATAAGGGGTATAGCCAGTAACTCGATGTACTCGTTGTTATAGACCCATCCTAGTTCAGGGACATATTCGGGCCAACGGGCCTTCTTGTCACTCTCCAGAGTACGCAACATTTGGATTAATGTCCGATTAAATCGCTCGCAGGCCCTGTTTCCCTGCGGGTGGTATGGCGTGGTCCTGGATTTGTCAATACCGTAGAGATGGTGTAGTTCCTTCATTATTTTTCCCAAGAAACATGCTCCTTGATCGGAATGTATCCGTTGAGGGCAGCCGTAAACTTGTATAAAGTTTCTACAAATTGCGGAGGCGGCCGACTCCGCGGTCTGGTCTCGAGTGGGGGTGACCACAGCGAACTTAGTGAAATGGTCTACCATGACGAGGCAGTGTTCATACCCCTGGAATGCGGGACCAATGGTCAGGTAATCCACCGTTAGAAGCTCGAGGGGCGCTGAAGTCACGAGGTGCGGGCGGTTTAGCTAATTCGCATAGGTGAGAGGTCCGGCAAGTCTCGTCCACAACAGCATGCAAGTGTGGATGGTAAATTTTCTGTTATAACCATTGTAAGGTCTTTTGAGCTCCGAAAAGAGCCCCTTTTTCGTGAGCTTCTCGAGCCAGTTCGTTAAGTTGGGCTCCTGGCGTAACTGCCTGCCAAGTCATCATAGATGTTGTTCGGGACGTCATTTTACGATACCATAGTCCCTTTCGGATAACCAGTCTCTCCCATTATTGTAACATCAGCGACATGTCCTGAGTCAAAGTCTGTCTTTGGGTGTCAGTGGGCAATTTGCCAGCGGTTACCCATTTCCGGAGAAGTCCAATTTCTTCATCTTCTTGCTGCTGTTGGATCCACTTATCCCGGGATTGTTCCAGCATGCCCTTTAGGTTCTCTGTGGGAGGTACTTCCTGGGTGGCAGCGGTAAGCACGGCAGCGGTGAGGGCAAACGGTATCTCTTCTCCTTCTGGTTCGTCATCTCGACTCCTCCCTGGGGTTGTATGTCGAATCCAGGAGAGAGCATCAGCGTGTACATTCTCGGCCCCTCTTTTATAGATAATTTTATAGTTGAATGTCGCCATCCGGGCCACCCATCTTTGTTCCAGAGCTCCCAGTTTGGTGTTTTCCAAATGGGCCAGTGGGTTATTGTCGGTCCGCACCACTACCTCAGAGCCCATCAGGTACTCTGCGAACCGTTCCGTCATGGCCCACACTACTGCGAGGAGCTCGAGCTTAAAGGAGCTGTAATTGTCAGGGTTGCGCTCGGAATCATGGAGTGAGCGGCTTCCATACGCGATCACTCTCTCCCGGCCATCTTGAACTTGTGACAACACAGCCCCCAGCCTGTGAAGACTCCCGTCAGTGTGTAGGATGAACGGTTGTGAGAAATCCGCATAAGTCAACAACGGAGCATCCAAAAGCGCAGCCTTAAGGTCTTGGAAGGCCTCTTCTTGAGGTTGTCGCCACTGGATTTTTCATCCATTTGCCCCAGCGGGAGCCCCCTTCAGCAGGTCATGCAGGGCTCGAACCCGGCATGCAAAATTCTTTACGAAACGACGGTAGTAACCGGCCAACCCAAGAAAAGCCCGCATGTCTTTTATCGTCTCAGGGGTAGGCCATCCCTGAATGACAGCAACCTTTTCCCAGGACGGCCTTACGCCCTCCGCTGAGACGACATGACCCAGATATTCTATCTGGGTGCGAAATAGATGCCATTTTTGGGGTTTTACCTTCAACCCATACTTTTGCAGTACCTGCCCCAACCGCTTCAGGTGGTCCTCAAAAGTGGCAACAAAGATGATGATATCATCCAGGTATATCAACGTGGCCTCAAAATTGAGGTCTCCCAGACACCGCTCCATCAACCGCTGAAAGGTCCCCGGGGCGTTGGCCAGTCCGAACGGCATTCGATTAAACTCAAATAGCCCCATAGGAAGTATGAACGCCGTCTTTGCCCTGTCTTCTTCTGACATGGGTACCTGCCAGTACCCACTGGCCAGGTCCAAAGTAGAAAAGTACGTCGCCTTCCCCAAGGCGGACAAGGATTCTTCTATTCGAGGTAGTGGGTACGAGTCTGATAGTACAAGCATTCAGCTTTCGATAGTCCACGCAGAATCGTAAGGTGCCATCCTTTATAAGGACCAACACAATAGGAGCCGCCCAGGGGCTTTGGCTTTCTCGAATCACTCCCTTTCGTAGCAATTGGGCCAGTAAAGTTTTCACCTCTTGGTAGAGTTGTGGAGGAATCTGTCGATATCGTTCATGGATGGGGGCTGCTCCTGCTGTGGGGATTCCATGGGTGATGGTGGTGGCACATCCAAAATCTTCCTCATGACTAGCAAAAACCTCGTGGTACTGTCCAAGCAGTGTTTTTATCTGAGAGAGCTGGGCTGCAGTTAGTCCGGATAGTTCGTCCCACATTTGTTCCAGGATGATTCGACCCTTTTCCTGAGCTGCAATTTCAGTAGCCTGTAGAGTACGGATAGTTACTGCCCAGGGGTCCTCGAGTTGCACTCT
The DNA here is from genome assembly GCF_039654945.1 of Dendrobates tinctorius. Classification (NCBI taxonomy): domain Eukaryota; kingdom Metazoa; phylum Chordata; class Amphibia; order Anura; family Dendrobatidae; genus Dendrobates; species Dendrobates tinctorius. The sequence goes on from NW_027361797.1 coordinate 1,071,068, forward strand.
CAATTGAACAGCAGGGACCGGTAGTACTTCTTCAAAAGGCCTTACTAGCTTGGCCAATTCTGTCCGGGGCTTCAAGGTGATGTATTGGTCTTCAAGGTTGACACAGCACACCAGGACAGTCCCCTTCTGCACTGTGGTCAGGGAGCGAGCCACCAGTATGCCAGGGGGTAAGCGCTCCGAGTAGCATGGCTCCACCTGCATCTCCACACCTTCTAATGGTATCAGGACTCGGATGGGCATGGCCACCACTGTCTGTCCAGGGGGCAGTACAAGCAGGGGAGCGGCTGGCGCGATGACTTTGCCCAGGGACTCGTGCTTCCTGCAACAACTGCTGGAATACCTGTCCTTGTGCTGTGTGGGAACCCCACTGCTTCAAGGTCTCATGCATGGGATCATTGAGGAGTAGGTTGCCGAACTCCCGCAGTATGTTCATGCCCAGAATGACTGTGTGCTGTTTATCAGTTTATCCGTGGGTCAGAACCACTCCTCTGCAGCCAAGGAATTTACCGCACACCGTCACCTGTACCCACACCACCCCGGCAACAGGAACCGGTAGTTGATTGGCGGCTACCAGTCTGATCATGGGTCCCCACTGGGGTCTCGCTGCCTCGGAGAAATTCTGCAGGAAATAAGTTGCAGGCATAGTTGTTACTTGTGACCCCGTATCCACCAGGCACCGGACGGCACGGCCCTCAACTTCTGCCCATACCTTCGGACACTTTGCGACCAAATCTTCGGGACTTCCACCACCCCTATTCGTGGTTTCTGGCTCCGAGCGGCGTCCCCCCAGCCCGGAGCCCTCTAGTTTAATGGCCGCCTGGGTGGGTATCTCCCACGCCGTGGACACTCTTGGGCGAAGTGCCCCGGCTCCCCGCACTCATAGCACCAGGTTTGCGAGGTCTGTCCGTCCCGGGTGGGGCAAGGTCCCCAGGGACCAGGGTCGAAACTAGGCCGTCCAGTCCCAGACTCAGTCCTTCTTTTCACTTCAGCCAACTCGCCCTGGATGTTCTTCAACTCATGCTTCATTTCCTCTACCCATAGAGGCTCCGCAACTGCATTCAGGGAAGCCTCCACACTCCGGACCTTCCTCACGGGGACTGCCATTCCCTGCTCCTGTTCTCAAGCGCGTGTTTGACTTCCCACCTCGGAAAAGTCTATACGTGGATTCATAGAATCATAGAATCATAGAATCGTAGGGTTGGAAGGGACCTCCTGGGCCATCTGGTCCAACCCCCTGCTCAAAGCAGGATTCGCTAAATCATCCCAGTCAGATGTCTGTCCAGCCTCTGTTTGAAGACTTCCATTGAAGGAGAACTCACCACTTCTCGTGGCAGCTTGTTCCACTCATTGATCACTCTAACTGTCAAAAAGTTTATTCTAATATCTAATCTGTGTCTCCTCCCATTCAGTTCCATCCCATTGCTTCTAGTCTTTCCTTGTGCAAATGAGAATAAAGTTGATCCTTCTACAATGTGACAGCCCTTTAGATATTTGTAGACAGCTATTAAGTCTCCTCTCAGTCTTCTCTTTTGCAAACTAAACATTCCCAAATCCTGCAACCTTTCCTCATAAGACAGGGTTTGCAGACCGGTCACCATTCTGGTCGCTCTTTTCTGAACTTGCTCCAGTTTGTTGATGTCTTTTTTAAAATGTGGTGCCCAAAACTGGACACAATATTCCAGATGAGGTCTGACCAAAGAGGAGTAGAGGGAAATAATGACTTCACGTGATCTAGACTGTATGCTTCTGTTAATACATCCTAGAATTGCATTTGCCTTTTTTGCTGCTGCATCACACTGTTGATTCATATTCAGTCTGTGATCTATTAGTATACCCAAGTCTTTTTCACATGTGCTGTTGCTTAGCCCTATTCCTCCCATCCATCGTAACCCGGGATTGGGGTGAAGAGACAGTCCCCTGTCGGTAAGCTCGGCGCCTCTTTCCTGAGGGCCACTGCGTATCTACCCTCTGCTGCTGGTCTCTTCTCTGAACTGTCAGTGTCCTTCCCGCTCTCTCACGCCTCCTCCGTCTCCTGCTCTGTGTCTGACGTATCACCAACTGCCTCCTCTGCGCGCTCCCTGCCCCTTTTATACTCGCCCCTCCCCTTGCTGTCCTGTCACTCTCAACAGTCCACTCTCCTCCTCTGTCCCCCCGGTACTGTTTCCTTAGGAACTGAGATGGCGGTCCCCTTGGTTGTGGCCCGGACACTCTGTGGGGGTCCTCCTCCCTACATAAAGATCAGGGGGCGCTAAATAATTCAATAGGTAAGGGACAGAGCTGGACATAACAAGAGAGGGTGTAGTGTCCCAGTCCAGAGTGTGTCCGTCCCTTTAAGTAATACTGAATTGTGAGTAGTTTCTGTACACTACAGCTCACTATCTAACTGGCCCTGTACATTATTTGTGAGCTATAATTCTCCATTCCTAGTCACCTCCATTTTAGATGCAATGCATTTCTCATTTGCTGCGTTCTGTCGCCATCTAATGGTGAAAGTGTACAATGACTCAATTAATGTTTTGTAAGGATCTGAGATGTGAATTCGGTCTCCTATTGGCCAGCTCCTAGTCACATGGTCATTAGGAGGAGCTGTTTTCCAGGCAAGTCTAGAATGTTCTTTAGTCTGAGGAATGCCTTCAGGGAGAGCAGAACACATGTGGAGGAGGTTTTTACCTCAAGATCTCCTGCAGGACTAAAAGCCTGAATTCCCTCTAACCTGTACAGAAATCATTCTAAAGTATTTCTGACAAGATTCACCACATCTAAAGTATTTATGACAGGATTCATCACATCTAAAGTATTGCTGACAGGATTCACCACAGTTTCTACATTCACCTATAAGTACTTGTGCACGTGTCATGACACACTATGGAGCTAACCCCAAGTACAGGTCTGTAACCTCTAATTGCTGTGTCTACCTCCTTCCGTAAACTACCAAAAGACACTGTCCAGTGCTCTTAAAGCTCCAGACCCCAATCACATCTCAGCATGGTCAATAGGAGGAGCTGGTTTCCAGGCAAGTCTAGTATGTTCTTTAGTCTGAGGAATGCCTTTAGGGAGAGCAGAGGTTGTTACCTCAAGATCTCCTGCAGGACTAAAAGCCTGAATTCCCTCTAACCTGAACAGAAATCATTCTAAAGTATTTCTGACAAGATTCACCACATCTAAAGTATTTATGACAAGATTCCCCACATCTAAAGTATTTATGACAGGATTCACCACATCTAAAGTATTGCTGACAGGAATCACCACATCTAAAGTATTGCTGACAGGATTCACCACAGTTTCTACATTCACCTATAAGTACTTGTGCATGTGCCATGACACACTGTGGAGCTAACCCCAAGTACAGGTCTGTAACCTCTAATTGCTGCATCTACCTCCTTCTGTAAACTACCAAAAGACACTGTCCAGTGCTCTTAAAGCTCCAGACCCCAATCACATCTCAGCATCTAAGTGTGAACTGTAATTGCCATGGACTACCCATGAGAGACTGTTCCTTATTTGTTCCAAGTTATAATTCCCATTCCTGCTGAAGTAAAAGCAACTGTTACCCCCGAGACCGGTGTGTGTCATAATTCCTTCGGCTGCGGACACCGTGTGGGGGTGGATAGCAGGTAACATTTGGCCTGGTCATTACAAGGGCACTGTGTAATAAGGGATGGTAATATACATAATAAAGGAGACTATGTAAGATATATATGTGTGTGGCTACATATAAATATATCTGTTGCTTTGTCACCATGAAAGGAGGGGCGCCCAGACACATATCTTGCACAGGGGCCCCAAGCTGTCCGCCTCTGCATTCAGGTCATTGCTGTATAAATAAATTAATGAAGGTCTTGATTGGGCCAACTTGGGAGAGGTCTAATTTTCTCTTTGGGGCATGGTTTGACTCAGACCCTTTAAATCTGGCTGGCTGTGAGTGCTGTTGTTGTTCTCAAATGAGGTGACAAGTACCATTCAGGATATAACCCTTGGTGGATGCCTAGGTGTCACCCTTTTTCCCTATCGTTCTTTCCTTTGTTTCATAAACTGGTTAGTAAATATTTATATTATATGATCTAATCCATATGTGTCTCTGCTGTACCCTTCGCCCTGTGGCCATCTCTCATCCACGTTTCAACTGTCACACTCTCCGCCATTATTAGCCATAACCTCCACACTATCGCGATTTTAAGAGGAACCGGTCATGTCTCCAAATGTTATTAACCTACAGACATAGAGTTAATCTGCAGGTTAATAGTGTTCCAAAGTTGCCCGGCTGCTGCACTGAAAGCTCAGCTACCAGGAGTAAATTAATTTTATTCCTCCTGGCAGCTTTTGGCTTTCAGTAATTGAGGTGTTCCAGCGAATTTTCAGTCACCGCTCAATTTACAGTGAGCGGTAAGTCCCAGCACTGATTGAAAGCCCGTTCTACAGGGCAACAGTGCCAGGGCATGGTTATATCCACTGTTCACTGTGTATTGAGTGATGACTGAAAACATGCTGAACGCTTCCATGACATGTATCACACTATTGTCACGATGTGACTGTGGGATAGCAAGTTGGCCCGTAGTTTGACCCTGAAGCTAGGGGTCCCTATCTATGCCTGGAATTGAGATTACTCCTGAAGGTGGAGATGCCTGAGCCTCGTTTCTTACTATGCTCATAAGCAGCACTAGTCTGAATGTGTATGGGGAAATACAAAACAGAGTCAAACAACATGCTTTCAGGAAATACACAAAGGGACATAAAGTGCAAAACCCCAGAGGCAACAAGGTAATATAAAGACACTTAGGGGAAAAGGGAAGGGTAAAGCTATGTGCACACTTATGCAGAAAATTTCTGCATGAAAACATGAGGCTGTGTTCACACGTATGCGTTTTTTTCACGGTTTTAAAATAAACCGCTTAAAAAATGCTTAAAAGAAGCATCCCATTCAACCTAAGGCTACTTTCACACATCAGGTTTTCGGCGTCAGGCGCGATCCGGCGTCGTGCCGGAATGCCGGATCCGGCAAATGTTTTGTAAAACCTGAAGTGCCGGATCCGGTTTTCTGCCGGATCCGTCTTGTTCTTGACAGACAAAACCGGATCCGTCTCATCCGGTTCATCCTTTTTTCTATCCGTTTTTCTATCCGTTTTTCGACAGATTACGCCGGATCCGGTTTTTAAAATTGACCCTTGTGGCCTTCCGAATGGGATTGGCTACTGGAAAACTAGATATAGCATGTTCCTACAGCCCTTCTTTGACAGGTTGTAGAGAAGAAAGTGCAGGTTGGAGAGAAGAGCAAGTTACTGGCGAAGATGGATGTTGTCATTGGAAATATTACCACTAGAAGTTCTGTGACGGTTTCAGGGACAATTTTCCACTATACTTTATGTCACCTCAAGGCAGAGTACACTGGGATGACAGAGTGTGAGAGATTTTTGCCCTAAACTTGTGTACCTTCTGGACCAACAGTATATACCTTTGCCAACCAAAGTTGGCTATCTTGTCATGGTCTTACTATTTTTACCTTTAGGCCACAGGTGTGTACCTGGTTGTGTTTTATGCAAAGTATTTCACCTTTTAACAAAAGTTGTGTACTTTGGTAGGAAATCACCAACAATAAACACAACTTTTTCGGTGAAATACTTTGCTTCAAACACAACCAGGAACACAACTGTGGCAAAAAGCTAAAATTTACCCACAGTTATACCTGGTTTTGAATACCTTTTTACCTTTGAAATACCCTGTATTTAACCTTTTTTTAAAACATAGTTCGCCGCAGAAAGAAATGACAGACAACCATTGTGAAACGATAATTTAACTTTTATTTAAATTTTTTTTTTTTTGTAAAATGTTTTTAAAGTGCAAAAAACTTTTTTAAGAAAGGTTTTAAACCCAATGGGCATTTTTATTACAAAAAACACACATTACAATTCTGTGTACTGTGGGGTGGAAATACTGCTGGAGGGGCTGCGGGACACTTCGACACTGGGTGTGTGGAGAGAGGACTGGGATCGTGGTGGGGAAGGAACAGTTAGAGGTGAAGGTGTGGAAAAAACTACAGAATGGGTGGACATGTGGGAAGCAGAAGAGGTGGTGGGTGGTGGAGTGGAGGGTTGGGCAGGGACTGTAGGAGCAGATGATGTTGATGGAAAGTTGTATGGGGAAGGAGTTTGGTACGGGGAAGGAGTTTGATACGGGGAAGGAGTTTGGTACGGGGCAGGTTGCTGGAAGTGGGGAGATGACTGGTACTGGGGATGTGGCTGGTACTGGGCAGGTTGCTGGTATGTAGTAGGAGGGGGAGGATGGAAAGTGGCTGGAGGGGGTGCAGATGTAATAGGAGGGGGAGGATGGAAAGTGGCTGGAGGGGGTGCAGGTGGAGGAACTACAGTGGTGGGAGGTGGAGGTTGGGAGGTAACCTGCTGTAGAGCACCGTGGCACGAATGCATTACATGCATCTGCTGGGTAGGAGATAGTGTTGCCATGCGCTCCACAACAGACCTGAAAAAGGTGTGGTTTGGCGAAGATCTTGCTTCTGAATGCATGGTTTGCAGAAGTGTCTTCACCTCCAGAATGCTGGAGTTGATCTGCTGAAAGCCTGCGGAGATTTGCTCTGACAAGACTTTGAGACAGTTCTGGAAAGATGCATTCAGATGCAATAACTCTTGCGCATAACTCTTTTCCTGACCCCTCTGCCGCTGCCGCCCAGTACCCGCAGGTGTACTAGAGGCGGCAGGGGCAGAAGGGTGGGGTAAAGGGAAAGCGATCTCCTCACCAGCAGCTTCATGTAATGTAGGCGGCCACGATGCTCCTGTGCTGGTGGATGGGACAGATGGGTCGAATGTGTGGGAAGGCTGGGAAGGTGCAGATGTACCGGGGCGGTCGAAGTGTCCCTCGGTGCCGGTCTCCTCAGGGATCGCCTCAGAAGGGTCCAATCGTGCAGGCTCCCGAGTGCTGCTCACCGTGCTGTGGAATAAAGAGAAAAAAAAACAATTAAAATACTGACATGGTATGGCCCTGGCTGAAAAAAAAAAGTTACATCTAACATTTTTTTTCACATGTGGTGTGTAATATTTACCTTCTGGTGAGCATTGTTTCCCGGAGGAACGACAGGGCTTGTGCGTACTTGTACTTGCTCCTGCGTCCTCCAGATCCACTCGGGGCCCGCATCTCTTTATTGAACTCCTTCTTGAAACGATCCCTCACAGACCGCCACCGCTTCACAATTCTGTCCCCTGAAACGAGAAAGGAGTGGTTAGTATACAACATCAGTGTTTCACAAACTCCAGTCCTCATGGTCCCCAGGGGTCATGTTTTCAGGATTTCCATAGTAAATAGAAATCCTGAACACATGATCCGTGGGGACCACGAGGACTGGAGTTCGGGAAACACTGGTTTACATCAAGCAACCGTTACTGTATATACTTACGCTCTTTAATCTGGGCCCGAGCTTCGAGGTCCTCCCAGCGGCCCACAAGGAGAGAACAGATTTCCTCCCAGAGTCGTCGGGTAATGATCAGGTCAGCGTGGCGGCGGTCAGCCATATTCCAGAGCGGCTCCCTTTCTCTGACGAGATCAATGAGGCGGTCCACATCAATCCCTCCATCCTCACCGTCAGAGTCGGGAGCACGCTGTGAAGGCTGTTAAAGAAAAAGACAAAAATAACATAATTAGCCTCCACAAAAGAAATGAAATAAAAAGTGCAAAAAAACAAAGCAAAAATATTTATACTTACACGCTGGTGACCGCCGCGTTGCTGTCGCCGACGACCCTGGGAGGCACTGCGAGGACCTCTTGGCCGAGCACCAGATTGGGAAGACTAGAGAAGAAAACAAAAAATGTTATGTCTTTGGATGTAGGCATTTGTTTGCTGTGTGTGGTCTGCAGAACATTGTTTTCTATGTGTTGTGTGTAGTGTGATGTTGTGTTTCTGCGTTTGATGCAAAAAACTTACGAATTGTGAGCCCACTCCAGGTGTCTGTCCACCCCTTCCTTCTTCTTCTGGGAGCTCCTCTTCATCTTGTGATTCCTGTTTTGAAATAAAAGGCAATGAATAGACATATATTACAGAGATGATGGATTTTGGAAATAAAAACTTACCGTCAAACGCTGACGATGCGAGGGAGGGCTCCCAGAAGAAGATGTGCTGTCCTGTTGATGGCCAGACTCCATGGCTGTGGGTATTGCTGCTGCCAGTGATGCCATTTCTGCTGCTGCTGCTGCTGCATCTCTTTGGCGGCTGTTGAATAAAGAGAAACAAAGGGCCAATGAATATCTTGATATTCCATGGCCCTAGTTTGGAGGAATGGGGGATTTGATAATTACCGTCTCTCATCTGCTTCTGGACTCCCCTCCCGTTCAGCATGCTGCTCCATTTGGGGTGGTGCTGATGGTGCTGCTGCTGCAGATGTCTGCTGCCTTCTCCTGCTCCTGGTTCTTGGCTTGGGTGGCATGTTGGGTGTGGCTGAGGGTCCCATTGTCTTGCTTTTATATATCTCCTGTGGGCAGAGCTACTGAGCATGCTCAGACCAAAAAAACCAGATCCGGCTTTCGCCGGATCCGGCGCATTGCGGCGCTCATAGGCTTTCATTGTGTGAAAAAGCCGGACGCGCCGGATCCGGCGGGTACGGCTTTTTCGCCGGAGACAAAAAACGTTACAGTAGACGTTTTTTCCAGACGCCGGATCGCGACACATTGCGACACATTGCCGGATCCGGCGAAAACCGGATGAAACGCATGGCCATCCGGCGCGATCCGGCGCAAATGCAAGTCAATGGGGGGGAAACCGGATCCGGCATTGCATTTCGCCGGATCCGGTTTCTGTCAAAAGCGCCGGATCGCGCCTGACGGCGAAAACTTGATGTGTGAAAGAGGCCTTAAGCGAACTCTGCTTCAAACAATCTTTGGTAATAACCAGTACACCAGAACATGTCTACCTCTCCTAGACCAGTACAGATAAACTATTCCTTTCATCCCCTGGTCAGCAGAGCCAGCTTAAATAAGGAAAGAGCAGACATGACTGGTTCTCCTGCAGCATATGACCACAGGCAATTAGCAAGCTAAGTACAGCAAAGATTTAACTCCTTCTAACCTGCCAAGGAGCTGCAGCTCTACAAGTCAACGCCCGAGTCTCTCTGTGCTGATCATAGCTATCTATGGAGTCACAGGGAGCATTGTCTATACCTGTGGAATCCAAATGCTCTGACACCGCCGTGGCAGTTGGATATGTTTGAGAAAACCTCCTTGTGACAATTATGTGCTGTGTATATATATGTCACGACTGTGGACGCGGCCCAGCAGGTGCCTCCACGCCGACGGCGAGGGACGGGCGTGCCTCGGGGACGCAATATGGACCTCTATACCACATAGGGGACCTGAGCCTACCCAAAATAGGGAAAGGCAGCATCTGGGATTCTGTGGCAGCTGAGCATGTGGACAAAGAAGACATGTAGTACTCGATAACACCGCACAACTTCAGGCATAAAGAACATAAAGTTTACTTAAAGTAAAGTCACACAGTACATAGACGAAACAGGGCTATGCCACGCTCCCGATACCACACCTCCCAGAAGGGTACCACCCAGTGGACCCCAAGGCACCAACGGATCACCGAGGCACATAGGCGGGACATCAGGGCACAGGCAGGACATAAGGGTGCATGAGGACATCAGGACACAGGCTGGACATCAGGACACAGGCTGGACATCAGGGTCACCCACATGACATCAGAGTCCCTGGCAGACATCAGACAGTTGTTAAGTTCCAGACATCCAACACGACCTACAGGCACCAATGCAGTCATCAAGCTCCAGGCAGCGGTCATCAGGTTCCATACTGCGGTCGTCAGGCTCCAGGCATCGGACCTAGGAAGGAATTCAAGCGTGATGGTGCTAGAACCGCAGGATTGCTGGGCCTGCATGGAGCTAGCACCGCATGGTAGTCAGAGCACAGAGTAGTAGATGCTCAGCAGGATCACCAATTACAAAGACTCAGTCACTGGGTGCGAGGCTCCAAACACAGAGGGATTCCAGAAACATAACAGCAGACACAGTTCAGACAGGGTCAGGTACAGGATCAAGTATTCAGGCCTAGATATACCACCTCCAGGGCAGGGCGCAGGAACAGGACAAAGCAGGGACTTTGGTACCAAAACATAGACAGGAGAGGTCCAGGGACACAGACACAAACCACACATGGCAAGGTTCAGGAACTCTGAGAGTAGCTCTGGCAACGCCCATCAGGGAAGGGGAAATTTATATAGGAGCTGCCCCTCACCAATTGGCTGGGGACAGCATTTCAAGTACACACGCTAACCCTGATAAAAGCAGAGAAGGTGTGGTCACGCACGCCCTAAGCACACACAGAAACCATTGCAGCACAGTCAGTGCAGGAACTGAGGCTTAGAGCACCTGGCATCGTCTGCAAGCCTAGACACACGTTTAAAGTCATGCACCAGCTGCAAATGACCTTGACCATACAGGCTGTATGGGCAACTAGCCAGATAGGCTAATAAATAGCACCTTGACTGGATTTCTTTTGGTGTGCTGCTTTCATCTTGAGGACTATTTTTGAGGTTTGGTATATGCCTGGAAGGCTTGCACCCGCATTGTTTGTTCAATTTTTGTGCTGCTTTTTCCTTTTTTCATAGATAGAGATATATATATATACACTCACTGGCCACTTTATTAGGTACACCTGTCCAACTGTGTGTTAAGACTTAATTTCTAATCAGCCAATCACATGGCGGCAACTCAGTGCATTTAGGCATGTAGACATGGTCAAGACAATCTCCTGCAGTTCAAACCGAGCATCAGTATGGGGAAGAAAGGTGATTTGAGTGCCTTTGAACGTGGCATGATTGTTGGTGCCAGAAGGGCTGGTCTGAGTATTTCAGAAACTGCTGATCTACTGGGATTTTCACGCACAACCATCTCTAGGGTTTACAGAGAATGGTCCGAAAAAGAAAAAAAATCCAGTGAGCGGCAGTTCTGTGGCCGGAAATGCCTTGTTGATGCCAGAGGTCAGAGGAGAATGGGCAGACTGGTTCGAGCTGATAGAAAGGCAACAGTGACTCAAATTGCCACCCGTTACAACCAAGGTAGGCAGAAGAGCATCTCTGAACGCACAGTGCGTCGAACTTTGAGGCAGATGGGCTACAGCAGCAGAAGACCACACTGGGTACCACTCCTCTCAGCTAAGAACAGGAAACTGAGGCTACAATTTGCACAAGCTCATCGAAATTGGACAGTAGAAGATTGGAAAAACGTTGCCTGGTCTGATGAGTCTCGATTTCTGCTGCGACATTCGGATGGTAGGGTCAGAATTTGGTGTAAACAACATGAAAGCATGGATCCATCCTGCCTTGTATCAACGGTTCAGGCTGGTGGTGGTGGTGTCATGGTGTGGGGAATTTTTTCTTGGCACTCTTTGGGCCCCTTGGTACCAATTGAGCATCGTTGCAACGCCACAGCCTACCTGAGTATTGTTGCTGACCATGTCCATCCCTTTATGACCACAATGTACCCAACATCTGATGGCAACTTTCAGCAGGATAATGCGCCATGTCATAAAGCTCGAATCATCTCAGATTGGTTTCTTGAACATGACAATGAGTTCACTGTACTCAAATGGCCTCCTCAGTCACCAGATCTCAATCCAATAGAGCATCTTTGGGATGTGGTGGAACGGGAGATTCGCATCAGGGATGTGCAGCCGACAAATCTGCGCCAACTGTGTGATGCCATCATGTCAATATGGTCCAAAATCTCTGAGGAATGCTTCCAGCACCTTGTTGAATCTCTGCCACGAAGAATTGAGGCAGTTCTGAAGGCAAAAGGGGGTCCAACCCGTTACTAGCATGGTGTACCTAATAAAGTGGCCAGTGAGTGTATATCTCTATCTATCTATCTATCTATATATATATATATATATATATATATATATATACACTGCTCAAAAAAATAAAGGGAACACTAAGCTACCACTTTGTAGATATCACTGTATGAAATATTGCAGCTGCAAATCTTTATTCATTACATAGTGGCATGCGTTAAGAACAAGAAAACATAAAAATGATCAATGTAAGTCAAAACTAATATTCCATGGAGGTCTGGATTTGGAAGGATATTCAAAGTCAAAGTGGAAAATCAAATTACAGGCTGATCCAACTTCAATGGAAATGCCTCAAGACAAGGAAATGATGCTCAGTAGTGTGTGTGGCCTCCACGTGCCTGTATGACCTCCCTACAATGCCTGGGCATGCTCTTGATGAGGATGGTCTCCTGAGGGATCTCCTTCCAGACCTGGACTAAAGCATCCGCCAACTCCTGGACAGTCTTCGGTGCAACGTGACGTTGGTGGATGGAGCCCTTCTTTATATAATATGATGGCCTATCTATGTATAATATTCTGGTCCCAAAACACATCTGACAATAGCATGAACACCCCTCAGCCCCTGTATATATAATATGATGACCCCTCAGCCCCTCTATATGGCTCCATAACCCCTCTGCATATAGTACGATGGCTCCACAGCCTCTCTTTATATAATATAATGGCCCCTCTGTATATATATTAGTATGGCGCCATAGCCCCTCTGCATGTAGAATCATGGCCTTCAGCCCCTCTATATATAATATGATGGACCATGTATATATAATAGGATGGTGTCACAATTCCACCCTTCAATGTGTCTGGAATGCAGATACTGACAGCTCAGCCATCCCATCTAGTGCTGGGGCATGCAGAAGCTGTCAGCTCTTTGACTGACTGTTTAGTCATCCAGTTTGGTGCTGAGGTGTGCTGAACTGTTGGTGTTTTGACTGACAGCTGGCCAAGCTGAGACTGGGACATTCTTGGCTGCCTTCAGGTGTTCCTGTCACAGGAGATTGCCGAGCTACTTAGCTGGGCTTCAAGGCCGGTTGTAGAGAAACTGGGGCACTGGGCAAAAGTTTAAAGTGGGGTCCCAAATGCTCACAAAATTCACAGCACACAAACAGTTTGGATGTATTTACAGGTGCAAAGTTCAGGCCGTTAAACAAGCGTGATCGACGGCATCGAAGTTGTTAGACGCCTGTTCCTGAGTTTTTTTACACCGGCTAAGGAAGAATGATGCGGACAAATAGTCCTCTATACAGTATAATGCACTCCCCATGGTCCTTGATAGAGTATACTCCAGCCCCCCTCACAGTATACTGCAGCCCACCCACAGAGTATTCTGCAGCCCCACACACAGTATAATGCAGTACCCTCTGAGTATAATGCTTCCCCCTAGGGGAATACTGCAGCTCCTTCAGAGTATACTGCAGCCCCCCTCATTAAGAATGCTGCATCCCCACATACAGAGTATACTGCAGCCCCACATACACAGTATAATGCAGCCCCCTCACCGGGCCCTAGCGGTAGGCTAAATTGGGCCCTAGCGGCAGTTAAACTCTATTGAAATGCAGGCCCGGACCCACATGTCAATAGTTAAAAGCCGCCAACCAATCGGAGGCTGGCAGCTGACGTCAGTGCGCACATTGCCGGAGTATGACATCATTGTCACTCGCTGGCGGGCGCATGCTAGAACTGCGTGGAATGAGCTTTGCCGCAGGAGCGTAGCAAGGTAAGGAGAAAGTGGGGGGGGTTTATTTTTATTGAAAGCGGCAATCCGCTGGCAGAATGGACACGGGGGTAGAATGTGAGACACAGGAGGGGGCAGAATGTGAGACACAGAAGGGGGCAGAATGTGAGACACAGGAGGGGCAGAATGTGAAACAGGAGGGGGCAGAATGTGAAACAGGAGGGGGCAGAATGTGAGACACAGGAGGGGCAGAATGGACACGGGGCAGAATGTGAGACACAGGAGAGGCAGAATGTGAGACACAGGAGGGGCAGAATGTGAGACACAAGAGGGGGCAGAATGTGAGACAAAAGGGGGGCAGAATGGACACAGGGGCAAAATGTGAGACACAGGAGGGGGCAGAGTGGACATGGTGGCAGAATGTGAGACACAGGAGGGGGCAGAATGGAAACAGGGCAGAATGTGAGACAGAAGGGGGCAGAATGTGAGACACAGAAGTGGCAGAATGGACACGGGGCAGAATGTGAGACACAAGAGGGGGCAGTATTATGAATGGGTCACTGAGGAGGAAAACTAAACAAGCTAAGTCACAGAAAACCAGAGAGGTTGGTAACTATGCAGATTGCAGACCCCAAAGGCATAGACAACCCCCACACATGTATTGACGGTGAAACAAGATGAAAACACAAACACAGGCAGGAAAATAGGCTGAGCAAACGATGGGGCCCAAACTAACTAGAAAGGACAGGAAAGGAAAGACACTGTCTGCAATCTGCCCCAAAAACCCTACAAAAATAATGTCCAACACTTCTGATAACAAAATTAACCCTGAAGTCACTAGACTTCTCCCACTATATCAGCACTCTGAAATATTCTGAGACAGAGCAAAAAGAGGCCAATCTAATAAGGGACCAAAAAGCAAATTGGCAAATACAGATAAATAAGAGTGGAAATTCAGCACAGCCCCAGCTGGGGCTGGCTGACCACACAAAAAACTGAATTGACCAACAAAATCAAGTGTGAACATTAGCAGAAACACTTAGCTTGAGATGACTGGAACAGAGCTGAAAACCAAGACCTGAAAAGCCAGAAGGAATCACCAGCACCAGAATAGGGCATCGGCTGTCTTAAATCCAGTCTGAGATTCCAGAGATCCAATCGTTATCCTCATCATCAGGTGGCAGATCTCTACTAATTAAATCAACCTCACTACCTCCTGTTACCACCAGAGGGATCCCGGAAGGAGAACTCACAACTGGTAGACCAGAAAATGAGTTCACAACAGGGCAGAATGTGAGACAGGAGGGGCAAAATGGACACGGGGCAGAATGTGAGACACAGGAAGGAGCAGAATGGACATGGGGCAGAATGTGAGACACAGAAGGGGGCAAAATGGACATGGGTCAGAATGTGAGACACAGGAGGGGGCAGAATGGACACGGCGCAGAATGTGAAACAGGGGGAGCAGAATGTGAGGCACAGGATGGGCAGAATGGACACGGGGCAGAATGTGAGACACAGGAGGGAGCAGAAAGTACACGGGGCAGAATGTGAGACACAGGAGGGGGCAGAAAGGACACGGTGCAGAATGTGAGACACAGGATGGGGCAGAATGTGAGACACACGAGGGGGCAGAATGTGAGACACATGAGGGGGCAGAATGTGAGACACAGGAGGGGCAGAATGTGAAACAGGAGGGGGCAGAATGTGAGACACAGGATGGGCAGAATGGACACGGGGCAGAATGTGAGACACAGGAGGGGGCAGAAAGGACACGGGGCAGAATGTGAGACACAGGAGGGGGCAGAAAGGACACAGCACAGGATGTGAAACAGGAGGGGGCAGAATGTGAGACACAGGAGGGGCAGAATGGACACGGGGCAGAATGTGAGACACAGGAGGGGGCAGAAAGGACACGGTGCAGAATGTGAGACACAGGATGGGGCAGAATGTGAGACACACGAGGGGGCAGAATGTGAGACACACGAGGGGGCAGAATGTGTGACACATGAGGGGGCAGAATGTGAGACACAGGAGGGGCAGAATGGACATGGCGCAGAATGTGAAACAGGAGGGGGCAGAATGTGAGACACAGGAGGGGCAGAATGGACACGAGGCAGAATGTGAGACACAGGAGGGGGCAGAAAGGACACGGGGCAGAATGTGAGACACAGGAGGGGGCAGAAAGGACACGGCGCAGGATGTGAAACAGGAGGGGGCAGAATGTGAGACACAGGAGGGGCAGAATGGACACGGGGCAGAATGTGAGACACAGGAGGGGGCAGAAAGGACATGGGGCAGAATGTGAGACACAGGAGAGGGCAGAATGTGAGACACAGGAGAGGGCAGAATGTGAGACACAGGAGAGGGCAGAATGCGCGACACAGGAGAGGGCAGAATGCGCGACACAGGAGAGGGCAGAATGGACATGGGGCAAAATGTGAGACAGGCAGGGCAGAATGGACATGGGGCAGAATGTGAAACAGGAGAGGCAGAATGGACACATGGCAGAATGTGAGACACAGGAGGGGGCATAATGGACACGGGGCAAAATGTGAGACACAGGAGGGGGTAGAATGAACATAGGACAGAAAGTGAGACACAGGAGGGGGCAGAATTTGAGACAGGAGGGGCAGAATGTGAGACACAGGAGGGGGCAGAATGTGAGACTCAGGAAGGGGCAGAATGGACACGGGGCAGAATGTGAGACACAGGAGGGGGCAAAATGTGAGACACAGGAGGGGGCAAAATGTGAGACTCAGGAAGGGGCAAAATGTGAGACACAGGAAGGGGCAGAATGTGAGACACAGAAGGGGGAAGAATGTGAGACACAGGAGGGGGCAGAATGGACACAGGGCAGAATGTGAGACACAGGAGGGTGCAGAAGTGACACAAGGGCAAAATGTGAGACACAGGAGGGGGCAGAATGGACATGGGGCAGAATGTGAGACACAGGAGGGGCAGAATACGAGACACAGGAGGGGGCAGGATGCGAGAGACAGAGGGCAGGATGCGAGACACATGGTACAGGATCAATGGGTCAGGATGGAGACAGATGGGGCAGCAGGATCATGGGTCAGGATCATGGGACTGATGGGGCTAGAGCATGGGACAGATGGGACAGGATCGGGAGATCATATGGGGGCAGAATGGATACTCATGAGGGCAGGATGGGAGAACATATGGCTGGAGCCACAAATGAGATACACGAGGCCAGGCTAGGGGATGTTATTACAGTAGGGGCTAATTAAGGGATATCATTACTGCAGTGATGTATTTATTATATTTTTTTGAGGATACTGTTTTAAATGGGGGAGGTCCTGTTACTGTTAGGAACGGCGGAACTCACTAAATAAAAGTAAATAATAAAGAGCGTTCGCCGCTCGGGGTCCACCGTGCAGTAGGTGTTACACCGCTGCTAGGTAATGACAGAGGAGCAATATGGCGGTATGATGCGCACGGGTTCAACTTCACCCGGAGTGCGCAGAGCAGGCTCTGTTCACACACAGAGGTGCCGATATGGCGGTATAATGCGCACGGGTTCAACTTCACCCAGAGTGCGCAGAGCGGGCTCTGTTCACACACAGAGGTGCCGCAACAAAAACATACAAAATGCTGAACCTGTTAGTGACACAGGCCTCAGGTAAATGCACACACGGTATCTGGTCACAGGAGCAGGACCCAAGACAGAGGAGCTGTGTACCTCTAGACCTACCGTGTGTGCGGCATTGCTTCTGCGAGCGCCAAGAAGAGCTGCAACTGCAGCACGGCGTAGGACACTGCCGCTCGACGACAAAGTCAGAAAGCAAGCGCAGTGTCGGACGCTAGCGATGCGGTGTGCACAGTGGCTTAAGGCTTGCCACTGACTGGCGCTTACTGCTAAACTAATTCCCTATCCACATGCGTAATATCAGAGGGAAGGGGTTTTATAATGATTCAGTCACCAGAAACATACATCCGTCACCATTCACACATAGCAAATATAGTCTACTAGATTATGGCCCGATGCTATCGCATCGGGAGGATGCGATAGCATCACACCTCTTGCCATGTTAACCCTCAACACACACACTCCTCAACACACACTCCTCTCACCTTTCACCATCTCCACTCACTCTTTCACTCCACATACGACCCCTTCTCTCACTCCGTCTCTCATACTCACGCCGTCATCGCCGCTGCTCCACGATCCCCGACATCTTCTTCCGCCGGCGCCATCCTGGATCCAGACGTTGTCCATGCCGGCGACATGTTCTTGCGGCGACGCCATCTTGAGTATCGTGAAATCCCGCGATAGTCAAGATAGCGTCGCCGGAAGAACATGTCGCCGGCGTGGACGACGTCGGGATCCAAAATGGCGTCGGCGAAATCTCGCGAGTTTTCGCCGACGCCATTTTGGATCCCGACGTCGTCCTCGCCGGCGACATGTTCTTGCGGCGACGCCATCTTGACTATCGCGGGATTTCACGAAATCCAAGATGGTGTCGCCGCAAGAACATGTCGGCGGCCTGGAGAACGTCTGGATCCAGGATCGCGGCAGCGGAGGAAGATGTCAGGGCAGCGACGATGACGGTGTGAGTATGAGAAACGGAGTGAGAGAAAGGAACGTATGTGGAGTGAAAGAGTGAGAGGACGTGAGTGGAGGTGAAAGGTGAGAGGAGTGTGTGTTGAGGCGGTGTGGTGTGTTGAGGGTTAACATGTGCGTGTGTGTGGTGACGTCACCGGTTACAACTGGACAGAAGTTGTTACAACCGGAAGCTGCTTAGGGCATTTATTATTATAGATGATGAGGAAGAAGCCGTCTGTTGTTGGCGGTGATGGCGTGTAGAGGCTTCTTCAGCCAATGTAATAGATTTAGAGTTAGGGGATTCGTGTGTGAGACGACGGCGTTTATAAGCCTTAATCTTGTCAAGTCGATGCTGTTTTTCCTCAGGAGTCTCATTAGCACGGCGTTGTTTTTGTCGTAGTGCTAAAGCTGCTTTCCTTTCACTGGCATTGGCATACTGTGCATCGGTATTGAATGGTGGTATTGATAGGGCAGAAACAGATTGCTGATTAGTTATGTCAGTGAACGGCATATGGGATGAAGTGTAGCAGTAAATTGTTCCACATGCTGATGTGGAAGCATCCTGTTGTGAGTCTAATAATAATGATGAGGAAGAGGCCGTCTGTTGTCGGCGGTGACGGCGTGCAGAGGCTTCTTCAGCCAATCTTATGGATTTAGAGTTAGGGGATTCGTGTGTGAGGCGACGGCGTTTATAAGCCTTAATCTTCTCAAGGCGATGGTGTTTTTCCTCAGGAGTCTCATTAGCACGGCGTTGTTTTTGTCGTAGTGCTAAAGCTGCCTTCCTTTCACTGGCATTGGCATACTTTTTGTTATGACTCATGTTGGCACAGGTAAAGGAGTCTATTTGGCAGTTATCTGGCAGTGAAGAAGGCGTCCTGGAGTATTGTAGAGTAAACAGATACTAATTGACCCTGTAATTGCCCAGCAGTAGTTATGAAGTGGTAGTGGCAAATTGGCCCTGTAGTTAGACACCGGCAGAGGAGCAAGGCAGCAGTAGTTATGGCGGTAGAGGCAAATTGGCCCTGTAATTAGACACCGGCAGAGGAGCAAGGCAGCAGTAGTTATGGCGGTAGAGGCAAATTGGCCCTGTAATTAGACACCGGCAGAGGAGCAAGGCAGCAGTAGTTATGGCGGTAGAGGCAAATTGGTCCTGTAATTAGACACCGGCAGAGGAGCAAGGCAGCAGTAGTTATGGCGGTAGAGGCAAATTGGCCCTGTAATTAGACACAGGCAGTGAACAGTCAGAGGAGCAAGGCAGCAGTACTTATGGCGGTAGAGGCAAATTGGCCCTGTAATTAGACACCGGCAGAGGAGCAAGGCAGCAGTAGTTATGGCGGTATTGGCAAATTGGCCCTGTAATTAGACACCAGCAGAGGAGCAATGCAGCAGTAGTTATGGCGGTAGAGGCAAATTGGCCCTGTAATTAGACACCGGCAGAGGAGCAAGGCAGCAGTAGTTATGGCGGTAGAGGCAAATTGGCCCTGTAATTAGACACCGGCAGACGAGCAAGGTAGCAGTAGTTATGGCGGTAGAGGCAAATTAGCCCTGTAATTAGACACCGGCAGAGGAGCAAGGCAGCAGTAGTTATGGCGGTAGAGGCAAATTAGCCCTGTAATTAGACACCGGCAGAGGAGCAAGGCAGCAGTAGATATGGCGGTAGAGGCAAATTGGCCTTGTAATTAGACACCGGCAGTAAACAGGCAGATGACCAAAGCAGCAGTAGTTATGGCGATAGAGGCAAATTGGCCCTGTAATTAGACACTGGCAGAGGACAAAGGCAGCAGTAGTTATGGCAGTATAGGCAAATTGGCCCTGTAATTAGACACCGGCAGAGGAGCAAGGCAGCAGTAGTTATGGTGGTAGAGGCAAATTGGCCCTGTAATTAGACATCGGCAGAGGAGCAATGCAGCAGTAGTTATGGCGGTAGAGGTAAATTGGTCCTGTAATTAGACACCGGCAGAGGAGCAAGGCAGCAGTAGTTATGGCAGTATAGGC
Organism: Dendrobates tinctorius; assembly: GCF_039654945.1. Taxonomy (NCBI): domain Eukaryota; kingdom Metazoa; phylum Chordata; class Amphibia; order Anura; family Dendrobatidae; genus Dendrobates; species Dendrobates tinctorius. The sequence goes on from NW_027361797.1 coordinate 1,091,164, forward strand.
AAATTGGCCCTGTAATTAGACACCGGCAGAGGAGCAAGGCAGCAGTAGTTATGGCGGTACAGGCAAATTGGTCCAGTAATTAGACACCGGCAGTAAACAGGCATAGGACCAAGGCAGCAGTAGTTATGGTGGTACAGGCAATGCCAAGCGTCCGCACAGCAAGTCGGTGTGAGGTAAATGACGCAATTTCACGAATGCAAGATGGCGTCGGCGAAATCTCGCGAGATTTCGCCGACGTCGTTAACACCTCTTGCCATGTTAACCCTCAACACACCACACCGCCTCAACACACACTCCTCTCACCTTTCACCTCCACTCATGTCCACTCACTCTTTCACTCCACATACGTTCCTTTCTCTCGCTCCGTTTCTCATACTCACACCGTCATCGTCGCTGCCCCGACATCTTCCTCCGCCGCCGCGATCCAGGATCCAGACGTTCTCCAGGCCGCCGACATGTTCTTGCGGGACGCCATCTTGGATTTCGTGAAATCCCGCGATATTCAAGATAGCGTCGCCGCAACATGTCGCTGGCGTGGACGACATCGGGATCCAAAAAGATGGCGTCGGCGAAATCTCGCGAGATTACGCCGACGCCATTTTGGATCCCGATATCGCCCACGCCAGCGACATATTCTTGCGGGACGCCATCTTGGATGTCGTGAAGTCCCGCGATATTCAAGATGGCGTCGCCGCAACAACATGTCGCTGGCATGGGTGACATCGGGATCCAAAATGGCGTCAGCGTAATCTCGCGAGATTTCGCCGACGCCATCTTTTTGGATCCCGATGTCGTCCACGCCAGCGACATATTGTTGCGGCGACGCCATCTTGAATCTCGCGGGACTTCACGACATCCAAGATGGCGTCCCGCAAGAACATGTCGGCGGCCTGGAGAACGTCTGGATCCTGGATCGCGGCGGCGGAGGAAGATGTCGGGGCAGCGACGATGACGGTGTGAGTATGAGAAACGGAGTGAGAGAAAGGAACGTATGTGGAGTGAAAGAGTGAGTGGACATGAGTGGAGGTGAAAGGTGAGAGGAGTGTGTGTTGAGGCGGTGTGGTGTGTTGAGGGTTAACATGTGCGTGTGTGTGTGTGTGGTGACGTCACCGGTTACAACTGGACGGAAGTTGTTACAACCGGAAGCTGGTTAGGGCATTTATTATTATAGATACTAGCGCATGGCGGAACGGCCATGCGCGCTTTTTATAGCCGTACGGGACCTTCCAGATCTCCGAGATGGACCAATGAGATCTGGAACAGGACCTGGACACATGACTCCTGATCTCCAATGGCAGATCGTCTCGTGAGCATGCCCAGTAGGAATACAGAGGGACTTAGTCTCTGGAACAGTCTGCTGCAAAGTAATCTCCTCTGCAGTAGAAAGACAGCAGGAGACCGCAGAATGTGAGGCTCTGGATTCCTGCAGAGCGGACGCAGAAACCTGACGCCTAACAGTTACTGTGCAGAGCGACACTGTCACCTTTTTTTCTTCATCTGGTGTAGTGTAGAAGTTGGGAAAAAATTAAGTAATGTCTTCTGCAAGTGGAGCTCTAGATAACTGTTATTTCCTGCAGAGAAGAGCCCTGGCTGGAAGACGTGATGGCGGTCTGTGCTGGATGAAAGATGAAAAGCGAAGCTGAAGGACTTCACCTAGAGATGCCACTGGTGAGTCAGTGTGTTACCTGTACACTGACACTATACACTATATACAGAGTTACTGTGTACAATGTCACCAGTGATCACTGTATTACCTGTACACTGGCACTATATACAGAGGTCCTGTGCATAATGTCACCAGTGATCACTGTGTTACCTGTACACTGACACTATATACAGAGCTCCTGTGTATAATGTCACTGGTGATCACTGTATTACCTGTACACAGTGTTACGGCGGTGGAACACGCTTAAAAAAATATAAATAAACGTGTTCGCCGCCCGGGGTCCACCGTGCGGCAGGTGATATAACCACTGCTAGAGAGGCAGAGCACTATGGCGGTAATGTGCACGGGGTTAACTGCACCCTAAGTGCACAGAAGCGAGCTCTGTTATGCTCACAGAGCTGCAAACAAAAGAATAAAGTAATATGCTAAGTCTGTTTGGGGACACAGACTAACAGCGAAACTGTCACGGTATAAATAGTCACAGAAGTAGCCTTAGGCAGCAGGACTACTCCCTCTAGACCTACCGTGAAATCAGACAGGAGGCGTCGCAACTGCAGACGCGGAAAAACTGCAATCGCAGCGCGGTGTGAACGGAGCCACAGAGGAGACACCGCAATCTCGCTGGCGCGATGCAGGACGCTAGCTGCTGAGAACGTATAGCTGGAGCGCGCTGACACTAGCGTTGCTACTGGCGGCTGCCCAATCACTCACACAATCGTAATATCAGAGGGAAGGGGTTTCATAATAAGTCAGTCACCAGTCCAAGCATCCATCACCATACATACAGCAGCAGTATGAAAATACTAGCGCATGGCATAGCGGCCATGCGCACTTTTTATAACGTACCGGACCTGCCAGCAATCTCCAGAGCCCTGAGCTAAGCCAATGGAATCAGGACCAGGACCTGAGCACCTGACTCCTGAACTCCAATGGGAGCTCATTCCAGGAGCATGCTCAGAAGCTGGCTGAAAGGACTTAGCCTCTGGAGACAAATGTGAGGATCTGGATCTCTGCATAAGTATGGCAGGACACAGATTCCTAACACACAGACACTGTATACTAAGTACAGATCTACTGTGCATATTGGCACTTATGGTGATAGTATATTTTTTTTATTATTGATCAGTATTGTAGTATTCAGTCACCATGTGGTGGTAATATATGGTCTGGGCATGGTGCAGTGGTATTTGTCCCTTGTATGTGCTAATATTTTGACACTGTGGTGGTAATGTGTGGTCTGGTCATGGTGTGGCTGTATTTGTTCCTTGTATGTGGTATTATAGGTCACCATGTGGTGGTAATATGTGGTCTGGACATGGTGTGGTGGTATTTGTCCCTTTGGATGTGATATTATTGGTTATTTTAGAAATTGAAAAATAAATAAAAAATATACCTAAATTGTATTGGATATTTTAACAAATGTTTAATAGGTTAGAGTAGAGTAGGGCCCGGCCAAAAGAGTCAACCTTGTCGTGGTGGCAGATTTACAAAAATCTTTTGGCCAAAACAAGGGCTTCTGGCTATGTATGTGATCTGGAGATGGGAACTGATAATGTGTGATTGGTGAAAAGTGGAGTTTTTCTGAGAGAGAGTGGTGGGACTGTGGACAGTTCGAGGGGTGGAGCCTGGGCGGAGTCTCAAGGGGGCCCCGAAAATTTTGCCAATATGAGGCCCTGAAATTTCTAGTGGCAGCCCTGGTCAGAATATAAAGAAGACCCCCTCAGAGCATACTGTAGCCCCCCTCAGAGCATACTGCAGCACCCCTAAGAGCATACTGCAGCCCCCCTCAGAATATACTGCAGCCCCCCTCAGAGTATACTGCAGCTGCACACACACATAGTATAATGCAGTCCCCCACCCACACAGTATTAGTGTATCTCCCCCACACAGTGTAATGCAGCCCCCTCCACACACAGTATAATGCAGCCACCTCCACATGCATTATAGTGCAGCTCCCCCCAAACATATAGTATAGTGCAGCTTCCCCAAACACAGACTAGAGTGCAGCTCCCACCCAGCACACAGTATAGTACAGCTCCCCCAACACAAATTACAGTGCAGCTCCCCAAGAGCACAGTGCAGCTCCCCAACACACAGTACAGTGCAGCTCCCCAACACACAGTACAGTGCAGCTACCACCACACACAGTTTAGTGCAGCTCCCTCCCAACACACAGTACAGTGCAGCTCAATCCCAACACATAATACATTGCAACTCCCTCCCCAACACATAATACAGTGCAGCTCCCTCCCCCAACACATTGTATAATGCAGCTCCCTCCCTCAACACAGTATGGTGCAGCTCTCTCCCCCAACACAGAGTGTAAAGCCCCCTTTACACATAGCGATATCGCTAGCAATATCGTTAAAGCGTCACTGGTTTTGTGACGCAGCAGCGATATTGCTAGCGATATCGCTACATGTGATACTTACCTCCGACCGGCTCCCCCGCTGGTTATCAGTGATTGCGCGAGAACGTCCTGGGCCGTTTCTCATCGGCGGCTTCCTGCTGGCGCCGATGAGCGACGCGTGGACGCGGGCGGAGGACGTCATCATCGCCGCGTCTGACAGGTAAGTAACGACCGCCGCTGCGTCGCTGCTGAGATCTGCCTGTTTGGCAGGTCACTAGTGACCATTTAGCGATGCACCAGCGATCCTGACAGGGTCATATCGTGGTTGGGATCGCTGGTGCATCGCTAAATGTAACGGGCCTTAAAAAGCACCATGTGGCTGAATTACTGTCTACATAAGACGCTGACCCCACCTAGTGGAAAAAAGAATAATATAGACATCACTTCTATACAAGTGTCTGTTGTATACACGTTACCATAGATTCTGCCTAAAGTCAGTGTTCCCGCCTCCAACACATGCGGCGTAATAGGTCGCAGCTGCTTCTTATTCATTAATTTATTTTGTATTTTTAAAGGGTACTTTCATATCTAACCATCAGCCCCTGACGAAGCCACCTTGCGGTGGCGACACGCGTCGGACATCTCCACAAGCTCCCCCAACTATAGATGTTGATTGGCTATCATATCTAGTCTGCTTTTCCCGGGATAAGTGTAACACTTTCCTGGATACTTTATTACTATTCGGGTTACCTTTTCAGCGTTTGCCTGTGTGCCATTGAGGATATTTATTCCTCTGTATCGTGGACTTTTGTACTTGCCATACATGTGTTTTTGCCTCATATGAGGCCTTCATTTCTGTGGCATTTGTTGTCATAGTCTACTATATTGTACAGGTGTTAGGTAGATTGGGGTGGGTTAATTAGCCTCCCATTATTGCAGCAATGCCTTCTAGATATAAGATTGTATCATGTATAGTTGCTCTATTGTGAATGCATGGTGTTCTATTTGATACTGCATTATACTGTACATAGTGTATATTTGTATATTCTCATCTGTACACATATTTGGAACATAGCCATTGTAAACTACGTGTTGTGGCTTTTTGTGGGGAGCTTATAGCTCTATTAGGAGCTAATAAGGTTTGTTACATGTGTCATTTTAACTGTTTTTAATTGGTCATGTCTGTTTGTATCCAATAAAGTATTTTGTATATTGAGGTGATCATGGTTCTAGTCTGTAGCTTTTCTTTCTATATTTCATTTCCACTGAAGTTGGATCAGCCTGTAATTTGATTTTCCACTTTGATTTTGAGTATCATTCCAAATCCAGACCTCCATGGGATGTTCATTTTGATTTACATTGATAATTGTTATGTTTTATTGTTCTGAGCACACTCCACTAAAGCTGTTTTCACACTAGCGCATTTTACATGCAGCGCACGGCGCCGCTAAGCCCCGCCCCATCCGGTCATTTCCTCCTACTATCGCACACGGCTGCATGCGATCTGCGCACCCTATAATTAGTATAGGGTGCGCAGACCATGCGCTGGCCGTGCGCTAGTAGGATTTTTGCGTGCGCTGCGCACTTTTGAAGGTGCGCCGAGCGCACCAAAATGCAACATGGTGCGTTCGGCGCACACCAGCGCACCTTCAAAAGTGCGCAGCGCATGCAAAAATCCTACTAGCGCACGGCCAGCGCACGGTCTGCGCACCCTATGCTAAAGATAGGGTGTGCAGATTGCATGCAGCCGTGTGCGATAGTAGGAGGAAATGACCAGACGGGGCGGGCAGGGGGCGGGGCTTAGCGGTGGCGTGCGCTGCATGTAAAATGTGCTAGTCTGAAACCAGCCTAAGCAATGAATAAAAATTTGCAACTGGAATATTTCCTTCAGAGATATCTAGTATGTGGTATTTTAGTGTTTCCTTTATTTTTTGAGCAGTGTATATATATATATTGTAGGGATCCAACTCGCTCAGGAGCCACAGGAGTCAATCAGGAGGCACGTTCCTTTTAAAAGTTCACAGGGTTTATTGCTTCATAACCCATAAACCAGCACATAACACAAGGAACAGCCTTTAGCTCAGGCAAAAGCAAGCATAATTGTCCATTATTTCAGGCTCAGTCCTGGAGCCTCAGCAAAACACAGGAGGCTTATCCCTCCTCACATACAGCCAATATACGTAGGCCTCCCCGGGTCAGCAGCCTCAGCACGTGGTCTTCGGGAAGGTAGCACACCTTCCTCCACCTAGGCCTGCCGGGACCTTCCACATGGCCCAATCAGATCTATGCGCTCCCTCATGTGACCTACTCTTGTTACCTTATATGGTCCGTAGCCACGCCCTCCAGGTCACATGGCTATGACCTCATCACAGGTCCTTCAAGCATTCATACACATATACTTCATTATGACACTGTTAAACACACCCCTGGGTGGATTTGAAGATGATTGATCCCGCCCGTCTCATCAATCATCTGAAGGCTTCTCCCTGACACATTGGAATGACAGATCAGAACATAAGCAAGCCTTCATCTCAAGGCCACCCACCTTGAGATACATAACGATCCTTCAGCATCCTACACCCATTACCACAATGGATATGACTGTAGGCCCGTCCTGGGACACCCACACAGTGCCCCCTAGCGGACATAGTGGTCACTGCACCACAATATATGTATATATATATATATATATACACAGTATATATAATATATTTCTGTTATATTATTTGCTATAGGTACGCGCTGCTATAATTATTTGCCATCTTCAAAACAGCTGACATGTGCCAGGAAAGATGTGGGTTCAGCACTGTAGCCCACATCAAAGGGAGGGACCCGACATGTGCCATACATGTACGGCGCATGCCGTGGAGGATTTAAATCAATATCAATTTAACCTACTAGGAACATCACATGAACTGAGATTTATTGTAGATAAATGTAGAGTAATGCACCTGGGACGAAGTAATCCTATTGCTGCATATACATTAAATGGGAGTATACTCGGGACTACAGAACAGGAGAATGATGTGGGTATTGGGTATTCTCATTACAAGTAAGCCGAGCAGCAGCACTCAATGTCAAGCAGCAGCCACAAATGTAAACAAGATTTTAGGAAGTATAAAAGAGAGATAAAATCCCGCGATCCTAACGTATTATTACCCCTTTATAAATCACTGGTGAGGGGTGACGCCACATATAAAAAAGGGGATCCAGTTTTGGGCTCCACATTTTAAAAAGTATATTCAGAAGTTAGAATCAGTTCAAAGACGGGCAACTACGGTGTATATACATATATATATTTCTGTTATATGATTTGCTATAGGTACACGCTGCTATCATTATTTGCCACACTGAGGTTATCACTAAAATATGGAAACCTATGGATTTGTGATGTCTATATTATTCTTTTTGTCCACAAGGTGGAGTCAGCGTCTTATGTAGATAGTAATTCATCCATATGGTGATTTTTTACACTAGTGCTTATTCATTGATATACTGTTTATAGTGCTTAATTGTTTGATACTGAGTTTCCATACGAAATACTCGGAACCTGTTGTACTATATCAATATTGGGGATTAATGTTAAACTGTATATGTGACTATTTACCACTATATTCGCTGTACAAGCTCGTATCCTCTTTATTTTAATTTGTATTTCATCCAGTTTTTTGTATTCAACAAAGACTTAAGTTTTATACATTTCAATTTTTGGGTAGTTCTATTTCTGCTTGGTCATGCAGATTGTTCTGAACTCCCACCTATGAGTAAATTTCCCCACCCTTTCTAGTTCAACCAGATTACGTCTGGCCTATACATTTTTCTTTTTGCTTTTTTTTTCGCCAGTATGGATCCTGTTCACATACTCTGTCACTGATGCAAGATTTTGCTAAGGAATGCCAGAGTCTGAGATCATAATATCAGTTGAAGGGTCAGATAATTAATGTATTTTTCAGACTAAAAGACACACTTTTTTCCTCCAAAATTTGGGAGGAAAGTGGGGGGGGGGCTTACTGTCCGCATGTACCTTATATACAGTGGGTACAGAAAGTATTCAGACCCCTTTACATTTTTCACTCTTTGCTTCATTGCAGCCATTTGGTAAATTCAAAAAAAGTTCATTTATTAAAAAAGAAAAACTGAAATATCACATGGTCATAAGTATTCAGACCCTTTGCTCAGTATTGAGTAGAAGCACCTTTTGAGCTAGTACAGCCATGAGTCTTCTTGGGAATGATGCAAAAAGTTTTTCACACCCGGATTTGGGGATCCTCTGCCATTCTTCCTTGCAGATCCTCTCCAGTTCCATCAGGTTGGATGGTGAACGTTTGTGGGCAGCCATTTTCAGGTCTCTCCAGAGATGTTGAATTGGGTCTATCTCAGGGCTCTGGCTGAGCCAGTCAAGAATGGTCACAGAGTTGTTCTGAAGCCACTCCTTTGTTATTTTAGCTGTGTGATTAGGGTCATTATGCTGTTGGAAGGTGAACTTTCTGCCAAGTCTGAGGTCCAGAGCACTCTGGAAGAGGTTTTCATCCAGGATATCTCTGTACTTGGCCGCATTCATGTTTCCTTCAATTGCAACCAGTTGTCCTGTCTCTGCAGCTGAAAAACACCCCCATAGCATTATGCTGCCACCACCATGCTTCACTGTTGGGATTGTATTGGGCAGGTGATGAGCAGTGCCTGATTTTCTTCACACATACCGCTTAGAATTATCACCAAAAAGGTCTATCTTCGTCTAGTCAGACCAGAGAATCTTATTTCTCATAGTTTGGGAGTCCTTCATGTGTTTTTTTAGCAAACTCTATGAGGCTTTCATATGTTTTGCACTGAGGAGAGGAGATTCAAAATGCCCAAGATGTTCTGATGGGGGTGCGGACCTTCTACACGTGATGGGGTTGTGTCCTTGCCTTCAGCCCTTCTGGGTGAAGATTCTTAATTTGATTCAGGAGGTGATGGGGGTGAATATTAAGTGTACTCCGCTGACTTGCCTGCTGGGATGCGTGGATGATATTGCTACTGATGAATGGGGGAGACTGGCTATTGCTAGGTCTTTCTATGCTGCTAGGAAACTTATTGCGGTGCATTGGTTAGACGAAAAAACGCCAGTTAAACGAGAATTTGTGAATTAAATAAATTTTATTGTCCTAATGGAAGGAAATATATATATTAAGAGAGGCCATCATACACAATTTAAAAATGTGTGGGGTGGATGATTGGATTTTCCGGGTGTGGATTCTGCTGAACTACTGCAGAATAGGATGGGAGTCGCCTAATTGTTTTTGACAAAAATTCTCTTTTGAAAAGTGAAGCAATGTATAGTTTTATATATACATGCTCAAAGGTGACGAGCTTGGTTGAAAATTAGGTTTATTGGGACAGGTTTTGGGTGGAGGGTTGCGGTGTGTTGAAGGGTGGTGGGATATTGTTTAAGGTTGTTACCTAAAGTAAAAACAAAAATTTGTATTGGAATATTTGTATCAGTCTGGAGCTTGTACCAAACTGTGTTACAATTTGGATATATGTTTCAATAAAAAATACTTGATTAAAAAAAAAAAAGAATATTCACTGGTCCCCATGCCCATATTCCCTCCCACCTCTATGCACTTAAGCCAGCGCTGAGATGTGGGAGGGACTATAGGCGTGTGGAGCAGTAAATATTAATTTTCTTTAAAAGCGGGTACACAGTGTCAGCAGCCGAGCGATCATGTGTGCCCACTATTAAAGAGAATGAATATTCACTGCTCTCCACACCCATAATCCCAGGCATGGAGGGCAGTGAGTATTCTGGCAGCTGACCTCAACATGTGAGGGTGCATAGCAGTGACATCATGCGCTGTTATATACTGAAATTAGCTGTTGGCAACAGAATGCTGCTGCAAGGGAGCAAGGGAGCAGAGGGAAGGTAAGTAGAACTGTTTATTGCTTTATGTGTGCAGCGGATTGGGGCCATGTATAACAGTATGGGGGGCATGCACATCAGGATGGGGATGGTGGCCATATATAGCAGGATGGGGATAGTGGCCATATAAACCAAGATGGGGATGGTGGCCATATAAACCAAGATGGGGATGGACCATGTATACCAGGATGGGGATGGGGGAGAGGGCATGCATATCAGGATGGGGATGGTTGGCCATGTATAACAGGATGGGGATGGTGGCCATGTATGGGATATTTGGATGGGAGGCATATATATACCAGGATTGGGAATATTACCCCTACAGCAGTGTCAGCAGCAGCTCCCCCCCTCATAACAGTGTCATGACTACATTTTTTGCTTCAGCTTTTTGTTTCTATTTTCCTCCTCTAAAATCTAGGTGCGTCTTATGGTCCTGCGTGACTTATAGTCTGAAAGATATGCTAGTTTTATGAAATCTTCCAATAGCTCTCCACTGACGACAGTGCCTGTGTTGTCAGTACCCTCTGAGGTACAGTTGATCTCTCCTGAGCCTGTAATGACCCTTCCTGATAAATTTTAGTGAGCACAAAACCAATTTAGGGTGTTTAGGGAGAACTGTAGGCTATTTTTTACCCTGCGATCCCGGTCGTCAGGGGATGAGTTCCAGCAGGTGTGAATAATCAAGTCCCAACCACATGGAGGTCCTCAAACCTGGGCATTTTCTTTGCCCCAACAAGCCCCAGAACGGTCTTTTGTGGATGTCTTTTTTGATGCTGTTGGTTTAATCTATGACGAACCCGACAGGATCCAGGTCGCTGAGTAAAAGATCATGAACCTGGCTTAGAGTGGGCGCACGACTGAGGACTACTGCACTGACTTCCTGCAGTGGTCCACTGAAGTTCAGTGGAATGATGCAGCTCTTAGGTGCCAGTCCCGCAAAGGTCTTTCCAAAACTCTTAAGGACGCTCTGATTCTTCATGATGCACCTTGTTCTCTGGTTGAGGACATGACCCAAGCCATAAGAATGGAACACAGAATCCGTGATAGGCAGGGTGAACAGTAGGCCACCCATTATATTTCCATGGAGGAGGTCCATTTACCTGAGGTGGAGCCATTGGAGGTCAGAGTTGACAGTTTTCTTGTGGTGGAGAGGAAACATAGACAAGACTCTTTCTGTACTCTGATCTCACTGGACATTTTGTCATGGATTGCTCAAATCTTTCTAAGGGAATTAAACTGTGGGGAGAATGTCTGGGTCTGGGTGATTGACGAAGAGATCACCCAGACCACCAGGTACCTTTTACTTCCTCTGATAAAGCATTAATGAATATAGTGTTATCCTTCAAGGACCAGGTGTTCATTGATTGTGGGTCTGCTAATAAATTCAACTTGTGACTGGTTCTTAAGTTAGGATTAGGGACAGTTAGTTGGCAAAGACCCAGTCAAATTTTCACCATTGACAAAACACCATTAGCCCGGAATTTGGTCAAGAGGGTAACGGTGGATCTCGTGCTCCAAGTAGGAGTGCTTCACTATGAATCTATCTTCTGTTTTGTTTTGGATAATTTACCTGCTGGGTTTGTACTCGGACTTTCATGGGTGCTTCTTCACAATCCTATTATTTATTGGTGTCAGAAGGAAGTTATTAAATAGAGCTCCAATTGTTACAAGAAATGTCTAAAATCTGTATAAATATGCTCTACGAGTCTGAAGGGTCTGCCAAGGTACCTGAATAACTTCGGGGATGTGTTCTTGGAAAAAAAAAACAGAGATACTACCTCCCCATCATGCCTATAATTGTAATATTAATTTTGACCCTAATGCCAAATTACCTAAAGCTCGCTTTTACAATTTGTTTGGACCTGAAGGGACCACCATGAAAGAGTATGTTACCAGAAGTCATATCCATCCTTCTTCCTCTCCTGTGGCCATCAGATTTTTCTTTGTTAAAAAGAAAGATGGCAGATTCTGTCCTTGCCTTGATTTCCAAGAACTAAACAAAATCACAGTTAAAAATACTTACCCACTTCCACTCATCCCCAACCTATATAACCAACTTTTGAGGGCTAAGTGGTTTTCTAAACTTGATCTTAGAGGGATTTACAATATAATATGCATCTGGAAGGGTAATGAGAGGAAAACAGCGTTTTTAATACCTGAGGGTTTATTTGAAAATCTTGTCATGCCTGCTGTTTTTCAAAACTTTATGAATGACATTTTCTCCTATTGTATTTGGAGATTTTTTGTGATTTACCTGGATGATATTCTCGTTTTCTCGTACGATTTGGACTTTCACCAACAACATGTCCATGTAGTTTTACAAAGGTTGAGGGGGAACTCTTTGTTTGCTAAATTAGAGAAATAATTGATTGGGCCATAATTGAATGGGCTCAGCCTTTTGACTTTAAGACTTTGCAACATTTTCTTGGATTTGCCAACTTCTATAGAAAATTTATCAAGGGGGTTTCTCGGATAGCTAAACCTCTTACTGACATTGCACATAAGGGGGCAGATCTCAAGGTTTGGTTGCTGGATGCTATTGGGGCTTTTATAAATGTAAAGAGTGTGTCTGCTCCTGATCTAATATAACCTGATCTCCAAGAACCATTCATTGTGGAGGAAGATGTTTCAGAGGTCAGGGCAGGGGCGTAACTAGAACTGATTGGGCCCCATTGCAAACTTTTAAACGGGGCCCCCTTAAAGACACACCCCCTCAAAACCACACCCCCTTCAAGACACACCCCCTTACTGACAATGCATACTAGAGTCACATTAAGTAACAGAATTAGAAATAATGTAACACAATTATTCCTAATCCTGTAACTCAGTCAATACAATCAAATTAGTTAAGCATTGATAATTTTATATTTTAAGTTGCTGACCCAACACCACATGGTATACAGCACCCAGCGCCCAGCAAGACATGGTATATAGTGCCCAGCACCACCTGGTATATAGCGCCCAGCACCACATGGTATATAGCACCCAGCACCACATGGTATATAGCACCCAGCACCACATGGTATATAGCACCCAGCACCACATGGTGTATATATATAGCGCCCAGCACCACATGGTATATAACACCCAGCACCACATGGTATATAGCACCCAGCACCACATGGTGTATATAGCGCCCAGCACCACATGGTATATAACACCCAGCACCACATGGTGTACTGTATATAGCGCCCAGCACCACATGGTGTATATAGCGCCAAGCACCACATGCTATATAACACCCAGCACCACATGGTATATAGCACCCAGCACCACCTGGTATATATAGCACCACATGGTATATAACACCCAGCACCACATGGTATATAGAACCCAGCACCACCTGGTATATATATAGCGCCCAGCACCACATGGTGTATATAGCGCCCAGCACCACATGGTGTATAGCACCCAGCACCACATGGTATATAACACCCAGCACCACATGGTATATAACACCCAGCACCACATGGTATATAGCGCCCCCAGCACCACATGGTATATAACACCCAACACCACATGGTATATAGCACCCAGCACCACATGGTGTATATAGCGCCCAGCACCACATGGTATATAGCGCCCAGCACCACATGGTATATAGCGCCCAGCACCACATGGTATATAGCGCCCAGCACCACATGGTATATAACACCCAGCACCACATGGTATATAACACCCAGCACCACATGGTACATATATATAGCGCCCAGCACCACCTGGTATATAGCACTCAGCACCACATGGTATATAACACCCAGCACCACATGGTATATAGCGCCCAGCACCACATGGTATATAGCGCCCAGCACCACATGGTATATAGCGCCCAGCACCACATGGTATATAGCGCCCAGCACCACATGGTGTATAGCACCCAGCACCACATGGTATATAACACCCAGCACCACATGGTATATAACACCCAGCACCACATGGTATATAGCGCCCCCAGCACCACATGGTATATAACACCCAGCACCACATGGTATATAACACCCAACACCACATGGTATATAGCACCCAGCACCACATGGTGTATATAGCGCCCAGCACCACATGGTATATAGCGCCCAGCACCACATGGTATATAGCGCCCAGCACCACATGGTATATAGCGCCCAGCACCACATGGTATATAACACCCAGCACCACATGGTATATAACACCCAGCACCACATGGTACATATATATAGCGCCCAGCACCACCTGGTATATAGCACTCAGCACCACATGGTATATAACACCCAGCACCACATGGTATATAGCGCCCAGCACCACATGGTATATAGCGCCCAGCACCACATGGTATATAGCGCCCAGCACCACATGGTATATAGCGCCCAGCACCACATGGTATATAGCGCCCAGCACCACATGGTATATAGCGCCCAGCACCACATGGTATATAACACCCAGCACCACATGGTACATATATATAGCGCCCAGCACCACCTGGTATATAGCACTCAGCACCACATGGTATATAACACCCAGCACCACATGGTATATAACACCCAGCAAAAGGGAAGAAAGGTCCAGCTCCAGAAATTTAAAATCCAGGATTTTTATTGTATCATGTTTAAAATACATTCATGGCTGCTTGTGATCAAGTAACGGCAACAAAGTTCACCGCATGGGGATATTCTCCAGGTCTCATATAGCACCCAGCACCACATGGTATATAACACCCAGCACCACATGGTATATAGCGCCCAGCACCACATGGTATATAGCACCCAGCACCACATGGTATATAACACCCAGCACCACATGGTATATAACACCCAGCACCACATGGTATATAGCACCCAGCACCACATGGTATATAACACCCAGCACCACATGGTATATAACACCCAGCACCACATGGTATATAATACCCAGCACCACATGGTATATAGTGCCCAGCACCACATGGTGTATATTTACCCGGTAGCCCGCCAGGCCAGACAGAGCCTGCCCCTGAGCCTCCCTCCGTTATACTCAGTCACCTCTCTGTCTCTTGCAGCCCCCCGCCAGTGCTTGTTCCATCTTCTCATCTCAGCAGTGTTCTTCCTGCTTTCAGCGTCCACGTGGTGCCGCTCATTACATATGCGCATATGTAATGAGCCGCTCATTACTTATGCGCATAGGTAATGAGCGGACGCTGAAAGCAGGAAGAACACCGGAGAACTGAAGATGGAATAAGCACCAGCCGGGGGCTGCAAGTGCAAGAGACATGCATTGCTAGGGGAGGAGTTGTAGTTAATTGCACTACCCGGGTAGCGCCAATTGAAGCCGGGAACCCGGGCCTCTATATGGGCCAGGCCCCAAAGCAACCGCTTCGGTTGCTACCCCGATAGTTACACCACTGGGTCAGGGTAGGGTCTGTATTATAGCAGGGGTTCAAAACTCTGACTAACCTGCTTCCATGTGGTTTTTTTCCTAAAAAAAATTCTCCTGTGTGGAAAGAAATTATAATGTTGGGAATCGTAAGTTACCGTATGTTTTGGACTATAAGACACACTTCCCCCCAAAAAAAAAAAAAATTTGGGAGGAAAATGGGGAGTGCGTCTTATAGTCCGAAAGCACTGGAGGTTGTGGCAGTGGTGTAGCAGCGTCCCTTCCTCAGGGAACCAGCGGCCGCAGAAGTGTGGCGATGCTGAAGCTCAGTGTCGGTGGTGAGCAGTACGGAGTGCATCATTTGTTTTCCTGCAGCCATCTTCCTGAAGCCGCGGGCCGTCAGAGGCGGCTCGTGAGCGGACTGAGATCTTGGATGGGCCTTTCGCGCGCCATTTTCCTGAGGCTTTGGGCTTCAGGAAAATGGCCACCAGAGGCCACGCTTGTGCAGATTGAGATCTTGGCGGCCCTCGCCTCCAGGAACATGGCCACCAGATGCGGAGCGTGCACAAATTGAGATCTTAGCGGCCCTCGACTTCAGGAAAATGGCCACCGAGAAATCAATGATGCACTTGGCTCTGCTCACCGTGGACACTGGGCTGCAGCATTGCTACATTTCTGCTGCCGGCATCCTGAGGAAGGGACCCTGCTCCATGCAATGCTCTCTGCTCTGCCTCCCACTGACACCAGATCCGCAGCGTTACACCGCTGGGATACCCCGGGACTGCAGCATTGCCCCACTTCTGCCACCACCAGCCTCCTGAGGAAGGGACCATGCCTCTTGTGACCCCACTCTACCACCACCAGCTCTCAGGTAAGATACCTTTAATTCGGACAATAAGATGGAGCCCCATCTTATAAAAATCTTTTTTTCTGCTATTTTCCACCCCAAAATTTCTGGTGCATCTTATGGTCCAGTGCGTCTTATAGTCCAAAAAAATACGGTACATGTTGTTAAATTGACCTTTGAGGAACGGAGGCGTTTTTTGGAAGGAGTTCATCAAGTTACTGTGGTCACTGATCACAAGAATCTAGCGAACATTGAATCAGCTAAACAATTAGCCTCCAGACAGGCTAGATGGTCCTTGTTTTTCTCTACATTTAATTTCTCTATCACATTCTGGCTGGGGTCTAAGAATGTGAAAGCTGACATGTTATAACGAAGTCTTGATTCAGTTTTCTCCTCCAGAACCTCCATCCTCCATTCTTCCTCAGGGTATTGTGGTTTCCATGGTAACATTGGAGTTGGTAGAAGAGATCTGTAAATTCGAGTCATTGGCTCATTCCGGCAATCCAGGGTCCAAATTATTTGTGCCTATGTATCTTAGATTGCGTCTGTTAGGGAAGTTTCATGATTCTGTCTTGAGTGGTCATCCTGGGGTCACAGCTATGTGAAGTCCATTGCTGTATGTTTTTGGTGGCCGTCCATGCATAATGATATTAAAGATTTTTTATCTGCTTGTGGAGTCTCCACCCGCGCTAAAGTTTGTCATAACAGGCTGGTCTCAGAATTGGCTCCATTGCCAATATTTCCCCAACCCTGGGCCCTTTCCTTTCTGTCCAGTTCTCAGTCGTTCCAGAGAGTTGAAGAATTTTTTAGTGCCCTGGGGGCTCATTTATGACGATCCCGACTGTGTCGCCCTGGCTGAATACAAACTACACCTCCAAAAAACTTTAATAATAAATACCTATCCAAGAATATGAAGAGATTCCGGCAGTAGTGGTTAAAAAAAGTATTTTTATTAAGTAAATACATAAAAACAAATACTGAATAAAATGACAGGTCAAAAGAAAACCTCCAAAATGAGACACAGAAATTGCCAAAGAATTAGAAAAACTACAGGGTGAGCCATTTATATGGATACCCCTAAATAAAATGGGAATGTTTGGTTATATTACCTTCATGTTTGTGGCACATTAGATTATGGGAGTGGGAAAACTTTTCAAGATGGGTGGTGACTATGGCGGCAATTTTGAAGTCGGTCATTTTGGATCCAACATTATTTTTTCCAATAAGAATAGGGTCATGTGACACATCAAACTTATTGAGAATTTCACAATAAAAACAATTGTGTGCTTGGTTTAAACGTAACTTTATTCTTTCATGAGTTATTTACAAGTTTATGACCACTTATAAAATGTGTTCAAAGTGCTGCTTATTGTGTTGGATTGTCAATGCAACCCTCTTCTCCCACTCTTGACACACTGATAGCAACACCGCAGACGAAATGCTAGAACAGGCTTCCAGTATCCGTTGTTTCAGATGCTGCACAGGTATGGTATATGGAGTAGATAGTGGGGCCATTCTTCATCAATGGAAACCTCAATGCCACTGGATATCTGAAATTGCTACATGATGATGTGTTGCCCTCTTTATGCACTGAAGATGGCACGTTCCCTGAGTTTTTACAGCAAGAAGGTGCTCCACCACATTATGGGTGTCAGGTCCGAGCATTCCTACATGAACAGTTTTCTGGAAAGTGGATTAGTCATCGTGGGCCAGTTGAATGGCCACCAAGGTCTCCCGATCTGACCCCCTTAGACTTTTATCTTTGGGGTCATCTGAAGGCAATTGTCTATGCTATGAAGATACGAGATGTGCAGCATCTGACACAATGGATACTGGAAGCCTGTGCTAGCATTTCTTCTGCAGTGTTGCTATCAGTGTCTCAAGAGTGGGAGAAGAGGGTTGCATTGACAATCCAACACAATGGGCAGCACTTTGAACACATTTTATAAGTGGTCATAAACTTGTAAATAACTCATGAAAGAATAACGTTATGTTAAAACCAAGCACATCATAGTTTTTCTTGTGAAATTCTCTATAAGATGGATGTGTCACATGACCCTCTTCCCATTGGAAAAATAAAGTTGGATCCAAAATGGCCGACTTCAAAATTGCCGCCAAGGTCACCACCCATCTTGAAAAGTTTTCCCCTCCCAAATACTAATGTGCCACAAACAGGAAGTTGATATCACCAGTCATTCCCATTTTATTTAGGTGTATCCATATAAATGGCCCACCTTGTAGTATAAAGATCCATATACATAGGAGAGCCAAGGGTGTAGATACCTAAAGTGCCAGTGCTGTGCTCTAAAATAGGGTAAATTTATGCCACCTAAATGGCTAACCATGCAGAGACCTCACATGTTGTATTGCCTCAAGGTATCATACATTTAAAAACAATATATGAAAAAATTGTGAATATATGACTCTACAAGATTCATATAGAGAAAATGATGATTTTAAAGACCGATATAATTACGGTACATCTTAATTAACATGGTTATTTGCCAAGTGAGGGAAAATGTCACCAAAAATAAATGACTTAATAAAAAGTAAAATAAGAAGATCCCCTGCCGACAGGACCCCATACATAGCAATAATTATGGTAACAATTAGTTACAGGAAAGATATATATTACAGAAATATGTGGTGAAACGCGTGCCGGGTCCTTCGTGGGTGAGCTAATAAATCTTTTTTCTGTTTCCCTGCTTTTTGTATATTAGATATACTCTCTTCCTTGGCACATCTTTCTCATTGTTGGTTTTACAAATTTTCCCTGTGCCATATAGGGACGATAAGAAAAATGATATGGGTTATCTGTGATTCTATTGTTACATAATATCAGATATAGCGACTTAATGGCCCACTATTACAAATGTTGGTAATTTGGAGGCAAGGGTATTTCATTCACAGTTCCATTCTTCACATTTTCATGCCCTGCAAGTTTCCCCTTCCTCATCCATGTGGGAACACTGATATACTTACTGCATCGGCCCCGTGGCGTGGTCCCTGGTGTGTTCCCTACTTCCTGGTCTGTGACTTTGGAGGCATGCCTAGTGCGCTTGCACGCTCTCCTGCTCTTAAAGGGGCAGGGCGCATATAGTGAAATGCCCCCTCTTGTAGCTGAGAGGCATTCAGTGTTAATGTTCACCAATAACTGGGGCATTTTGCATATAATACTCCCTCCCCCTTAGGGAGTCACCAAGCAACACAATGAGTCATTAGGTAGTGTGGAGTTCTACCACTGAGGTTGTGAAGCCACCTGGCTCTGGTGTAGCTACTGTCCTGAACCATAATCCCTGGTCCCGGTGTGACCATTATGGACAGTTCTGGACCGGAAATCCCAGGCTCCGGTATGGCTAGTGTCATGAAACTGAATCCCCGGTCCTGGTGCAGTCAGTCCTGTACTCAAAGTCCCTGTTCCTGGCGCGCCAGACCTGAAGTCCAAGGTCCTAGTGCATCCAGTGCCTGAACCTCGGCCTCTGATCCGTGTGCGACTAGTCCCTGAACCTATACTCAAGACTAGAGTTGAGTGACTTTGGTCGGATCGGGTTTCATGAAACAAAATTTGTTTCAGACGCAACTGGTCCGACTAGGGCAAAAAAAGTCGGAGTTTCGTCCGAAACCCGACCCCAATGCAAGTCAATGGGGAATAAAAGTTAGCATTGAGTGGATGACATTCATCCACTCAATGCTGACTTTTATTCCCCTTTGACTTGCATTGGGGTCGGGTTTCGGACAAAACTCCGACTTTTTTTTGCCCGAGTCAGACCAGTTTCATCTGAAACAAATTTTGTTTCATGAAACCCGATCCAACCAAAGTCGCTCAACTCTACTCAAGACCTGTATGTCTGAACCAATGCTTATCCGAGTCCTCCATATATTCCAGCTGCTACAACCAGTCTCCGAACACTGAAGCCACATCAGCAGCACATGTACCCTGAAGCTGCTCCGGCTGTATCTGAATTAGTCCTGTCTCTCCGTGTCAGTAACTCTTCTGCAGAGTACCTAGACCCTATTAGTCTACCTGTAGCCAAGCATAACTCCATTGTCAGGAGCTCCAGTGAACTCCAAGTAGCAGCTTAGGTAAGCCTGGCCCCATGGCACAGTGGGTTTGTGAAACCTTGTGTGCCACCTGTGTGCCTAACATTTCATTATATATGGTTGCATCTGGTTGTGCACTTCCCCCTGCCGGCTTATCCCACTGACTTCCTGTAGTGTGTAATCGTGTGACCGCTTGCGTTCCATGCATGTGGTCCAGCTTGCACTGAATAGGAAGTCCCATTGGTTCTATGCACCAACGATACCAACATATGGCTAGTGACCCGGCATCCTCCCATTCACAGGCGAGCAATATTTTTAGATCTCGATCTGTCACTTTAAAATACAGTCGTGTGACTGTACCCTTACAGTAAGCACATAACTAACGAACTGCTCATATATTGTTATTAATCTTTGTATTTATGTACTCGCTAACAGAACTGGTAATGATGGACTGCATGGACACAGTCAGAGTTATCGGACAACAAATCCCAGCAATCCAATTAGAGCACTACGCAAGCAGTAGGACATAATTGGCCAAAGATCCCAAACAGCCAACGTAAATCATTGAGATTATAAGTGATGCACACTATGTCTACCGCCCAGAACTCCAATATGAAGCCACATCCGCCACATTCACTGTAAAGGTAAAATGATGATAATGGTCATAACAATCTGTACAGATGTCTACCATTTAAAAAAAAACACAGACACATCAATTTTTTTTTACTGTTGGGGAAACAAGTGCCCTATTTTTATTGAGAAATTTCAGGACAGTTGGCAACCCTGATAACTGGGCATACAGTGATGTCTGGCCGGTGTACAGGGAGCTGCAACAGTCAATAGGCACATTTTTTATTAAAGGTTCCATGGAATTTGTATTTGATTCCCTGAGTTTGGATTATTCTGCATGTGACGACTATTTATGTAGAAGCATTTGGGTACTGTTGTCATTTTACTTTTTTCACATTTGTCTTGTATATTTATTTCATTGATCATAATGCAATATTGTATAATATCAGAGTCTGTATTTTAACTACCGTATGTAATATTTATGATATTTCTGTATAACCAGGGACTGTATCGTCAGCCATTGAGAAACACTATTGTGATCTACTGGTTATATCACCTGTATCAATGTGGCAGATGGGTTCTTGTATTATACAATATGGCAATTAGTAGCAAACCCAGATGTGTTACATTCATGCACATTCACCCCAGAAATTCACCTCCTTCCTCCATCAGTAGAATGCTGCGTTATCACTTATCAGCAGCAGGCAGCAACAGACAATTATTGCAGCGTCCATGTACTAATGTCTAACGACTCCACACATGAGAAAAACACTAGTACTAATCTAATGTTCCACATAAAAGATGCCGGATATTGTACAGTGTAATTAATCTGCAATCATCCTCTCCGTACACAGTCATTCATTTGCCCAAATATTGTTTTTGTTATGTGTATTAGCACCTAGAATATTACATTGCCTATTTAATTATTAGGAGTCACGTTGCCAGCCTACATACATGATGTTATTTAGGAGCATAACTCTGTCCATATATTTAGTTAACTATATATATTTTTTTAATTTTAGCTGCTATTAATACTTTTTTTTTAACTAAATCGACCTTCAGTAAGAAATGTGGATTTTTTTGCTGTGTCATGTCATTGTGGGTCTTCATGATTAGATTACTTATTATACATTTGAACTATAATAATTTTTTAGCCTTTTTAAGCAAATTTAGCATTTCAGCATACCAATCTATATGATCAATGGCTAAAAAATCAATATATAATAAAGTAATCAGACAATAAATATTTATCTATCTATCTATACATACATATATATATGGTCTGATTTATATATATATATATATATACTGTATATATACTTATAAATACATATTAAATAAAGCTTCATTTATACACTTTTTTCCTGAGCTATAATGATTTTGTGCATGTTTCTATAACATCAATCACACATACTGTTTATACTTTATGACATATAAATGATGTCTTTTTAATTATCATTTCAAGAACGTATTGATATGTAATAAACATGTCCCCAGCTTTATACCAGGAATATGTCATTTACATTTGTCGCTTACTCTTAAATTCCATGATTATTTTATTACAGTCTAGCTCCTTATTAGAGTTATCTCTAAAATTATTAAAACTCTTAAAACTAGGCTGGGCAGCTTTTTCCTGGAGTTGATCCAGGCAGTTGGGTGTGGAAGCTATGGTGGGCCCAGGAGGAGCTACAAGGTTGGCTGATCCAATAGATGAATCTGGAGGTGGGCACAGTAGTATCAGAACCCCATAAAAGGCTGAATTTAGGGAGCTTTCATCACTGGCGTGCATTGCTCACTCTACACCCAAGCAACCATGGCTCTCAACGCTGACGACAAAGCACACGTTCAGGCCATCTGGCCATCTGTAGCATCCCATGCTGAACAGTATGGAGGAGAAGCTTTGTACAGGTACATGTGGTTTCACTCATTTACTATGGGATATGGTGGGACGGGATGGGGTGGATTGTGGATTTTCAATGTTGAATAGTCCTCATTTCTGTTCTTACCATGCTGTTTGTAACCATATACAGACATGTATTTACTCAATCTTTTTTTTTTATTTATCCTTTTTAGGATGTTCCTTTCCAGTCCCCAGACCAAGACCTATTTCCCCAACTTTGACATGCACAAGGATTCTCCTCAGATTCTGGCTCATGGCAAGAAAGTTGTTAACGCCCTGACTGAAGCTTCAAAGCACATGGATGACATTGATGCAGCCCTGAGTAAGCTGAGTGACCTCCATGCCTACGACCTGAGAGTAGATCCTGGAAACTTCAAAGTAAGTTTGCCATATTTACCACTTGTGTAGTAGAACATTAATGCCATTAGTTTGCTACAGTATGGTTTCACACAGGACATTGAGTTATAGGGTGTTGCTAAAATGTATTCATGGGTTTCATTCCTTTGTAGATCCTGGCTCATCACATCCTGGTAACAATTGCCACCCACTTTCCTGACAAGTTTGATTGTCTCACTCATCAAGCTCTGGACAAGTTCCTGGCTGCCGTTGGGACCTGTCTGACATCCAAGTATCGTTAAATGTGTCGAGAATGACGGAGAATTCATCAACATCATAGACCTACCAATGGCTAATTGTCACATCTGATTGATAACCTGTGAAATAAAGTGGATTACATTTCAATTACTTGTCCCTTAATTTGTTGGTTATACTGGCTTTAATAGATGACAGTTTATCATGAAGGGGTAACACAGACAACCAATAAATACATTTTCTTCAATAAATAAAGCTCTCAGCATTACAGGGGAGATAGATGGTTCTCCCCATAGGGCACACTGGGGAAATGATCATAGTGAGAACATTAGGAGAAATAAAATAATGTCACATTGCTATACAAATGGTAAGACATAAATGGTCATCACTGGATAGAAATAGCTTACCATGTAAATCAACAGTACAACATGAACATGGATAAAATACAATATCAAGTGTGCTATATTCAACACCAGAGGTTGCAGAACATTACTATATCCACCACCACTACTACAGAACTTCTTTTTGATATTGATGAAGGTATTTCATAACAATCAATGGCAAAAAGAAAATTCAGTATATTTGTCAGAAAAAGTTTCTGCAGTAGCTGAGATGGAATATTCCACTCCCTCCTGTGGACCACTGAGAATATTAAATACAAGAACAAAATAAGCAAATACCATGCACTAAATAAATAAATAGCAATAGCACATGAAAATAATATAGGGTACTTAGCTAACATAATTTTGATAAAACCATGCCACCATGTCACGGTGACCCTATTTGGGACAGTTCTAACTTCTAGTATTAAAACCTTATCGTATGTCAAATTAGATAAATGTGAATAAAGGCTAAGGAGCAATGAGCCCCTGACTAATGGACACTCAGCCATGGGGAGCTATATAAGCGTAATGTCCAGCACAAACAAAAGGGCGACCACACCTGTATTTGCACAGAGCACAAAATAACTCAAGCAAAAACTTAAACTATGAACTGGAATATAAACAGCATGTAGGCTTATGTTCACACTGGCTATTAAACAGACAAAACCGAAGATAAAAACAAAATGAACAAATAAAAGCAATAGTGCATGAAAATACTGTAATGTAACATCATTTTGATAAAAAAAAACATAAAAGCCATCCCACCATGTCAAGGTGACCCTACTTGGGAAGGTCCTAACCAAAGTATTAGAAGTTCTAGTATTAAAACCTTATCATTTATTTCTTTGGACATGCACCTGCATGCTGCATGAACACCAACTTATATTCCAGTTAATTTCTTTTAGTTTTTAGTGATATAATCTTTGTCAGTGACCTGTATGAAAGCAGTCACACTGCAGCTTTTTTTATATGTTCACAAAATTTCTTGGGTGACTGCAATATTTGTATACACTACGGAATGGGAAATACATTATTATCATACTTGTAACTTTACCTGGTAAAAGAACAGGTAAAGGTAATGCAATGAATATAATAACCTAAACCTAAACTATTTTGGTTTTCTACAAATATTATAGGAGTGTGGAAATAGGAGGTGGATTTGGGGGAGGTGGTTTACAGAGAGCATTAGATTAAATAAATGATTCACACAGTTAACCCCCTTTACGACTATTGACAGACATAGCACATCATGAGCGGGTGTCAGTTCCCACACCAGGACAGGCTAAGCGCATCATGACATAAACACACAGTGACAGTTCAGTGCTGACAGCTGTCAGTGACTAACTGAGTGATCACACCATTATCGTGCAGCAGGTGCTGACAGCCCCTCTGCCTTTGGATCAGAGACCCCTTGGGATGACATGGGGTCCCGATCCTTGCCATAGTGACCCGATGTTGTCGTGACAACATCCGGGCCACCAGAGCTAGGAAACTTGCTGATTATGCGCAGTGCATGATCAGCAACTTTCCCTGTCAGTGCAATTTTTTTTAAATAATTGAAAAATATTTTTTAAAAATCAAAAATAATAATAAAAATCAAAAAATATTGTATCTAAAAATAAATATTTGAATAAAAAAAACAATAAAAGTACACATATTTGGTATCAACGGGTCTGCAACGACCTGACCTATAAAACTGTCTCACTGGTTAACCCCTTTAGTGAACACCATAAAAAAATAAAAACCAAGGCAAAAAACAATACTTTATCATCATAACACCAAACAAAATGTGGAATAAAACACGATAAAAAGACGGATATAAATAAACATGGTACCGCTGATCTTGTCCCGCAAAAGACTGTGTAAAAGTGCCAAAACATAAAAAAACTATATAAATGAGGTATAGCTGTAATCATACTGACCCAAAGAATAAAACTGCCTTATAAATTTTACCACATGCAAAACGGCATAACCCCCCCAAAAAAAATCCTTAATTGCTGTTTTTGTTTGTTCTTCCTCCCATAAATCGGAATAGAAAGCGCCTAAAAAAGTCACGTACCCAAAAATAGTACCAATAAAAATGTCAACTCATCCCGCAAAAAACAAGCCATCACATGACTCTGTGGGCCAAAGTATGGAAAAATGATAGCTCTCAAAATATAGTGATGCAAAAACTGAGCACTTGTGCCAGGGTTTCCATGGAAATCTCTGAAATACATGACTTAGATGGAGCCTCTGGTGGAAGATTCCCTATAATGAGGCAGATGGAGGCACCATGGACGCCATGTGACCTGTGATCCTTCGGTGTCCATCTTTTTACAATTGCATAAAATTGTCATCCGCCACAGTTTTGTGCACTTCTGAAAAGGACACCGCTGAACAGAGGCCAGATGGAGTCCAGAGTAGCTCTGCTGCCTCATTATAGTGAATGGATCCCTCGAATCACATCACTCAGAGATTTAGATGGAAACCCCAAAGTAAGTGCTCACCGTAGAGCGCCAAATAAATGTGATCCCAAACATTATGTAAAATGTTCCCAATAAAAGCTTCAACTCAATCCACAAAAAAAATCAAAATCAAATCCCCACTCAGGTCTGTCATCTGGTAATGGAAATATAGAGGGCTTCCATGATATTGGTAGTACAAAGGCTCTGGAAAAGCTAAATGGCTCCTCACCCGCCAAAAGAAATTCAACAAATTCTCTGCTCTCAAATCCAAATGCCCCCTTCCCTTCTGAGCGCCACAGTGTACCTAAACCACATATTGTGTCCACGTTTGACATTTCTGAAGTGATGAGAGCCCGCCTAACTTACAGTTGCATGCCTCCAGAAGCACTGGCTGGACATAGCATGCTGGTGACTACAACGGACTGGTCACTACACTGTACTGGTCACTACAACGGCAGTTTGCAATTTTCACTTGGCAACATTTGTTGCTGCTTGTTTCTGGAAAATACCCATGGAGTCAAAATCGTCACTACACCTGTAGGTAAATTCCCCAAGGGGTATAGTTTCCAAAATGGGGTCACTTGAGGGGGATTCCAATCTTCTTGCAATTATGGGTTCTGTGTATGGAATCCAAAAACTGTTCTAGGAAAATCTGCACTCCAAGAGGTACAGTGGGGAAAAAAAGTATTTAGTCAGTCAGCAATAGTGCAAGTTCCACCACTTAAAAAGATGAGAGGCATCTGTAATTTACATCATAGGTAGACCTCAACTATGGGAGACAAACTGAGAAAAAAAATCCAGAAAATCACATTGTCTGTTTTTTTTTCATTTTATTTGCATATTATGGTGGAAAATAAGTATTTGGTCAGAAACAAGCAATCAAGATTTCTGGCTCTCACAGACCTGTAACTTCTTATTTAAGAGTCTCCTCTTTCCTCCACTCATTACCTGTAGTAATGGCACCTGTTTAAACTTGTTATCAGTATAAAAAGACACCTGTGCACACCCTCAAACAGTCTGACTCCAAACTCCACTATGGTGAAGACCAAAGAGCTGTCAAAGGACACCAGAAACAAAATTGTAGCCCTGCACCAGGCTGGGAAGACTGAATCTGCAATAGCCAACCAGCTTGGAGTGAAGAAATCAACTGTGGGAGCAATAATTAGAAAATGGAAGACATACAAGACCACTGATAATCTCCCTCGATCTGGTGCTCCACGCAAAATCCCACCCCGTGGGGTCAGAATGATCACAAGAACGGTGAGCAAAAATCCCAGAACCACGCGGGGGGACCTAGTGAATGAACTGCAGAGAGCTGGGACCAATGTAACAAGGCCTACCATAAGTAACACACTACGCCACCATGGACTCAGATCCTGCAGTTCCAGATGTGTCCCACTGCTTAAGCCTGTACATGTCCGGGCCCGTCTGAAGTTTGCTAGAGAGCATTTGGATGATCCAGAGGAGTTTTGGGAGAATGTCCTATGGTCTGATGAAACCAAACTGGAACTGTTTGGTAGAAACACAACTTGTCGTGTTTGGAGGAAAAAGAATCCTGAGTTGCATCCATCAAACACCATACCTACTGTAAAGCATGGTGGTGGAAACATCATGCTTTGGGGCTGTTTCTCTGCAAAGGGGCCAGGACGACTGATCCGGGTACATGAAAGAATGAATGGGGCCATGTATCATGAGATTTTGAGTGCAAACCTCCTTCCATCAGCCACGGCATTGAAGATGAAATGTGGCTGGGTCTTTCAACATGACAATGATCCAAAGCACACCGCCAGGGCAACGAAGGAGTGGCTTCGTAAGAAGCATTTCAAGGTCCTGGAGTGGCCTAGCCAGTCTCCAGATCTCAACCCTATAGAAAACCTTTGGAGGGAGTTGAAAGTCCGTGTTGCCAAGCGAAAAGCCAAAAACATCACTGCTCTAGAGGAGATCTGCATGGAGGAATGGGCCAACATACCAACAACAGTGTGTGGCAACCTTGTGAAGACTTACAGAAAACGTTTGACCTCTGTCATTGCCAACAAAGGATATATCACAAAGTATTGAGATGAAATTTTGCTTCTGACCAAATACTTATTTTCCACCATAATATGCAAATAAAATGAAAAAAAAAAACAGACAATGTGATTTTCTGGATTTTTTTTTCTCAGTTTGTCTCCCATAGTTGAGGTCTACCTATGATGTAAATTACAGACGCCTCTCATCTTTTTAAGTGGTGGAACTTGCACTATTGCTGACTGACTAAATACTTTTTTTCCCCACTGAAAATAGCGCTCCATCCCTCCTGAGTCTCTCCATATGGCTAAGTAGTACTATACAGCCACATACGGGATATTGCCATGTTCAGTAGAAATTGTGGGACAAATTTTGGTGCCATTTTTTCTCACACCTTGTGTGAAAATGTAAAATCTGGGGCTAAAATAAAATTTTGGTGGTAAAAATGTAGTTATTTATTCTTCATTGCCCAATGGTATAAAATTCTGTGACATACCCGTGGTGTCAATATGATCACTGCACCCATTGCGAGGTGTAGTTTGTAAAATGGAGTCACTTATGGGGGGTTCTGCTGTTCTGGAACCTCATGGGCTCTCCCAGTGAGTCATGGCACCTGCAAACCATAACAGTAAAATCTGGCCCTCATTTCCTTCTGAGCTTTGTACTGCACCTGAAAATTTTTTCCCGATTATATGTAGGGTATTGACGCACTCAGGAGAAAATAGACCTCGGTTTGTTGTAAAAAAAATTCCTATTAGCCTTTTGAAAAATAAAAAAAATTGAGGCTAAAGCATCATTTTAGTGGTATAAATGTAATTTATTCTTTCTTCACCGCTCAGTGGTATAAAATTCTGTCCAATATGATCACTACACCACTAGATTAATTCATTGGGGAGTGTAGTTTGTAAAATGAGTTCATATATAGGGGGTTTCTGTTGATCTGACACCCCAGGGGCTCTGCCAATGTGACATGGCACCCTCAAACCATTCCAGTAAAATCTGAACTCTAATATGGTGCCTCTTCCCTTCTGAGCTTTGCACTGCTCCTCAAAAAGTAGTATTCCCCACATATGGGGTATCGACGTACTCAAGAGAAATTGTATGGTGCAATTTCTCCTGTTACCCTTATGAAAATGCAATACTTTTTGCTAAAAATATATTTGTGGGGAATTTTTTTTTCTTTTTAATTTTTACGGCTAAACTTTATAAACTTCTGTGAAGCACCTAAGGGCTTAATGTGCTTACCACACATCTAGATCAGTTCCCTGAGGGGTCTGGTTTCCAAAATGTTGTCATTTGTGGGGGATTTTCACTGTTTAGGCACATCAGGGGCTCTCCAAACGCAACTTGGCATCCGCCAATTGTTCAAGCAAATTTTGCATTCAAAAAGTCAAATGGCGCTCCTTCCCTTCCGAGTTCTGCCTTGTGTCCAAACAGTGGCTTTCTCCCTCATATTGGGTATCGGCATGCTCAGAAGAAATTACACAACAAATTTTGGGGTCCATTTTTTCCTGTTACCCTTGTCAAAATAAAAAAAAAATTGGATCTGAAGTAATTTTTTTGTGAAAAAAAAAGGTAAATGTTCATTTTTTTTTCCACATTCCAAAAATTAAATTCCTGTGAAGCCCTGAAGGGTTAATAAACTTCTTGAATATGGTTTTGAGCACCTTCAGGGGTGCAATTTTTAGAATGGTGTCACTTATGAGTATCTACTATCATATAGAACCCTCAAAGGGACTTTAAATGTGATGTGGTCCCTTAAAAAAATGGTTTTGTAAATTTTGTTGTAAAAATGAGAAATCACCGGCCAAATTTTAACCCTTATAACTTCCGAACAAAAAAAAGTTGGTTACAAAAAATTGTGCTGATGTAAAGTAGACATGTGAGAAATGTTGCTTAAGTATTTTGTGTGCCATATCTCTGTGATTTAAAGGCATGAAAATTCAAAGTTGGAAAATTGTGAAATTTTAAAATTTTTTGCCAAATTTCCGTTCTTTTCATAAATAAACGCAAGTCATATCAAAGAAATCTTACCACTATCATGAATTACAATATGTCATGAGAAAACAGTCTCTGAATCACCGGAATCCGTTGAAGTGTTCCGGAGTTATTACCTCATAAAGTGACAGTGGTCAGAATTGTAAAAAATAGTCCCTTTCATTAACGTGCAAACCACCTTTGGGGGTAAAGAAGTTTAGAAGAAAAAACGCATAATCCTCTTTTGTGGACCTGGAATTGCCTTTCATTTACCAGCAGCTCGGATTTTCCACTATTTTTTCCTTGTACGTATCTGTATCTGGTCCCAGGACCCAGAGGTTTTTTAAGCAATTTTTATTACAGCACATAAATCGTATGGCGGCCATGCCACACGTACTGTACTCTACCTAGAATCTCCTCTAAGAAGTAACTACACCCCTAGTATGCTACTAGTACTCACAGATGAAAGCTGCCTTTCTAGCTGCATGGCCAAGCGCCTGTTCAGCTTGCAAACTCCATCCTGGCACAGTGATGGTCACATTGGTCAATGTAGTGTAGATGGACCTGGGATGATGTCACTGTCACAGGACCTGAGAGGTGGAGCTTGTGTGCAGAGACTGGGAAAGAAAGTGAAACAGACCGTCTCCTCATGTGGTTGGTGTTCTCTCAACCTGGGGAATTCTGGGAGACAGTTGTAGTTCCAGTTAGTATATACCCTCTCTGTAATATCACTGTCACATAGCATGGACATAATTGAATTGTAGTTCTCCTCACATCTCCTCCCTCCCTGTAATGTAATTTTCAGACTGTAATTTTCTCTACTATTACACAACAGCCTGGGATTCTGGGACCTGACATCTGACATCCCATAGTGGTATTGAAAGCTTACAGTCCGTCTTCCCTTCCCCAAGTTGAAAGACTGCAGGCGAGTTCAATCTGCAAGACTATCAGCAAAGCTTCCAAGCAGCTTGCAAATAAAATGGGATTCTTGATGATTCATGTATTTTGTGATGCAAAGAATCTCACTCTGAGTGCAAACACATTTCCCGTACGTATCATATATCATATCATATTGCTTATGCTTTTTCTTTCAATGATGCATTTAAGCCTTCTAAGTGCAATGACGTAAATTATTGTGGCGCCCCTGAGGCACAGTCGCCACAGAGGTACTGCACCTTCTCCTAAGGTGTAGTGCCCCACCATCCAGGTAAGGTGGGAACTCCTTTCCACGCTCCAACACCCGCACCCCACACACACACAGGGTAGTTCTGCACAGCCACAAGTGGCTCTGTACTTAGTGAGTAGCAGAGCACCTTTGGTGGTTCCCTGCTTGGAACACTGGACGTGCTGGGAGGTGGGTGGAGTTAAGGCATATAAAAGACTGGGAAGGTTTAGAATTACAGGTCAGTCTGACAAGGAGTCAGTCCGTCTAGAGTCAGATAGAAGGTCGGCGGAGTAGTAGGACACTCCAGGAGGAGTGAGGATCCCTGGAAGAAGGGATGGAGGAAGGAGTTCTGCAGCTGCCTCAGTGATCTGAGCCAACTGGCACAGGAAAGGAGAGAAAGGAGAAAGATGTAGAACTGTAACCTAAGTTTCCATAAGAAAGAGAGTCAAGTACGGAACGAAGGAGTAGAGAACAGAGAGGAGACGTGGGTTGGAAGAGGAACCCTGCCTATAGGTTCTCAGCGCAAGGCCGAGGCCCGGTCCCCGAGGTTGTATGGACACTTATGGTTCTGCAGCAGACACCGGTGGAGTAGTTGGCTGTAAATGCACTACTCCCATCTAAGACTTGGGGCACAACAGCATCTGTATAGAGAGCCGGGACTCAGGAGAAGGGAGTCCCCAAAGCAGGCTACAGCTGTCTGCCATACGAGTAGAGAACACAGGAACATCTGTAAGGAGGAACTCCAGCGTAACTTAGTGCTAAGAGATCTTCACACTTAAAGGCGCAATAGAGGAGACCTTCAGAATGGTACATGTTGGCGGAGTGTTGGAGAGGAGCCTTTCATCTTGCCTGGGGGTTGACTGAGTCCCTGACCCAGAGGACAAAGCACGGAGGCAGGCACCTGTGTGCCCTACTGACTGTGAGTAAAGCGTTGGAACTACAGACCCTGGTGTCCTCCTTTCATTATCGCGCCTACACCCTCAGCACCACTACATCTGGGTACCAGCTCCTATACCGCCTGCGCCTCTCCTCATCCATTAATACTACTCTGCCCTGGGGCTACAGCTTCACCTGTGGGGAGCTACACCATCTATGCTGCAACACACCACCAGCCCCAGAGGATCTGCATGCAGCGTCGGCCTAACATCCCACTTGCCGAACACCACGGGTGGCGACACGAACTATTACACTACAAATCGCAACCGCCATTGATTTGGGCGCCCAGGGCCACGGACCGGGTCACTGCTGCTGTGACACATCCAGCTGACACCGGCCCGGTACCGAGTACCCCACGGCCCTGGGAGGGCGACCCATTATCATCATGTGAGTCCGAACGGTCACAGAGAACTGTTGCAATGCAATGTTCAGGGAACACTCGAGAAAAGATTTTGCAATAACATTCTAGCAATGTCATTACAATGTGCTGGTTCCGTTGATAAATATCAGACTGATAAGATTTATGCTTATTCTTAGGAGCCCTCCAGGAGCGAAGGGGGTGTTGTCCGTAATAAGTGACGACATGGAAAGAAAGTGTAGGAGAGAAGGCAACCAATCTGGAAGTCATTTTACAGAATATGTCATCGATTGTCACAGATGGAGTGACCTTAATTATAGGTGAAAAGGTGGGACTGTGAACCCTACTGAAAGAATTAGCGAGGTCAAGCAGTCTGACAAATGCCCAAGGCAGTATGCCTCCACCTCTTGTTAAGATATGGTGCTGCGTACATAGGTCAAACCTAGCTTGGAGAAGTGTCTGCAATACATTTCCAGAACTGAATATCATGTTTCAGAATCTGTCTTCAATTCGCAGTGTTTTCCACATGTCTGGACTCAGAACCAGGGAACTGCACATTATAGCTAAGGTGAATAATATTGATTTAGTCAGTCTTCCTGAAATGTTTGAGGTTCGCTGGCCTGAATTTACACATGTCTGTGCTACGGTCTTAGCAGGCTTTTGTTTTGTACTCCACGTAAAACCATGCCGATAGCTCTTGCTATGGTCACCTAAAATTTCTCTGCGCGGAGGACAACTTAGGATTTTGTGCATTTCTGGCTAATGTACTGTCAGTCTTCAGCAGGTATCAGAAAGCACTTCAGTCAAATTCTACCAATATTGTTGACATGGCTAGACTGATTAAATTTGTGAATTCAAAAATAGCATCCATTGCTGAAGATCTCATCTTGGGAGGGTGGACATCGACACTCATAGAAAGCATTACTATACTACACTGTGGTTTGAGACAGCTGAAGGGCGTTGATCTGACTTCCGGATATGGTTGCAGCTTCGGATCATCATCACCAAAAAGAAGTAGGGTCCGGGACACAATTTCTATGTTACTGTTATGAGGGACTTAACCGCCTTATTCATGGAGGTGAAGGATGACCTCATAACTTTCTTCAGCAACCATTTCTATCAAGATGAAAAGATGATTGACATTTTGAAGCCATTTGCGATCTGTCCAAGGATGCAGATATGAAGGCTGTAATTAATACTATTGGCAGTGATCTTGATCTATCAGAAATAGAACTTGCGTATCGAGACCTAAGAGTTTACAAAATAAAGACATTCTCCTTGGCAATACACTTGCAGGAAAAGTGAAATATTTTGCCTTTTCAGCAAATTACAAAAATCTAGCAACTCTTTTTGGTCGTAACCTTGTGGCTAAGCCTCACAATGCTGATGTCAGCGCATGCTTAGCAACTAGCGGTGACATCACAGAGCCTGTGCATGCTGCTTCTCTTTCATTCCCCTGTAGTTTACAGTCGGAGCGGTCGCATTAGCAGCGCTCCGGCTGTAAACTGATTAAACTCCCGAGATGGATTTACGCCGTGGGAAGTGACTGAGCGCCGGACAGGCATGGATATTGTTGGTTTATTATTTTATAATTTTTTACAGGAGAACGATGGCGTCGATATGAAATTAGTAGTATAATAAAGCTTTAAACACTGTGTGTAGTGTATTCTTTCATTAAAATACTTTGTTCTTATTGTGTGTGTGTTTATTTAATTCTTTAATAACTCTAGGATTAGTAATGGATAGGTGTCTTATTGACACAGCTCCATTACTAATCCGGGCTTAATGTCACCTTACAATAGAAAGGTGACATTAACCCCTTATGACCCCACTTGCCACCGCTACAGGGCAGTGGGAAGAACCCTACAAAGCTCCAGAATAGGCGCATCTAATAAATGCGCCTTTTCTGGGCAGCTGTGGGCTGCTGTTTTAGGCTGTGGGGGGTCAAGATCAATGGCCCCTTACCAGCCTGATAATAGCAGCCCCCAGCTGTGAGTTTTGCCGGGTTGGTTCACAAACAGAGGGGGACCCCACGTTGGGTTTTTATTCATTCTTTCTCTCCTGTTCGCTGTTGCCGACAGAGCAGGAGAGAACAATGACAGCCGCGTTCAGCACCAGCCACCGGGGAACAGCGGCTTACTGTAGTGTTTATAATAATAATAATAATCTTTATATAGCGCTAACATATTCCGCAGCGCTTTACAGTTTGCACACATTTTCATCACTGTCCCCGATGGGGCTCACAATCTAAATTCCCTATCAGTATGTCTTTTGGAGTGTGGGAGGAAACCGGAGTGCCCGGAGGAAACCCACGCAAACACGGGGAGAACATACAAACTCCTTGCAGATGTTGTCCTTGGTGGGATTCGAACCCAGGACCCCAGCGCTGCAGCAGCGCTAACCACTGAGCCACCGTGCTGCGTTTCTTCCCCAGTGGCCGACCTTGTGGTCCTGATGCGGCACCCGGTTGCCACACAGATGTACCACGTATCCACACGGACACTGATAGCTCCGGTACCGTTTTTTCCGGTACCGGAATTATCTGGATGTGTGAGACTGCCCTCAGGTAAACTCTGTCTGACCAACTCAACTCCCCCAGCTGTTTTTACATTTTTAATTGTGTATTTTTTATGAACTTTTTTGCTCTGAATAGTCACTATTTTTTCAGACATGAAAAATTTTTTCATTAAATAATTTGATCAATTTGCCCTTTTTTCCAAAAATGTTTTATGGTTTCACATATGTCTTGCATTAGTGGCCAAACTCCTTGTATTGTTCATGCTTGCATGGAGGAAGCAAAGCTGAACTTTGGCATCCTGAAAAATGCAGCAAGCAAAGCAGCAAAAAAGCAGAAAAACATGCTTTTTGTTTGCAGATTTTTATAAACTGCCAATAGAACAGGTTTTGGCTGCAGAAAAAAAGATCAAAAAGCAACGTGTGAACATAGGCTTAAAGTCTTATTCCCCTTCTCTTGTAGATAACCATTCCCTCAGTCAGGATCCTCCATCCATATGTGCTAATCTGTCACTTATAAAGCTGCCTTTGTTGTATTTTTTGTACCTTATGTTGCATGTTTATGTTATATCATTATTAATACATTACGTGCGAGAATAGAATGCCTCGTCTGTCGCCAAATTAATGTAATATAGCATGACTTAGCATTTTTTATTTCATGTGTTTTTTCCTGGCATATACAAGTGTTTAGCATGACAGGCACTATTTCATCAGAGGAGTGCAGCGACGGGCGCACTCTCAAATAAATTATCAGCTGGACACATTAAAACGTTATCACTACTGACGAACGAGGCGTATGTGATCTCGCATTTCCAGGTTTTTGGGTGTGGGTAACCTCAAGTGCACTTCTAGAGCTAAATGGCCGTAAGCCAAAAATAAACTGTGCAGAGGCTATGTGGTTTAATTATACAGTATTATTATTCATTATTTCACTTATAAGACATATGAAGGTATAGACCGAACGCTCTAAATACCTAATATCAAATGACCATAATTAGCATTTACTTAAATTGCATTTGTTTAATAAAACTATAATATGTCCAAGGTCATACACAATAGAATAGCTGCGTACATACAAAAACACCGTACAGCACCACTCCAGTGTCGTTCTTTTCAGCACTGGAGTGGCGCTTTAATCCAAGCCACCTGCCTCCTATCATATACTCAACCTCCAGCATTTTTACGGGTTTTTTTGGTGCCGCTACAGTCTCCCGGCACCATCTTGTGAGCGCAGCTTCTGACTGTCCAGAAGTCAGAAGCTACATAACAAGAGCGCAATGCAAGTCTATGAGAGGCAGAACGAGGCCACAACGAGACTCCCATAAACTTGAATTGTAAAGTGACCTCCGCACAGCTCAATGAAACACTGAAGCTGCCGGCAGGTGAGTATGAGGCAGGGGACTTACATTTAAAGCACCACTCTAGCGGTGCAATCAAAAAAATGCTGGAGTGGTGCTTAATTTACACTTAGGCGCTTAGGCTTCATGGGCAGCGCAGCGCAGTGCGCAGGAGGCTGTAGGGAGACACACGGAGCCCCTGGTGAACCTCTTTCAGTAGAACAAGCCACAATTTTTTTTCTAAGCATACAGACATATATTATAACCTCCTAGAAACCTGCGGGTACCCATTTATGGTCCCATACTCAGTGGTTAGATTGTGGTAGGAACATTTGTAATCCCTGTAGATTTAGGCCTCAGACATATGTGTTGCATGGATATGTCGTATCCATTTTTTCATGGATTGATCACGTACGCATTATAATCTAGGGGGCTGATCACATGTCCATATTTTCTTTGTGTCTACGGGTCTGTGAAAAATACATACAGCACATGGATGGCGTGTGTGTGTCGTCTGTGTTTAACACTGCAAAGTATAGGAGAAGCATGGTAAAAAAACACTGATGGCACACTGATGGTAAAAACAGACACACTGATGACACACTGATGGTAAAAACGGACACACGGACCACACACTGACACACTGATGGTAAAAACAGACACACGGACCACACACTGATGGTAAAAACGGACACACGGACCATACACTGGTGGTAAAAACAGACACACGGACCACACACTGACACACTGATGGTAAAAACGGACACACGGACCACACACTGATGGTAAAAACAGACACACGGACCACACACTGACACACTGATGGTAAAAACGGACACACGGACCACACACTGATGGCAAAAACAGACACACGGACCACTCACTGATGGTAAAAACAGACACACGGACCACACACTGACACACTGATGGTAAAAACGGACACACGGACCACACACTGATGGTAAAAACAGACACACGGACCACACACTGATGGTAAAAACAGACACACGGACCACACACTGATGGTAAAAACGGACACACGGACCACACACTGATGGTAAAAACGGACACACGGACCACACACTCATGACACACTGATGGCAAAAATGGACACACAGACCTCACACGGATAACACACTGACACACTGATGGTAAAAACGGACATACGGACTACACACTGATGACACACTGATGGTAAAAACAGACACACGGAGCACACACTGTTGGTAAAAACAGACACACAGACTACACACGGATGACACACTGATCGCAAAAACGGACACACGGACCACACAGGGATAACACCCTGATGGTAAACATGGACACACTGATGCACAACACTGATGACACTGGCACAATTTGTTCACGTATGTGTATAACCATGGATGTGTGAATGAGGCCTTATACTGTGTTAGGCCTTCTTCACAAGTCCGTATAAAACACGCACATAAAAAACCGGTACCAGCGTCATCAGTATTTCCCATCGTTTCTTTCCTTCCTCTGTCCGTTTTTACCATTAGTCATCAGTGTTTTTCTGGTATGGATGAGGAAAGAACTAAACGACAAGGCTTCTCCTATACATTGCAATGTTAAACCCGGACAGCACTCGGATGGTACATGTGTGCTGTACGTGTTTTTCATGGACCCATAGACTTGTGCTGGTTCTTGTCATCCATGCTGCTTTAAAAAAAACGGCTATGTCTCCCTGTATTTTGCATGGACACACGGTGTATGTAAAACACAGATATGTGCACAGAACAATAGGTTATAACGGGTACATGTGGTATCTGTGAAAAAAGGGGAAAAAAACGAAGTTGGCCGAATTGGTAGGATCGTCACCAGTGGAAGGCACAGGAAGTCCTTGGCACTGAGGCATGGAGTGAAATTGTGCACTGTTTGCTGTAAATCTAGGGAGCATCCTCTTGTATAAAGGCTTCTTGCCCATAAACAAGGGGACAAAGCAGTGCAAAACGTGGGCACTGAAACCTGAGTGGGCTCATAGGCTCTTCTGCCACCCTATACTGCCCAGTAGTAACCTGCCCACGACCCCAGAAGCATCCTGGCACCTTATGGTGCATTTTCTTCAAACCTCCCGCAGCAGAGGTGGCACGGTGACCTTCCCTGCGGTATTATCACAAAGGGGGAAATTCACACTGAGATCCGTGGTGTAAATGCACATGTCAAGTATCTCAACCCTGCAGCTTTTGTCACTTTTGTGCTGCAGATATTTTTTTGCAACATGCGCATGCGAATTTCTTAATCCTATAAGATCGGGACATTTTTCGGTTTTATTTCTTCTCTTCTTCCAAAAGCCATAACTTTTTCAGGTTTTGCTGTGGTCACCATAAGAGGGCTCGATTTTGAAGGAATGAGTGGCAGTTTAGAATAACACCATTCGTTTTACCATATGATGTCTTGAAAAACAAATGTCCAAGTGGGGTGAAAAAAAAATCTTTGTTTTCCGTTTTTATGGCATTGTGGGGTAAAAATTACCTGGTAATCTGATTTTACAGGTCAGCATGATTACGGCAATTCCAGACTATATATACGCATGTGTGTGTAAGTATGTGTCAGTAGTTAAAAAATTGGAATCTTTCGAGAAAAATTGTTTGTGTTGCCATTTTCTGAGACCCATAACCTCTTATTTTTTTCATGACTACATCTATGCGAGGGCTTTCTGCTTTGGGTGCTGAGCTCTACTTTTTATTTATACCACGTTGAAGCACACACAATGTTTTGATTGATTATTACTTATTTTTAGGGAGGTGTGGCAACAACAAAAAACAGCAATTTTGGCGTGGATTAAATATTTTTTTTGTTTTATCACGTCGGAAAGTTTTAGACACGACAATACTAGATGCAGTTATTTTTTTTTTTTAAGAGGGAGAATTGTATCCGTTTTTCATTTTTTACATTTTTATTATATTTATTACTATATTTTGTAGAGATACTTGGAAACTTAAATCTTATTGCTACATGGGAAATGTACTTTTAGGACTGTGCTACATTCCTGCCTAGAATCAATACGCTGAATTGTGTCAGACATTCTGTGTGCCTTTGTGTAAAGTCGGTCCCCAACAAATTAGCAAAAAATGTTTATTCATTTATTCTGCAATGTAACACAATGGAAAAAACCCCACAAAATAACCAAATCTAATCCCATCCCTACAAATACCTGATCCTTCTTAACAAATTACTCCACAATTCAAAATTAGGACAGTGCCGGACTAATGATAGTGAAAGTCAACTATATCCATGCTGGAAATGTACCACAAAGTTGTACTATAAATTTGTTTGACTGTCATTTACATGTCGTAATAGTCCGTAGGATTTAGTATTGTTAACTCTTCAAAGACTGGGAGCCCCCAGTAATTTTTATTTTATTTGTGGACAGGGGATAAATAACAGCAAACGTTCAAAAAAAAGAATTAAGAAGAGATTAACAGTTCGAGAAAAAGAGTAGCGTAAGAGTCTGATCTTTAAATAATTTCACTCTGATCGTTCTTGTCCTCCTAAAAAAAAAATATTATCTATAGTATTACCCAGACACTAGAGATACATTTACAGAAATATTAATGTTAACACACACATACAGACACACATTATATATATATATATATATATATATACACACGTACATATATATGTGTATGTGTACATATATATGTACGCTTACAGGTATGGTAGGGTATATTCTTCTATATATTTTAAAATACATAAAACATTTTTCAATCATCTAAATTTGGGTTAACTAATCGTATGGGTTGGGTCGGGCGCAGCCGTAGAGGAGGAGGGTGAGCAGATAAGTGTGGTCCATGGCAGCCAATAGTTGAATAGTGTAGATGAGGGATGGACGGTGTGAATCCTATTTAAAGTCAGGGTGTAAGTCAGCTAAAGCACCAGGCTCTTTTCCTCAGAAGCTCAAACCAGAAATCCTAATCTTTCACCATGGTCCACCTGACAGACCAAGAGATCAAGTCTATCAATGCCATCTGGGGCAAGGTAGACCCCAAGGCTGTTGGAGGAGAAGCTCTTGCCAGGTAAATAACAGCAATAAGAAACAGAGATGAAAGAATCTTTCTGTGTAGATTGCATGTCTTATCCTATTGACCGGATTTAACACTTGTTTTATATGTGCTTCTCACCAGGCTTCTCATTACCTACCCCTGGACCCAAAGATACTTCGGGAGCTTTGGCAACCTCGGCTCCTGTGATGCCATCTGCCACAATGCCAAGGTCATAGCTCATGGTGAAAAGGTACTGCGCTCCATCGGAGAAGCACTGAAACACCTGGACAATCTGAAGGGACATTATGCCAAACTGAGCCAGTACCACTCTGAGAAGCTGCATGTGGACCCTGCCAACTTTCAGGTAATTAGTATAAGCATTATTTTACCAGTAGCCTTGGTTTACCTGCTAACAGGAAACATACGATTGTTCCATTGTAGTAGACCTGTTTTGTAAATAACTAATGGCGACAATCTAACAGAAAATGCCATTTGCGCCCATTTTAATACACGTGTTTCTTCTGCAGCGCTTTGGAGGTGTGGTGGTGATTGTCTTGGCTAAGAACTTCCATGGAGAATTCTCCCCAGAAGTACAGGCAGCCTTTGAGAAAGCATTCTGTGGTGTGGCAGACGCTCTTGGCAAGGGTTACCACTGAACCAACATCTCTACTACTTCCAAGGAGTCTCAAGCTACAAGAAAACCATCAGGCACTGGACCATCCAACAATATTGCAAATGTAGTTTTGAGTTTTACAAAGTAGATATTACAACTAGCTCCAAATAAAGTCAGTATTATTATTCCCACTCCTGGTGCCTGTGTATCTTCTGTTTAATCATAGAAGCTTAAAGTCTTATATTCTAACCTGCGTAGGTGGTTTCAAGCCATTATCATATCACTTACCCAAAAGTAATATACATAACATATACGTGAGTACAGATCAGGGCTTTGTAACCTGTTACTCTCTCGCTGCCAACTCCAACACCACAGCTGGAGAGTGATGGGTTACAGACCTCTGATTAACAGTTTACAGGGAAATGTTTATTCCCGTCGCCAAGATCCTATTCCAATATGTAGTGGGTGTAATAATAAAATTAGTAGAAATGTAGTATAGTTCTTCAGATTCGCTACGTCACTTACGACATGTAGGGTATTGCAACAGCTTAGGTATCCATGGTCACGACCAAGAGCTGTTGAATTAACTGTCATTATATCAGTGGCCGTAACCATGGATACCCAAGATATTGAAATGCCCTACATGAAGTAAATGATATAGCAAATCTGAAGAACTATACTACATTTCTTATTTAAAGTATTTGCTAATATTATTATTATTACAACTGCAACATATTGGGATAGGATCTTGAAGATGGGAATTCCCTTTTAACTTACTAGGCATACAAACCTATAGGGCTGTATTGACAGTGCGTTTTGTTAAATTTTACCGCTGGAATGGTGCTTCTAATCTAAGGTGTCTGACCCTACTGTCATCCTCACCTGTCACCGTCTTTACATTCTATCACTGCCGCCCCCGTTGGTCTCCGGCAGTTTAAGACCTGCCAGATCACTCCAGTGTTTGCCGGAGGGACCCGGAGGTCACTCATAACTCAATATCTATATATATAAAAATGAGTGTATGTGTGTGTGTATGTATCAGCCACGCCCACTCCACATAGCAACCAATTACTAAGCACCTTTCATTTCACCAGAGCTGTTTAAAAGAAGCTGAGCTGTGATTGGTCGCTATGAGCAACAGTTTTCCTTGTAGACAGTTGTGGTAACTGAGGCCTATTATTCTTATCATTTCTATGGTGTTATCGTCCTTCTGTATAGCTGGAAATAACACAATTTATTACCGTGCCAACATAGACCACCCTCTGACACAGACTGCAGGGGGAGCCCAGGGGGAGCGCAGTATCACACAGGATAGGATTAGATACACAGCTCAGCACACAGTGTCACACAGGATAGGATTAGATACATGGCTTAGCAGACTGTATCACACAGGATAGGATTAGATACACAGCCCAGTATCACACAGGATAGGATTAAATACACAGCTCAGCAGTCAGTAACACTGAGTAGGATTAGATACACAGCCCAGTATCAGACAGGATAGGATTAGATACACGGCTCAGCAGACAGTAACACGTAGGATAGGATTAGATACACGGCTCAGCAGACAAGACAGTATCACACAGGATAGACTTAGATACACAGCTCGGCAGTCAGTAGCACAGGATAGGATTAGATACACAGCTCAGCAGACAGTAGCACACAGGATAGGATTAGATTCACGGCTCAGCAGTCAGTATCACACAGAATAGGATTAGATACAAGGCTCAGCACAGGATAGGATTAGATACATGGCTCAGCAGACTGTATCACACCGGATAGGATTAGATACACGGCTCAGCAGACAGTATCACACAGGATAGGATTAGATACACGGCTCAGAAGACTGTATCACACAAGATAGGATTAGATACATGACTCAGCAGACTGTATCACACCGGATAGGATTAGATACATGGCTCAGCAGACTGTATCACACAGGGTAGGACTAGATACACAGCTCAGCAGACAGTATCACACAGGATAGGATTAGATACATGGCTCAGCAGACAATACCACACAGGATAGGATTAGATACATGGCTCAGCAGACTGTATCACACAGGATAGGACAAGATACACAGCTCAGCAGACAGTATAACACAGGATAGGATTAGATACATGGCTCAGCAGACAGTATCACACAGGATAGGATTAGATACACAGCCCAGTATCACATAGGATAGGATTAGATACACAGCTCAGCAGTCAGTAACACGGAGTAGGATTAGATACACAGCCCAGTATCACACAGGATAGGATTAGATACACGGCTCAGCAGACAGTATCACACAGGATAGGATTAGATACACGGCTCAACGGTCAGTAGCACAGGATAAGATTAGATACACAGCTCAGCACACCATGTCACACAGGATAGGATTAGATACATACATGGCTCAGCAGACTGTATCACACAAGATAGGATTAGATACACAGCTCAGCAGACAGTATCACACAGGATAGGATTAGATACACAACTCAGCAGTCAGTATCACACAGGATAGGATTAGATACATGGCTCAGCAGACTGTATCACACAGGATAGGATTAGATACACGGCTCAGTAGTCAGTATCACACAGGATAGGATTAGATACACAGCTCAGCAGACAGTATCACACAGGATAGGATTAGATACACAGCTCAGCAGTCAGTATCACACAGGATA
Source organism: Dendrobates tinctorius (assembly GCF_039654945.1). Classification (NCBI taxonomy): domain Eukaryota; kingdom Metazoa; phylum Chordata; class Amphibia; order Anura; family Dendrobatidae; genus Dendrobates; species Dendrobates tinctorius. Next base: position 1,134,766 of record NW_027361797.1, read on the forward strand.
GGATTAGATACATGGCTCAGCAGACTATCACACAGGATAGGATTAGATACACAGCTCAGCAGTCAGTATCACACAGGATAGGATTAGATACACGGCTCAGCAGTCAGTATCACACAGGATAGGATTAGATACATGGCTCAGCAGACTGTATCACACAGGATAGGATTAGATACACAGCTCAACAGTCAGTATCACACAGGATAGGATTAGATACACGGCTCAGCAGTCAGTATCACACAGGATAGGATTAGATACACGGCTCAGCAGTCAGTATCACACAGGATAGGATTATATACATGGCTCAGCAGACTGTATCACACAGGATAGGACTAGATACACAGCTCAGCAGACAGTATCACACGGGATAGGATTAGATACATGGCTCAGCAGACTGTATCACACAGGATTGGATTAGATACACAGGTCAGCAGTCAGTATCACACAGGAGAGGATTAGATACACAGCTCAGCAGTCACTAACACAGAGTAGGATTAGATACACAGCCCAGTATCACACAGGATAGGATTAGATACACGGCTCAGCAGACAGTAACACATAGGATAGGATTAGATACACGGCTCAGCAGACAAGACAGTATCACACAGGATAGAATTAGATACACAGCTCGGAAGTCAATAACACAGGATAGGATTAGACACATGGCTCAGCAGTCAGTATCAGAGAGAATAGGATTAGATACACAGCTCAGCAGACAGTATCACACAGGATAGGATTAGATACATGGCTCAGCAGACAGTATCACACAGGATAGGATTAGATACACGGCTCAGCAGTCAGTAACACAGGATAGGATTTGATTCATGGCTCAGCAGACTGTGTCACACCGGATAGGATTACATACACGGCTCAGCAGACAGTATCACACAGGATAGGATTAGATACATGGCTCAGCAGATTGTATCACACAGGGTAGGACTAGATACACAGCTCAGCAGACAGTATCACACAGGATAGGATTAGATACATAGCTCAGCAGACGGTATCTCACAGGATAGGATTAGATACACAGATCAGCAGTCAGTAACACGGAGTAGGATTAGATACACAGCCCAGTATCACACAGGATAGGATTAGATACACGGCTCAGCAGACAGTATCACACAGGATAGGATTAGATACATGGCTCAGCAGACGGTATCTCACAGGATAGGATTAGATACACAGATCAGCAGTCAGTAACACGGAGTAGGATTAGATACACAGCCCAGTATCACACAGGATAGGATTAGATACACGGCTCAGCAGACAGTATCACACAGGATAGGATTAGATACATGGCTCTGCAGACAGCATCACACAGGTAGGATTAGATACACAGCTCAGCACACAGTATCACACAGAATAGTATTAGATACACGGCTCAGCAGACAGAATAACAGGATAGGATTTGATTCACGGCTCAGCAGTCAGTATCACACAGGATAGGATTAGATACACAGGTCAGCAGACAGTAGCACACAGGATAGGAATACACAGTTCAGCAGTCAGTATCACACACGGTAGGATTAGATACACAGCTCAGCAGACAGTATCGCGCAGGATAGGATTAGATACACGGCTCAGCAGACAGTATCACACAGGAGTATTAGATACATGGCTCAGCAGACTGTATCACACAGGATAGGATTAGATACACAGGATAGGATTACCGGTAGATACACGGCTCAGCAACAGGATGTGCCAAAGGAGAGGACTTTTTCATTCCAAGAACTCCACTCATTTCATCTGATTTGCCTTTTGATTTTAAACGCCTCCAGTTTCCACTTCGACTGGCATTTGCAATGTCCATTAACAAGGCTCAGGGACAGTCCTTGAAAGTAGTAGGGATCGATTTGCAATCTCCATGCTTTTGTCATGGTCAACTTTACGTGATCTGTTCAAGAGTTGGAACTGCCAAAAATCTGTTTATCTTTGCACCGAAAGGAAAAACCAAAAATGCTGTTTATCAAAAGGCTCTTAAATGAGTTGAAAACAAAAAAATACTATCAACACTTGGGTAATCGTTTAGTTAATTTGTGTTGCAAATCTGTAGTGTTGAATAAATGATGTGAAATGTTTTTATGTGCAATATAATCATTAGAATTTGCTATAACTAACCACAGTTGGATACTATGCCCAGGCAACGCCGGGCTCTTCAGCTAGTAAGTCTATAAAAGCCTTTTTCTGGCTCTCGTAGACTTGCATTAATAGCTTGTGATGCATCTTTGGTCCAATAAGAACCATGGAACCGGAGTGGCGCAGAAAAAAATGTGAAGGCGCAGGAAAGTGAGTATAAGATTGTGGGCGGGGACCCCTTAATGACAGCCAAAACGTCTTTTTACTGACCTGAGATATAAGAGACTAGCTTCCCCAGGTGACCATCCAGCAGCTGTTGGCTGTCCACTATAGCTGACAACTTGCTGCATCAGCCACGATCAGTGTTGGCACCGACCATATCTGTTTAACCCCTTAGATGCTGCTGTCAATAGTGACTACGTCATATAAATGGTTAACAGAGTGTGGGGGCTTCCTCTTTAACCCCACTGGCATCCTGAGATCATGATTCTGTGGTCCTGATGTTTGCCATGGCAATTCACAGGCAAATAGCAGCCTTAGAGTCTGCCAGCTATAGTGGCCTGTTCAGAAGTCAGCGACATTTAAGTGGTAAAAATATATTTTTTCATTCCTGTCATGCCACTTTGCATTCATTCCTTAACATCACCTGAAGGGTTAATAAAATACCTGACAGCAGTTTTCAATATGTCAGGGGATGCTGTTTTTAAAATAGTATCACTTTTGGAGGTTTTCCAATATGTAGGACCCCAAACGTCACTTCAAAACTGGATAGTTCCTTAAAAAATAAGTTTTGTAAATTTCCTTGAAAAAATGAAAAATTATTGCTACATTTTTAAACCTCCTAAAAAGGCTGACAAAATAAAATATCATTTTACAAATGGTGCTGATGTAAAGTCGACATGTGGGAAATGTTATTTATGAACGTTTTTGTGTGGTATGACTATCTGGATTAAAGGAATAATTATTCAAAGTTTGAAAATTGCAAAGTTTTTTTACATTTTAGTCAAATTTCTGATTTTTTTTATAAATAAACACAAGACATATAGAAATAAATTTACCATTAGCATAAAGCACAACACGTCACAAAAAACAATCTCAAAATCGTTGGGATCTTTTGTAACGTTCCAGAGTTATTACCACATAAAGGGACACTGGTCAGATTTCAGATTTCAAACATTTGGCCCCATCACTAAGGGGTTAAATTAAAAGCCCCACTTCAGCACTGAAAAAAACCAAACATACAAACACACACTGGAGTGGTGCTTTAAAGAGTTAGCAAAACTTTGCAAGGTCCTTTCATATTTCAGTGCTCTTATATTTACAAGCAGATAAATGGAGGTCCAAAAAGTCACAAGATGCATCTTTCATGTCCTCTACATGGGTCTCTTTTCTCCTGTCATCTTATGTGGAACCATAAGGCTATGTGCCCACGAATGCAGAAAATTTCTCCTTCAAAACCGGACACCTTCCCAGAAAACGCGCGTTTTATTTCCGCGCATTTTTTGCGTGTTTTCCGCATGGTTTTTATGCAAAGTTTTTGATGCGCTTTTTTACGCGCATCTTCTGACTCATAGAAAATAGCAAAAACGCGGACTTTTCTGCAAAATTAATGAGCATGCTGCGCTTTTTACCGCTAAGCGTTTTTTGCGCGGAAAAAAACACATCAATGTGCACAAAAAGTTCGGTATTCATTTAAAATGAATGGGATGCTTCTTCTATGCGCTTTTGAAGCGTTTTGACCTGGACAAATGCTTCAAAAACGCTTCAAAAACACTTACGTGGGCATACAGCCTAAACCCGCACCTCCCTTATGTGTATCTACTGCAGCATTGTTATGGAATATTACATTTCATGTGAACTAAGTCGTCCATACTTATTGTATATAGGCTTTTAGCATTATTTAAGATATTTTAAAACTTTACGTGTAAGATTTTACCTGTTTTTTCTGTGCTATACTTTATCACTACATGTCAGCAGCAAGAACCGGAGAGTCAGGACATGTATAATTGTATGTGCTAACGTAATAAGAATGATCTTAGTCTATTGGAAGGTTTAGACTTCTGCTGGCCCCTATGGAGGGGACTGGTGGTCTAACTGTTGTAAAGAAATACTGAACGTAAGTATGTGAGGGTGAGAGACAGGTGTTGCAAGAGTTAACTGTAGGGCCGGCCCTTGCTGAGGCATAGAATTTGGGGGATCTTGGAGTAAGAACTGAGAGAGACTGAGATAGTGTGAAGGAATTTTAGAGGCAACTAGGGCCAGTATTAGACAAAGTGGTGCCCTAGGCAAAAGTTTAAAGTGGGGACCCAAATGTTAACATATTGCACCATCACACAGAAACATTTCTGTACCATTTACATGCACTGACTTTATGTTGTTAAATTAGTGTGATCGACAACATTGAAGTCATTCAGCACTTGATTCCCAGCCTCTTTACACCGGCTGAGGAAGAATGATGGGTACACAACAATCACTAGTATATCAAGTTATCAGTAGCACATATGCAGTTTTCACTGGGCGATGTGCTGCTGAAAACAATTATTTTTGTTCTGGCATAAACAATCATATCACTCAATGAATAGAACAAGCAAGCAAAGGTATACAACAGCATCATGTGTACCACAAATTTAAGATGCCGAATATATAGGATAAACAAAGGATAAGTCGTTTGAACGCATAGCATATGGGATGTGGAAACCACAAATTACGACCAAAAATCCATAGGAAAAGCCATAGGTACTTTATTAGGGAAAATACATAGAACGGGAAAATGGGGGAACAGTTGCACAAAGAAAACAAGTGCTACAGTGCAAGAGGACACGCGACCTGACCCAGACCAAAGTTACATGTATAAATGTATACATAGATAAAAGTGAATATCATCTTTCCTGAGGCCTGTATAACTTGACAAACCCTTTATTGTCTAGGGGAGCTCAATCCACCTTATATATCACTATATGTTACTATTCATTAGCAGACATTGTTGCTGTGGACAACCATATGTACCATACTTAATATATATAGAGATATAAAGGCAGTACCGCATTCAGTGGAATCAAGGTATAGTATCCACCATTGTATATAGTATAAACTCCACCCACCCACACAGGTGAACGGTACAAGAGCAAAATAATTACCTCCAGGGAAGAATCAGTAGATGGCCAGGCGGTCAGCGCGTTACCCCGACGCGCGTTTCGGAGAGGATCTCCTTAGTCAGGGGCCGTGTAATGTATAAAACTGGTGAGTTTAAATATTGCCGGACCGGAAGTGCCCGTGACGCAAACCGGAAGTGACGTGGGTGTAGTCATGGAGACCGGGAACGTTGGATGGACACGGCGTCATGCGATGGGGAGGCGTCCAACAAGTAGGGACACTCCTCCACCGCATAGAGATACCGAGACCAGCCCACGCACCGGGACATGACTCAGATGCGTGCCTGGTTGGCGGCACGTCAGATCCACCGTTACAAAATCATGGAGAAGATGGTCAGGGACATAGTAAAACTGTCCATGTCATGAAACAAAGTTGCCTACACCAGACAGTCACAAAATAAGAGGACATATCCAGATCTCATTATAGCCACCTACTATAGCAATATACATAAGTTGAAACATAATGTCATATTGGAATTGCATATTATATATGGGGCAATACAGGATGTTATAGTCTCAAACCTCGATATATGGGACTAATCCGTCAGACAAAGACATGGACATATAAACATACATGTGTCACACATTGTGAGACATAGCAAAACAGCTAAAAATACACTAATGGACAAAAGAAAAAAAGAAGAAAAACAATATATAAACATAGTTATATACACCATCCATATACATATAAATATGAAAAATGACAAAATAAACGTACAAAAAATATATAGCATATATCAAAAAATAACAAAATTAATTGAGAATGAAAAAAGGAAAAGTATGGAATAATAAATTAAAAAATAATAAAAATAAAAAATAATAAGATAGAATAAAAAATAAACAAAAACATAAATAAAGAAATAAAAAGTATATATGAATTGTGCAGTACATATATGCGTATACATATATAACATAATCATGTCCATGAGGAGGAAGAGGAGAAGGGTAGAGGAAGGGATGGTGTGGGAAAGGGGGGGGGAAGAAAAAGACCAATCTTCATCTAAGGCAAGAAAAAGGGGAGTCACTGATCTTCCATGTTGTTCCAGTCCGGACCATAAAAGATCAATCTAAGAAAAACTAAAACAAGAAAAAATTAAAATCAAAAACTAAAACGAACTGCAGTACAATGCAACTCCATGCACTGCTCAAAAAACAGGGGCATCACAAGAATGGAACATACGATAAATTTTCATTTAATCCTAAGGGGTGTACCGTGTCCAGAGTCCATATCCAACGTGTCTCTTTTTGGGCCAATTGTTGGGACACGCACCCACCTCGAATTCCCACATCGATCATATCTATGCCTTTCACCCTGAGACCACTACTGTCGCAGCCATGATAGATCTTAAAATGTCTCGGTAAAGTTTTAAGCAAATTCAGATCTTCTTCATTTGCTGCGGCCTGTATGCCCAAAACATGTTCCCTGATCCTCACCTTTAACTGCCGAGTGGTCAGCCCTATATAAATCAAGGAACAGGGACATGTGGCATAATAGATTACATTGCGGGACGTGCAAGTGATGGATTTCCTAATCTTATACTCTTTCTGTCCGGAGGAGTCAAAGAATGTATCCTCCTTGACCATATTACTGCATGCCACGCAATGACCACAGGCCTTACTTCCACCACTTTTCTTTCTGGCAAAATCATCCAGAAAAGCCTTAGGGGGTTCACCGACATAATGGCTGTGTACAATGTGGTCCCGTAGGTTTTTGGCCCTCCTGGAGGTGATCTGGGGTCTATCGGGGATAATTTTAGAAATAATGGGATCTGTTTTTAAAATGGCCCAAGATCTTTCCAGAATCCCACGCATTTGTCTCGATCGTGCATTAAAGTTAGTGATGAATCCCACCTTATCAGATTTCCCCTGTAGTTCCTAAGTTTTGTACAAAAGGGAGTTCCTATTACTGTGTTTAGCACGGAGATATGCCTGACCCAGACCAAAACTACATGTATAAATGTATACATAGATAAGAGTGAATATCATCTTTCCTGAGGCCTGTATAACTTGACAAACCCTTTATTGTTTAGGGGAGCTCAATCCGCCTTGTTATATTGTTACTGTTCTGTGTTTTGCACAGGTTTTTGCAGTCAGTGGATGCTATTGTGAAGAAAATCAATGAGACACAGGTCTCAAAATTTAATAGGGATCTTAAAGATTACCAAACTAAATCAGTATATCAATGGAAGAAATCTACTTCACATTTATCATCCATGCATCGTAGTGTGTCTAACACTTCGGTGTCATCAAGTAGTGCACAGTCCGATGTCTCTGCGTCATCGATAATTACTCGATCTGGAGTTAACCATGGGAAGATGAGGAATTATAACTACCATCCATATAAAAGAACGAGAAACCGCTTGCCTGGAGGCCGTAATAGGGACAATAAGGTAATTAACCTTAGTACTCATGTTCTTACACGAGCTGACTGTGCACTTCTACATAAAGGCCTGTCCTTCTCACCTGTGGCGGGTTTTGATCGATTTACGGCCATTAAAGATCTACACATTTTTGCTAGGTCTCTTTTGTTTAAGCGTTTTTTCTTTGATGACAACTTGAATAAATTATTCCCTACAGAGAAAGAACGATCAGCCCTGAGGATATTAGAGGACCTGTCTGATGAACATCTAACATCAGAGGGAGGTAAGATACCCCCGTCAATCAGGCCACACTCTAAGAAATTCCCCCCCCTTTCGAGCTGTAGTGCCATTGATCTTTTTGTCAAAGTGGTGAGCAATGAAATTCTGAAAGTACCTCAGTATATCCAGAGGGACAATCTAACTGGGGAGGAGAGAAAACGTCTTACCTATTTGAAGAGTCTCCCTGATGTTGTGATCAAACCGGCGGACAAGGGGGGTAACATTGTTTTATGGCCTAAACATCTTTATGAAAAAGAGGCCATGCGTCAACTCTATGATACTACTTGTTATAAGAGATTGACATATAACCCCTTGTCCGCCTTTTGTGGGCAGCTCAGGGAGATTCTGACAAGAGCTATGGAAAATGACATTATCTCGAAAGAGCTCTTGTCGGCTTTGATTGTGGTCGAACCGACCATTCCGACGTTCTATCTGCTCCCTAAAACTCCTAAGAACATACAGATGCCACCAGGTAGGCCCATAGTGTCGGGGCGGGGGAGTTATTTGGAGTGTGTGAACAAATGGTTGGATTCCCTTCTCCAGCCACTTGTGGAATCCTTGCCCTCGTATCTCAAGGATACCAATCAGCTGTTGCGCAGGATAGATAATCTTTCTTTGGATAGTGATACGTTTCTAGTCACCATGGATGTCGAGTCGTTATATACGAGTATCCGGCATGGTGATGGTTTACGTGCCACAGAATTTTTTCTGTCGATGTCCAATTTATCTCTGGGATTTAGAACTCTTATCCTAGAGATTTTGGAATTTGCTCTTACACACAGCTTTTTTGTTTTCAGGGGGTCCTTCTACCTACAGCTCCAGGGGACAGCCATGGGAGCGGCCTATGCGCCTTCTTATGCTAATCTGTTCCTGGGGCTGTGGGAGAGGGACCTCCTGATGTCAGATCGTCTGTCATCTATGAAACACGTCCTGTTATGGATGCGCTGCATAGATGATATTCTTGTTATCTGGCAGGGTGAGGCTAGGCTATTGAAGGAATTCATAGGGGTACTTAACGATAATGACCGGAATATCCGTCTCACCGCCACTTTCAATAGGGACAAGGTTGAGTTTTTAGATGTTTCCCTCTTTAGGGGGGAGGAGGGGCTGATTCAAACAACCATATTTCGTAAACCGACATCTACGAATGTACTCCTACATGCATCCTCCTCTCACCCAACTCATATGGTGCGATCCGTACCAGTTGGCCAGTTTTTACGCCTTCGACGGATCTGCTCAACTGAAGATGAATTTGACTCTCAAGCCCTTGATTTGAGGAATCGTTTTGCTGAGAGGGGATATAGTAATCGCTCTATTAAGTGGGCATATCTCCGTGCTAAACACAGTAATAGGAACTCCCTTTTGTACAAAACTTAGGAACTACAGGGGAAATCTGATAAGGTGGGATTCATCACTAACTTTAATGCACGATCGAGACAAATGCGTGGGATTCTGGAAAGATCTTGGGCCATTTTAAAAACAGATCCCATTATCTCTAAAATTATCCCCGATAGACCCCAGATCACCTTCAGGAGGGCCAAAAACCTACGGGACCACATTGTACACAGCCATTATGTCGGTGAACCCCCTAAGACTTTTCTGGATGATTTTGCCAGAAAGAAAAGTGGTGGAAGTAAGGCCTGTGGTCATTGCGTGGCATGCAGTAATATGGTCAAGGAGGATACATTCTTTGACTCCTCCGGACAGAAAGAGTATAAGATTAGGAAATCCATCACTTGCACGTCCTGCAATGTAATCTATTATGCCACATGTCCCTGTTCCGTGATTTATATAGGGCTGACCACTCGGTAGTTAAAGGTGAGGATCAGGGAACATGTTTTGGGCATACAGGCCGCAGCAAATGAAGAAGATCCAAATTTGCTTAAAACTTTACCGAGACACTTTAAGATCTATCATGGCTGCGACAGTAGTGGTCTCAGGGTGAAAGGCATAGATATGATCGATGTGGGAATTCGAGGTGGGCGCGTGTCCCAACAATTGACCCAAAAAGAGACACGTTGGATATGGACTCTGGACACGGTACACCCCTTAGGATTAAATGAAAATTTATCGTATGTTCCATTCTTGTGATGCCCCTGTTTTTTGAGCAGTGCATGGAGTTGCATTGTACTGCAGTTCGTTTTAGTTTTTGATTTTAATTTTTTCTTGTTTTAGTTTTTCTTAGATTGATCTTTTATGGTCCGGACTGGAACAACATGGAAGATCAGTGACTCCCCTTTTTCTTGCCTTGGATGAAGATTGGTCTTTTTCTCCCCCCCCCCTTCCCACACCCTCCCTTCCTCTACCCCTCTCCTCTTCCTCCTCATGGACATGATTGTTATATATGTATACGCATATATGTACTGCACAATTCATATATATTTTTTATTTCTTTATTTATGTTTTTGTTTATTTTTTATTCTATCTTATTATTTTTTATTTTTATTATTTTTTAATTTATTATTCCATACTTTTCCTTTTTTCATTCTCAATTAATTTTGTTATTTTTTGATATATGCTGTTGTATTATTTTTTGTACATTTATTTTTTCATTTTTCATATTTATATGTATATGGATGGTGTATATAACTGTATGTTTATATATTGTTTTTCTTCTTTTTTTTTCTTTTGTCCATTAGTGTATTTTTAGCTGTTTTGCTATGTCTCACAATGTGTGACACATGTATGTTTATATGTCCATGTCTTTGTCTGACGGATTAGTCCCATATATCGAGGTTTTAGACTATAACATCCTGTATTGCCCCATATATAATATGCAATTCCAATATGACATTATGTTTCAACTTATGTATATTGCTATAGTAGGTGGCTCTAATGAGATCTGGATATGTCCTCTTATTTTGTGACTGTCTGGTGTAGGCAACTTTGTCGCATGACATGGACAGTTTTACTATGTCCCTGACCATCTTCTCCATGATTTTGTAACGGTGGATCTGACGTGGCGCCGACCAGGCACGCGTCTGAGTCATGTCCCGGTGCGTGGGCTGGTCTCGGTGTCTCTATGCGGTGGAGGAGTGTCCCTACTTGTTGGGTGCCTCCTCATCGCATGACGCCGTGTCCATCCTGCGTTCCCAGTCTCCATGACTACACCCGCGTCACTTCCGGTTTGCGTCACGGGCACTTCCGGTCCGGCAATATTTAAACTCACCAGTTTTATACATTACACGCCCCCTGACAAAGGAGATCCTCTCCGAAACGCGCGTCGGGGTAACGCGCTGACCGCCTGGCCATCTACTGATTCTTCCCTGGAGGTAATTATTTTGCTCTGGTACTGTTCACCTATGTGGGTGGGTGGAGTTTATACAATATACAATGGTGGATACTATACCTTGATTCCACTGAATGCGGTACTGCCTTTATATCTCTATATATATTAAGTATGGTACATATGGTTGTCCACAGCAACAATGTCTGCTAATGAATAGTAACATATAGTGATATATAAGGTGGATTGAGCTCCCCTAAACAATAAAGGGTTTGTCAAGTTATACAGGCCTCAGGAAAGATGATATTCACTCTTATCTATGTATACATTTATACATGTAGTTTTGGTCTGGGTCAGGTCGCGTGTCCTCTTGCACTGTAGCACTTGTTTTCTTTGTGCAAGTGTTCCCCCATTTTCCCGTTCTATGTATTTTCCCTAATAAAGTACCTATGGCTTTTTCTATGGATCTTTGGTCGTAATTTGTGGTTTCCACATCCCCTATGCACTCAATGAATAGGCAGTATTGTACTCATTTAGTATAATGCACCCCATAGTCCTCCAAATAGTATAAATCAATCAATTGTCCTCTATACAGTATAAAGCATACTTCATAGTCCTCCATATAGTATAACGTGCCCCATAGTCCTCCACTTAGTATAATGTGCCCCATTGACCTCCACATAGTATAATGTGCACCATAGTCCTCCATATAGTATAATGTGCACCATAGTCCTCCATATAGTATTATGTACTCCCCATAGTCCTCCATATAGTATTATGTACTCCCCATAGTCCTCCATATAGTATTATGTACTCCCCATAGTCCTCCATATAGTATTATGTACTCCCCATAGTCCTCCATATAGTATAATATACTCTCCCTAGTCCTCTATTACAGTATACTGCACACCTCATGGTCCTCCATAAAAAAAAATGCACCTCATAGTCCTCTATATACAATAATGCACCCAATAGTCCTCCATATAGTATGATGCACTCCCCATTGTCCTCCATATAGTATGATGCACTCCCCATAGTCCTCCATATACTATAATACACCCCATAGTCCTCAATATAGTACAGGGTGCGCCATTTATATGGATACACATAAATTAAATGGGAATGGTTGGTGATATCAACTTCCTGTTTGTGGCACATTAGTATATGGGAGGGGGGAAACTTTTGAAGATGGGTTGTGACCATGGTGGCCATTTTTAAGTCAGCCATTTTGGATCCAACTTTAGTTTTTTCAAATATAACTTCTCCCACTCTTGACACACTGATAGCAACAGCGCAGAAGAAATGCTAGCACAGGCTTCCAGTATTCGTTGTTTCAGATGCTGCACATATTGATAGTATGCTGTGGTATATGGGGTACAAAGATAGTGAGGCCATTCTTCATCAATGGAAACCTCAATGCCACTGGATATCTGAAATTGCTACATGATGATATGTTGCCCTCTTTATGCACTGAAGATGGCACGTTCCCTGAGTTTTTCCAGCAAGATTGTGCACTACCACATTATGGGTGTCAGGTCCCAGCATTCCGACAAGGAATCTTACCCCCTTAAACTAGCATTTCTTCTGCAGTGTTGCTATCAGCATGTCAAGAGTGGGCAAAGAGGGTTGCATTGACAATCCAACACAATGGGTAGCTCTTTGAACACATTTTATAAGTGGTCATAAACTTGTAAATAACTCATGAAAGAATAAAGTTATGTTAAAACCAAGAACACCATTGTTTTTCTTGTGAAATTCTCAATAAGTTTCATGTGTCACATGACCCTCTTCCCATTGGAAAAAATAAAGTTGGATCAAAAATGGCCGCCATGGTCACCACCCATTTTGAAAGGTTTCCCCACTCCCATATACTAATGTGCCACAAACAGGGTTGATATCACCAACCATTCCCATTTAATTTAGGTATATCCATATAAATTGCCCACCCTGTATAATGCACCTCATAGTCTTAAAAATATTATAATTCTCTGGTCCTCCATATTGTATAATGCACCCCCATAGTCCTCCATATAGTGTAATGTACTCCCCATAATCCTCCATGTAGTATAATACACACTCAGTAGGCCTTCATATAGTATAATTCACACTCCATAGTCCTCCATATAAAATAATGCACCTCAAAGTCCTCCATATACAATAATGCACCCCATAGCCCTCCATGTAGTATAATGAACTCCCCATAGTGCTCCATATACTATAATGCACCCCGTAGTCCTCCATATAGTATAATGCACACCCCGTAGTCTTCCAGAGTATAACACCATAGTCCTCCATATTGTATAATGCTCACTCAATAGTCCTCCATATAGTATATTGCACTCCCCATTGTCCTCCATATTGTATAATGAACCATCATAGTCCTTCATATAGTACAATGCACTCCACATAGTCCTCCATATAGTATAATGCATTCCCCACAGTCCTCAATACAGTATAATGCACTCCCCATAGTCTTCAAAATAGTATAATACATCCCATAGTCCTAGATAAGGGTATAATGCAGCCCTCATATGATACACATAGTATATTGCACCCCATAGTCCAGGATTGAGTATAATTCAGCCCCCATATAGTACATATAATACAATGCACAACCCATAGTCCTTGATAGAATATAATGCAACTTATGACCCACCTAGGTTTAGAACCAGCGCTATTCAAGTTCACCTGGCCTGCCAGTTTCGAGTTGTCCCATACCGGAGAGACATCACTCTGGGCCTGGCTGAAACCTTTTCCTACCCAGGGAGAAGGCAAGGGGGGCTTCACAAGATGCATGAATTCTGTATAGGCTGGAACAAAGCCATCAAAGAGAGACAGACCGTGAAGCAGCTGACACAAGAGTGGCATGAAAGGCCATGCGCAGAATTTGATGAGCAGTGCTCTGATAGCATTGTTGTGAGTTTCAACATCGTCCGAGGATTCAGATTCATCTGGGAGGAAAGAAAAAGAAACTTGGTGTATGTCAGCCACACGGACATCAAGAGGGAGTATTTGCCTCTAAGACTCCACAGTCTGTATTCTGGGAAGGCCATGTGATTTATGAAAATGGATGGGCTATGTGGCTTGTACATCATGGGAGCTGAGTGTCCGTGCATGGCCGAGGACATACAGTTGTGGCCAAAAGTATTGACACCCCTGCAATTCTGTCAGATAATACTCAGTTTCTTCCTGAAAATGATTGCAATCACAAATTCTTTGGTATTATTATCTTCATTTAATTTGTCTTACTTAAATGAAAAAAACACAAAAGGGAATGAAGCAAAAAGCAAAACATTGATCACTTCACACAAAACTCCAAAAATGGGCCATACAAAAGTATTGGCACCCTCAGCCTAATACTTGGTTGCACAACCTTTAGCCAAAATAACTGCGACCAACCACTTCCGGTAACCATCAATGAGTTTCTTACAATGCTCTGCTGGAATTTTAGACCATTCTTCTTTGGCAAACTGCTCCAGGTCCCTGATATTTGAAGGGTGCCTTCTCCAAATTGCCATTTTTAGATCTCTCCACAGGTGTTCTATGGGATTCAGGTCTGGACTCATTGCTAGCCACCTTAGAAGTCTCCAGTGCGTTCTCTCAAACCATTTTCTAGTGCTTTTTGAAGTGTGTTTTGGGTCATTGTCCTGCTGGAAGACCCATGACCTCTGAGGGAGACCCAGCTTTCTCACACTGGGCCCTACATTATGCTGCAAAATTTGTTGGTAGTCTTCAGACTTCATAATGCCATGCACACGGTCAAGCAGTCCAGTGCCAGAGGCAGCAAAGCAACCCCAAAACATCAGAGAACCTCCGCCATGTTTGACTGTAGGGACTGTGTTTTTTTTTCTTTGAATGCCTCTTTTTTTTCTCCTGTAAACTCTATGTTGATGCATTTGCCCAAAAGCTCTACTTTTGTCTCATCTGACCAGAGAACATACTTCCAAAACATTTTAGGCTTTTTCAGGTAAGTTTTGGCAAACTCCAGCCTGGCTTTTTTGTCTCGGGGTAAGAAGTGGGGTCTTCCTGGGTCTCCTACCATACAGTCCCTTTTCATTCAGACTCCGATGGATAGTACGGGTTGACACTGTTGTACCCTCAGACTGCAGGGCAGCTTGAACTTGTTTGGATGTTAGTCGAGGTTCTTTATCCAACATCCGCACAATCTTGCATTGAAATCTCTTGTCAATTTTTCTTTTCCGTCCACATCTAAGGAGGTTAGCCACAGTGCCATGATCTTTAAACTTCTTGATGACACTGCGCACAGTAGACACAGGAACATTCAGGTCTTTGGAGATGGACTTATAGCCTTGAGATTGCTCATGCTTCCTCACAATTTGGTTTCTCAAGTCCTCAGACAGTTCTTTGGTCTTCTTTGTTTTCTCCATGCTCAATGTGGTACACACAAGGACACAGGACAGAGGTTGAGTCAATTTTAATCCATGTCAACTGGCTGCAAGTGTGATTTAGTTATTGCCAACACCTGTTAGGTGCCACAGGTAAGTTACAGGTGCTGTTAATTACACAAATTAGAGAAGCAACACATGATTTTTCGAACAGTGCCAATACTTTTGTCCACCCTCTTTTTTTATGTTTGGTTGAGGTTAAACTTACTGGCCTATAATTTCCAAGTTCAGTTTTTGTCCCCTTTTTGAATATTGGCACCACATTTGCTATACGCCAGTCTTGTGGTACAGACCCTGTTATTATGGAATCCTTAAAGATTAAAAATAATGATCTATCTATGACTGTGCTTAAGACGATGCAAAGCGGGGCTGGGACAACAGTGGAAAAAAATCTTATACCATAAAGCTCTTGACATCAAGCTATAGTCTGATGCATAATTTATTATGATGTTTGTCAGTGTATTCAGTTCTGTCTCAATAGAGAAATCTTTTTCAATATATATTGAAATTTTTTAAAGGTTCCAAAAAAAGTGCTTAATGCAAAAAACGGAGCCTAATTAGAAATTATTCATAGACAGGCTGTAAAACTGGCATACATGAGGATACATTTTAACATATAAAAATCAGCAAAGTTCAATTCATATAATAAGTCATTTGATGCCATCAAACAAATAAATAGATTAGTGAAGCAAAAGACTACATCACCTGAATAGTTTAGAAATGACAGAATGCAAAGGGAGACCAGGAGAGCCGCACATCCCCAACCTCTATGTTGTTTCGCAGTAGATTCTTCTGGGGGTGTGAGAAGCTTCTTCCCCATAGTTGCATGATTGGCCCAGCCCCACTTTGTTTGCATAAATCCCCTCTTTGGAGGTTTATTTCTACCCTGTTTTTTTATTTGGAATTTTCTCTCTTTTTTGTTTATTTTTAATTGTATATCAATAAATTATTAATTTTTAAACTATTGCTAGACTCACTCTGTATCCTTAGGTGGTAAATTACCACTACTTTCGAAAGTGTGGGTCATTAAATAATTTATATCGAGGACAATGAGGTACCAGGTAATAATTTACTGGGGAGTTAGTTGTTCTTAATAGAGACTTTTATATATCGGACATATATCAACATTAAAAATATTAATGATTATTACCGTATTCCATTGAATGGTCCTATGTACCATATATTCTATCAAGACTCACTAATTAATTTTAGTCTGCAATTAGGCAGGAAAATCTAAATACAGAAAAACTAAACTTATAGTTTTAAGTACACTATCATAAGTGATAATATACATTTCCTCTCCATAAAAATCGTATTTCTCCAAATGTATTAGAGGAAAGCACTATAACTAAAACCTTCATTGAGACCATATGGATTCCGCAAATTCAGCCTGAAGAGCCATTTATCTTCTTCCCAGGGCTGTGGAGTCGGTAAGCCAAACCTGCGACTCCGACTCCTCAGTTTCCCTTACACCGACTCCGACTCCAACTCCGACTCCGCCTCCCACACATATTGCTTATATTTAAGTGAAAAATGTATTGTAGTACAATGTGAACCTCAGACATTTAATCATTTTTATGATCCAATAATCAAGATATTTAGACAGAACAGAATATATATTGGTGTACTACCCGATTTTCATTCTTTTTGGTACAGATACGATATGGATAGACAGATATGGATAAATGGATAGATAGAGCAGATTACTAATCTGCTTTTGCTATTGAAAACATTATCTATGAGCTCAAAAACCTTTCAGGTGATGCAGTTTTTTAAAAAGATGATCAGCTTTTGCAGCTGAAAAACGTATCCTCAAAAAACACAGGAAAAACGCTGTGTGTGAATGTAGCCTTAGATCAGGAATAGAACAGCCATTTATAGGACATTTCATAACTTTCCCAAACTCCTATGAAAAAATATTCAGCACATCCTGCATTGAATTACTGTACCCAATTTATTATATATTTTAGGAGTCGGAGTCGGTCCATTTTATACCGACTCCAACTCCGACTCCACCAAAATGAGCACCGACTCCGACTCCACGACTCCGACTCCACAGCCCTGCTGCTTCCTGTAGAAGTAGTTTATCTAAGTTCCCACTGCTTGGTCCCAAGTGCATTTTCCTAATTCCACAGAACTCTAAAGCCCCCGTTACACACTGTGATATCGCTAGCAATATCGCTGTAAAATCACCGATTTTGTGACGTTGCGATATTTCTAGCGACATCGCTACATGTGATACTTACCTCCGACCGGCTCCCCCGCTGGTTATCGCTGATTGCGCGAGAAGCTGCTGGACCATTTCTCGTCGTCAACTTCCTGCGGCGCTTCCTGCTGTGACGACGAGCGACGCGTGGAGCCGGGCGGGAGGACGCAGGATCGCCGCGTCTGACAGGTAAGTAGCGATCGCCGTCCCCAGCGATGTCGCTGGTGAGATCTGCCTGAGTGAATGGAGAGGTGTGCAATTTTTATCGTAGGTACACGTCACCTGTGAGAGATAGAATCTAAAAATAAAAACCAGAAAATAAGTGTATGATTTTTACAAAATTAATTTACATTTTATTGCATTAAATAAGTATTTGATACAATCAAAAAACAGAACTCAATATTTGGTACAGAAAACTTTGCAATTACAGGGGTTAGACGTTTCATGTAGTTTTTGACCAAATTTACAAACACCGCAGCAGGGATTTTGGCCCACTCCTCCAGATCTTTCAGTTTTTTGGGCTGTCACTGAGCAACATTGAGTTTCAGCTTCCTCCAAAGATTTTCAATTGGGTTCAACTCTGAGGATTGGCTAAGCCACCGCCGGACCTTAAAATGCTTCTTACGGAGTCCCTCCCTAGTTGCCCTGGGTGTGTTTCGGATTGTTGTCATACTGAAAGATCCAGCCACGACCCATCTTCAGTGCTTACTGAGAAAAGGTGGTTGTTGGCTAAAAGTTTGCAATACATGACCCTGTCTATCCTCCCTTCAATAGTGTCCTGTTCCCTCAGCAGAAAAGCACCCCCAAAATGTTTTCCCCACCAAGCTTCATGGTTGAGACTGTGTTTTTTGGGTTGTACTCATCCTTCTTCCTCTAAGCAGACCAAACAGTTCTATTTTGGTCTCATCTGACCACATGACCTTCTCCCATGCCTCCTCTGAATCATCCAAATCGTCATTGGTGAACTTTAATAGGGTCTGAACATATGTAGGTGGCATGAGCAGGGGGACCTTGCGTGACTTGCAGAATTTTAATCCATGACACCGTTGTGTGTTACTAACGGTAAAGTTTGAGCCTGTGGTCCCAGCTCTCTTCAGGTCACTGACCAGGTCCTCCCATGTAGTTCTGGGCTAATTCTTGACCTTTCTGAGAATCATCCTTACTCCAAGAGGCGAGATCTTGCATGGAGCCCTAGACCTAGGAAGACTGACAGTCATCTTGTGTTTCTTCCATTTTCTTTTTTTTTTTTTTCCAACAACAGATTTTTATTAAAGAATTATTCAAATAACCAACAGGTACATTGTAGTGATCAAACAGAAAACGAACATTTAATTGGGTGGAGTACAAGGGGAGAGGCCAACGTAAGTGACAGGAAGGAGCAGATGGTAAAGGAGGGGAAAAAAGAAGAGAGGGGGAGTTAGTAGAGTCTAAATATAATATAAAGAATTAGGACGAATCTGGGGAGTCAGGAGAATGTAAACGAAGTGATGGTGTGGCAAAGGGAGGGTGGTTGGCATACTCTGCCCAGGGAAGCCAAATGTACTCAAATTTACAGACTTTATCCATAAGTATGGCAGATAATTTTTCATTGGTCATATACCAAGAAAGGTGTCTCGACTTCTGATAAATCTTGACCTGATTTCTTCCAGTTTGATTGGCTGCTAGCAATATAAATGAGAAGAGAATTTGGGTGTGTTTATGGATGATAGGGATACGATCGTTAAGTAAGGCTTCCCAAGGGTTTTTTTAAGGTTAGTGTTCGTGACAGAGAATAAGGTGACATACCCTAGTCCAAAATCCTCACACCACTGAGAACATCCACGTCAGAATCACAACCTCTAAGACATTTAGGAGAACAGTCGGGAACTGCCTTGGCAAGTCTAGCTTGGGTTAAGTACCATTTAATTAACACCTTATAGTTTGTCTCTAGCATTAAGGTATTTAGAATTCGCTGGTTGAAGAGGACCAAATCTGAGGCCATTCTGAAACAGTAAGGGCAGAGCTGAGATCAGACTCCCAGAGAGAGTTAAATTACACCTGTGTGATGTGTAGTGCTATGTGAGTAGAGGTGTGAGATGGTACCTGGGGTGTGTGGACTCAGGTGACACCTTTTTTCTAAAGGAATGAACGTGTAAAGCGGGATGGAGTTTCTCAGAAGTGTGGTAATAAAGTTCTTCCAATTGTAAATAGCAGAATATTTCTCTAGCAGGGAGTGTGTACTTTTCTTGTAGGGCTGGGAATGGAATAATACCATCAATATTAAATAGATGGTGGACTCTCGTAATGCCTGCAGGGACCCAAAGCCAGAAGCTCCAGAGAGACAATGTTTCTTCCATTTTCTAATAATTGTGTCAACAGTTGTTACCTTATCAACAATTTTGTCCCTGGTGTGCAGAGTAGTAGGGCTTCTCAAAAAAAAACTAATAGGTCTGTGAGAGCCAGAATTCTTGCTGGTTGGTAGGTGATCAAATGCTAATTTCATGCAATAAAATGCAATTTATTTACTTAAAAATCATACAATGTGATTTTTTTTTTTTCTTTTTAGATTCTGTCTCTCACAGTTGAAGTGCACCTATTAAAAAATTACAGACCTTTTCCTTCTTCTAGGTGGGAAAACTTGCAAAATCGGCAGTGTATCAAACACTTATTTTCCTCACTGTACAGCTCTGGCCAAAATTAAGAAACCACTGCACAGTTTTATAAAACTCAGCTTCTCTACATGTCTGACAGCCATTCCATTCCAGTGTCAGTTGAATTCCAACCAGAGTACACCTCACTCTACTTAATGTGCTTCTGATTAGTAGAGTTGAGCGATACCGTCCGATACTTCAAAGTATCGTATCGGATGGTATCGGCCGATCTTTAAAAAAAGTATCGGTATCGCCGATTCCGATACCGGAAGTCCCATTCAAGTCTATGGGACTTCCGGTATCGGAATAAGAAAAACCCTTTCCTGCCCTTGTACAGCCTCTCTGGGGTCTGTACGGGCCTTTCGGGGGGCTGTGCCGGCCTGCCAGGGGGTCTGTGCAGGCTCTGGTGGTCTGTGCCGGCCTGCCGGTGGTCTGTGCAGGCTCCGGGGGGCTGTGCCGGCCTGCCGGGGGGCTGTGCCGGCCTGCCGGGGGGCTGTGCCGGCCTGCCGGGGGGCTGTGCCGGCCTGCCGGGGGGCTGTGCAGGCTCCGGGGGTCTGTGCAGGCATCGTCCGATGGGACTACAAGTCCCATCGGGCGATGCCTGCTACCATGACAGTGATTGACACATTAGCCAATGATGGGACAGTAGTAGTCCCATCATCCGGCTAATGTGTTAAATGTAAAAAAAAAAAAATAAAAAAAAAATTACATGCTACATACATACAACGTGCATACTACATACATGCTACATTCATACTACATACTAGCTACATTCATACTACATACTACATACATGCTACATACATACTACATATATACTACATGCATGCTACATACATACTGCATGCTACATACATACCACATACATACTACATACATACTACATGCATGCTACATTCATACTACATACTACATACATGCTACATACATACTACATGCTACATACATACTACATATATACTACATGCATGCTACATACATACTACATGCTACATACATACCACATACATACTACATATATACTACATGCATGCTACATACATACTACATGCTACATACATACTACATATATACTACATGCATGCTACATACATACTACATGCTACATACATACCACATACATACTACATATATACTACATGCATGCTACATACATACTACATGCTACATACATACCACATACATACTACATATATACTACATGCATGCTACATACATACTACATGCTACATACATACCACATATATACTACATACATACTACATATATACTGCATGCTACATACATACTACATATATACTACATGCATGCTACATACATACTACATGCTACATACATACTACATACATACTACATACATACTACATATATACTACATGCTACATACATACTACATGCTACATACATACTACATATATACTACATTCATGCTACATACATACTACATATATACTACATGCATGCTACATACATACTACATGCTACATGCATGCTACATACATACTACATATATACTACATGCATGCTACATACATACTACATGCTACATACATACTACATACATACTACATACATACTACATATATACTACATGCTACATACATACTACATGCTACATACATACTACATATATACTACATTCATGCTACATACATACTACATATATACTACATGCATGCTACATACATACTACATGCTACATACATACCACATACATACTACATATATACTACATGCATGCTACATACATACTACATGCTACATACATACCACATATATACTACATACATACTACATATATACTGCATGCTACATACATACTACATATATACTACATGCATGCTACATACATACTACATGCTACATACATACTACATACATACTACATACATACTACATACATACTACATACATACTACATATATACTACATGCTACATACATACTACATGCTACATACATACTACATATATACTACATTCATGCTACATACATACTACATATATACTACATGCATGCTACATACATACTACATGCTACATGCATGCTACATACATACTACATACATACTACATTCTACATACATACCACATATATACTACATACATACAATACATTCATACAATACATACATAGACATACAGTACATATAACATAGAGTAACATACTTACCAATACTTGTCACATTGTTCCCCGAAGCCATTGTCGTCTACGGAATAAATATTAACATAACAAACCACAAAAATACTCACCCACGATCCGAAGCAGTCCACGAGTGTGTCCCACGACGATCTTGGGTAGAGAACTGCAGCATCAGATGATGCTGCCGTTCTCTACGGGCTGCAGGAATCCAATGACGGAAGGTAGGTATCCTTCCGCACTGTATTCCTCCGCCACTTAAAAAAAAAAAGTCCCTAGTCTCACTTTATGCCATTGCTGTGTGGGAATTTCCCACACAGCAATGGCATAAAGTGAGACTAGGGACTTTTTTTTTTTAAGTGGCGGAGGAATACAGTGCGGAAGGATACCTACCTTCCGTCATTGGATTCCTGCAGCCCGTAGAGAACGGCAGCATCATCTGATGCTGCAGTTCTCTACCCAAGATCGTCGTGGGACACACTCGTGGACTGCTTCGGATCGTGGGTGAGTATTTTTGTGGTTTGTTATGTTAATATTTATTCCGTAGACGACAATGGCTTCGGGGAACAATGTGACAAGTATTGGTAAGTATGTTACTCTATGTTATATGTACTGTATGTCTATGTATGTATTGTATGAATGTATTGTATGTATGTAGTATATATGTGGTATGTATGTAGCATGTAGTATGTATGTAGCATGCATGTAGTATATATGTAGTATGTAGTATGTATGTGGTATGTATGTAGCATGTAGTATGTATGTAGCATGTAGTATGTATGTAGCATGCATGTAGTATGTATGTAGCATGCAGTATATATGTAGTATGTATGTAGTATATATGTGGTATGTATGTAGCATGTAGTATGTATGTAGCATGCATGTAGTATATATGTAGTATGTATGTAGCATGTAGTATGTATGTGGTATGTATGTAGCATGTAGTATGTATGTAGCATGCATGTAGTATATATGTAGTATGTATGTAGCATGCAGTATATATGTAGTATGTATGTAGTATATATGTGGTATGTATGTAGCATGTAGTATGTATGTAGCATGCATGTAGTATATATGTAGTATGTATGTGGTATGTATGTAGCATGTAGTATGTATGTAGCATGCATGTAGTATATATGTAGTATGTATGTAGTATGTATGTAGTATGTATGTAGCATGCAGTATGTATGTAGTATGTATGTAGTATGTATGTAGCATGCATGTAGTATGTATGTAGCATGTATGTAGTATGTATGTAGTATATATGTAGTATGTATGTAGCATGTAGTATGTATGTAGCATGCATGTAGTATGTATGTAGTATTTTTTTTTTTTTTTTTTAACATTTAACACATTAGCCGGATGATGGGACTACTACTGTCCCATCATTGGCTAATGTGTCAATCACTGTCATGGTAGCAGGCATCGCCCGATGGGACTTGTAGTCCCATCGGACGATGCTTGCACAGACCCCCGGACATCAGCACAGCCCCCCGGCAGGCCGGTACAGACCCCCAAAGGGTGCACAGACCACCGGCAGGCCGGCACAGCCCCCCGGCAGGCCGGTACAGACCCCCACAGGGTGCACAGACCACCGGCAGGCCGGCACAGCCCCCCGGCAGGCCGGTACAGACCCCGGGCAGTCCACACAGCCCCCCGGCAGGCCGGCACAGCCCCCCGGCAGGCCGGCAGAGACCCCCGGAAGGCCCGAAATGACGGCGCATCATGATGCGCACACACCGCGCATCATGATGACGTCAGGCCGTCAATCAACTGAACTTCCGATTCCGATGCCGAATTCCGATATTGAAAAAATATCGGAAGTCGGTATCGGAATTCCGATACAGCAAGTATCGGCCGATACCCGATACTTGCGGTATCGGAATGCTCAACACTACTGATTAGGTGATCACCTGATCCAAATCTTATTTAACCAAGGAAAGTATAAAAAAAAAAACATGCAGTATTGTTCACAATCCTCTTGCAATAGGACAAGCTGGATGGCAAAACAAGTGCTAGGAATATCCCAAAACTAATAGGAATGAAGAAAAAAAAAACATTTAACCATGTCAAAGGAGTTGAAAAGTCTTGAGTGAGGAAAAGAACGGCTTAATTCTGGCCTTACTAGCAGAGGGATACAGTGAGTGTCAGGCTGCCTCCATCCTTAAAATTTCTAAGTCGGCAGTCCATTACAAACAAGGTCAAGCAGCAGACATTGGGGAAAACAAAGCTACAGACCGGCAGAGGGCGAAAATGACTCTCCACTGACCGGGATAACCGTCATCTTATTCGAATGTCACTCAGCTACCGCAGGATGACATAAAGTGACCTACAAAAGCAATGTCAAATGGCAGCTGGGGTGAAGTGCACGGCCATAACAGTTCATAACAGGCTCCCAGAGGCAGGGCTCAAGTCATGTAAAGCTAGAAAAAAGCCTTTCATCAATGAGAAGCAAAGGAGAGACAGGCTGAAGTTTGCCAAAGACCATAAGGATTGGACCATAGAGGACTGAAGTAAGGTAATCTTCTCTGATGAGTCTAATTTTCAGCTTTGCCCAACACCTGGTCGTCTAATGGTTAGATGGAGAACTGGAGAAGCGTACAAGCCACAGTGTCTTGCACCCACTGTGAAATTTGGTGGAGGATCGGTGATGATCTAGGGATGCTTCAGCAAGGCAGGAATTGGGCAGGTTAATCTTTGCGAAGGACGTATGAATCAAGCCGCATACAAGGTTATTTTGGAAAAACAGTTGATTCCTTCTGCTCAGGTAATGTTCCCCAACTCTGAGGACTGGATTATCCAGCAGGACAATGCGCCATGCCACACAGCTAGGTCAGTCAATGTGTGAAGGACCACCACATCAAATCCCTGTCACGGCCAGGCCAATCTCCAGACCTGAATCCCATTGAAAACCTCTGGAATGTAATCAAGAGGAAGATCAATAGTCACAAGCCATCAATCAAAGAACTGCTTACATTTTTGTACCAGGAGTGGCATAAGGTCACCCAAAAGCAGTGTGAAAAACTGGTGGAAAGAAGCCAAGACGCATTAAAGCTGTGATTAAGGCTGAGTTCACACGTGGCGTTTTTTTCGCGTTTCCGCGGCGGTTTTAACCGCGCGATTTTGCCGCGAAAAATAAGCATCCCATGCATTCCTATGGGATTCCGCAATGCTGTGCTAATGCTGCGGTTTTTACCGCGGCGGAATCGCTTTGCGGTAAAAACCGCAGCATGCTCATTAATTTGTGGAATCGCGGCGATCCCGCACCCATAGGAATGCATTGTTCCGCTTACTTCCTGCATGTGGCTGTGCACACCATGCGGAAAGTAAGCAGAACAATTGCGGATGGTACCCACGGTCCGGAGGAGAGGAGACTGTCCTCAGGGCTTTGGGTGCCATATCCCTGTAAAAAAAAAAGAATTTAAAAATAAAAAATATTGTTATTCTCACCCTCCGACGTCCCGCACAGTCTTCCCGCTTCTTTTCACGCTCTCGTTCCCAGTAGTCCTTTGCGAAAATGCCCGCGATGACGTCCGTTCTCGCGGGATCGCGAAGTCTCGCGGTCATTCGCGCGATGTCATCGCGAATTACCGCGAGACATCGCGATCCCGCGAGAACGGACGTAATCGCGGGCATTTTCGCAAAGGATTACTGGGAACGGATGCGCGGGATGTCGGAAGGTAAGAATAACACCATTTTTTTTTTTTTTTTACATTCTTTTACTACTGATGCTGCATAGGCGGCCTCAGTAGTAAAAAGTTGGTCACACTCGTCAAACATTATGTTTGACGAGTGTGACCAACCTGTCAATCACTTTCCAAGCGATGCTACAGATCACTTGGAAAACGCTAGCATTTTGCAAGCTAATTACGCTTGCAAAATGCTAGTTTTTCCGCGGGAAAATCGCAGGAATTTAAAATGCGATTTTCCCGCGGACTGGAATTCCGGAATTCTCGCTGTAATTTCCGCGAGAGTTCCGGTACGTGTGCACTTAGCCTATCAATCATGGTTGTTCCACAAAATATTGATTTCTGAACTCTTCCTGAGGTAAAACATTAGTATTGCTGCTTCTAAATGATTATGAACTTGTTTTCTTAGCATTATTTGAGGTCTGCAAGCACTGCATTTTTTTTGTTATTTTGACCATTTCTCATTTTCTGAAAATAAATACAAAATTTAGTGCTTGGAAATTATTCAAAGACATGTTGTCAGTAGTTTATAGAATAAAAGAGCAATTTACATTTTACTCAAAAATATACCTATAATGAGAAAAATCATACTGAAAATTTTGCAGTTGTCTCTTAATTTTTGTCAGAGCTGCATATGACCCCCTTAGGCTATGTGCACACGTAGTTTGAGGTCCTACGGATTTTTCCACGCTGATTTGGAAAAATCCGCAGGTAAATTCTCAGGTCAAAAGACCTGCGGATTAGCCTGCGGTTTCACACCTCTACAATGGAGGTGTGAAACCACAGCGGAATCCGCACAAAGAATTGACATGCTGCGGATTTGAACCCGCAGCAAATCCACAGCGTTTTTCAGTTTACTGTACAACGCACCTAAATCTGCTGTGGACCCACAGAGTCTGAAACGCTGTGGATCCGCAGCAGAATCCGCACCGTGTGCACATTGCCACTCTACGGCTATCAGATTCCTGATGTAATAATGGCAATGATCCAGATTATCCACAGGATTGACAAATTCTCTTTTTGCTGGTAAGTACTTGTAGAAATAGAATCTGCCACATGGATTCGAGCCACTCCAAAGTTCTTCTAAACAATTAAGTGGTGTCACTTTATTCTCAGCACTAAAATGACTGTGAATCAAGAACTCCTTCAAGTTTTGAGGCAACACGGATAGGAGAGTTTCAGCACCAGAACGCTAGTGTGGACGTGCTCAGCAAAACAGCGTTATGGAACTACGGAAAGGAAGAAAACGAGAGTGCATGTCAATAAATAAAAAAAAAAAGAGTAACTGTCCATGAAATAGAAGAGGCAGCTCTGACCATTTCTAGTGCAATCCTTTATTCATAATTGTAAACACATGGTGGTGGGAGTCGTGTGAAGACAAGATCGGAATAAGGCCATTTCGCACTGCGTGCGCTTCCTCTGGTACTTCAAGCTTTGCTATCTAAGGAAGGTCTCCTAACAATCAGGCAATCCCCACATGTGTTGTGGCTGTCCAACAGTCGCAAAACATGCAGCTGCAGGGATTTGAACATATTATCTCAGCTTGACAAGATATTCGGCTAACACATTATCCGAGCACATTTGCTCATCACTAATTATAACCTTAAAGGCTCAAACTAGTATAGAGCTGTGGAGGCTCCATGCCGGTTGGTTGGGGTGTGTGTGTGTTTGGAGTGACATACCTATCATTACTGCTTACATGAACCTGCACACGAGTCGCATCTTCCAAGTCCTCTACAAGGGTTCTCGTCTCTCCTGTCATCTTATGTGGAAGAATAAAGCCGCACCTCTCTTATGTACATCTACTGCAACATTGTTTTGGATTACTACACTTCATGTGAACTTAGCAGGTCCATACTTCTACTGTAGAATATTTTATATGAAAGCAAAAATACACAGGCTTTTAGAATTTTTAGGATATTTCATAACTTTACATATTTATTCTGTGCTAAACTTTATCACTACATGTCAGCAGCAAGAACCGGAGAGTCAGGACATGTATGTGCTAACGTAGTAGGAATGACCATAGTCTATTGGGACGTTTATATTGCTGACCCCTATGGAGGAGACAGGCAGTCTAACTATTGTACAGAAACACTGAATGGAAGCATTCAGCCATTGACATTTTATGGAGACTCCAGTGGGTGTCACTATGACCACATAACCGATCATTAGCTGAAGTGTGACACCTTATGTTGCACAACTATAATGGTATGTTTCCACAGTCAGTAAATGCTGTGGGTTAGATGCTGCGTACATCTGCAGCGTCCAACCCGAAACGGTCAGATGTTACAGCATAGCAGATGGTATTTCAAGAAATCCCATGTCCACTATGCGTGCACCGGTGGCTTCCCTGCGGAGACGGACATGCGGCACGTTTTTCCAGACAGCAGCATGTTTATTTATATTGCGGAGACCCTCCATCTCCGCAAGATAAATGTCACTTGTACAGTGTATTGGATGCAGCAATTCCGCACAGTTCAATGAACACATGCGGAATCACCTGCGTTAAAAAGCCGGCAGCGCTTTGGACAAAGCGGACATGTGCTGGATCCAAAGTGCTGCCCAATACTGAACGTGTGCACATACCCCAAGTCACCTTGAAAAGTAAAATCTTAAAACTTTTTTTTTTACTTTTTGTAATGACAACATACAAAAAAAAGGATTTAAATGTACATAAATATAAAAAATATTTAAAGGGATTGTTCATTCCTCATATACTGACTTACCCTGACTAATCAGCTGTTTGCAAGCCCTGCATACAAGTTGACAGTGAATGGTGCTAGGACATCACAGCTCCATACACTGTGTAGTAGCCGTTCCCCGCTACTGCAACTCAGCTCCCAAATACCTCAATAAAATCTGAGCTGCAGTAACTGAGAACATCCACTATACAGTGTGAGGCGCTGTGGTGTCCTTGCTCCGGTTTCAGGAGCTGCAAACAGCAGCTCAGTGGGATGCTGGGACACTTAGACAAGCCCTTTCACGTTTTATTCTTCATTCATACCATTTTCCTTTTCTTTGTTTCAGGGGTTGTCCAGACTTATGATATTCATGAGCAAGCCTCAGGATATGTCATAAATACCAGATAGTGAAGGTCTGGTACCTGGAACCCCCACTGATCAGCTGTCTCCACGTCTGGTCAGATGTAAGCAATGCATGAAGACAGAACAGCAAAACTGTGTAGTGGCCGTTCCCAGGTACTGTAGGTCAGCTCCTATTGAATTGAGTAATAGCTGAGCTTCAGCTCTAAGCAGCGGCCACTACAAAAGAGTGCAGGTGTACTGTTATGGCCTTTTACACTGTCTACATGCAGTCTCCGCCGGAGTGGAAAATAGCAGTTTGGGGTGGGTGCCAGGTGTCGGCCCCCACTGATGTATTTTGAGGACATATCCTCAGACAGGTAAATATCATAAGTCTTGTTCCCCTTTAAGAAAGAATAATATCCACTTTAAATGGAAGCCAATTGAGCTGTTCTCTTCTGTAAATCTGCCATGGCGCCTATAACGTGTGACACCAAGGCTTTCTACAAATGAAAAAGCAAGGCTGTTTCCAATCGCTATTTCTTTAAATTTATCTGGGTGGCAATCCGCTGAATTTGAGTAAATATATCTGTAGTACCCCATGACAGATAGTCAAATGAACAGCCATTTATTTACTATATGGATGGGGCAGGTCTGCCACCAAGAGAACCACTGACATGGCTCCTCCGCTTTGGTTCCAAGAGGAGTACACACTAAGACCCTTCAGGATTCGGGTAAGAAAAAGACAGATCACATGGCAGGAGGGGTTGGTTAAAGTTCAAAACGAGAACAGAAGTTATTTTTCACCATTTCACCAAGTTTAAATAAAGAAAATTAATAGAGAATTTGCCCCCAGACATTAAGATACATAAGCAATGTCCACTGACAACACAAAGGGTAAAGGATCAATCCCTCCATCGGTGGCCACACTGTAGATTGCAACACTTGTAGAACGTAGTCATTGGCTCATCGGCTGATCTGGTCTGAATCTGCATGAAAAAAGCTCTTGGATGCTCGCACTTAGGGCACGGTTCTGGAAGAAGAACATAAAAATTACACAAAGGGAGACGCATCAATCCTAATGTAATGCAACTGGTGTTCTGTGCTATCACAGCTACAAGTGTGTCTCACCCAGCCTGGCTACATGACGTTTACACGGCTAATCCAGCCAGCCCAGCTACGCGGCATTTACACGGCTAATCCACCCAGCCTGGCTACATGGCATTCACACAACTAATCCAGCCAGCCCGGCTACATGGCATTCACACGGCTATTCCAGCCAGCCCGGCTACGCGGCTAATCCACCCAGCCTGGCTATATGGCATTCATACGGCTATTCCAGCCAGCCCTGCTACGCGGCTAATCCACCCAGCCTGGCTACATGGCATTCACACAACTAATCCAGCCAGCCCGGCAACATGGCATTCACACGGCTATTCCAGCCAGCCCGGCTACGCGGCTAATCCACCCAGCCTGGCTATATGGCATTCACACGGCTATTCCAGCCAGCCCGGCTACGCGGCTAATCCACCCAGCCTGGCTAGATGGCATTCACACGGCTATTCCAGCCAGCCCGGCTACGCGGCTAATCCACCCAGCCTGGCTATATGGCATTCACACGGCTATTCCAGCCAGCCCGGCTACGCGGCTAATCCACCCAGCCTGGCTACATGGCATTCACACGGCTAATACACGATGCAGGAAAGCAGGTGATAAAGTCCTGCATGGGAGATATGTGTCAAGTGACTAGCCTCAGAAGCTTCCATATGGCACCTGAATCACAATTTTAGCGATAAGTTGCAATTCTTTAACATGGGAAACTGTATTTAGTCTTGTAAATTTTATAACTGCTCATGTATAAAAACAGCTGCAAAAACATCCACTTGTTTGGATGAAAGTCGGGACTATTTTTTTTTTTTTTTTTTTTTTATACGCCAAGCCTACACTTAGTACTGTGAGTAACTCTTACCTGCAGTCGAGTCCACGTTTTCCCATGCTGCAGAGCCTCCCAGCACATCATCCACCTCCTTCAGTTTGGGGTATTTTCGGCTAGTTACCTAAAGGGAAGATCGATCACAAATATGACTAGTGATATTATTATTTATGCAAAATTCCCAAGTGTAGACCACGAAAGATCATAAATCAATTAAAGAGATAGAGAGATAAAGGCAATGATGATGGGACAGAGTATTGCTAAAGGGGTTGACCACTATTAGGCAATAGAGGCAGGTCAGGCTACTTTCACACTTGCGTTATGAGGCGCAGCACACGGCCGCCGTGCAGCTCCGCCCCCTGCCGCACCCCCTCCGGTCAGCTCCTATGCGCGCATGACGCTGCATGCGACCTGCATCCCCTATATTTAGCGTTGGGTCCGCAGGCCGTGCGCTGGTATGCTTTTGCCGGCGCATGAGCCCTTTTGGCGCTGTGCTGAGCGCTCCAAAATGCAACACGGTGCGTTTGGCGCACGTCGGCGCATGCGCCGGCAAAAGCATACCAGCGCACGGCCTGCGTACCCAACGCTAAATATAGGGGACGCAGGTCGCATGCAGCATCATGCGCCCATAGGAGCTGACCGGAGGGGGCGCGGCCGGGGGCGGAGTTGCACGGTGGCCGTGTGCTGCGCCTCATAACGCAAGTGTGAAAGTAGCTTCATTCAGACAATACTGACCTGTCAGAGAATGAAAAGAGGCCGGCGGTAGAAGACAGGCAAGACAGCAGTGCAGGCTGTGCTGCACTTTTAGCTCATTAACATAAAAGTTGAGCAAAGGATTTTAAGGAAAATCGTTTCTCTACAGCAGATGTATAAAAGTGATCTCCTTTACAGCGTCTTTGCTTAAATGCCATTCATTTGGGACAGAACAATCTGCTGACAGGTTCCCTAAATACTGTGTAACCCAATTCTCCTCTGTAGAAAGATGATAGTCAGTGGTGACATGCGGCCACCAAGTCTCCTGCCCACAGGTGTCACCAGAAGCGGCTCTCATGGTGACGGATTAGTAAGAGGCTGGTCCTGCAGCAGACGGTGACGCTGCACAGCTCCTGGCACCCCTGCCCCATCAGTTACACTGGCCCCACACAGAATTACTAGGGTGAGGCGGCCGTGCAGCCCCGAGATGCCACCAGTGACCCTGCCTTATATCACGTCTATGGCCGGCACAGACACATACTGGATAGCCGGGACTATACGGCGAGGGCGGCCATTGTGTATCTAATGTGTAAGGCTAATACTTGGGTGAGGCGGCCGTGCAGCCCCATGATGCCACCGGTGACCTTGCTTTATATCACGTCTATGGCTGGCACAGACACATACTGGATAGCTGGGACTATATGGCGAGGGCGGCCATTGTGTATCTAATGTGTAAGGCTATTACTTGGGTGAGGCAGCCGTGCAGCCCCATGATGCCACTGGTGACCTTGCTTTATATCAAGTCTATGGCTGGCACAGACACATACTGGATAGCTGGGACTATATGGCGAGGGCGGCCATTGTGTATCTAATGTGTAAGGCTATTACTTGGGTGAGGCAGCCGTGCAGCCCCACGATGCCACTGGTGACCTTGCTTTATATCACGTCTATGGCTGGCACAGACACATACTGGATAGCTGGGACTATATGGCGAGGGCGGCCATTGTGTATCTAATGTGTAAGGCTATTACTTGGGTGAGGCGGCCATGCAGCCCAAGGATGCCACCGGTGACCTTGCTTTATATCACGTCTATGGCTGGCACAGACACATACTGGATAGCTGGGACTATATGGCGAGGGCGGCCATTGTGTATCTAATGTGTAAGGCTATTACTTGGGTGAGGCGGCCGTGCAGCCCCATGATGCCACCGGTGACCTTGCTTTATATCACGTCTATGGCTGGCACAGACACATACTGGATAGCTGGGACTATATGGCGAGGGCGGCCATTGTGTATCTAATGTGTAAGGCTATTACTTAGGTGAGGCAGCCGTGCAGCCCCATGATGCCACTGGTGACCTTGCTTTATATCAAGTCTATGGCTGGCACAGACACATACTGGATAGCTGGGACTATATGGCGAGGGCGGCCATTGTGTATCTAATGTGTAAGGCTATTACTTGGGTGAGGCAGCCGTGCAGCCCCACGATGCCACTGGTGACCTTGCTTTATATCACGTCTATGGCTGGCACAGACACATACTGGATAGCTGGGACTATATGGCGAGGGCGGCCATTGTGTATCTAATGTGTAAGGCTATTACTTGGGTGAGGCGGCCATGCAGCCCAAGGATGCCACCGGTGACCTTGCTTTATATCACGTCTATGGCTGGCACAGACACATACTGGATAGCCCGGACTATATGGCGAGGGCGGCCATTGTGTGAGGCTGTTACCACGGCACCAACGCCCTGACGGGGTGTAACGCAGATCATACGGCACATGAGATCTTTACACAAGAGGCTGAGAACACAATCGCTCCCGCCATCCTTCGCTTTGCATTGATTGGATGGATCCAAAGACGTCGCCGACGCAGGATGCGCTTTCTTGCTTCCTCCTTGTCCCGAACAATCATTGCCAACAGACTGTCCTCAAGAGCAAAATCCACACATATCCTCGCAATGTTCGCCAGAACTTCTTCCATCTCTGCCACTTGCTCTACAACCTTTCAAAGATGGGGTGCTAAAACACTCATATATATATATATATATATATATATATATGTTTCCAGGAGCCAATCACGTTTTGGGAGCCTCCCATCTGGCTTTTGAAAAAACGGATCCGTCAAAAAAACGGAAGAAACGGATGGAAAAACCGGATACAACGGATCCGTCGAAAAAACAGATCCCTTGCATCAGTTTTTCACTACTTTCGACGGATCAGTCGCGACAACGGATTTTGACTGACGCCAAAAGACTAAAGTGTGAAAGAAGCCTTATACTGAGGCAGAGTAGTGGGGGCCTAGGAAGCAGAGCGCTGCAGACACAGGGGCCCCGTGGTCTCTGGTCACCGCTACTGACTGTTGCTAGGCAACAAACCTGCCGTGGACATTCTATTACGCATTCACTGGGAAGCCGGTGAGGCTATAAACTCGCCCCACACTGACCTTGCGGTTGATATTGTGCACATAGGGGCAGGTATTGCAGGCGAACCGATAGCACTTCTGCCCCTCCTCCACAATCAGCACATTCCCACAAGTTGGGCAGAACAGCAGCATGCCGCCAGCACGCCAGGACCGGACCCGGCACACCGCGCCACTTCCGCCAATACTTCGGCCGTGGTGACGTATTTCCGCCCTCCGATCATATGCTGTTTCCGCCAGCTGTATGACGTGTATCCGCCCACAGGTCACGTGTTGCGATGTATTTCCGGTGGTCACTGTTAAGCTCTCTATGAAGCATGATGCTTAGTGACAGAAGTCAGACAGCTTCCCGTGCTGTGTAGCCGGTGAGTGGGCGCCATGTTTGTGTTATACCGGTGCGTTACTGCTCCTTGTGCTGTAGAGGGCGCTCAGCTGGATGAGCCTGACATCTAATGTTCTCTATCAGCCATTGCGGTGTGGGTGACATTGCCTCTCACCTTCTGATAGAAGACAAGGAATTAATAAAGATCTTTATTTATATAGCGCCAACATATTCCGCAGCGCTTTACAGTTTAACAGTTTCAAAACACAAGTCATAAGTAACAACGTTAACAATAATACAATAATTAAAGCAAAATAAGACGACCCTGCTCGTGAGAGTCTACAATGAGGTGGGGGAGATACAAAGTACAGGTGTGTATTTACAATGGTGTATTTACAATGATGGTCCGGCCATCTTGAGGGAGGGAGTGATGGATGGAGATAGTGGATGGGCTACACACACACACTTGCACATAAAATGACTGATTAGTGAGCATGATAGGCCGCTCTGAATAGATGTGTTTTGAGAGAGCGCCTGAAACTATGCAAATTGTGGATAGTCCTAATTTCTTGGGGTAGAGCATTCCAGAGGATTGGCGCAGCGCGGGAGAAGTCTTGGAGTCGGGAGTGGGAGGTACGGATTAGTGCAGAGGTTAGTCGAAAGTCGTTTGCAGAGCGCAGTGATCGTCTAGGCCGAAAGACAGAAATGAGGGAGGAGATGTAGGGGGGTGCCGCACTGTGGAGAGCTTTGTGGGTGAGAACAAGTACTTTGAATTGGATTCAATAATGAATGGGCAGCCAATATAAGGACTGGCGAAGAGCGGACACGTCCGAGTACCGATTAGCCAGATAGATGACTCTGGCTGCTGCATTAAGTATGGACTGGAGAGGGGAAAGTCGAGTAATGGGGAGACCAATTAATAGAGCGTTGCAGTAATCCAGGCGGGAATGGATCAAATGCTACAGTGAGGGTTTTTGTTGCTTTCATGGTGAGAAAAGGGCGAATTCTGGAGATGTTCTTTAGGTGTAGGCTGCAAGAGATTGTATATGGAATGTGAAGGAGAGATTGGTGTCAAACATAACACCCAGACAGTGCGTCTGCTGCCGGGGTGTTATTATGGTGCCACCCACGGAGAGGGAAATGTCAGATTTAGGGAGGTTAGTAGATGGCGGGAGCAGAAGAAGTTCCGTTTTTGAGAGGTTACTGTCACTCATTGAGAGTGACAGAGCGGCCATCACTCCCCCACCGGGCCACCGTTCTCCACCTGCCGGACTCTGTGTGTACTTAGGATGTCACATGTCTGCTCCGAAAGTGGGTAACAAGTGACGAGGGCCTGCTGATCGCTGTGCTAGCGCTGCTCGACGGCGTCTCTGATGGATCTCATGGCTCCGCCGGCCCATTGGTGCAGTATTGGGGTCCTAGCAGGAACCCCCAGGACCGAGTCTGAGCCTCACCAATAAAGATCTTGTCTCTTTTAGGAAATAGAAGTAAATATGAATTCGGAGGACGAGGGCGATCCCAACCATTTGGGAGGTGAAATCAAAGAGGAAGATGCGGAGGAGGAGCTGCCACATGCGGAAGTCATAGACATATTCCAGGAGGGTCTCGCAATGTTGGTCCAGGACCCTCTGCTGTGTGACCTTCCCATACAGGTACGGCGAGGCTTGTGGTCTCCTCTGATAACAGATGCTTAACAGGCCGGGGTGCACAACTGTTTCTAATCCCAGGGCCACATTGTCAGATTGGATCAATTCCTGAGGCCTCAGTAAAACCTAAATTATGATCTGGGACATTTACCAAATATTGTAGTTAAATGCCACAAATGTCAGATGTGCAAGTTACAGGACTCCCACATACCAGGAAGCTGAGTAGCTGCCTTCTTGCCATCCCAAACTGTGCTTATAGGGGATCCGTCTACTGGGTCATGCTGCCCAAACTGCAAGCAGCACGGATCACAGCCTTGCAAGGGACCTGTGAATCACCTTGAGCGGTACTGGGAAGAGCCGGCCAGGGGCAGCGCTGGACCCTGCTTGCCTACGCCTGGGAGTGATTACAGCCGCACTCTCCATAACTGATCAATGACTGAAAATGAGCAGGGACAGGGAGAATAAATTGTCATTTTCTCCCTGTAGCTGCTCCAGTAAGGCAGGCAGACATGATTCAAATGCTATTTACATGCAGATGAGCACTATATCTGCAGGGAAACAGCAGTTTAGGAGCTGACTGGTGCACTTTTTTTTTTTTTTTTTTACAGTCTTTAAATGCGTTTTCCATGATTAGAAAAAAGTTGATACAATATAATATCACTTTACCTTTTCCATTGTGTTTACTGATGATTGACCTCTCCCTTTTTTAATTGCAGGTTACGTTAGAAGAAATAAATTCCCAAATTGCACTTGAATTTGGTCAAGCAATGACCGTCCGGGTGTGTAAAGGTGACGGGGAAGTGATGCGTAAGTGTTAAACCAGAGCAGCGACCATTTGTGTTACACTTCTAACACAATGGAATATTTGGGCAGTTTTACAATGTCCAATATTATAAAACCCCAAACTGAACAGATGCGGTGTGAGTCTTCATTTAAATATGTCCAGCATATATTGGTATCTCTCTAATCCAGGTAGTGACGCCCAGACAGTGACGGCAGCATAACAAAGGCTCAGCCTTCAAATATTCAAAGCTGGACCAGGAGTGTACATACATAAAAATCCAAGGACCTCATAGAAAAAGTCCTAAGGATAGGTCCTCAGTGATAAAGTAGTGGACAGCATTGTTTAAGCTCCTGATTCGTTCCTCTAGGGTAAATCTTCAGGGTGATAACCGGGTGAGATTGTACCACTTTTTACTATGCACTGTTATATCTCTTTACACCCCATTTTTTTGTTTGTTTTCGCTTAATTTAGTACCTGTCTGAGCTTAGCTCCTTTTTAATGGTATTATTAAAAGTAAAACTTTAGTTTATCTTGATATTCTCTCTCCCTGCTACTTTGATATATATAATGGTTTGAGAGATCAGTATCACTGTTATTGGTTGAGACCCCTGACTGATTCATAAAGAGCAGTTACCTGTAGTCTTTATTTCTCTTCTGTGAATAAAGCAAACGGGATTCACAGAAGATTATACTTTTTTTTTTTTGGCATTTCAAGTTTGCTTTATACATTACATTAAAAATGAGTTCAGTCTGTGATCCCCCTCCAGTATCAGTGACTCTGCTGGGACACAGCTACAACCCTCTTACCACAGGGCTGTTTTATTAAAACCGCTGTACCTTGTAGTATAAGGATTCACCACTAGAGGGCAGTGAAGGCCAACAGCGGATGTGTATACACAATGTAAGGGCCAGAACATCGCCGCTCTGCAGGCTGTCAGTGGCCTCTGCCAAGGCTGCAGATTGTCTTCTATTCACTAGAATGGGCGAGAATCTGCAGCGGTCACTACACACTGTGGAGTTCTGCTCCTTACATTACAAGCCCACACAGACATGAGAAGAACATGCTAGATGCATGCAGATATTATTTGCTTTTTTTCTTATCACATATTTGTAGCTTTTTAGGAAACCCTATCCTAGAGGTCAGGGTGATACAATAACACAATCACATGAGTGTACTAGATAAACAAGACTAAATTGTAAGTTACTTTGCTGCATTTCAGAATATAGTAGGCAACTGCTTAGGTAGTGATTCCTCCCATTAGGTATCAGAACAACCCGAAAATATCCGCACACGTGCCGTGGGCACCCACCATGACGCCTGCACTGTACAGGCTTGTAGAACACACAGCTTCATAATGTAATCCCTCGGAGAATAGGGATTATTTCCTAACTGTAGAAGTCCAGGGTGGTATCAGTAATTGATCCCGTTCTGTCCTATAGGGCAGTGACTGCACAGAAGTACATGTGTGACTGAGGCTCTTATGTACTGTGCTACATCGCCATCTGCTGGTAAACCTGTGTAGTACTGGCGGTGTGGATTTTGCAACATATGGTACAAAATCACTAAACTGCAAAGCAACTAAAAGAGGACTAAAAATCCTCCAAAAACTATCAGAAAACAGCAGAAAGAAGGCAGTGATGTTTACCTGCCCAGGCCTCCAGACAAATGCACTATCAGGGAGCAGCAGACCCATGTAATTAAGATGGCGGTAACACAGGTGCAGAAATACTGATGAAACAACCACTCTCTGCCTATCAATCCATGGAGGAGGTGGTTGCCTAGTATGTTATTGCTCAATAAAGACTTGTATGTGGCGCTGTTCACACAATGGTCATTCACAGCATCTGGTTTACAGCCTATTAGTGACACCCTTCTATTAACTCAGGCGGGCTGCCCAGCGCTATCCAGATGCATCCTATGTGAACAGACACCACAGTTTACAAGACTATATTGGCCCAACTGCACCCTGAATAATAAAGTGCAGAAAAATACATATAAAAATGAGGTATTAGTCGATATTTTGGTCAAGATATGCAAGCTCGCAACCCACGTCAAGAGTCCTCGCGCTTGTGAGTCCTAACACTAAACAGCAAAGTAACTAAAAGAGGACTGAAAATCCTCCAGAAATTCTCAAAAACCAGCAGAAACAAGGCAGTGATGGTTACCTGCCCAGGCAATAACATACTAGGCAACCACCCATGGATTGGTAGGCCAAGAGTGGTTATTTCATCAGTATTTTTGCACCTGTGTTACCGCCATCTTAACTACATGGGTATGCTGCACTTTGACAGTGCGTTTTTGTGTAGGCCTGGTCAGGCAAACGTCGCTGCCTTCTTTCTGCTGGTTTTTGAATATGGTACTTTTGCATCATTCTATACATTTTGTATCTCTACATTTTATGTACTTTTTTCTTGCAGCTGTAGTTGTTATCCAGAATGCCACAGTTCTAGATTTAAAGCGAGGAATCCAGCGCTACGTTCAGCTAAAGCACCAGAGGGAAGGAGGAATACAGCACATCAGCTGGTGAGTGCTGTAGTATATTTTGTGTGTTCTTTGTGGATCGGTGTGATGTGATATGTGATGACTGACGCACATTTCCCTATTGCTAGGAAATATGTCTGGAAAACTTATCAGTTGTCCTTTTCTGGAGAGAAGCTGGATAATGATGAAAAAAGTCTTCGGGAGTAAGTTCAGTCCATTCTGCTGTGTGCGGAGCTGAGATGGGTCACAGTGATGTTCTCTTTCCTTATACAGGCAGTCCCTGTGTTGCCAGATAGAGACATTCTGGATATGATGGCCACCCATTGCACATATGATCCTCTTCTTTCTGGCATCAGGCGTTCCGCATCTCCGGCCTCTTCACTATAGGCCTGGGCTTCAGTCCCCGTCCATGCGGCAGCTCACTGCACATCATAAGGCTGCAATGACGATGTGACCTTATGACTCTCGGTTATCTCCTGCTTGGACACGGCTGGGAGCCTGACCTTTAATGAAGAGCCCGAAGATGCAGCACAGTGAAAAGAAGATTTGATGGTGGCTGGAGAGGTCCGCAGTGAGGACAGTATGTTAGTGGGGGGGGCGGTTTCAACATCCGATATTCCTATCTAGACGTCCCATGTAAGTCAGATGTTTGTAAGTTGGGACTGCCTATTTTTTTTTTTTTTTATATAGGTTTCAGTGTCCTCCTCTTTACTACTGTCAGGTTAATTAAGGACTTAATTCCAAGAGGGAGAAATGGGGTTTACAGTATATGACCCAATTCATAGCACAAGTATATAACATGAGGACCTTGTGAGGGCCTACCTTCTACTAGAGAAGGAGACAGTGGGTGGCAAGACTAGTGGCTCACGTGGCCATGCTGTGGCAGCAGGGTTCATGTAGCTTACCGGCTTTTTTATTCTAGAGATGGGATCTGCCCAGTTAGGGATCAAGTGCAGAGTATGGTGGTGGCACGGGGGAATCTTAGAGAAGACAAGAAAAACAGAGGTCTTATGAGGACGGGAGATAACATAGGAGGAGATTCGGTCACAGATTGCTGCTTTGTGAGCTGTTGTCAGTACTTTCAACTGAATTCTTTGGACGATGAATGATGAGAGAAGGGATTGGAAGAGGAGCAACAAGGGGAGAGGTGGATTGGAGTGGTGTGTGGAGCCATTTCTGTAAATGAGAGGTCTGGATGGAGGGAGGAATAAAGAATTTGGTTATCTGCCAAAGCAGAGGGGTGAGATCTCGGACTAAAAGGTAAATTTGCAGTAAAAGAGGTAATGCATGCAATTCTGAGAGCTGTCCTCTGCCAATAGTAAGGCTAGAGAAGATTAAGAGCCCCAGGGCAGAGTCTTGAGGGCCACAGACGAGACAGACGTGGTGTGTGAGTGATGGACACTGAGGACTTGATTCATTGTTACACCTGTTTTTTGGTTAGTTTTGAATGTTTATCATGTTTTTGCTTTGCTCAAATTGTTTTTTTAGTTTTTGCCTTTTTTGTCATCTATTTTATGTTTTCCTAATGTTCAGTACTGTGAGCGGGGTTTGGGGTTTCTGGATATTTTCAACTGATTCATCAATTTTTAAAAAAGTCTCAACATTATGTAAATGTGCTGCAGTTTTCCCCTGGATTCGTTTTCTTTTGTGTTTCTGAAAAACTTTAGCGGAACAAGTGACTTTTTAGTTGCAAAAAAAGGTTAAAGGAAAAAATAAAAAGCATTTATGATTTGGCACAAAGTTCATGAACCACGTGCATCATATTGACGAATTGGGCACAAGAAATGTAAAGAAAAAAATATGACTTTAAAACCATCTTCCAAATGATGAATCGGGCCCTAAACGTCAGTTGTTGAGGTTTGGCGCTTTAGTGAGATGCGGCTATGTTATACTTAATGACTGAACTATTTGATGTCTTTTAGGTACGGGATTAAAAATCGGGATGAAGTGGTTTTTATTAAGAAACTGAAAAAGAAGTACTGATTGGGTCAGTGGCATTACATCTAGTTCCCTTGTGAAGGATTTTGTCATTACGTAGATATATCTGTAAATATTACAGTTTCGGTAGCATTTTTACTGATGGTAACGCCTGCAGGACCTATAGAAAAACCCTATGGAGAAGAGGAACAGATTCCAGCAGGACTCACGAAGCTTAGGGTCATAGTGCTTGTGATAAAACATGGCATAGCACTCGGCCCAGTGTTATTCTATGGGACAGATTAGATTATTTTCTCATGCTGATTTGGCATGAGAGAACGATGGCAGAATGCAGCGAGTGCATCTGAGAATTGGATCACACGCACCCATACGAGACTATGGGTGTGTGTAAAATATTGGACTGCACTCAGATGTCATCCCAGTGTAGTCTGATATACACAGAGTCAGGCCATGGAGGAAATTACTTTCTCCATCTCCTCCACACCTGTGCTCTGATTGAAGAGGATGACACTCGGATCACACTCACCGCAAGAGCCGAGGGTTATTAGCATCTCGCATCGGGTGCCATACGCTAGTCTGTTTCCAGCCTCGTAGTAATAATTCAGCCTGTTTCACTTGCATCACGGGGAAACACTTGTAGCCAAGCAGAAGCAAGCGGTCTGCAGACCGGACACTGAATAAATGGACTTGACGGCGTCTCTACCTGGACAATGACTATAGCCGATGTCATGAACATGCCTTTGTATGTAAATTGTATGCTTGTGCTAGGCAGCCATGATCCACCTGGTATTCTTATTTCCATCGTGTTCTTTGAATAAACGTTGAATTAAGCCCAATTTATACTAGGCCTGGTTGACTTTAGAATATATACAATCATATATATTGATGGATGACAAAGCACGGACCCCGCTGATGTCTGCCGATCTTTTATTGATTGCAGATGTCCTTTTCACAGTCTTGTATAATAAAAATTCACAAATGTTTTTATAATTTATTTTGTCTGTGTACAGCTAGGCTTTATGGACACAGCCCGTCATGGGCAGGAGTCAGCTCCTGCACCAGGACGTACTGTGTCCGTCATGCATTTAAACTGTCACTAACAGCCAGGAGCAGTGTACGTGCCTCCCCTGGCTGATAATCCCCTAAATGCTGTGACCGATCACAGCATTCAGGAGGGAGGCAGATTGACGGGAGCTCCCTCTGCCTTCAGATCAGCGTCCCCGCTAAATCATTGCAGGGGCCCGATCATTGCCATGATGACCCCCAGATCACCAAGCTACAGAAAGCTTGAGAGCATGCTCACAATGCTGGTGCATTGCAATGCATTATACCTGCAATCAAAGTAAAAAAAAAAAGTGAAAGTTCCATAAAGGACTAGGTAAAAAAGAATGTAAAAAGAAATCTTGCATAATAATAATCCACTATTAAATACACAAAAGTACACGTTTGGTATCGCCGCGTCTGGAACAATTCGATCTATAAAATTGTCATGCTAGTTAAGCCCTTCAGTGAATGCCGTAAAAAAAAAGTAGCAAACTATGCTTTACCATCATACCGTTTGGAAAACGTGGAATAAGACACGATCTAAAAGACGAATGTAAATAAAAATAGTATCACTGAAAATGCCATCTTGTCTCGCAGAAAATAAGCCGCCAAACAGCTCCTTAAGTGGAAAAATAAAGTTATAGCTCTCAAAATAAAGCGATGCAAAAGTACCGTATTTTTCGGACTATAAGACGCACCCCAATTTTCAGAAGGAAAATAGGGAAAAAAATAATGTGTCAAATGGGGGTCCGTCTTACAGTCCGAATTCAGCTTACCTGGGAAGGGATCCGGCACAGGTGGAGGAGTGGTCACAGGGGTCATTCAGTGGTCCAGGCTCGTGCGGTGGCGGCTCTGTGCTGGGGCAGGTTGGTTGTGCTGGAGCAGCTGGGCTGTACTGGGGCAGGTTGGCTGTGCTGGGGCAGGTGGGCTCTGTGCTCCGGTGCAGGGGCGGCGGCTCCACCGGCATTTCCTCCAAGCCCGGAGGCCCCGCACATCCCTTGCTGGCCGCCGCCATGTTGCGGTGGCCGCCGGGAAGATGGCCGCCAGTCCGGGGATGGCGCATGCGCAGGTTCAGATCTCGTCCCGAGATCTCGGAGGACGAGATCTCGCTGCCGAGATTTGAATCTCTTCCTTCAGATCAGTGTCCCCGCTAAATAATTGCAGGGGCCCGATCGTTGCCATGATGACCCCCAGATCACCAAGCTACAGAAAGCTTGAGAGCATGCTCACAATGCTGGTGCATTGCAATGCATTATACCTGCAATCAAAGTAAAAAAAAAAAGTGAAAGTTCCATAAAGGGACTAGGTAAAAAAAAATGTAAAAAGAAATCTTGCATAATAATAATCCACTATTAAATACACAAAAGTACACGTTTGGTATCGCCGCGTCTGGAACAATTCGATCTATAAAATTGTCATGCTAGTTAAGCCCTTCAGTGAACGCCGTAAAAAAAGTAGCAAACTATGCTTTACCATCATACCGCTTGGAAAACGTGGAATAAGACACGATCAAAAAGACGAATGTAAATAAAAATATCACTGAAAATGCCATCTTGTCCCGCAGAAAACAAGCCGCCAAACAGCTCCTTAAGCGGAAAAATAAAGTTATAGCTCTCAAAATAAAGCGATGCAAAAGTAATTATTTTTTCTATAAAAGTTTTTAGGTGAAAGCACCAAAACATAAAAAAAATATAGATGTGGCATCGCTGTAATCATACTTATA
Organism: Dendrobates tinctorius; assembly: GCF_039654945.1. NCBI lineage: Eukaryota > Metazoa > Chordata > Amphibia > Anura > Dendrobatidae > Dendrobates > Dendrobates tinctorius. The sequence continues at coordinate 1,178,937 of NW_027361797.1, forward strand.
CGAAGAATAATGCGGCCTTATCAATTTCACCACACGCAGAATGGAGGAAAAAAAATTCCTGAATTGTTGGTTTTTGTTTTCTCTGCCTCCACAAAAATCGGATAGAAAGCGATCAAAAAATGTTATGTGCCCGAAAATGGTACAAATAAAAACTTCAACTTGTCCTGCAAAAAACAAGCCCTCACATGACTGTGGGCCGAGATATGGAAAAATTAAAGCTCTCAAAATATGGCGATGCAAAAACTTCTTGCAAGAAAAAGCGTCTTTTAGTGTGTGACAACAGCCAAACATAAAAAAAAAACCTGATATAAATCTGGTATTGCTGTAATTTCACCGACCAGAAGAATAAAGTCGCCTAATCACTTATATTGCACGAGGAACTGTGTAAAAAATAAATTAAACCAATTCTTCACCTGCTGTGGATTTGTTCATTCTGCCTCCCAAAGATCGCAGTAAGGCTTGGTGCGCATTATCCTGCACTCTACACTAAGTGCTTACACCAGAGTTTCCGTGTAAATCTCTGAAATATGTGATTCAGACAGAACCGCTGGCAGAATATTCCCCATAATGAGACAGATGGAGGCCCTGTGGATGCCATAGGACCTGTTATCTGGTGGTGTCCGTCTTTTTTGGCGTGCATAAAAACGCAGTCCACCATAGTTTTGTGCACCTCTGAAAGGAAGGACAACGCTGAACAGAGGCCAGACAAAATCCAGAGTAACTCTGCTGCCTCATAGTGATTGGATCCCTAGGGGGTTTCATCTGTCACGTAGCTGGGAGATTTAGATGGAAACCCCAAAGTAAGTGCTCAGCGTAGAGCGCCGGATAAATGTGATCCCAAACGTTATGAAAAATGTTCTCAATAAAAGCCTCAACTCAATCCACAAAAAAAGCAAGTCCCCACTGAGGTCCGTCATCTGTTAATGAAAATATAGGAGGCGTCCACGTTACTGGTCGCACAAAGGCTATGGAAAACCAAAATGGCTCATTGCCCCCAAAAAGAAATTCAGCGAATTGTCCGCTCCCAAATCCAAATGCCCACCTCCCTTCTGAAGCCCAGTGTGCATAAACCACCTTTAGCATTCACATTTGACAGGGGACGGTATAATTTCCAAAATGGGGTCACTTGAGGAGGGATTCAGCTCTCTAGCACTTAGGGGCTCAGTATATGGCGTCTATAAACTATTTTAGGAAAATCTGCGCTCCAGGAGGCAAATAGCGCTCCATCCCTACCGAGACTCTCCCTGTGGCTAAGTAGCACTGTACAGCCACATATGAGGTATTTCTATATTCAGCAGAAATTGTGGGACAAATTCTGGTACCAATTTTACCCACTTGTGTGAAAATGTTAAATCTGGGGCTAAAACAAAATTTTTGTGGTAAAAATGTAGTTATTTTTTCTTCACTGCCCAACGGTATAAAATTCTGTGACCCAACAATGGTGTCAAACTGATCACTGTACCCCTAGATTAATTTATCAAGAGGTGTATTTTGTAAAATGGGGTCGCTTATGAGTAGTCCTGCTGTTCTGGCACCTCAGGGGCTCTCACAGTTGGTCATGGCACCCTCAAACCATAATAGTAAAATCCTGCACTATAATATGGTGCTCCCTCCCTTTTGAGCTTTGCACTGTGCCTTAAAAGTAGTTTTCACCCACACATGGGGTATTGGCACACTTGGAAGAAATTGCACAACAAATTTGGGTCCATTTTCTCCTGCTGTCCTTGAGAAAATAAAAAATGTGATCTAAAAGAAAAAATTTGCGGAAAAATATTTTTTTTTTTTAAAGTTTTCTTAGTTCTGTTATAAACTTTTGTAAAGCACCTGGTGGTTCAAGATGCTCACGACACATCCAGATAAGTTCCTTAAGGCTACTTTCACACATCAGTTTTTTGCCGTCAGGCAGGATCCGGCTATTTTTAGAAAAAACGGATCCGGCATAAATTTTGGAGAACTGTAGAAACGGATCCGTTTTTTTGCTGGATCCGTCTAGCAGGTTATATCTGTTCCTGGGGGCTGGCCAATTGGATCTGAGCATGCGCAGACTTAAAAAAACCGGATCCGGTGGCTGGATCCGTCTTTTTCTGGATCCGGCGCATTCCGGCGCCCATAGACTTTCGCCGGAGACAAAAAACGTTACAGTAGCCGTTTTTTCCAGACGCCGGAATGAGACAAGTTGCCGGATCCGGCAAAAAACGGATGAAACGCAGTGCCATCCGGCACGATCCGGCGCTAATGCAAGTCTATGGGGAAAAACTGGATCCGGCATTGCATTTTGCCGGATCCGGTTTTACAAAAAAAAGCCGGATCGCGCCTGAAGGCAAAAAACTGATGTGTGAAAGAGGCCTTAGGGGTCTGGTTTCCAAAATGATATCATGATATCACTTGTGGGGGGTTTCCACTGTTTAGGCACATCAGGGGCCCTCCAAAAGTGACATGGCTTATGCTCTCAATTCTAGCCAATTTTGTGTTCAAAAAGTCAAACCTTGCTCCTTCCCTTCAGAGCCTTGCCGTGTGCCCAAACAGTAGTCTTCCTCCACACATGGTCTATCGGCGTACTCAGGAGAAATTGCACAAAAATTTTGGGGGTCCATTTTCTCCTGCTACCTTTGTTAAAACAAAAAAAATTGGTGGAAAACGATGATTTTCGTGTAAAAAATTTGATTTTTAATTTTCATGGCTCGTCGTTATAAACTTATGTGAAGCACTTTGGGGTTCAGGGTGCTCAACAAACATCTAGATAAGTCCCTTGAGGGTTCCCTGAAAAATACCTACAGGAAAATTGCCCACACGTAAAATTGCCAATTGCAGCATCACAAAGTTTCAGATCTATGATATTTGAGGTCCAAGGTGAGGATGTTCACGTGATATGTGATCAACGTGTGATTTACAGTTGACCTAATGCAAAACTGCAAGAATGATGAAGATCTGTAATTTGTAGCAGTCTGTCATTATCAGCAATAGATAGACCTAGTCTGCTCTCATCTCTCACTGATTCTGCCTTACTCCTCCCACCAGCCCAAAACAGCAGCACATGCAGAACCATCAGTATTGTGATCCAGAGGAGCCATCACTGCTATCAGTACTCACAAAAGTATCACTGTATTATCTGTGGCGTTACATGGGACTGCAGGTCAGATCTAAGGCCACGTTCACTCAGTGCGGATTCTCCTGCGGATCCGCAAGTCATGTACAGTACAATGTTAGGCAATGGAAATGGAAACTGCTGTGGACATGCTGCGGAAAAATCCGCGCGGATTAGCTGCGGGTTTATTTCCGCAGCATGTCAATTCTTTGGGCGTATCTGCAGCGTTTCTGCACCCATTGACTTGCATTGATCCGCAGCAAAAACGCAGGTCTCAAAAAGATCTGCGGCTTTGCTGCGGATGAACTGCAGCAGATCGGGAGGGGGGAAGAGTGTGGGTGGAGTGTGGGTGGTGACTGTGCGAGTGTATGGTGTGTGGGCAGTGACTGTGTGCAGGGGTCTGTGCGGAGTTGTCGGGGGTCTGCGGGGCTCATCAGGCTGTCGGGGTCATCGGTCTGTCCGGCGGGTGTGCAGGGGGGCTGTGTGTGTGTGTGCAGGCATCGTCCAATGGGACTACAAGTCCTATTGGGCGATGCCTGCTACCCTGTCAGTGAGTGACACATTAGCCAATGATGGGACAGTAGTAGTCCCATCGTCCGGCTAATGTGTTGAATGTAAAAAAAAACAAACAACATATAACATACAGAACATATAACATACAGAACATACATATAACATACAGAACATATAACATAAAGAACACACAACATAGAGTATAACATACAGAACATACAATATATAATATACAGAACATACATACAACATATAACATACAGAACATACATATAACATATAGAACATACAAAATATAACAGAACATACATATAACATACAACACATAACAGAGTATGTACTCACCGCACACACCTAATTAACCGAAGCCATCGATCACCTGTAATAAAAATAAAATAATAAACCAACCTATACATTACTTTTTCCCGTTTCCCATGACGGCACACATGAGAGAGGGGATCCGCGCAGTCAGGACAGGAACCCTACTGAAGATAAAAGGGCGGTACCTCTCCCTCGCTTCAGTTAGGTTTCCTGTCCTGACAGGGACCCGTGTACTGAAGACGTACCTGCCCCTCTCTCGTGCCGGCGTGGAAGAACAGGCAGGGTCCTGGGCGCCATGCGTCGGGGAAGGGAAGCGCCGTCCGCGGGTCCCCCGGGGGCTCAGCGTCCGAGCGGGCGCAGGAGCAGCACGGCCTGGGGTCCTGGGGCTCTGCCGTGGCTGCTGCGCCGCCCTCTCCCCATCTGCCGCATCCAGGAGCGTTAGGGAGCGGCCACTTCCGGGTCGCGCTCCCCTGACGTCACACGCAGGGCACGCTGGGAGGGGGCGCCGGCAATCCAAGATGGCGGCGCCCATAGCAAATAACGCCGGCTGGCGAAAGGAGATCCCGGCGGCATGGCGGGGGGGGAGGGGCTGTGGGGTAACCGGAGGAGGCGGAGAGTGCAGTGGATCCCCCTTACAAAAGGGGGATGACCACAGAAGACGCACTCATGCCCAAGACTTCATGATGGAAGTGGGGCAAGACGAGCAGCGTCAGCAGCAGCGACAGCAGCGTCAGCAGCAAGACCTCTCGCCAGATGCCAGGCCGAGCCGCCAACATACCAGGAGCAGTCGCTCGAGTGGTGGGAGCGGCAGTCGTAAACGCGACCGGCATGACTCTGAAACGTCCAGGAGGAACATCACGAGTGCATCTGAGGAGCCTCCGAGATCAGTACCCCTGATTGACAGCGGTGGTGAGTGATCTACGTGAATGTCACCCTTATGGTAACGGGGTTCCATTTTCTCTGTTTGACCACTAGGGGTCGAGGAAGGCCAGCAGCAAAACCAAAAATAGAGAATGCGCCCTATGTAAACACCCGCTGGCAGATCAGTGGCAGAAAGACCTCTGCGCTGACTGTATGAATAAAACTATACAGGAGGAGACCCCTGATTTGGTGACTAGCCTTAAACAGTTAATTCAACAGGAGGTGAAAGGCTCCCTAAAGGCAGCCCTTAAAAAGAAAGATAAAAGAGATTGTAAAAGAAGCTCCGATTCAGAGGCCTTGCCAAGGCAGAAGGGGCGGGATAGATCCTTGTCCCCCTCCACCTCCTCTTCCTCTACTTAGTCCTCAGAATCCTCCTCGGACAGCGATATAGGCGGCCGTCCATGTTTCCCAACAGAGGATGTGGAAAAACTGGTCAGAGCGATTAGGGCTACAATGGGCCTTTAACAAGGAAAAAGCTCCCAAATCATTAGAGGATGTAATGTTTGGAGGACTGGAGGAAAAACGAAAACGTACCTTCCCTGTAAATGATAAAATAAAAGCGCTAATTGACAGGGAATGGAAAAAACCGGAGAGGTCAGGGGGCTTACCTTCCGCATCATAGAGGAGGTACCCTTTTGAGCAGAAGGATTCAGAAGCCTGGGAAAAAGTCCCAAAAATTGATGGGGCTGTAGCCAGATCCTCAAAAAAGGTATCCCTACCATTAGAGGACTCTGGCGTGTTGAAAGACCCGCTTGACAAAAAAGCAGACGGTTTCCTGAAGCACATCTGGGAAGCTTCAGCAGGTGGATTGAAACCAGCGATAGCTGGTACCTGTACCGCTCGTGCCCTCATGGTCTGGCTGCAACAAATAGAGGACCAGATCAAGGATAGAGTTCCTAGGGACGAAATTCTGGCTAATTTGACACTGGTGCACGGAGCAGCGGCTTTCCTAGCAGATTCCTCTGCAGACTCCGCAAGATTGACAGCTAGGGCAGCAAGCCTGTCAAGCGCGGCAAGACGAGCCCTGTGGCTTAAAGGGTGTCCCGGAGATTTACCATCAAAGCATAGGTTATGTTCCATTCCATGCGATGGCCAATTCCTCTTCGGGAAAAAACTAGAAGAGATTTTGGAACATGCGGGGGATAGGAAGAAAAGCTTTCCCCGATTTCCGGGACAACCTAAAAAGCAGCCCTTTCGGAGGAGGAGATTTAACAGGGGTCGTCCCCCGGGAGATAGAAAAAGTTGGGACTTTAAAGAAAGAAGAGGATCGGGCTATATGTTTAAAGGGCCCTCCACTTCCTCCAAAAAATCTCCCCAATGACATTGGGCCGGAGGTAGGGGGAAGGCTTTCTTTCTTCCTTTCCGCCTGGGCAAATATCTCCCCCAGTACATGGGTCCTAAATATAATCAAGGACGGCTTAAAAATAAAATTCATCCGTCCGCCCAGGCATACCTTCATAGTGACACCCAGAAGGAAAGCCCAAGAGCAACAGCTGGCCCTGGAGACGGAAGTCTTGGGACTAGTGAAAAAACAAGTCCTACGGGAAGTCCCAGTGCAAGAAGAAGGAAGGGGGTTCTACTCCCCCCTCTTCTTATTACAAAAACCAGACGGCTCTTGGAGAACCATTGTCAACCTGAGGAGACTCAATCAGTGGGTAGACAATTGCTCCTTCAAAATGGAGTCAATCAACACGGCCACAAAGATCCTGTTCCAGCATTGCCTCATGGCAGTGATAGATTTAAAAGATGCCTACTATCACATCCCAATTCATCGGGAGTATCAAAAATATTTGAGAGTAGCGCTCTATGTCCAGGGGCAGGTGAAACACTACCAGTACGCAGCCCTTCCATTTGGCCTGTCTACAGCCCCCAGAGTATTCACCAAAGTGATGGCCGAAGTAATGTCTTTTCTGCGTTCCAGGGACATAGTGATTGTCCCATACCTAGACGACTTTCTGGTAATAGGGAGGTCGGAGTCCCACTGCACACATCAAGTGAAGGAAGTGATAGCAATTCTAGTAGGACTAGGATGGATAGTAAACATCCCCAAGTCAAGGATAACCCCAGTAAAAGAGCAATCCTTCCTAGGGTTGATATTGGACTCCGAGCAACAACGCTGCCTCCTACCAGAGAGCAAAGTGACCAAGATAAGGGGCCTAGCTCGCACAGCAATACAAAGGCCAAATATGACACTGAGGAACGCAATGTCCCTTTTAGGCTCGTTGACATCATGCATACCCGCAGTAGCATGGGCGCAGTACCACTTAAGGCAACTACAGTGGGAAGTTCTGTCAGCACAGAAACAATTAAAAGGGCATTTAGAAGGCAAACTATGTCTCTCAGTGGCTGTAAGAGATTCCTTGCTCTGGTGGACTGTAGAAAAGAATCTAACAGCCGGGGTCCCGTGGCAAAAAACAGTCGAAGACATCATTACAACAGACGCGAGTGCCACAGGATGGGGAGCACACCTGAGATCCCACTCAATACAGGGGACCCGGTCCTCGCTAGAAAGAGATCACGGTTCAAATGTAAAAGAACTATGGGCAGTGGAAAAAGCCGTGAAACATTTCCTTCCCTTACTTCGGGGCCGCCACACCCGGGTCATGACGGACAATCAAGCAGTAGTAGCCTACATCAGTCACCAGGGGGGAACGAGATCTCGGGGCCTCATGCAAATATCAGATCTACTCTTCCAGCTAGCAGAACAACATCTGTTATCCATCACCGCACTGCACATAAAGGGGGCAGAAAATATACAGGCAGACTTCCTGAGTCGCAGGCACCTAAGACAAGGGGAATGGTCCCTAAACCCCCAAGTCTTCCAACAAATAGTTCAGGCCTGGGGCAAACCAGAAATAGACCTGTTCGCTACCGCACACAACCGGAAGGTCAGGAAGTTCTGCTCACTAAACCCAAGGGAAAACCCCTTTGCAGTAGATGCCCTACAAATACCCGGGAAGTTCATCCTGGCCTATGCATTTCCCCCGATAACAATGATCCCAGTAGTGGTCAGGAAAATCAGGGAGGATCGAGCGAGAATAATTCTTATAGCTCCGTTTTGGCCGAGAAGGCCTTGGTTCTCCCTTCTGAGGCTTATGTCACTGACAGATCCATGGATACTACCAGAGATTCCAGACCTGCTCTCCCAGGGACCAGTGGTCCACTCTCAGGTGAAGGGCTTCCATCTAGCAGCCTGGAATTTGAGAGGGCACTACTGAGTCGCCAGGGATTCTCTCCAGGGTTAGTCTCCACCCTGTTGAAAAGTAGGAAACATATAACATCCCAAATCTACGTTAGAACGTGGAAAAAGTTCCTAGACTTCCTGGCGGAACCCTTGGGGGATGTAGTGCCAGTGGGACCTATCCTAGAATTCTTACAGTCGGGGGCTACAACTGGGGTTAGCCACTAACACACTCAAAGTTCAAGTCTCAGCTTTGGGGGCCCTATATAACTGCAACTTAGCAGCCAATAGGTGGGTGTCCCGATTCATAAAGTCCTGTGGCAGGTCAAGGCCGGTCATTATCCCAAAGATACCACCCTGGGACCTCAACCTAGTCTTAGAGGCCTTAACCAAAGACCCCTTTGAACCACTACTAGAACTGTCACCAAAGCTACTTACACTTAAAACCGTCTTACTGGTAGCCTTAATATCAGCCCGAAGAGTCAGCGACCTTCAAGCTCTGTCTATATGTCCTCCATATACACAGATCTTGGATGACCGAGTGGTTCTAAGACCAGACCCGGCCTATCTCCCCAAGGTAGTCCAAAAGTTTCATAGGACTCAGGAGATCTCCTTGCCATCGTTCTGTAACAATCCTAGAAACCCTGGGGAGCAAAAGTTCCATACATTAGATGTAAGAAGAGCCATATTACAATATCTGTCAGTAACTAGTCAGTGGAGGAAAGATCAGTCCCTTTTTGTAGCCTTTCAGGGTAGTAGAAAAGGGCACGGGGTAGCTAAGAGTACCATTGCCAGATGGATCAGGGAGGCCATTATGTTATCCTACTCCGCAAGTGGCGCTCCGGTTCCAGAAGGCATGAAGGCTCACTCCACCAGAGCCGTGGCTACCTCCTGGGCAGAGAAGGCTGAGGTATCAATTGAACAAATTTGTAAAGCCTCTACTTGGTCCTCACCTTCCACCTTTTTTAAGCACTACCGACTTGATCTGTCTTCCTCTACTGACCTAACCTTTGGTAGAAGGGTGCTGCAAGCGGTGGTCCCTCCCTAAGGTGTCTTATTCTACAAAAGTCTCTCGTGTGCCGCCATGGGAGACGGGAAAACACCAAGGTTACTTACCGGTAGCCGGTTTTTCCGGAGCCCATGACGGCACCTGTATATTCCCCCCCTTTTTCACTCCTTTGGTGTGCACTATAGTTTGGGTGTTTTTTTTTAGTTAGATATAATGTGGTGATAGTTTTACCATGTGTACTAACCCGGGGGCCTCTCATGCTCTGTAAACCAGCTGAAGCGAGGGAGAGGTACCGCCCTTTTATCTTCAGTAGGGTTCCTGTCCTGACTGGGCGGATCCCCTCTCTCATGTGTGCCGTCATGGGCTCCGGAAAAACCGGCTACCGGTAAGTAACCTTGGTGTTTCTGCCGTAGTCCAATTAATATTGAGGGTCCCACGATGATCTCCCATGGAGAACAGCCGCATCAGCTGATGCGACCCCTCTCCAGGGGCTCCAGCACTGAAATGACAGGAGAAGGTAATTCTCCGCTGTGTATCCCTCCGCTGGGAAAGACGTCCCGTAACCCTAGCCCTAACCCTAATTCTCACGCCGCAGTGCTGTAAAGTGAGACTCTGAACTAAGGTAACCTTAGTCATGGACTTTAGGAGCCATTGTCTCCTGTAAGTTCATCACTGGGAGCCCCTATAGAGCAGTCACATCGCCTGATGTCACTGTTCTATAGGGAAGATCGTCACGGGACCCTCATTATTAATTGGACTGCATCGGACAGGGAGTATCAAATCAATCAATCAAATCAAATTTATTATCGCCAAGTACATATTACATATATACAAGGAATTCTTTGTGGCAAAGAGGCAACATAATATATAACAACAGATACAACAAGTAACATCTAACAAGACAGATACAGTATATAGTCTACACATGACGATTTAATTGTTGAACAGAGAGTGGATAGAAGCTGTTCATATGGCGGTTGGTGCTGCATTTGGGGACTCTGAAGCGACGTCCTGAAGGGAGTAGTTGGAATGAGGAGTGTCCCGGGTGAGAGGGATCGGATGAAATTTTCAATGCGTGGGATCGAATACTCTTATCATAAAGATCCTGGATTTTAGGCAGGGGGGAACCTATAATTCTCTCTGCTGTTCTGAAAGTCCTTTGTAAGCGGAGTTTGTCATGCGCAGTGGCTCCCCCATACCAGACTATCAGAGAGGAACAAATCACAGATCTGATGACAGCATTAAAGAATAAGATCAGCAGATTCTTAGACAAACCATATCTTTTCAGCTGACGCAGGAAGAACATCCTCTGTTGTGCTTTTCTTATAACAGCATCCACGTTTTTCCCCCATTTAAGATCATGAGAGATGATAACACCAAGGAATTTGGTCTCTGTGACCCTAAGAACCACTTCGTCATGGATGTAGATTGGAAGTATCTCATGTTGATCTTTCCTAAAATCCACAACCATCTCAGCAGTTTTTTTAGTGTTGAGTACAAGATTATTGGCTTTACACCAGTCACATATTCTTTCCACCTCACTCCGATACAAGTCTTCAGCATTTCCCCTGATGAGACCAATCAGTGTCATATCATCGGCAAATTTCAAGATTTTTACTGAGTCTGCTGAAGAGATGCAATCATTCGTATAGAGAGAAAACAGTAACGGGGACAAAACACACCCCTGAGGTGCCCCGATGTTTGTGACCAAGGTGTCCGAAGTGAATGGTCCAACTATTACACTCTGTATCCTGGCTGTCAGGAAGTTATAAATCCACAAGCATAAGTTGAGAGGGACTCCAAGAGCTACCATTTTCTTATGAAGTAAATTCGGATCAATGGTATTGAACGCTGAGCTAAAGTCCATGAAAAGAATCCGGACATATGAGTGCAGTTCATCTGTATGATCCAAAATGTACTTCAGTGCCAGATTGACAGTGTCGTTTGCCGAACGATTCTCCTTATAGGCAAACTGAAGCGGGTCCCATAGCTTCTGCGTGAATTTTATCAGGTGGGACATCATAATTCTTTCGAAGACTTTCATAGCTACAGATGTGAGTGCTACTGGTCTATAGTCGTTCAACTCAGAGGATCCCACTTTCTTGGGGACAGGGATAATTGTGGAATTTTTCCAACACTGAGGTACAACGCACTCTTTCAGTGACACATTGTATATATTTGTCAGTATAGGGGCAAACTGGGAAGCACATACTTTCAGACACATTGGAGATACACCATCAGGGCCAGGTGCCTTTTTGACCTTAAGTCCCTTCAGGATGCGTATCACCTCTGCCTCGGAGATCACTACTTGGGTGTTGCACAATGAATGATCTTTATATGAACAGACTGAGGAGCTTAGAGATGAATAGCCACTGTGTGTAGAGCTTGCCTCAAATCTGCAGTAGAATTCATTTAACTCTGCTGCCAGACTTCTGCTGGGGTTCACTATAGTGGGGTGGCTTTTATAATTGGTGACCTCTCTTAATCCTCTCCATGCAGTATACGGTTGGTGTTTTTTTCTAGGAGACGAGGGCGTCGCTTGGATCTGCACGCACAATAAAAATATGAAAACCTTGTCGTGTTTTATTTCATTAAAAGACTTTATTCTTTTGTGTGTGTTTTTTTTTAACCCTTTCAAAAGATTAATAATGGATTGGTGTCTTATTGACACCTCTCCATTATCAGGCTAGTTTCACATTAGCGTTTACGGCGGCTGCGCACGGCCGCCACTAAGCCCCGGCCCCTGCCGCGCCTCCGCCGGTAGCTCCGCCTACGGACGCATGACGCTGCACGCGTCCTGCGTCCCCTATCTTTAGCACTGGGGACGCAGGCCGTGCGCAGTATGCGTTTGGCGGCGCATGCGTCCTTTTGACGTTGCGCCGACCAGCGCCAAACGCAACAGGTTGCAATTTGGTGCGCTCGGCGCAGCATCAAAAGGCGCGGCAGTGGGCGGGGCTTAGCAGCGGCCGTGCGCAGCCCGACGCTGCAGCCGTAAACGCTAATGTAAAACTAGCCTTAACCGGGCTTAATGTCACCTTCCAATAGCAAGGTGACATTAACCCCTTATATTACCCCATATCCCACCGCTACACGGGAGTGGGAAGAGAGGGGCTAAGTGCCAGAATTGGCAGATCTTATAGATGCGCCATTTCTTTGGTCGCTGTGGACTGGTATTTGTAGTCGGGGGGGCAATATCCATGACCCCTTCTTAGGCTATGAATATCAGCCCGCAGCTGTCTGCGTAGCCTTTCTGGCTATAAAATATAGGGGGACCCCACGTCACTTATTTTGGGGGGTCCCCCTATCTTAACCCCTTAAACCCCAAGGGTGGTTTGCACGTTAATGACTGGGACAAATTTTACAATTCTGACCACTGTCCCTTTATGAGGTAATAACTCTGGAACGCTTCCATGGATCCCGGTGATTCTGACATTGTTTTCTCGTAACATATTGTACTTCATGTTAGTGGTAAAATTTCATTCAAATAAATTGCGTTTATTTGTGAATAAAACGGAAATTTGACGAAAATGTTGAAAATTTCGCAATTTTCAAACTTTGAATTTTTATGCCCTTAAATCACAGAGATACGGCACACAAGAAACTTAATAAATAACATTTCACATATGTTTACTTTACATCAGCACAATTTTGGAACCAAAATTTTTTTTTGTTAGGAAGTTATAAGGGTTAAAAGTTGACCAGCGATTTCTCATTTTTGCAACACCATTTTATTTTTACGGACCACATCACATTTGACGTCACTTTGAAGGGTCTATATGATAAAAAATACCCAAAAGTGACACCATTCTAAAAACTGCTCCCCTCAAGGTGCTCAAAACCATATTCAAGAAGTTTATTAACCCTTCACGTGCTTCATAGGAATTTTTTGCATGTTTAAAAAAAAAAATGAACATTTAACTTTTTTTCACAAAAAAATTACTTCAGGTCCAATTTTTTTTATTTTACCAAGGGTAACAGGAGAAACTGGACTGCAAAAGTTATTGTGCAATTTGTCCTGAGTACGCTGATACCTGATATGTGGGGAGGAACCACTGTTTCGGCGTATGGCAGAGCTCAGAAGGGAAGGAGCGCCGTTTGACTTTTTCAATGCAAAATTGGCTGGAATTCAGATCGGACGCCATGTCACGTTTGGCGAGCCCCTGATGTACCTAAACAGTGGAAGCCCCCCATAAGTAACCCCATTTTTGAAACTAGACCCCCCAAGGAAATAATCTAGATATGTGGTGAGAACTTTGAACCCACAAGGGCTTCACAGAAGTTTATAATGTACAGCCGTACAATTAAAAAAATCATATTTTTTCCACAAAAACAATCTTTTCACCCCCAATTTTTATTTTCCCACGGGTAACAGGACCATAAAAGTTATTGTGCAATTTGTCCTGAGTACGTTGATACCCCATATGTGGGTGTAAACGACTATTTGGGCGCATGGCAGAGCTCGGAAGGGAAGCAGCGCCATTTGACTTTTTTGGCTGGAATTGAGATCGGACACCATGTCGCGTTTGGAAAGCCCCTGATGTACCAAAACAGTGGAAACCCCCAACAAATGACACCATTTTGGAAACTAGACCCCCCAAGGAACTTATCTAGATGTGTGGTGAGAACTTTGAACCCCCAAGGGCTTCACAGAAGTTTATAACGTACAGCCGTACAATTAAAAAATCATATTTTTTCCACAAAAATTATCTTTTCACCCTGTTTTTATTTTTCCAAGGGTAACAGGACCCCAAAAGTTATTGTGCAATTTGTCCTGAGTACGCTGATATCCCATATGTGGGAGAAAACTACTGTATGGGCACACGTCGGGGCTCGGAAGGGAAGTAGTGACGTTTTGGAATGCAGACTTTGATGGAATGGTCTGCAGGTGTCATGTTGCCTTTGGAGAGCCCATGATGTACCTAAACAGTGGAAACCCCCCACAAGTGACCCCATTTTGGAAACTAGACCCCCTAAGGAACTTATTTAGGTGTGTGGTGAGCACTTTGAACCCCCCAGTGCTTCACAGAAGTTTATAATGCCTGGGCGTGAAAATAAAAAAACGCATATTTTTTCCACACACATGATCTTTTAGTCCCCAATTTTTTTATTTTCCCAAGGGTAACAGGAAAAACTGGACCCGAAAAATTGTTGTCCAATTTGTCTTGAGTACGCTGATACCCCATATATGGGAGAAAACTACCGTATGAGCACACGTCGGGGCTCGGAAGGGAAGTAGTGACGTTTTGGAATGCAGACTTTGATGGAATGGTCTGTGGGTATCATGTCACGTTTGGAGAGCCTCTGATGTGCCTAAACTGTTGAAACTCCCCACAAGTAATCCCATTTTGGAAACTAGACCCCCACAGAACTTATCTAGATGTGTGGTGAGCACTTTGAACCCCCAAGTGCTTCACAGAAGTTTATAACGCCCGAGCATGAAAATAAATCATATTTTTGCCCCCAACTTGTTATTTTCCTAAGGGTAACAGGAGAATTTGGACCCCAAAATTTGTTTTGCAATTTGTCCTGAGTAGGCTAATACCCCATATGTGGGGGGTGAAACACTGTTTGGGCACATGGCAGAGCTTGGAAGGGAAGGAGCACCATTTAACTTTTTGAAAGCAGAATTGGCTGGAATTGAGATCAGACGCCATGTTGCGTTTGGGAGAGCACCTGATGTGCCCAAACAGTGGAAACCCCCAATTCTAACTCCAACCCTAACCCCAACACACCCCTAACCCTAGCTCTAACCCTAGCCCTAACCCTTACGGGAAAATGGAAATAAATACATTTTTTTAATTTTATTATTTTTCCCTAACTAAGGGGGTGATAAAGTGGGGTTTGATTTACTATTTATAGCGGGTTTTTATTTTTGGCAGCTGTCACACGCTAAAAGACGCTTTTTATTGTAAAAATAGTTTTTGCTTCACCACATTTTGAGAGCTATAATTTTTCCATATTTTGACCCACTGAGTCATGTGAGGTCTTATTTATTGCGGGACGAGTTGACGTTTTTATTGGTGCCATTTTCAGGCACGTGACATCTTTTGGTCGCTTTTTATTCCGATTTTTGGGACGCAGAATGAACAAATACCAGCGTTTCATGAATTTCTTTTGGGTGGTGCGTTTACACCGTTCTGCTTGCGGTAAAATTGATAAAGCAGTTTTATTCTTCGGGTCAGTACGGTTACAGCGATACCTCATTTATGTCTTTTTTATGTTTTGGCGCTTTTATGCAATGAAAACAATTTTATATAAAAAATAATTATTTTTGCATCGCTTTATTCTGCGAGCTATAACTTTTTTATTTTTTCGCTGATGACGCTGTATGGCGCCTTGTTTTTTGCAGGACAAGATGACGTTTTCAGTGGTACCATGGTTATTTATATCCGTCTTTTTGATCGCGCGTTATTGCACTTTTTGTTCGGCAGTATGATAATAAAGCATAATTTTTTGGTTTGTTTTTTATTTTTTACGGGGTTCGCTAAGGGGGTTAACTAATGGGACAGTTTTATAGGGCGGGTCGTTACGGACGTGGCGATACCAAATATATGTACTTTTATTGTTTTGTTTTTTTTTTATTTCCAAAAAATGAATTTATTAGGGAATATTTTTTTTTGTAAAATTTATTTAGCGTTTTTTTTATAAATTATTTTTACACTTTTTTTTTAACTTTATTACATTTTCCCAGGGGGGGACATCACTGTCATGTGACAGATCGCACTTTGCAGGCGTGAGGAAGCCACCTCCCTGCAGGCCCCCGAAGGTCCCCGCCGCCATTCTGGAGCCGGGGACCTGCAGGGAAGGAGGCCCCCGTAGCAGCGCTGCACATCGCGCTGCTGCGTGGGTCTTAGGGAAGCACGGAGGGAGCCCCCTCCCTGCCGATGCTTCCCTAAACCCCCGGTACGCTGTGATTGTGTTTGATCGCAGTGTGCCAGGGGTTAACGTCACGGGGGCGGTCACATAGTGCCGGGTGTCAGCTGTGATAATCAGCTGACACCCGGCCGCGATCAGCGGCGCTTACCACGTGAGCGCCGCTGATCGCTATGACGTACTATCCCGTCCCTTGGAATTAAGTCTCAGGGCACGTGGACGGGATAGTACGTCATATGGCAGAAAGGGGTTAATAGCCAGTAAAGGCTATGCAGACAGCTGCGGACTGATATTCATAGCCTAGGAAGGGGCCATGGGTATTACCCCCTTCCCAGGCTACAAATATTGGCCCCTGGTCATCGGCTTTTCCCCTGTGGGAGCCCACGCCATTTTTTTTTCTGTTGTTTTTTTTTTAAATACAGTATATATGGCTATATATCTTTAGACATATCTATGTATATGTCTATAGATATATCTATGGAAATATCTATAGATATATCTATAGATATAACTATGGAAATATCTATAGATAGATAGATAGATATGGGATAGATGGATCGATAGATCCATATATCTATCTATATCTAACTTTCTATCCCATATTTATCTATCTATCTATCTATCTATCTATCTATCTATCTATCTATCCAAAAAGAATACAGCAGCACATGTACATGAATCTAGGCCATGTGAAAACACAGAAAAACATTAAAACCATTCAATTTAAGTAATAATCCTCAAAAATATATTTTTTCAAAAAAAAATTTTTTACTTACAGTAATATGAAAATGAAGGTTCTTGGTGCACAAATTGGCCAATTCATGTAAGCCCATCAACCATGGCAAGGTGACCTCCCCCTGATGGGTCCCTGCTCTACCGTACATAAGCCACTTCTGGGCCACCAGCCTACAATTTTGGACAAACATGTCACTACCGGGCTAAGCCTACAATTTATGGGCAGGTAGAGCTGATTGCGGCCACCTGCAAGGCCAATGGGAGGGGGTGCAAGATCAGGCTGGAGGCAGCTAGCATCCAGCAACTACTGTAAATAGACAAAAAAAAAAAAACGACCAGCACCTCCTAGTGTGAACACGTGCAAGCTGCAAAATCTGCACAATATAGACAAAAAGAATACAACAGCACATGTACATGAATCTAGGCCATGTGAAAACACAGAAAAACATTAAAACAACTCAATTTAGATAATAATCCTCAAAAATATTTAAAAAAAAATTGTTTAAACTTACAGTAAGATGAAAATAAGGGTTCTTAGTGCACAAATTGGCCAATTCATGTAAGCCCATCAACCACGGCAAGGTGACCTCCCCTGATGGGTCCCTGCTCTACCGTACATAAGCCACTTCTGGGCTTATTTTCATCTTCACTGTAAGTTTACAAATTTTTTGAAAAAATATTTTTGAGGATTATTATCTAAATTGAATGGTTTTAATGGTTTCTGTGTTTTCACATGGCCTAGATTCATGTACATGTGCTGCTGTATTCTTTTTGTCTATATTGTGCAGTTTTTGCAGCTTGCACGTCTTCACACTAGGAGGTGCTGGTCATTTTTTTTTTTATCTATCTATCTATCTCATATCTATCTATCTATCTATCTATCTATCTATCTATCTATCTGTCAAAAACCGCGGCAAAAACGCACCTGCGTTTTCCGTCAAAAGCTGCGTTTTTTGCGCAGAAAAATCTGCATGAGTGTCCGCACTGTGTGAACATACCCTGAGTGCAACTGTCAGACATAGTTGGTCCTGGAAGCCCAGAAGGCACAGCAGAAAGGTAAATTCTGCCACTTGTACCACCTTGTGTTCTTGCTAAGAATGTATGATATGTTTTTGCAGTGGTGTAACTGGAGTCCAATGGGCATCAGTGCGAAATTTGGACGTGCCCCACACACACACACGTTGGTCAGATGTATGTGCCCCTGTGGTGTTCTAAATTCCATAAAGACTTATGAATTGCCCCCCTTCATTATGTAGAAATGTCCCCCATCCTGGTATATATGCCCATCATCCTGATGAATATGTCCGCATCCTGGTATCCAGTATATGTCCTACTGCTGGTAAATATGGTCCCCATCCTGGTATATATAACCCCATCCTGGTTTACATGGTCCCCAATCCTAGTGTATGTGTCTCCGTTCTGCCCCTAATGCATAATTGAAAACAAAAACATTCTACTCACCTTTAATCTGCTCCCACGTCGCCCAGTGTCTTTTGTATCCACCGCACAGCCCAGCAGCTGACATCGGAGTGTGTTCCATTGTCATGCACTGCTCCCTGTGGCTGCACCTCCGACGTCAGCTCACAGCCACTGCACCAGCAACTTGTACCACAGTGCAGGGACCCGACGGGTCTCTGCAACACGATGCATGTCATCTGGATCTGCGTCATCAGTGAGGACGTAGATCCAGCAGAAGCAGGCACCTGTACCCCTGGGCCTGGTCGTGGCCCTGATCCCTGTGACCACAGTCGTTACTCCTCTGTGTTTTTTCTGTTGGTGAACCAATAGTCTTACCAATGTGTGTTCCCCTCATCCTGTGTTGTCTGAGTGGTGTTCTACCCACGGAGATCAAGTGCGGGTGTTCAGTGGGATGAGCCCTGGTTCTTGCGGGCTTTTGAAAGACAGCCAGGCCCGCAGACAAAAGCAGTGAGCTCTTAAGCGGTGATGTCACTGAGGACACCCTTGCCATACTAACCGAGCGAGTGGTTACCTGCCGCTATCCCCGTGGCTCATTCAGGAGCCGGAGGGATAGCGGCGGAGTGGGCAGGGAGTTAACTGAGACCACTCCAGGACACCCTTATCATAGTAAACGCTCACTTGGTGACTATGGCAGTGGTGTCCTCAGTGACGTCACCGCTTACCACGTCGCACTCACTCATTCAGTATCAGAGACCACGGGGAGCGGAAGCGTTCTTCTGCTCTGTGGTTGCTGGTGTAGCAGAGCTGCATCTGTTCATGAAGAGAGAAGACGAGGATCATGGATGGGTACGAGGTTGTGGAGGGAGTAATAAAGATGGAGTCACTAAGTGTCTCTGTGTGTTTATTTCTAATAAATTAATTGATCCCTGTGTTGTCTTTTCAAACCATTTATTTGAGATTCTTAATGGCCGGGTCTAATTTGGCCTGACATTAAGAATCTCAGGGCTTAATACCAGCTGCCAATACAAAGTTGGTATTAGCCTTTTATTACCCAGCGTGCCGCCGCCACCAGGGCGGGAGCCTGGTAGTACGCCTGGAAATGGCGCTTCTTATGAATGCGCCATTTTCAAGAGTGTCTGCGGGCTGCTATTCTTTAGCATGGGGGGCCCTAAAATAATGGGCCCTCACCCCATTGAGATTACTAGCCCTCAGCTGCCTAGTTTTACCTTGGCTGGCAATTAAAAACAGGGCGGAGCCGAGGCATTTTTTTCTCAGCCAAGGTAAAATTAGGCAGCGGAGGGTGGCAGCTCGCAGCTGTCCGCTTTCATCGGGCTAGACTTAAAAATGCTGCGAATCCCCACTCGTTTTTTTTTTTATTATTATTTATTTAACACCCTATGATAGCAGGTTGGTTGCCATCTACTAGTGTGTGGGAGCCAAGCACAATCCCCATCCAGATTGAGGAAATGCAGTCTGACTGCAACAGCCAATCACAGAAGACTCTCACAGTGTAAGTGTCTGTGATTGGCTGTTTGCTGGTCAGTGCAGTGAATATGCTTGAAGCTTAATGGCTGGCCCTGGAAGTAGCAGCAGGAGACTGGTAAGATGATCTAGCTATTCCTACTATCTATCTATTATATTCTAACTTTTTAAACCAGTTCACCGTATTCTCTTACTAATATCATAAAATCATCAACTTTTATTATTATCAAACATAAAATTAACACAACACCAAAGAATCCCAATTATTTACAACACTGCATCATACCAAACCAAGAAATGATTACCGTAGGGAGGTGCCTATCCCTACACTGGCCTATTTTGTCCCTACCTGACAGCGGAGGTTGGAGCCCTATAATCTGCGCAATGGCCCCCCCCCCGCTGCATGACGGCTCTCCCTACTCACCCTATAGTGGCGATCTCTGCACTCACGGACTGCTCCTGACAGCGATAATCCTGCTTCCATAGACATAATGTCGGCCTAACTGCAGGGAAACTGCTGCCAATCAGCGTGATGTCAGCAGTGACGCTCCGTCAATAGAGCAGACCGGAAGTTAAAGAGCTGCTCTGTTAATGTGAGGTGAAATAAAGCAGCAGGCTTGCCAGCTGCTCTGAGATGGGCACCGGGCAGAACTGATGTCATGCTGCTGAAATGCAGGTAGGAGCAGGCTCCATTAGATGGCAGTAGAGTGGAGGCAGGACTACACCTAAACAGATCTGGCCTGCAGTGCAGCAGTGAGGCTACCACAGGTGGCAGCAGAATACTCAGGCAAGCAGAATCAAGTAAAAAACTGTAGTACGGTACCAAACAGAATGAACAAACTGTAATGCTGTAATGTCTATTGTCTGTACAAATCCCCTCTGAAATGTAAAGTGCTGCGGAATATGTCGGCGCTATAAAAATAAAATTTATTATTATTATTATTATTATTATTATTATAACAAACTCAGGGTCAGAAGCTAGCCGAGAAGGTCAGTAACGGTCAGGAGTGGATAATACAAAAGACAGAAGCAGGTCAGGATACAAGCCAAGTCAAAACCAGGGAGTCAGCACACTAAAGGGAAACACTGATACAAGATGGGAATAGGGGAAAACAAAGATACGGGTTCAGACAGCAAGTGCAGCAGGACAAATCAAAGCAATCAGGGTCAGCTACAGCAGCCCTAGGCAAAAACTATAACTGACATCACCTGCAGTTAGCAGCGGTGACAAATAACCAACCTGAACCCACACTGAGGCTGGGAAAGGTTAACTCTTGACATGACCAGACCAGGAAAAAGGGAAAACAGGACTCAAAACCCGGTATAAATTCAATGCCTATGTTAGAGCAGCTTAGAGCCCAATGGAGGATTCAACCCATTGAATGTCCCATCAGAGCCAATCATGGTACACATAATTCATGTAATTTATAAATATATATTATTAGCATTCCCTATTCTTTTTATTTTAGGACAGGGCATCCTCTACTGCATCTGCAAAAGGGAAACCAAAGAGATTTCAGGGAAAGCTAAGAAGTGCCATTTGTAATATGTTACCGGAAGCATATGGGAAACTTATGTGCAGACTGCATTTCCAAAATTGGTAAGGATGAACAATCCTCCTTGTCAGATATAAGGTCTATGATAATGGAAGACATGCAGACCACAGTTTCCAGTCTGGTTTCCCCTCAATGAGCATAGACTTTCCAGTCCTAAAAGATGAAGAAGGGAAATGGAGTTAAGCTCAGAAGAAGACAGTCATCCTATTCTGATCAGGAGGAGGAAGGGAAGAAAGCCGTAACTGTCCCAGAAGAGGGGAAGAAATACAATTTTTCCTCAAACAATACAGATGACCTCCTGCGGGCAGTCAAGAGCACCATGAGGGTTGAGGAAGCACAAACAGCCCATGTTATTCAGGATGAAATTTTTAGGGGGGATTAGGACCTAGAGACATAGGGTTTTGCCCATCAATTATCATATTTGTGCTATGATTGTGGGAGGATGTAGAAAAACAATTGATTATTCCAAGAGACTTTACGATGCCTCTCTCATTTGAACAACCTGAAGACATTATAATTTGGGAGGAAGTCCCAAAGATTGATGTTCCAGTGGCTAGGATAATGAAGAAAACTTCTATACTGTTTGAGGACTCTGAGTTTTGAAGAGCCTATGGATAGAAAGTTAAACAGGCTGCTGAAAACAGCCTAGGATGCCTCGGCAGCTATATTTAGAGCAAGAGCAAATATAGCGGCCACTTTGGTAGCTAGTTCCACACATTTAAAGATCGACGATCTATAAAATCACTTAAAGATTAAAGCATAAAATCACTTAAAGATTAAAGCATGTAGAGAGACCATACTGGATTCAAAATGGCCACAGGTTTCATGGCAGATGCTTCAGCGGAGTTGGTCAGGTTCGCCAAAAGAAATAATGCTCTTTCTAATTCAGCTCATAGAGCAACCTGGCTAAAGACGTGGTTGGATGACCAGATCAAAAGTTCGGATGACCAGGTCAAAAGTAAGCTGTGCTCTATCCCCTTCTTAAGTTTACAAGTGTTTGGGCCAGTCTTGGATGAGATCTTAGAAAAGACCTTGGATAGCAAAAAGGGGTTCCCAGAGGAAAATATTTCAGTCCTTTCATAGGTCACACCCTGCTCAAAGACAGGAGTATAGGAGAAAAGTGAAGTTGGTTAGGTGGAGCTACCCAAAATGAGGTAGAAGTTTCCTGTCCGATTCGGGTCCAGGTATTCCATGATGCTAGAGGTGTAGGCGGGAAGCTCCATTAGTTTCTAAAAAGTGGCAGGCAATACTTTTAAATCATTGGGTTCTTCAGACCATTTCAGTAGTGTACAAGATGGAATTTACCCAATTTCCACTAGAAAGGTTCCTGTAGACATGAGTTCCTGAGGCATGCTTCGTCTACTGTGTTCGGACGTAGGAAATCTGATAAAATCCAAGGTGTTAATTCCCGTTGCCTGTTGTGAGTTCATTTTCCCCTTCATTACTGAGGCCCGAGGAACTCCCTCTTCTGGTAAAGAAAGGTAGTGAGCCTGATTGTCAAACACCTGAGGCTGATGATTGTGACTGGCTGAGTGGAGTTACGGACTGGATATAATGCTGCCGACGCCCTTCTGCCCTGCGGGTGATTTCTCTGTGGGATCCTTGGAGACCAGTCTGGATTCCTGCTCCTCCGGAGCTAAGTTTGCTGCTCTGCCTTTTGCTTTTGTGCTTTGGCTTTGTTTTTGCTTTGTTTTTCTGTATTTCTGCCATTCCCTGCTGGGGTGTGCTGGGTTCGTTTGGCTCTGTCTTCTGAGAGTGCCTGAGTGCTGATTCGGTTTTTGGGGCCTGGCTGCTTCAGGGCCTTTTTCATATCGGCTGGTTGGCTTGTGTTTTTGATGGGGTTTTGGCAGATTGCAGACAGCAGCCTTCCTTTCCTTTCCTATCTAGGTGGTTTTGGGGCCCCGTCTTTGCTCAGTCTATCTTTCTGTCTGTGTTGGTGTTTTCGTCTTGCTTCACCGTCATTATATGTTGGGGGCTGCCTGTTGCTTTGGGGTCTGCTCTGGGGCAGTTTAGATTTCCCCTTTCTTTCTTTGGGCCTGTGTATTTCTCCGGCTGTGATCAAGGGGTCTAGGGCATCGTGGGAACCCCCCACGGCTGCTGCTGGTTGTGTTGATGGGTTCAGGGGTCTGCAGTCTGATAGTTGCCAACTTCTCTGGTTTTCTGGACTTAGCTTGTATTTCTGCTTTTGCCTCCTACGGTGACTCAATCATAACAGAATCACCCGCCATACCGCAGATTCTAGGGTACTCAATAGCAGGAAAGAATTGTTAAAAAAAAAAAAAAAAAAAAAAAAGTGTGTATATTTTTTCCTCTATATCTCTGAGGCTGTAGGTGGAATTTTTTTTTTCCTCTCAATGGAGATAAAGCAATTGTCTGATCGTGTGGAGCAACTCGCTGCGGAAGTGCGGGGAATTTCCGCCTACCTTGCTCATTCACATGCTGCTGAACCAAAGATTCCTACACCTGATGTATTTTTTGGGGATCGGTCTAAATTTTTGAATTTCAAAAATAATTGTAAATTATTTTTTGCCTTGAAGCCTAACTCGTCAGGGAGCTCCGCGCAGCAGGTTAAAATTGTCATCTCTTTGCTGCGTGGCGATCCCCAGGATTGGGCGTTTTCTTTGAAACCAGATGATCCTATTCTGACTAATGTGAACGCATTCTTTCAAGCTTTGGGGTTGTTGTATGACGAACCTAATGCCATAGATCAGGCTGAAAAGACCCTGCTGGCATTGAGCCAGGGTCGTGATTCTGCAGAATTGTACTGTCAAAAATTCCGAAAGTGGGCAGTACTTACTACCTGGAATGATAATGCCTTGGCTGCTCTCTTTCGGAAGGGGTTGTCAGCAGCCGTAAAAGATACTATGGTGGGATTTCCTGTTCCCTCTGGTCTTGACGATTCTATGTCATTAGCCATTCAGGTTGATCGGCGTTTGCGCGAACGCAAAGCTGCACGAGAGGTGTTGCCACCTGTTGAACAAATGACTGAACCTATGCAATGTGATAGAGTTTTTTCCAGAGAGCAGCGTCAGGAGTTCAGAAGGCGTAATAAGTTGTGTTTTTTCTGTGGAGATGCCTCGCATATTATTTCTGTCTGTCCCAAACGAGAGAAATGCTTTGCACACACGTTTTTTGTTGGGAGTGTTCAACCTAAGTTTCTTCTGGCTATTACTCTGATCTGCTCCCTGTCCACATTTTCCGCCAAGGCGTTTGTGGATTCGGGAGCTGCCCTAAACCTAATGGACTTGGATTTTGCTAAACGTTGTGGATTTGCGATAACACCTCTGCAGACGCCTATCCCTTTGAGGGGAATTGATGCTACTCCTTTGGCTAAAAATAAACCCCAGTTTTGGACCCAGGTGGTAATGCGGGTCGCCCCAGACCATCAAGAAAATTGCAGATTTCTGGTGTTGCATAATCTGCATGATGCTGTTGTTCTGGGGTTTCCCTGGTTACAGATTCATAATCCAGTTTTGGATTGGAAATCTGTGTCTGTGGTGAGTTGGGGTTGTCGGTGTGCCTTTAGTGAGGCTCCGGTGTTTTCCACCTCTCCTCAGTCGCATAATGTTCCTGATTATTTGGCGGACTTTTAAGATGTATTGAGTGAGAATGAGTCTGCGTCTCTGCCTCCTCATAGGAGTTATGAATCTGCAATTGAACTGAGCCCGGGGTGTAAATTTACCAAGGGTCAGCTCTTCAATTTATCTGTACCCGAGCACGAGGCTATGTGATCCTATATTAAGGAGGCGTTGGAGAAGGGTCATATTAGACCATCCTCGTCACCCTTGGGTGCCGGGTTTTTTTTTTTGTAGCCAAAAAGGATGGATCATTAAGACATTGTATTGATTATCGTGCCCTCAACAAAATTACTGTTAAATATCAGTATCCGTTACCCCTGATTTCTGATCTATTCTCCAGAGTTAAAGGTGCTTGCTGGTTTACCAAGCTTGACCTCAGGGGGGCGTATAATCTTATTCGCATTAAGCATGGGGATGAATGGAAGACGGCGTTTAATACTCCGGAGGGACATTTTGAGTACCTGGTGATGCCTTTTGGGCTCACTAATGCCCCTTCTGTCTTCCAGTGCTTCATGAACGATATTTTCCGAGATTTTGTCGATAAATTTTTGATTATCTATCTGGATGATATTTTGATCTTCTCCAAGGATTGGGATTCTCATGTGGAACATATTCGGACTGTCTTCCGGATCTTGAGGGAGAATTCCCTGTATGTCAAGGGATTTAAATGCCTTTTTGGAGTACAGAGGATTTCTTTTTTGGGATTTATTTTGTCCCCGTCGACTATTGAAATGGACCCGGCCAAGGTACAGGCCATTCACGATTGGGTTCAGCCCACTTCTTTGAAGGCCTTCCAGAAGTTTTTGGGTTTTGCTAATTTTTATCGGAAATTTATAGCAAAATTTTCTAGTATTGCCAAGCCATTGACTGATTTGACTAAAAAGGGTGCTGATGTGTTAAATTGGTCTCCGGAGGCTGTTTCTTCCTTTCAGGAGTTGAAGCGAAGATTCACCTCCGCCCCGGTTTTGCGGCAACCTGATGTCTCACTTCCATTCCAGGTAGAGGTGGATGCTTCTGATATTGGTGCAGGAGCTGTTTTGTCCCAAAAGGATCCTGTAACATCTAAAATGAATCCCTGTGCTTTCTTTTCCCGAAAGTTTTCTCCATCTGAACGTAACTATGATGTGGGGAATAGGGAACTGTTGGCCATGAAATGGGCATTTGAGGAGTGGAGACATTGGTTGGAGGGAGCTAAGCATCAAGTCGTGGTCCTCACTGACCACAAGAATTTAATTTACCTAGAGTCGGCTAAGCGCTTGAACCCTAGACAGGCTAGGTGGGCCTTGTTTTTTACACGTTTTGATTTTGTGGTTTCTTTTCTTCCCGGAACAAAGAATGTCAAGGCAGACGCCCTCTCTAGGAGCTTCCTTGCTGATTCTCCTGTGGTGACCAAGCCTGCTACCATCTTAGGCGAAGGGGTAGTTCTTTCTGCCATCTCGCCCGATTTGAGACGTGCTCTGGAAGAGTTCCAGGAGGACAAACCTGAGCGTTGTCCCAGTGGAAAGTTGTATGTTCCTGACCAGTGGAAGAAGAGAGTGATGTCTGAAGTTCATTGCTCTGCTTTGGCTGGTCATCCAGGTATTTTTGGTACTAGAGATCTGGTAAGTCGTTTTTTTTGGTGGCCCTCCTTGTCTCGTGATGTCAGGAATTTTGTGCAGTCCTGTGGGACGTGCTCCCGGTCTAAATCGTGTTCTCGCTCTAGTGGGTTGTTGATGCCTTTGCCTGTCCCCAAGAGGCCATGGACCCATATTTCAATGGATTTAATCTTTGATATGCCTGTCTCTCAGAGGATGACTGTTATTTGGGTGATTTGTGATAGGTTCTCTAAGATGGTTCATCTTGTACCACTCCCTAAGTTGCTGTCTTCTTCTGAGCTGGTGCCCCTGTTTTTACAACAGGTGGTTCGTTTGCACGGGATTCCTGAGAACATTGTATCTGACAGAGGAGTGAAGTTTGTGTCTAGATTTTGGAGAACTTTCTGTTCCAGGCTGGGAATTCAGTTGTCCTTCTCCTCTGCTTTTCACCCTCAGACCAATGGGCAGACAGAGAACAAACCAGACCTTGGAGTCATATTTGAGATGTTTTATTTCTGCTGATCAGGATGATTGGGTTTCATTTTTGCCCTTGGCCGAATTTGCTTTGAATAATAGAGCTAGTTCGGCCACTTTGATGTCACCTTTTTTTTGTAACTTTGGGTTTCATCCTCGATTTTCTTCAGGGCAGGTGGAGCCCTCTGCCTGCCCAGGTGTTGACACTGTGGTGGAGAGAATGCACCAGATCTGGGACCAAGTGGTGGATAAGTTATCTCTCTCCCAGGAGAAGGCCCAGCGGTTTTCCAACTGACATAGGACCATTGGTCCCCAGTTTAAGGTTGGTGATATTGTGTGGTTATCATCAAAAAATATTGCTATGAAGGTGGCTTCTCCTAAGTTTAAGCCTAGATTTATTGGACCTTACAAGATTGTGGAGATTATTAATCCGGTCTCTTTTCGTTTGGCTCTTCCTGTCACATTTAAAATCCATAATGTGTTCCATAAATCTTTGTTGAAGAGGTTTGTTGAACCTGTTGTTCCGGGGGTGGCACCTCCAGACCCTGTATTGGTTGAAGGTAACATGGAGTATGAGGTAGAGAAAGTACTGGATTCCCGTCTGGCTAGACGGAGACTCCAGTATTTGGTTAAGTGGAAGGGTTATGGTCAGGAGGATAATTCCTGGGTCTCTGCCTCTGATATTCATGCCAAACGATTGGTGCGTGCCTTTCATCGGGCTCACCCTGATCGCCCTGGTGGCATAGTTGAGGGTTCGGTGACCCCTCCTCAAGGGGGAGGTACTGTTGTGAGTTCATTTTCCCCTTCATTACTGAGGCCCGAGGAACTCCCTCTTCTGGTAAAGAAAGGTAGTGAGCCTCATTGTCAAACACCTGAGGCTGATGATTGTGACTGGCTGAGTGGAGTTACGGACTGGATATAATGCTGCCGACGCCCTTCTGCCCTGCGGGTGATTTCTCTGTGGGATCCTTGGAGACCAGTCTGGATTCCTGCTCCTCCGGAGCTAAGTTTGCTGCTCTGCCTTTTGCTTTTGTGCTTTGGCTTTGTTTTTGCTTTGTTTTTCTGTATTTCTGCCATTCCCTGCTGGGGTGTGCTGGGTTCGTTTGGCTCTGTCTTCTGAGAGTGCCTGAGTGCTGATTCGGTTTTTGGGGCCTGGCTGCTTCAGGGCCTTTTTCATATCGGCTGGTTGGCTTGTGTTTTTGATGGGGTTTTGGCAGATTGCAGACAGCAGCCTTCCTTTCCTTTCCTATCTAGGTGGTTTTGGGGCCCCGTCTTTGCTCAGTCTATCTTTCTGTCTGTGTTGGTGTTTTCGTCTTGCTTCACCGTCATTATATGTTGGGGGCTGCCTGTTGCTTTGGGGTCTGCTCTGGGGCAGTTTAGATTTCCCCTTTCTTTCTTTGGGCCTGTGTATTTCTCCGGCTGTGATCGAGGGGTCTAGGGCATCGTGGGAACCCCCCACGGCTGCTGCTGGTTGTGTTGATGGGTTCAGGGGTCTGCAGTCTGATAGTTGCCAACTTCTCTGGTTTTCTGGACTTAGCTTGTATTTCTGCTTTTGCCTCCTACGGTGACTCAATCATAACAGTTGCCCATACGAAAAGATTCCAAGGTCATTACTCTAGTCTATTCTCCATCAAAAACCTTCAGGGATTTCTGTGTCATAATAAACCTGAGGCCCTTAAATCAATGGGTCACTTAAAAAAAGATTCAGGATAGAGTCGATAAAAATCCACTGTACCCTTAATTGACAAAGATACTGTAATGTGTACACTGGACTTAAAAGAGCATTATTACCATGTTGCCATTCATCCCTCATGTCAAAAGTATTTAAGGTTTGCAATAAGGTTTCAGGGTCGAGTCCACAATTTCCATTTCCAGTGCCTCCCATTTGGTCTATCATCTGCCCCACGAGACTTCACAAAATTAATAGCTTTCCTAAGACAAAAAGGATCATCATAATCCCGTATTTAGATGACTTCCTGATAGTGGCGAACTTGGAGGGCCATCTCGCGGTGACTAGAGTTGAGCGACTTTGGTCGGATCGGGTTTCATGAAACAAAATTTGTTTCAGAGGAAACTGGTCCGACTAGGGCAAAAAAAAGTCGGAGTTTCGTCCGAAACCCGACCCCAATGCAAGTCAATGGGGAATAAAAGTTGGAATTGAGTGGTTGAATGTCATCCGCTCAATGCCGACTTTTATTCCCCTTTGCCTGCATTGGGGTCGGGTTTCGGACGAAACGCCGACTTTTTTTGCCCTAGTCGGACCAGTTTCATCTGAAACAAATTTTGTTTCGTGAAACCCGATCCGACCAAAGTCGCTCAACTCTAGTGGTGACCATTACAACCTTGTAGTTGGTGGGGTCGATTATAAACTGGGAAAAGTCTAACTTAAAACTGGGGACCAGGAAAGTTTTCTTAGGAATCTCAGCAAAGGAAATCTTTCCTTTCAACATCAAAGCATGTAGTAATCAGAGACAGAATTTGTTCCTTTCAACAAAAGCAAAGTTCAAACAGGTTGGCAATGAGTGTTCTGGGGGTGATGATGTCCTGTATTCCCAGTGTGAGGTTGTGTCTGTTCCACTCGAGAGCTTCTGGAAGAAATTTTGTCCACATGAGACAGACGGCAGGAGACCATGGACAAGAATATGGCATTGGCACCGCGAAAAAATCTCTGTATTGTTGGGCGATCCTGAGACATCTTTGGAAGGGTATCCCTTGGGTCTCCTCTGCCTGTGTTACAATCATCACTGATGCAACTCAGGCAGGATGGGGGAGGCTCAGGTAGGAATATAATCTATTCAGAAAGTTTGGTAGTCAGAGATACAGCCCAGGTTCTCAAATTACAGAGAGCTTTGAGCAGTTTGGGAAGCGCTGCAGAGTGGTCAGACCCTTCTAAGAGGTCAGTATGAAAGGATTCTGTCAGACAATATCACTGTCATGATCCATTTTTGGATCTGTGGCAGATCTGGTTCTCAGATTAAAACTTTTTTCCTTTCAGGCCATTGGGGGTTAATGTATTTTTTTCCCGCTGGTGTAATTACATTGCTGCTGGGTTTGCTGATGTTTGGTGACCACTTGCACAGCCTTTAAAAGGTCACCTGATGCATCAGCTGACTGTTGGTGATACAGGTCCTTTCTGGAAACCAACCTAGCAGGAGCAGCGATCTGGTGTCTACCACGTTTGGTGTTAAGAGCCCTGTTGCTGGTGATATCTGCAGTGTGGAGGTTTGCAGCGGTGTATATAAGCTAAGTGCTCTATTTTTGTTACCACGACCCTTTTGTGTCTGTTCCCCTCCCCCTGTGTTTATCAGTAGTGGCTAGGTTAGCATCCTATGCTGTCCAGTGCACTAGCGAGGGCAGTTTAAGGTGACAGTTTAGGGACGAGGTATCCTGACGTTGGCAAGGGGAAGGACCTGCATAGGGTGTTAGGAGAGATCAGGGACAGGCTCAGGTTGGAGCTCAGGAGGTGACCATCCCAGATTCCCTATTGTCAGGCCCTCCCTCTCCCATATTCCATCGGCGTTGTGTTGCTGTGTTGTTTGGTGACCAACCAATAGTAGGGTCGTGTCACACTGGGCCAGTTACTCTGTGACATTCACGGTGGTATCATTTCTGGGTCACCAGGTAATATCTCCCGCAGGCTCCAGCTTCAAAATGTTTTCTTTGGGCTGAAAGAACAGTATTGTCCATCTCAGTGGTACATCTGAACAGTTCGCAAAACCAGGTGGCAGATTTCCTCAGCAGACAAAAAGTGTGGTCCTCAGAATGGGAGTTGAATGAGGAAGTGTTCCAATTGCTGTCTCAACGATGGGGGATTCCTCAAATAGATCTGTTTGCTATGAGGAAGAACGCAAAGGAAAATAAATTCTTCTCTCTAAACCTGAGAGAGTAATCCCCCCGAAGATTCTAGACTTTATACAGGCTGGCTTTAATAAGGGACTAAGGCCAAATACCTTGATGGTTTGACTTCCCTTTAGCAACTCACCCCTGGGTTGTCATATTCTCCAAGGCGATACAAAGGCTGAGGCCAATGGTGAGAAAGTCAGCACCCCTGTGGGACCTCAACTTAGTGCTGAATTCTCTCTGTAAGACACCCTAGGAACCCAGCGTGAAGATAAACATTAACATTCTTTCATTTAAAACAACATTCTTGGTGGCCATCACTTCTGGAAAAAGAATAGGGGATATTTAGGCTTTATCAATCAGTGGCCCATACCTACAGGTCCTGGAAGACAGAATAATACTTAAATTAGATACGGCTTTTTTTCCCAAAGGTAGTATCAACACCTAATATGAATCATGAAATTATCCTGCCATAGTTCTTTCAACCTCCTAAGAATCAAAAAGAATTTTTATTTCACTCTTTGGACGTTAGGCAAGCAGTGTGGACCTTCTTAGAAGCTACTCAGGACTGGAGACGGGACTCGAACTTCTTCATTCGATTCGGAGTCAGGAGCAAAACGAATAAAGCTTCAAAGGCAACCCTAGCTAGATGGATCAGATCCACAATCTGTCTGGCATATTCATCAGAAGAATGAACATCTCCGGAAGTCATCAGAGCACATTCCACAAGGGCAGTCTCTAGTTCTTGGGTGGAGAGAGCAGGTGCCTCTGTGGACCAAATTTGTAGATCAATGACATGGTCCAGCTTGAGCACCTTCTGCAAACACTTTAAGTTGGACATGTTGTCAAGTCAGCAAACTGCATTTGGAAGAAAAGGCCTCCAAGCAGTTATCCCCTCCTAGTACTTTAGTTTGGTATTCTCCTATGTGCTGTCAAGAGGGATGTCATGGAAAGGGGGAATTAGTCCTACCGGTAATTGCATTTCTTTGACCGCACCTGTATAAGGAAATTCAATAAAATTAAGGTGCATCCATCCTGGTGTGATACTTTGAAAAGGCACTGATGGGTGAGGGTGGGAGGGGTCTTTTAACCTCTCGTGTGTTTCTGGTCCCTATGACCTCCTATGTGTTGTCATGATGGACTTCTGGAAATACGATTACCGGTAGGACTAATTCCCCTTTTCAAACTGTTCGTTAAACGCTAAAAAGAAAAATAAGAAGTTGATAAACCAGGTCCTGGAACAAGGTAAGGTAAAAGTGAAAGCACAGAAACAAAGAAAAAGTCTGGATTCTTAAGTACTAACTTTACTTGCTCCATGAATATTTTCTTAATCACCAGTTTCCTTTCATAGTCTAGTGATTGGAATGGGTATTTGTTTTTTTACTGTATATATGCTATGCATCCATATAGATCTATCATGCTTATGGTCAGAAACAACAAATCACCTTCCTACCCTGTTATATTTGCTGACATTAGGATAGATTTATAATAATGGGGGTTTACATACTAAGCAACATAATCTTGTCCTGTGCTACAGTACCTTATGAAAGTATTCGGCTCCCTGGAACCTTTCAACCTTTTCCCACAGATCAGGCTTCAAACATAAAGATACCAAATGTAAATTTTTGGTGAAGAATCAACAAGTGGAACACAATTGTGAAGTTGAACGAAATTTATTGGTTATTTTAAATTTTTGTTGAAATTCAAAAACTGAAAAGTGGGGCATGCAATATTATTCGGCCCCTTTACTTTCAGTGCAGCAAACGCTCTCCAGAAGTTCATTGTGGATCTCTGAATGATCCAATGTTGTCCTAAATGACTAATGATGATAAATATAATCCACCTGTGTGTAATCAAGTCTCCGTATAAATGCACTTGCTCTGTGATAGTCTCAGGGTTCTGTTTCAAGCCCAGAGAGCATCATGAAGACCAAGGAACACAACAGGCAGGACCATGATACTGTTGTGGAGAAGTTTAAAGCCCGATTTGGATACAAAATGATTTCCAAAACTTTAAACATCCCAAGGAGCACTGTGCAAGCGATCATATTGAAATGGAAGGAGTATCATACCACTACCAAGACCCGGCCGTCCCTCTAAACTTACATCTCAAACAAGGAGAAGACTGACCAGAGATGCAGCCAAGAGGCCCATGATCACTCTGGATGAACCGCAGAGATCTACAGCTGAGGTGGGACAGTCTGTCCATAGGACAACAATCTGTCGTACACTGCACAAATCTGGCCTTTATGGAAGAGTGGCAAGAAGAAAGCCATTTCTCAAAGATATCCATAAAAAGTGTTGTTTAAAGTTTTCAACAAGACACCAGGGAGTCACCCCAAACATGTGGAAGAAGGTGCTCTGGTCAGATGAAACCAAAATCAAACTTTTTGGCAACAATGCCTAACGATATGTTTGGCGTAAAGGCAACACAGCTCATCACCCTTCACACACCATCCCCATTGTCAAACATGGTGGTGGCAAGATCATGGTTTGGGCCTGCTTTTCTTCAGCAGGGACAGGGAAGATGGTTAAAATTGATGGGAAGATGGAGCCAAATATACAGGACCATTCTTAAAGAAAACCTGTTGGAGTCTGCAAAAGACCTGAGACTGAGAAGGAGATTTGTCTTCCAACAAGACAATGATCCCAAACATAAAGCAAAATCTACAATGGAACGGTTCACAAATTATTATTATTATTATTTATTTATATAGCACCATTGATTCCATGGTGCTGTACATGAGACAAATAAACGTATCCAGGTATTAGAATGGCCATGTCAAAGTCCAGACTTGAATCCAATTGAGAATCTGTGGAAAGAGCTGAAAACTGCTGTTCACAAACGATCTCCATCAAACCTCACTGAGTTCGAACTGTTTGCCTAGGAAGAATGGGCAAGAATTTCAGTCTCTCAATGTACAAAACTGATAGGGACATACCTCAAGCGATTTGCAGCTGTAATCACAGCAAAAGGTGGCGCAACAAAGTATTAAGTTAAAGGGGACAAATAATATTGCACGCCCCACTTCACCAAAAATTTACATTTGGTATCTTTATGTTTGAAGCATGATACGAGGGGCGCCTGAAAACTTCGAGGCCCACCCATTAAATCTTTTTTGCATGGTCTTGTTTAGCAATGCAATATGTTATTTAGTTAGTTGAATGGTCTCATGAGCAATCTGGATTTATTTTGATTTTATTTGTTTGCGTTACAGCATTTTAAAGTTGGGTCACAAGGCTGAAATATGGAAATGGAGAAGTTGGCAAAGTTCACACATCGGCTGTTGCAATGGCTGCAATTCCACCAAGGTGCTTTTTCATCTGTGGGAATAGGTGATAGTCCGAGGGAGCCAAATCAGGGGAATAGGGTGGGTGCTGAAGCAGTTGGAAACCACAGGAGTGAATTGCAGCAGCCGATGTGTGAACTTTGCCAACTTCTCCATTTCCATATTTCAGCCTTGCGACCCAACTTTAAAATGGTGTAACGGAAACAAAAAAATTCAAAATAAATCCAGATTGCTCGTGAGACCATTCAACTAACAAAATAACATATTGCATTGCAAAACAAGACCATGCAAAAAAGATTTCATGGGTGGGCCTCAAAGTTTCAGGCGCCCCTCGTAAGTGGGAGAAGGTTGAAAAGTTTCAGGGAGCCGAATACTTTAGCAAGGCACTGTATATTTATTACCTCCAGCGCAATACCTATAACAGAACTATTAAGTGGTTGTCTCATTAACAACAGTGGTCCCAGGAGTTGGACCACTGACTACCACTTACTGGTGATCTTGTCTAAGGGAAGGCAAGTAATGTTTCAACCCCAGAAAACCCCTATTTGTCTGTTATTCCAATTTCACAGCTTTTCCTTTGGGCAGGGCAATCCTTGTATTTACAGACCATGGATGAAGTGGCTGTGGTCAGATCTGTTTTTAGACTGTTCTGTGATGTAGGTCCCAGTATATTATCTGTGAACTTAAAAGAGAAATGTGGGCACTTCCTCCTGCCAACTAGTATTTCTTTCCCACTCTACTACACTTTCCTTCAGGATTTATATCTGTATTCTACAACTGGACTACATATATATTCAAATTAAGACTGTCATGATCCAAGGTGGATCTGACAAGTAAATGGACAAAGTGAACTTTTTTTCCTTTGGCTTGGTTGATTGCCCCTGGTGGCCATTAGAATTATTACACGTGGTGTCATTTGTTCTAAGTTGCCCCGGTGGTGGTGAGCGGTAGTGCACTTTAGTTTCTTTGGTTTAGTGCACATAATTACAAATCAGGTGTGAGGCTCTATAAAAGAGTGCCAGGTGTGTTTGATCACTGTTGGTGATAGTTAGTTATTCACAAGTAAGCCTGGGTGAAAGATGGAGCTGAACAGGAGTCCTGGGCAGCCCAGCCAGAGGGGATGAGTGCCAGCTATGGAGTCTGCAGGGAGTGCTGGCATGGATTGGTGGAGTCCAACGATGTGGTCTGCAAGAAGTGCTGGCATGGCATTGTGGAGTCGCAGTTTATGGTGTCAGCAGGAAGTGCTTGCATGGCTTGGTGGAGTGGCGACTACAGTGAGAGTTGCACTCAGCATGCTGGACTTGGTTGCTGAAAACTGGACTCAAGCATGCTGGACTTATGAGCAGAAAAGTTGGACTCAAGCATGCTGGACTTTTTGGCAGAAGCTGGACTCATCTTTGGGACTCTGTTTACTGGGCAGCTGCAACTGGTGGTGGACTCTGCTCCAAGGCTGCACTATGGTGATGGATCCGGTTGGAGGAGAATATGCACGCAGGTGGTGGGCTCTGTTGCGGGGAGCGTAAGCAACAGAGCAAAGCTAAGTGGTGTTTCCCCTGTTTTGTCATCTTTCCTCATGTGTGTGTGTGTGTGGGATTAGTTTCCGCACCGACCAATTCCCTTGTGAGGGTTTAGGTGCAGGGCGAGTCAGGGTTTGAGGTACGCGTGCGTCGCCCTCTGCGGAATCGGCTTAGGGAACGTTAGGAGTGCAGGGACACTGGCTCAGGGGAGTACAGGAGGTCTCCACATCCCTATTTCCTATCGCAGGGCCCACCATTGTTATTGTTACCCAGGTTTCCCCTTTATTATTTAAATTCACCTTACTGGAGGTGGGGTTTCCAGACTACTGTATATATAACGTGTATTACCTAAATTCGCCAGTTGGAGGCGGTGTATCCAGCTGCACGTTTTATTATTTAAATTCGCCCTACTGGAGGCGGTGTATCCAGGGTCACGCGTGTCATGGGTTCGCCTTGCGGTACTCGCTGCGTCCAGACACACGTGACCGTGACATTATCACCAAACCTTACTTTTTTTTCTGGTGAGCCTTGGCCATGTGGAGACCGCTGAGGAATTGCTGCCAGGCCTCACTGAGGTGAGTGAGGAGCGGCATGGTGTGTTAGAGCCGCTGCAGCAGTAGTTATCAGGGTCTGGGGCCTTCCCTTTGGCTTCACTAGAAAATCAAATGGCTGCTGCGGTCTAGCAAAAAGCCCCTAGAGTCGCTGCTGGGGAGCAGGACTTGTTCATACAGGCAGACGTAACCAGACAGGTGGGTGGAATTGGTGTCCCTTTGGTGCTGTCTGGGGTTCCCCGAGGTGAAGGGGTACGTCCCTGTAGTGAGCAGACTGGTATAGTCGGCGGGGCTCACGCCAAATCTTCAATACCACCGAAGAAGCCACCCCTCCTGGTCATGTGGAGGCAACCAGCGAGTGTATTTCTCCTCCATATCCCTGCAGCGCTGGCAAAAAGCCCCCTAGAGTCGCTGCTGGGGAGCGGGACTTGTTCATACTGGCAGACGCACCCAGACAGGTGGGTGGAGTTGGTGATCCCCATGGTGCTGTCTGGGGTTCCCCGAGGTGAAGGGGTACGTCCCTGTAGTGAGCAGACTGGTGTATAGTCCGCAGGGTTCACGCCAAATCTTCAATACCACCGAAGAAGCCGCCCCCTCCTGGTCGTGTGGAGGAAGGCGACCAGTGAGTGTATATTTCTTCCATATTCCTGTCCCCTTCTCCTCCAGGTGTGAGCGGCAAGTGTGCTGCGGGGGAATAGGGACAAATCTCACCCCTCGCCATTAACCAACCCTGGGAGGCGCAGACCTCATGGTGAAAGGGTTGGAGGGTGGTGTCCCTTGGTGAATAGCGAGGGTGTGAGTGTGGTGACACAGGGGGACGCCTCTGTTGTCGAGTCCAGAATGAGTTCACCAAAATATGACAAACGAATGTGTGGCAATAAACGTTCAGGTCCGGACCTGTGTGTGAATGAGCATGTATGGGTGGCCACCAAAAAAACATCTTGTGGAAGTGTGTTGTGGAGTCTGATCAGCTCATAGCAAACATACACATACATAAACTCGCTCCCCAGGTCGGCGCTGTGGAGATGAGTGGTGCCTCCAGAACATGTATTGCCAATACCAGCGGTGCGTTTGTCATAAACCTAAAGTTTCAGGTGGTGGTGGGGTGAACCCAGGATCTGGGCGTCCCCGCTGTAGGTGTTTCCCTTATGAAGAGTGGTCTTGAGGGTCCAGAGGCCCCTCATTAAGGAGGGGGTACTGTCATGATCCAAGGTGGATCTGACAAGTAAATGGACAAAGACCTTTTTTTTCCTTTGGCTTGGTGCCAAAGTGGGTTGATTGCCCCCGGTGGCCATTAGAATTATTACACGTGGTGTCGTTTGTTCTAAGTTGCCCCGGTGGTGGTGAGCGGTAGTGCACTTTAGTTTCTTTGGTTTAGTGCACATAATTACAAATCAGGTGTGAGGCTCTATAAAAGAGTGCCAGGTGTGTTTGATCACTGTTGGTGATAGTTATTCACAAGTAAGCCTGGGTGAAAGATGTTGCTGAACAGGAGTCCTGGGCAGCCCAGCCAGAGGGGACGAGTGCCAGCTATGGAGTCTGCAGGGAGTGCTGGCATGGATTGGTGGAGTCCAACGATGTGGTCTGCAAGAAGGGCTGGCATGGCGTTGTGGAGTCGCAGTTTATGGTGTCAGCAGGAAGTGCTTGCATGGCTTGGTGGAGTGGCGACTATGGTGAGAGTTGCACTCAGCATGCTGGACTTGGTTGCTGAAAACTGGACTCAAGCATGCTGCACTTATGGGCAGAAAAGTTGGACTCAAGCATGCTGGACTTTTTGGCAGAAGCTGGACTCATCTTTGGGACTCTGTTTACTGGGCAGCTGCAACTGGTGGTGGACTCTGCTCCAAGGCTGCACTATGGTGATGGATCCGGTTATGGTGATGGATCCGGTTGAAGAATATGCATGCAGGTGGTAGGCTCTGTTGCAGGGAGCGTAAGCAACAGAGCAAAGCTAAGTGGTGTTTCCCCTGTTTTGTCATCTTTCCTCATGTGTGTTTAGTGCAGTGGTGGGATTAGTTTCCGCACCGACCAATTCCCTAGTGAGGGTTTAGGTGCAGGGCGAGTCAGGGTTTGAGGTACGCGTGCATCGCCCGGTGCGGAACCGGCATAGGGAACGTTAGGAGTGCAGGGACACTGGCTCAGGGGAGTACAGGAGGTCTCCACGTCCCTATTTCCTATCGCAGGGCCCACCATTGTTATTGTTACCCAGGTTTCCCCTTTATTATTTAAATTCGCCTTACTGGAGGCGGGGTTTCCAGACTACTGTATATAACGTGTATTACCTAAATTCGCCAGTTGGAGGCGGTGTATTCAGCTGCACGTTTTATTATTTAAATTCGCCCTACTGGAGGCGGTGTATCCAGGGTCACGCGTGTCATGGGTTCGCCTTGCGGTACTCGCTGCGTCCAGACACACGTGACTGTGACAAAGACAACAGGAACTCTAGTGCCAACTATTGAAAGTAGCAACTCTATAAGTCTGTATCAACCCTTTTAAAGGGCCTTGCTGCATGACTTAGGATGTAAAGGTAAATAATAATCTCCACATGCAGACACTTGTTTCGGGGTTCTTACCCCTCATCAGTGCAAGGTGGCAGACTGATTGGCTTGGCTTCATCTCCTGTTGGTGCTTTCACACTGAGTTCAGGCACCTGTTCATTGGCTCCTTCGGGGCTTACATCCAAACCCCCACCCCGCAAACAGAATTCGGGAGTATGCGCTGACAGGGCTATAGACTATAATGGTGCTAACAGATTGAATGTGCACTTTGACATACATCATTGTTTGGTGTGTATGCATACTAGAGGTGGACACCCAGACACAGTCTACTACATCCTACATCTGAGTCTCCTCCTCCAGTAGGTGTACACGCCCCAAAATTATGCACAATGGCTCTGTTGGCACCGTTAGTCTATAGCCCCATCAGCGCATATCCCCAAATCCAGTTAGGAGGGGGGTTTGGACACAAACCCCCAACAGAGCCATTGAAAGAGTGCCTGTATGCAGTGTGAAAGCACCCTCAGTCATATGGCAACATTCTTTAACCCCTTCACCCCCAAGGGTGGTTTGCACGTTCATGACCGGGCCAATTTTTACAATTCTGACCACTGTACCTTTATGAGGTCATAACTCTGGAACGCTTCCATGGATCCCGGTGATTCTGACATTGTTTTCTCGTGACATATTGTACTTCATGTTAGTGGTAAAATTTCATTCAAATAACTTGCGTTTATTTGTGAGAAAAACGGAAATTTGGCGAAAATTTTGAAAATTTTGCAATTTTCCAACTTTGAATTTTTATGCCCTTAAATCACAGAGATACGGCACACAAAAAACTTGATAACTAACATTTCCCACATGTTTACTTTACATCAGCACAATTTTGGAACCAAAATTTTTTTTTGTTAGGAAGTTATAAGGGTTAAAAGTTGACCAGCGATTTCTCATTTTTACAACACCATTTTATTTTTAGGACCACATCACATTTGAAGCCACTTTGAGGGGTCTATATGATAGAAAATACCCAAAAGTGACACCATTCTAAAAACTGCACCCCTTAAAGTGCTCAAAACCACATTCAAGGAGTTTATTAACCCTTTAGGTTGCGTCACAGGAATTTTTTGAATATTTAAAAAAAATGAACATCTAACTTTTTTTCATAAAAAAAATACTTCAGGTTCAATTTTTTTTATTTTACCAAGGGTAACAGGAGAAATTGGACTGCAAAAGTTATTGTGCAATTTGTCCTGAGTACGCAGATACCTGATATGTGGGGGGGAACCACTGTTTCGGTGCATGGCAGAGCTCAGAATGGAAGGAGCGCCGTTTGACTTTTTCAATGCAAAATTGGCTGGAATTCAGATTGGACGCCATGTCACGTTTGGAGAGTCCCTGATGTACCTAAACAGTGGAAACCCCCTACAAGTGACCCCATTTTGGAAACTAGACCCCCCAAGGAACTTATCTAGATATGTGGTGAGAACTTTGAACCCACAAGGGCTTTACAGAAGTTTATAACATAAAGCCATACAATTAAAAAATCATATTTTTTCCACAAAAATGATCTTTTCACCCTCAATTCTTATTTTTCCAAGGGTAACAGGACCCTAAAAGTTATTGTGCAATTTGTCCTGAGTACGCTGATACCCCACATGTGGGGGTAAACCACTATTTGGGCGCATGGCAGAGCTCGGAAGGGAAGCAGCGCCATTTGACGTTTTTGGCTGGAATTGAGATCGGACACCATGTCGCGTTTGGGAAAACTCCTGATGTACCAAAACAGTGGAAACCCCCCACAAATGACACCATTTTGGAAACTAGACCCCCTAAGGAACTTATCTAGATGTGTGGTGAGCACTTTGACCCCCCCAGTGCTTCACAGAAGTTTATAATGCCCAGGCGTGAAAATAAAAAATTCGTATTTTTTCCACAAACATGATATTTTAGTCACCATTTTTTTATTTTCCCAAGGGTACCAGGAGAAATTGGACCCCAAAAGTTGTTGTCCAAATTGTCCTGAGTATGCTGATACCCCATATGTGGGAGAAAACTACTGTATGGGCACACGTCGGGGCTCGGAAGGGAAGTAGTGACGTTTTGGAATGCAGACTTTGATGGAATGGTCTGCGGGTGTCATGTTGCCTTTGGAGAGCCCCTAATGTACCTAAACAGTGGAAACCCCCCACAAGTGACCCCATTTTGAAAACTAGACCCACTAAGGAACTTATCTAGATGTGAGGTGAGCACTTTGAACCCCCAAGAGCTTCACAGAAGTTTATAATGCCAGGGCATGAAAATAAAAAAATCGTATTTTTTCCAGAAACATGATCAATTAGTCCCCAATTTTTTCGTTTTCCCAAGGGTAACAGGAGAAATTGGACCCCCAAAAGTTGTTGTCCAATTTGGCCTGAGTACGCTGACACCCCATATGTGGGAGAAAACTACTGTATGGACACATGTCGGGGCTCGGAAGGGAAGCAGTGACGTTTTGGAATGCAGACTTTGATGGAATGGTCTGCGGGTGTCATGTGCGTTTGGAGAGCCCCTGATGTACCTAAACTATTGAAACTCCCCACAAGTGACCCCATTTTGGACACTAGACCCCCCACAGAACTTATCTAGATGTGTGGTGAGCACTTTGAACCCCCAAGTGCTTCACAGAAGTTTATAACACTCGGACGTGAAAATAAAAAAATCATTTTTTTCCACAAAAATGATATTTTTGCCCCCAATTTTTTATTTTCCTAAGGGTAACAGGAGAAATTGGACCCCAAAAATTGTTTTGCAATTTGTCCTGAGTAGGTTGATACTCTACATGTGGGGTAAAACACTGTTTGGGCGCATGGCAGAGCTTGGAAGGGAAGGAGCACCATTTGACTTTTTTAACTCAGAATTGGCTGGAATTGAGATCAGACGCCATGTTGCATTTGGAGAGCCTCTGATGTGCCCAAACAGTGGAAACCCCCCAATTATAACTCCAACCCTAACCCCAACACACCCCTAACCCTAATCTAAGCCCTAACCCTAGCCCTAACCCTAGCCCTAACCCTAGCCCTAACCCTAGCCCTAACCCTAGCCCTAACGGGAAAATGGAGATAAATACTTTTTTTTAAATTTTATTATTTTTCCCTAACTAAGGGGGTGATAACGGGGGGTTTGATTTACTATTTATGGCGGTTTTTATATTTGGCAGCTGTCGCACGCTAAAAGACGCTTTTTATTGTAAAAATAGTTTTTGCATCACCACATATTGAGAGCGATAATTTTTCCGTATTTTGACCCACCGAGTCATGTGAGGTCTTATTTTTTGCGGGACGAGTTGACGTTTTTATTGGTACCATTTTCGGGCACGTGACATTTTTTGATCGCTTTTTATTCCTATTTTTGGGACACAGAATGAACAAAAACCAGCGTTTCATGAATTTCTTTTGGGGGGGTGCGTTTACACCGTTCCGCGTGCGGTAAAATTGATAAAGCGGTTTTATTCTTCGGGTCAGTACGGTTACAGCGATACCTCATTTATGTCATTTTTTTATGTTTTTGTCGGTTTTATGCAATGAAAACTATTTTATATAAAAAATAATTATTTTTGCATCGCTTTATTCTGCGAGCTATAACTTTTTTATTTTTTTGCTGATGATGCTGTGTGGCAGCTCGTTTTTTGCGGGACAAGGAGACGTTTTCAGCGGTACCATGGATATTTATATGCGTCTTTTTGATCGCGCGTTATTACACTTTTTGTTTGGTGGTATGATAATAAATCATTATTTTTTGCTTCGTTTTTTATTTTTATTTTTTAAGGGGTTCGCTAAAGGGGTTAACTAATGGGACAGTTTTATAGGGCGGGTCATTACGGACGTGGCGATACCTAATATGTGTACTTTTATTGTTTTTTTTTTTTATTATTTCCAAAAAATGGATTTATTGGGGGAATATTTTTTTTTTTTTTCTAATTTATTTGGCGATTTTTTTAAATTATTTTAACACTTTTTTTATTTTTTTTTTTTACTTTATTAAATAGTCCCAGGTGGGACATCACTGTCCTGTGACAGATCGCTGATCTGTCACATCACAGATCACTGTGACAGATCAGCGATCTGACACAGGCACTGCAGAAGGCTTCCTCATGCCTGCACTTTGCAGGCACTGAGGAAGCCAGCTTCCTCAGGCCCCCGTCGCCATCTTGGATTCGGGGGCCTGGAGGAAAGGAGCCCCCCGCAGCAGCGCTGCACATTGCGCTGCCGTGGGGGGCTCAGGGAAGCACGGAGGGAGCCCCCTCCCTGCCGATGCTTCCCTTTAACCCCCGGTACACCGCGATCATGTTTGATCGCGGTGTGCAAGGGGTTAACGTGTCGGGGGCGGTCCGTGACCGCCCCTGACACATTGTGCCGGGTGTCAGCTGTGATAATCAGCTGACACCCGGCCGCGATCAGCGGCGCTCACCACGTGGGCGCCGCTGATCGCGCTAGACGTACTATCCCGTCCATGGGCATAGGGGCCCGGGTCCCATGGACGGGATAGTACGTCTCATGTCAGGAAGGGGTTAAAGGGTCAATAATGATTTCTAGGATTGCTCCTTCCAATTGGTGGCACTAGAGACCCTGTTATCCTCTTCTGTGAAGAAGCTACTTGTATATTTTATTTTCCTGGGAGCATTGCAATGCCTATAAGGCTTCCTACACCACCTTGAAGGACCTTACGGTGTGCACACATGTTGCGGTTTCAGCGGATTTGGTTCTGCGGATCCGCAGCAGATTCCATGCGGCTTACAGTACCATGTAAACCTATGGAAAACCAAATCCGCTGTGCATATGCTGCAGAAAATTCTGCGCAGATTCTCTGCGGTTTATTTTCCGCAGCATGTCACTTTTTCGCGGAACCGCAGCTGCATTCTGTTCCGGGACATACAAAAAAATCTCTTCTTTTTTCTCTCTCTCTCAAAAACCGCAACATGTGAACACACCCTTAAGGAGAATCTTAGACCCCTTTTTGTACTGTAAAGGAAGTACAGACATCTCTTCCCCGTGTGCAAGGAACAACATGTGACAAAATAAATATACTTCAAGAGGCAACGATTCAAAATTAAATAAATTTATTCATTACCAAACATTAAACATAAAAAGCGACGTCTGCAATAAATAGAAATAACGGAGCAATAACTTTACAAAACCCATTTATTCCAGTTCACTTCAGAAGGGAAGATTCCCCCCAGCCTCATCGTGCAGTCAATACTGGGCCAATAAAACACGCTTAAATCCTCTGATAGTTTGCTGCTTGTGTACATCGCTGGGACTCCAGACTTTGAGAAGAGAGAAGCTTTGGTAGATTTTTCTATGTAGGACTTTTTTATGCAGCCCATTTGTTCCAGCACCTAAAGAAAAAATAATACAAGTCTGATTAAGAACAATAACGTCATAAGCAAAAAAAAAGAAAAAGTAGGAGACTCTGTACATGTCAATTTACTGAATGGTTCTACTATGGTCAAGTGGTAAAAATGATACAATCAGAAGATCTCAAAACTAGCTGCCTGGAAGAGCAATGGACATTGTTAGCCCAGTTTCACCTACGGTAAGCGCTGTACTATGGGTTTTTGAGCCACATATTACAAGTTAGTAGTCCCACGGTCAGTGCAAGATACTTGGCCGTAGGGTGGTGTACCAATATAAAAAAAAAATCATCATCTGTTGTCCGGAGAGTGATACTGTTCATCAGGTGTCTGCTGGGATGTCCACCCCAGGCCAGAGCCTAGTTTCTCCCTGGCTGTGGTTGGTCGCACATGCACTTTGCAGATTCACTCTAAGTCTATAACACTGGTGAAGTTAATGAAGAGCTGCAAGCAGCCATCGTCACTCCCATGGACATTAAATGGAGCCGCAGAGTGTGAGCAACCTGACAATCAATGCAACTCCTCCTGGCCTCCATCATGTGGTGAGAGGAGAACCAGAGACAGGGTCCCTAGTTCTGGGGATTAGTGGGGACCCACACCAACATTTAAAGGGAGACTATAAAATATTACCTGTAATAACTCCAGTATAATGACAGGCTGCAGCACGTCATTGTAATGTTGGATCAAGCTATGCTGTGTGATCCCAGGCTTGGTCATTACTTGGTATAAAACCGCCTCCATCATTCCTTTACAGACTGGTTTATTTAGGCTGCCATCCACAATCCTCCATGGTCTTCCAAGAAAGCAAAAATCTAAATCCCTAAAAGACAAATTAAAAAAA
Source organism: Dendrobates tinctorius (assembly GCF_039654945.1). Taxonomy (NCBI): domain Eukaryota; kingdom Metazoa; phylum Chordata; class Amphibia; order Anura; family Dendrobatidae; genus Dendrobates; species Dendrobates tinctorius. The sequence continues at coordinate 1,223,580 of NW_027361797.1, forward strand.
AAAAATCCATCGTTCAGGTTACCCAACTTTATGGTCTGCGTTAACCCCAAAAGGACAAAGTATATATTTTTTTTTTTATCAGTGTCACAAAGGAGGAAAGAAAAAGACCGGGTTTTTCAATGTATCCGCCCTGAGGAAGTGGCAGATTTGCCACGAAACGCTTCGGCACAATAAGGCTTTGAAGAATAATCCTGTCCTTGTGTGGTCAGCGCGGATACATTGAAAAACCCGGTCTATTTCTTTCCTCCTTTGTGACATTGGTATCTACGGGAGTCTGCAGCGACCACTGATTCCTTTCACATTCTGCAAGGGGTTGTGACTGTTCACAACCTGTAAAGGTGAGTGCACTAACCGTGTATTGTCACCCAAAATATCACTTTTATCGCCGTATGTGCGCTCTATTTCTTTCATTTTTTTTTTATCAGGTAATTTTTTTATTGAACATTTTCAAAAGTTAAAGAACACGTAATCACATACAGGATAATTCCCAGACAATGTATTTCATAAACACATTAGAACCCCATAAAGTTCCCTCTCGTCTCACCCCCCACCCTCACCCAACGAAAAACTCTCTTTTCTCCCGATGCATTTGGTCCCTCACAGCCACAATTTTCCGGCTATAAACTCCTCAGCGCTCTCATCCACGTTAATTTAGAAGGCGCCAACCCAGGAGTGTCCAACCAGGGCGCCCACACATCCTCCCACTTCTTAATTGTTCTTCTCTTTTGATACACATACTTTTCCATATCTATATTATTATTGACTGCATAAGTCAAAGTATATTCTTAATTAACCCCTTTACCCCCAAGGGTGGTTTGCATGTTAATGACCGGGCCAATTTTTACAATTCTGACCACTGTCCCTTTATGAGGTAATAACTCTGGAACGCTTCCATGGATCCCGGTGATTCTGACACTGTTTTCTCATGACATATTGTACTTCATGTTAGTGGTAAAATTTCATTGATATAACTTGCGTTTATTTGTGAAAAAAATGGAAATTTGGCAAAAATGTTGAAAATTTCGCAATTTTCCAACTTTGAAATTTCATGCCCTTAAATCACAGAGATATGGCACATAAAATACTTAATAAGTAACATTTCCAACATGTTTACTTTACATCAGCACAATTTTGGAACCAAATTTTTTTTTGTTAGGAAGTTATAAGGGTTAAAAGTTTCTCATTTTTTACAACACCGTTTTTTTTTTTTACAATACCCAAATGTGACACCATTCTAAAAACTGCACCTCTGAAGGTGGTCAAAACCACATTGAAGAAGTTTAATAACCCTTCAGGTGCTTCACAGGAATTTTTGGAGTGTTTTCTAAAAAAAAAAAAAAAAAAAAAAAAAAAAAAAAAAAAAAAATATGAACATTTAACTTTTTTTTCACAAATTTTTTTTTACTTCAGATGCATTTTTTTATATTACCAAGGGTAACAGGAGAAATCGGACCCCCAAAGGTTGTTGTACAATTTGTCCCGAGTACTATGATACCCCATATATGCCGGAGAACCACTGTTTGGGCACATGGCAGAGCACGGAAGGGAAGGAGCGCTGTTTGACTTTTCAATGCAAAATTGGCTGGAATTGAGATTGGATGCCATGTTGCGTTTGGAGAGCCCCTCATGTCCCTAAGCAGTGGAAACTCCCCACAAGTGACACCATTTTGGAAAGTAGACCCCATAAGAAAGTTATCTAGATGTGTGGTGAGCACTTTGAACCCCAAAGTGCTTCACAGAAGTTTAGAATTTAGAGCTGTAAAAATATAAAATCATATTTTTTTCATAAAAATGATATTTTCGCCCCCAATTTTTTTACAAGGGTAACAGGAGAAATTGGACCCCAAAAGTGGTCCAATTTATCCTGAGTATGCCCATACCCCATATGTGGGGGTAAATCACTGGGCACACAGCAGAGCTCGGAAGGGAAGGACCACCGTTTGACTTTTTCAATGCAGAATTGGCTGGAATTGAGATCGGACGCCATGTCACGTTTGGAAAGCCCCTGATGTGCCTCAACAGTGGAAACCCCCCAATTCTAACTCCAACCGAAACCCCAACACACCCTTAACCCCAACCCTAACCACAAACTTATCCCTAACACACCCCTAGCCCTAATTCCAAACCTAACCCTAAATTCAACCGTAACCGTAATCCAAACCCTAACCCCAACTCTAGTCCCCACCCTAACTTTAGCCCAACTCTAACCCTAATGGGAAAATGGAAATAAATACACTTTTTTATTTTTTTTTTCCCTAACTAAGGGGGTGATAAAGGGGGTTTGATTTACTATTTTTTTTATTTTGATCACTGTGATAGGGTCTATCACAGTGATCAAAATGAACCAATAGGAAAAAAAATCTATTGTAGCCGGGTGCCGGCTGGCAGATCTCGGCGGGTGCACTGCGCATGCGCCCGCCATTTTCTCCCGGAAAAAGAAGCCGGCGGCCCGGGGGACTTAAGGGGGGCCTGCAGGGACAACGGAGGTATCGGGGGGGGGACCCTATCTCACTCTCCTACATCAGAGGAGAGAGAAATTAAATAGGAAATCTGACTTTTTTTTTATTAACGGTATAACGGCAATCTGTTGTCAGTTCATTCTCTGGTTCACCAGTTGTGAGTTCTCCTTCCAGAATCCCTCTGGTGGTAACAGCAGGTAGTGAGGCTGATTTGATCGGTGGAGATCTACCACCTGAGAATGAGGATGACGATTGGACCTCAGGAGTCTCAGATTGGATTTAAGACAGCCGACGCCCTATTCAGTTGCTGGTGATTCCTTCTGGCTTGTCAGCTCTTGGTTTTCAGCTCTGTTCCAGTCATCTAAAGCTAAGTTTTTCTGCTAATGTTCACACTTGATTTTGTTGGTCTATTCAGTTTTTTTGTGTGGTCAGCCAGCCCCGACTGGGGGCTGTGCTGAATTTCCACTCTTATTTATCAGTATTTTGCCAATTTGCTTTTTGTCCCTTACTAGTTTGGTCTCTTTTTGTTCTGTCTCAGAATATTTCAGAGTGCTGATATAGTGGGAGAAATCTAGTGACTTCAGGGTTAATTTTGCTATCAGAAGTGTTGGACATTATTTTTGTAGGGTTTTTTGCAGGTTGCAGACAGTGTCTTTCCTTTCCTTTATAGTTAGTTTGGGCCCCATCGTTTACTCAGCCTATTTTCCTGACTGTGTTTGTGCCTTCATCTTGTTTCACCGTCAATACATGTGTGGGGGCCATCTATTCCTTTGGGGTCTGCTCTGGGGCAGTTAGTTTTCCCCTTTTCATGCTTCAGGCTTATTTAGTCCTCCGGCTGTGACGAAGCGTCTAGGAACATCGTAGGTACGCTCCACGGCTGCTGCTAGTTGTGTGGTAGGATCAGGGATCTGCAATCTGCATAGTTACCAACCTCTCTGGTTTTCTGTGACTTAGCTTGTTTTGCTTTTTTCTCCTCGGTGACCAATTCATAACAGCAATCGCAACATCGGGGTCGGTAAAAACCAACCTGAATCATGTTCTCTGGGGTCTCGGCTACCCACGGCAGCCGAGACCCAGGAAAAAATTCCGACGCTGGGGTGCACTATAACCTTAAACCTCAGCGCCATTAAAAAGCGTATCGGCGGTTGTTAAGGGCTTAAGTGTAACTCTCCTCATTCTCCCCTGCTCGCGCCGATCGGCGGGGAGAATTATGAGAGCTGTGTTCAGCACCCAGTGCCGGGGAACAGCGCTTACTGCAACGCTTCTTCCCTGGTGCCCATCTGTGTGGTACTGATGCCGCACACACATGCCACACGTGTGCTGCTAGTAATACACACACGGACACTGACATCTCAGATACAGGAGATGTGAGAGGCCTTATAGCGGGTTTTTATGTTTGGCAGCTGTCACACGCTAAAAGACGCTTTTTATTGCCAAAAATAGTTTTTGCATCACCACATTTTGAGAGCTATAATTTTTCCATGTTTTGGTCCATAGAGTCATGTGTGGTCTTGTTTTTTGCGGGACGAGCTGACATTTTTATTGGTATAATTTTCGGGCATATGATATTTTTTGATCGCTTTCTATTCTGATTTTTGAGAGGCAGAATGAACAAAAAACAGCAATTCATGAATTTCTTTGGGGGGGGGCGTTTATACCATTCCGATAGGTAAAATTGATAAGGCAGTTTTATTTTTAGGGTCAGTACAATTACAGCGATACCTCATTTATATAGTTTTTTAAGTTTTGGCGCTTTTATATAATAAATACTATTTTATAGAAAAAATAATTGTCTTTGCATCACTTTATTCTGAGAGCTATAACTTTTTAATTTTTTCGCTGATGATGCTGTGTGGCGGCTCATTTTTTGTAGGACAAGATGACATTTTCAGCGGTACCATATTTATTTCTATCCGCCTTTTTGATCGCGTGTTATTCCATTTTTTGCTTGGCGGAATGATGATAAAGCATTGTTTTTTGCCTTGTTTTTTTATGGTGTTCACTAAAGAGGTTAACTTGTGGGACAGTTTTATAGGTCGGGTCATTATGGACGCGGCAATACCAAATATGTGTACTTTTATTGCTTAGATTTTTTTCATTCAAATATTTATTTAATGATAGAATATTGATTTTTATTATTTTTTAATATTTTTACAATTATTTAAATTTTTTTTTTTTTTACTTTATTCTAACTTTTAGACTTTGTCCCACTATGGGACAATCATTTTTTGCAGGCTGATCGCCGTTTCTATAGCATGCATATGAAGCAGCATTTGCATGCTGTAGAATCTGTCAGCGCTGCACTTACTGCACATTGACATGAGAGACTTCCTGACATGCAATGCGCATGACAGGAAGTTTATTAGGTCTGGTAACCCGGATGTCGCCATGACGACATCGGGTTACCATGGCAGCGGTCTCTGATCCAAAGGCAGAGGGGCTGTCAGCCCTCTGCCTGCTCCCGGAATGGTGCGATCGCGTTCGATCGCAGCATTTCGGGGGTTAAAGTGCCGGGTGTCAGCTGTGAGAATCAGCTGACACCTGGCCGCGATCGGCTGCACGCCACCCGTGTGTGGCCGATCGCTATGACGTACTATACCGTCTCAGATTGGGCCAGGGTTACTAGTGGGGTACCACAGGGTTCTGTATTGGGCCCCCTACTATTTAATATATTTACAGTATTACTGATCTAGTGGATGGCTTACACAGTAAAATATCAGTATTTGCAGATGATACAAAACTACGTAAGGTAGTTAACACAAAGGAGGACAGTTTGCAACTACAGAAAGATTTGAGTAAATTGGAGAATTGGGCTGAAAAATGGCAAATGAGGTTTAACACAGATAAGTGTAAGGTTATGCACATGGGAAGGAGAAACAGATGCTATAATTACTTACTAAATGGGAAACTGCTGGGGAAATCAGACATGGAAAAAGACTTAGGCATCTTAGTCAATAAGAAGCTAAATTGGAGTGCCCAGTGTCCGGCAGCTGCCACCAAAGCAAATAGGGTCATGGGATGCATTAGAAGAGGTCTGGGGACACGAGATGAAAACATAATTCTCCCTCTGTACAAATCACTCGTCAGACCACACTTGGAGTATTGTGTGCAATTTTGGACACCGGTGCTCAAGAAAGACATTACTGAACTTGAAAGGGTTCAAAGGCGGGCTACTAAAATGATAAATGGAGTTGGTTCACTACAATGCCCAGAAAGGTTATCAAAATTAGGTCTATTTACTCTAGAAAAGAGATGACTTAGGGGAGACCTAATATATATGTACAAGTATATCAGAGGGCAATACAGAGATCTCTCCAATGAACTGTTTGTACCAAGGACTGTGACAAGAACAAGGGGGCATTCTCTTCGTTTGGAGGAAAGACAATTTCTGCACCAGCATAGAAGATGGTTCTTCACGGTAAGAGCAGTGAGGCTCTGGAATTCTCTTCCTGAGGAAGTGGTGATGGCCAACTCACTGAATGAACTTAAGAAAGGAATGGATGCTTTTCTTGTGAGTAACAGTATAGAAGGTTACGAATAACATAATATTAAAGGTAGATGGTTGACCCAGCTTAGGGGATGGAATTTTTTTCCCTATGGAGAAAATTGGCTTCTACTCTGTGGGTTTTTTTTGCCTTCCCCAGGATCAACAATGCAGAACAGCTGCACTAAAAATAGGCTGAACTAGATGGACATAAGGTCTTCCTTCAGCCTTCAAAACTATGTTACTATGTTCAAAACCATGTATGTCCATGGTCAAATTGTGCCAGGTCACATGAACGGCATAGTCAGAAAGGGGTTAAAACAAATAATAGGTAATCCATGGAAGTAACTCACCTTTCGTTTAGTGTCCCCATATAGTCTCCTGAAAGAAACAATGTAAAATATTAAAAAAAGACTGTTGCTTTGCCATATCATGCTTAGGAAATATAAGAGCAAGACTTAACCACCATCTTTTACATATACATTGGGTGAAATAATTATTGAACTCATCATCAATTTTCTATGTAAATATATTTCTAAAAGTGATAAGGACAGGACATGAAATTCTCACCAAATGTCAGTAACAACCCATCCAATTCGTACAGGCAAATAAATCAAACCTTAGATGTCCATAAATCAAGTTATATATAATAATTAGGAATGACACAGGGAAAAAGTATTGAACACATGAAGAAAGAAAAAAAAAAAAAAACGTGAAAAAAGCCATGTAAAGTCATGACACCATCTGAAATCTATCAGTAATTAGAAAGCAATCCAGCCACTTAGCAAAAAATAATATCAGCTGGTTCAACTGATGGTAATGAGACACCATTCTATAGGCCAAGATACCACACAAGAAACATTTCATGATAGGTAAAACCAGTGAGCGGTCTCAAGATAGTTGCAACCTTATTATTGCAAAACATACTGATAGCATTGGTTACAGAAGAATTTCTAAACTACTGAAAGGTTCCAGTGAACACTGTTGGGGCCATAATGTGGAAGTGGAAAGAACATCATTTCACCATAAAATCGGCCATGACCAAAATGCTCCACACAAGATTGGTTCAAGAGCCAAGGACCACCTGTGGAGAGCTGTAGTAAAAACCTGGAATCAACAGGTACAATTGTTTCAAAGAAAACTATAGGTAATGTACTCATCCTCCATGGCCTGCATGCATGAACACCACGCAAGACTCCATTGCTAAGCAAAAAGCATGTTCAAGCACGTTTACAGTTTGCTCAACAACATTTAGACAAGCCTGTTAAATACTGGGAGAATAAAGTCTAGTCAGGTGAGAATGAAATTGAACTCTTTGGATGTCATAATGCTCAGCCTTTTTGGAGGCCAAAAGGCACTGCAAATCACCCCAAGAACACCATATGAACATTTAAGCTTGGAAGTGAGAGCATCATGGTGTGGGGCTATTTTTCAGCATATGGCACTGTCAAACTTCAATTGATTGAAGGAAGCATGAATGGACAAATGTATTGAAACATTCTTGATACAAATCTGCAGCCATCTACCAGGAAGATGAAGATGAAATGAGGGTGGACATTTCAGCAAGAAAATGATACCAAACACACATCCAAGAAAACGTTCAATTGGTTTCACAAAAACAAAATAAAGCTGCTGGAATGGCCCTGCCAATCACCTGACCTGAATCCAATGGAAAATGTATGGAAGGAACTAAAGCTCAGAGTTCATAGAAGGACCCAGGGAACCTTCAGGATCTGAAGTGTGTTTGTGTGGAAGAATGGGCCAAAATCACACCTGAGCAATGCATGTTTTTCCATACAGGAGGCATCTTAAAGCTGTCATCGCCAGCAAAGGCTTTTGTACGAAGTGTTACTTCTCATTATTACTAGGGATGAGCAAACCGGAAAGTTCGGGGTTCACAACAGGCACCTAGTGTACCGAACACGTACTTATTATTGTATTTCCGGTTTCCTGTTCAGGTTTGTCAGTCTAATAAAGTTTGTTGAAAGGCTACAGCACAGCCAATCAACAAGCTTTTAGACTGTGGGCACTTCCGAAGCCAAGTATTGGCTTAGCTGTGACTGGCCGAAACAGCACATATCTGGGCTGCAGAATTATGACAATAAGTAATTTACTTTCTGTCACTAGTTTGCACGGTTTTCTAGATATTCTGAACAGAACATCCAAGGGGGGGTGTGTTATGGCATTGAAATGAGAACTAGTCGAAACCTCCTACTCTACTCCAAACATGCCCTCTATAGCAACAACCCCACCCTCCATAGCTACAGGCCCTCCCCGCCCACATGAAACAAATCCTCCCCCTCTAGCAGCCTCACTGCAGAGAGCAGCTACTCCTCCCCCAGAAACACGCTGAACAGTGATCTATGAAAAGTGAAACTAGTGAGGAGGAGGGAAAATCGTCCTGTATTCTGGGCCACTCCATGATTACAATACATAACTCATTATCAGCAATTCCTTCCCTCACTGTCCCAGGCTGCTGGCAGCAGTGAGAACAGACTGTGTGATGGCCAGTGATGGGGGTCTGCAGCTTCTAATCTGCACAGGGGATGGCAGTCACTGATGTAATCTGTTGTGTGACAAAGCCTCTGCTGTGTGAATGAGACAGCTCTATGTCACTGATGTCTTCACACAGCAGCAGATTTGGTGCAGTGTATGTGTGAGCACTGTGTCTCTAATGACACAAATACTGATGGGAGCAGCCTCTCCCAGAATACAGGATGATTTTCCCTCCTCACTAGTATCACTTTCCATAGATCACTGTTCAGCGTGTGTCTGGGGGAGGAGCAGCTGCTCTCTGCAGTGAGGCTGCTATAGAGGGAGGATTTGTTACTGTGTGATGAGGGCTTCTTCATGTGGACGGGGAGGCCCTGTAGATATGGAGGGTGGGGTTGTTGCTATAGAGGGCACGTTTGGAGTAGAGTAGGAGGTTACGACCAGTTCTCATTTCAATGCCATAACACCCCCCCCTGGACGTTCTGTTCAGAATATCTAGAAAACCGTGCAAACTAGTGACAGAAAGTAAATTACTTATTGTCATAATTCTGCAGCCCAGATATGTACTGACATTATGTGAAAAGCCCGGACAACCCCTTTAAGGATTTGCCCAGCAGTGGTGGCTTGCGCAAAGTGCATCTGTGACTGCGCAATTGCTGTTCTGATGCGAGTCGCTACAGAGTATATATTCCTGTGCAGAGCAGTATCCACTTCAAGCTACCAATTCTGACCTACAAAGCCGTCCATAATCTGTCCCCCCCCACATATGTTTAAACTAATCTCCTTATATCTCCCACCACGTAATCTCTGGTCCTCACAAGACCTACTTTTCTCCTTCACAATCGTACGTTCCTCATCCAATCGCCTGCAAGACTTCTCCCTAGTATCCCCCATCCTGTAGAATTCTGTGTCTCAAAACGTCCGGTTATCCCCATACATTCAGAACTTTCAAGCGGGACTTGAAAACCCATGTCTTCAGAACAGCTTACAGCCTGCAATGACCCTGATGACCGTTTTCACTATCTCTCCCACGTACTCATACTCCAACAGAACAAGTGGTTGGGCATCAGTTCACTGAATTTCTTCCAATTGTTGGCCAGGTTCAGGTGGATGAGCCACAGAACAACAGCCAGCAGCGTTGTCAAAAAGCAGAAGTGACTGCAGGATGACTTGGGGCTCACACTGCTTGCCTGATTTGTAAGGGGGTGAGGTGGAAGACAGATATCCATGGGCTGTAGGTGGAAAATCTGCAGTTTCCGGGTGGAAGACAAAGCAAAAGGACTGAAGGCACTCGCAAGCCAACCAATCTAAAACCACTTCTACTTGTTCTGGCCTCAGCATTCATCCAGTGGTCCTTGTCCGTGATTTGCATTATATACTAGATCATTACCTTCGCAAGTTCTTACCTGCATCCATTTTTGGAGTTAAGATGTCACAGTCAGAAGCTCTCGGCTCTTCAGAAACCGCAGTGTTTTCTGCATCATTTGAGTTCTCAGAATCCACAATCTCTAAAAGTTCTTTCTTTCTAGGCGGCTCATTAATACTTTTATCGCTATCGACCTGGTCCTCAGACATTTGTGGTGCTATTTCTGAGCAGTAAAAGTCTTTACTTAGTAGTGTCTCTTTCAGGCTGTAGGAATGCAGGACCCAGGGATCAGCGTGACCCATGGCTACCAGTCTGACACAAGCTCCTCCAACTTGTAGCACTTGTCTGTATGTTAAAAGATCCTAAGAAATCACAGAAATTGTAAAGTTAGTAGTGAACCTACAGTATTAGTAGCTTTTTCTAACGAGCATCTTCACCAAGTTGATAAGTTTTTTTAGTCTGACCAGTTTTGCAATATTAATATTCCTGGAATTACTGGGCAACAACTAAAAGGCACCATTATAGCTTTCAAAGTGGTCATCAATGATCATCCACCATCTTTCCAAGACTCACGAATGGCAGATATGATTGGCCTAATTAACTCGTAATATCCCACAATCAGAGGTTAAAGCATAACTGCAATTACACCATAACTTGACAAACAAGACTCTAAGTCCACTTGTCTGCCTTCAATTAGTGCACACGGAGCAATATCCTGAATACATAGAAAAAGGCCAAAGTTGGAACCAGGATCTTCAGAAAAGTCAGAACCTGGAAAAGACTTCACAAATGACAGAGACGCATATTATTCCACCTATAATGCAGTAGGTCCTAGAGAAAACGCACTCATCTAAACCGTCACACAACATGTGAGCGCCACACACCAAGTTGGTCTGCAGAGAACAAAAACTCTATAACTGATGATCAGCTGATGGATCATGTGACTATTTAAAGGGAGGTGGGAGTGGTTACCAACTAACATCAGCTGACCAGCCTAAAAGAAAAGCCAGCATGAGACTGACATTACCTCTTGCAGGACAAAAAGGAAAAAACAATATTTAAATTTCAGCAGACCCCGAGCTGCCACAAATCCCATAATGATTTGTGATACATGGCTCCCACTTTCATGAGCCCTGTGCTTGTTCAAAGTCCCGGTTATCTCTATATAAAAATATAGTGACTCAGAACAAGCAGTGATAATGGTTAACTATGTAGTAGCAGAATGAAGCTGCTCACCAGAACTGTCACTCAAGGAGGAGCATCCGCCCCGCAAGCAACCAGGAAGTAAGAAGACCGCATTGCTCTGCGCTGCTCAAGAGACATCTTGAAAATACCTCTTTAACTGGTAACTTTAGGGTTGGTCAATATGACGTAAAAGTAAAAACCTCAATCTTTTAGAACTTACAAATGATTCTCAATTTTAATCTCAATTTAAAAACATGGATTTTTGTGATAAACTCACCGTAAAATCCTTTTCTCCGAGACGCTCATTGGGGGACACAGGTACTGTGGGTGTATGCTACCGCCATCTGGAGGCTGACACTAAGTAAACAACACAAGGTTAGCTCCTCCGTCGTATACACCCTCACCCCAATTGCGGTCGGAAACCAGTTTAGTGCAAAAGCAGTAGGAGAATAACGAAAATCAGCCTTAATGCAGATAACAATATGTCTGGAAAAGAACCACCCTGACATCAACAAATAATGCACCTTAATTAAACAAGAGCCAACTTGGCTAACAGGGTGGGTGCTGTGTCCCCCAATGAGCATCTCGGAGAAAAGGATTTTACGGTGAGTTTATCACAAAAATCCATGTTTCTCCTTCGTCTCATTAGGGGAAAAAGGTACTGTGGGACGTCCTAAAGCAGTCCCTGGGTGGGAAGTTGACTCACCAATCCAATCTACATGCACCTCATGTCTAAAGGTGCGCCACCGCTGCTTGGAGAATCCTTCTACCTAGGCTGACGAAGCCCGAGTATGGACACTGTACTGTTTAGTAAACGTGTGCAGGCTGGACCAGCTTGCTGCCTTACACACCTGTTCCGTCGAAGCCTGGTGCTGAAGCGCCCAAGAGGTGCCCACTGACCGAGTAGAGTGTGCTCTGATCCCTGCTGGAACCGGCGCACCCCTGATGCTGTAGGCCTCCTGAATAGTTAGATGGCTCCATCTGGCTATGGTCGATTGTGAGGTTGCGAGTCCCTTCCTGCGCCCCTCGGGAAGCACGAACAGCGTGTCCATCTGACGAAAGGGTGCCGTCCGCGACACGTACCTCCTGAGTGCTCTCACCAGGTCTAACGTGTGAAGAGCTTTTTCCACGCGATGTACTGGCGCTGGACAAAATGAGGGCAAGACAATATCCTCATTAATGTGGAATGAGGACACGACCTTCGTCAGAAAGGGGGGAGCTGGTCTAAGCACCACCTTATCCTTGTAGGTGAGAAACGGTGCTCGGCAAGACAGGGCCGCCAACTCCGAGACTCGCCTAATGGACGTTATGGCTACCAAGAATACCACCTTCCAGGAAAGGTTCGACAAAAATATCTTGTAGCAGTTAAAATGGAGCTTCCTGCAGAACACTCAGGACCAGGTTAAGGTCCCAGGTGTCCAGGGGCGCTCTATAGGGCGGTACCAAGTGGGAGACTCCCTGGATGAAAGTCCTCACCTGCATATTGGTAGCAATTTTTCTCTGGAAAAGGATGGACAATGCCGATATCTGTCTCCTAAGGGAGCTCGGGGCCAATCCTGAGTCTAGGCCTGACTGGAGAAAGGCCAAGATGTTGGGGATAGAGAATGTCAGTGGAGAAAATCCATGATCCCGACACCAAGCAAAGAAGACTTTCCAGGTGTGATGGTAAATTCTCGCCGAGGTAGGCTTCCGTGCGCTAACCATTGTAGCGACCACCTAAAGCCCACACCCCGCCTGGGTCAGAATCCAAGATTCAACGGCCATGCCGTCAAACACAGGGCCCCTGAGTTCGGGTAGAAGATCGGGCCCTGGGACAGTAGATCTGGGCACTCTGGCAGTCGCCATGGGACGTCAGCGAGCAGCTGCACTAGATCTGCGTACCAAGCCCGACGGGGCCAGTCTGGGGCCAGCAGAATCGCTGGAACCCCTTCTGTTTTGATCTTCTTGATGACCCTTGGAAGTAGTGGCAGCGGGGGAAATAAGTATGGGAGGCAAAACTGGTTCCATGGCAGAACCAACGCATCCATGGCGATCGCTCGTGGGTCCCGAGACCGAGCAGCAAACACGGGCACCTTGGCGTTCACCCTGGAGGCCATCAGATCCACATCCGGTGTTCCCCACCATTGGCAAATCTGCTGGAAGACCTCGGGGTGTAGAGACCATTACCCAGACGCGACACCCTGCCGGCTGAGGAAGTCCGCCGCCCAATTTTCCAAGCCCAGGATGTGGACTGCCGATATTACCGAATGGTTCCTCTCGGCCCAGTGAAGCACATGTCCCACCTCGCGCATGGATGCCCTGCTGCGAGTGCCCCCTTGATGATTTACGTAAGCCACCGCCGTGGCGTTGTCCGATTGAATCCGGATGGGACGTCCTGCTAGAAGGTGCTGAAAATGTTGCAGCGCCTTACGGACCGCTCGTATTTCCAACAAGTTAATCGGAAGGCGTGCCTCCTGTTGCAACCATTGCCCCTGGGCCGCGTGGTAGCGAAAAACTGCTCCCCAGCCGAGGAGGCTGGTGTCGGTTGTGACCACTAGCCACTGATCTGGGAGAAAGGGTTTCCCCTGAAGAAGGGAGGACCTGATCGTCCACCACTCTAGTGACTGTCTGACCTGAGAGCATAGCTGGCACTGATGATCAAGCGTGAACGGGTTCTTGTCCCAAGATGACAAGAGGGCGTGCTGTAGGGGGCGAAGATGAAATTGGGCAAACGGAATCGCTTCCATTGCTGCCACCATCTTCCCTAGTACCCTCATCCCAAACCGAATGGTGTGCAGGACTGGCTGTAGAAGCTTCTGGACTCCTTGCCGAAGCGCTAGGGCTTTGTCTTGAGGGAGAATTACCAACCCTCGGGAGGTGTCGAAGATCATCCCTAAAAAGGAAATCCTCTGGGCTGGGACAAGGGATGATTTTTTCCTGTTGACCAACCACCCTAAGCGGGAGAGGGTATCCAGCGTAATGCTGACATTCTCCTCGCATGCCCGAAACGAGGGGCCCTTCACCAAGAGGTCGTCTAAGTATGGCAAGACAACTATGCCCCAGAGTGTAAGACGGCCATAACAACTGCCATTACCTTTGTGAACACTCTGGGAGCAGTGGCTAGCCCAAAGGGCAGTGCTGTAAACTGGAAATGTCGGTCATTGATGGCGAAACGTAGAAACCTCTGATGCAGAGGAAAAATGGGGACGTGCAGGTAGGCATCCTGGATGTCGTTAGAGGCCAAGTATTCTCCTTGCCCCATAGCCGATATAACTGAACGGAGAGATTCCATTCGGAAATGTTTGATCCTGATGAACTTGTTCAGGAGCTTCAAGTCCAAAACCGGCCTGACTGTCCCGTCCTTTTTGAGGACTGCAAACAGATTGGAATAAAAACCCTGAGCCCTCTCGTGCTCTGGTATGGGAACAATGACTCCGTTGTGCTGGAGTGAATTGATGGCCCCTAGTAAAGCCCTTGCCTGGGGCTCCACTTTGGGAAGTCGGGACAGAAAAAATTGTTTTGGGGGATTCTTGATAAACTCTATCTTGTACCCTGAGGACACCAGTTCCGCCCTACCCATGAGTCGTGTGCTACCGCGACCCAGACATGGCAAAACCAGTGCAGGTGGCCGCCTATTCTGCTGATGTCGCCTAAAAAGTGCTCCGAGTCAATTAGCTGAGGATCTCTGGGATCTGGTTCCCCTCGACCTGGGCTGGCGAGCACGCATTCTCCCCAGTGGGTTGGCTCTATATGAAACATGTCGCTCCCTATCCTGGTTGGAGCGAAAGAACTGGCCGCTGCCGTCCACCCGGGGTTGTGAAAGGCCCAAAACCATGCCTGAGCCTGGCAAAACGGCTGTTTGACCTTTTGTTGCGGGAGGAAGTTGCTTTTTCCCCCTGTAGCATCGGAGATGAGTTGGTCTAACTTTTCCCCGAACAGGCGGCCACCCTGATAAGGCAGGGAAATCAAGGACTTCTTGGAAATTGAATCGGCCCGCCATGTCCTTAACCATAGAGCTCTCCTAATGGCTACCGCGTTCGCGGCCGTAAGTGCCACACAATTGGCCGCATCCAAGGAAGCGTTGATTAAGTAGTCACCAGCCATAGCGATCTGACTCGCGATCTCTGATACCTCCGTAGGCAGGTCTCTATCCTGCAAGACTTTGTTCAATGACTATGACCATGACATCATGGCCTTGGCTACCCACGTCGCCGTGAACGAGGGAGAGAGTGCTGATCCTGACGCTTCAAAAACTGAGCGAGCCAAACTCTCTATGAGCCGATCAGTGGGGTCCTTAATAGAAGAACCACTAGGTACAGATAACAAGGTTTTCGAGGCCAAGCGTGACACTGGTGGATCCACCACTGGGGATTCCGCCCATTTTTTATAGAGCTCCGGGGCAAACGGATATCTTGCCTCTATCGTCTTCTGGCCCAAGAAACGCCTATCCGGCCGTTCCCTGTGACGCTGCACTATGTCCTCAAACTCTGGGTGAGTGCCAAACACTCTATGCGGTCGCTTAGCCCGCTTAAAGGATACCTTATGGCCTGAGGCCAAGGTGACGTCATCCTCAACCTCCAGAGTCTGATTAACAGCTTCGATGAGGCTGTCAACTGTTTCTCGACACCCCAGGGTATCTAGGTCCAGCGGCTCATTTGAGTCATAATCTGAACTCTGCCCGCTCCCGACTACTGGTGAAGGAGAGCGTGATGCCGAACTCATGGATGCCGAGGCACCGGATAGGCCAGGAGACGCCGTGTGGGTTCGTTTCCTTTGCGCCTGCCTGGAGTGAGAGCGGCCCCTGCAGGCCGGAGGCTCTTGTGAGGTGGAGGACCCCTCCCAGATAAGTGAGCCACTATCCTTGCCCCTATCTGGAGCGTGAAGAGACTCGATCGCCTTTGTAAGCGATGCCATAGACTGCGATAGTGATAGGGCCCATTCCGGAGGATTTGGATCACTGGGCTCGGTCGCAGGGGAGGGCTCCTGGGCGTGGAGTCGCAGGCTTCGCATAATTTATTGCCCTGCGCCCGCGGAAACGAGGTCCGACAGGAGATGCATGCAGCGTATAGGAACGTGTGCGTCTTCCTCTTCCCAGCCATATTGTATCCGCCAGTTCTCAATACTGCTCGGCTAGGGGACGTGGGGGGGAGGAGAGCACTCCTCAATTGTCCGTAGTGCCACTCGGACTGTCTTGTGCCTCTGTACAGCCCATGGCTTCCATACCTAGGGGTGCTCAGGGCTAAGTGCGGCCTCATGTCCCACGTCGCGGGAGAGGATACGTGGAGGGATACTCGCACGTGCTCGCCAGTTGATGGTTTGGGGAAATCGGACCCTTTCAATAGGATCCGTTGCCCCTGTCTTATCTTCATAGCCAAAGAGGAAAAAAAACAGTCTGGGGAAAATGGCCCAGATATGTCCCACAGTGCGGGAAAGGATACGTGGAGGCGATACTCACACGTGCTCGCCCGTTGTTGGTTTGGGGAGATTGGACCCTTTCAATAGGGTCTGTCGCCTCTATCTTATCTTCATAGAAAAAAAAAGAAGTCTGGAGAAAACCAGACAAGTGGTTTCCGCCCGCAACTGGGGCGAGGGTGTATACGGTGGAGGAGGAGCTAACCTTGTGTTGTTTACTTAGTGTCAGCCTCCAGATGGCGGTAGCATACACCCACAGTACCTGTGTCCCCCAATGAGACGAAGGAGAAATACTTATAAACTTTTTTTTTTTAAACAAAAGGGAATGTCTTAAATCATGCTAAACTATTCACTGAACCAGTTCCTTAGTTTATCTGATGTTACCAGATCCTCCAACTGAAATGATTATTTTTCGGGGTAACTGAGAGGGCCTCATACATTGAATTGTAAGGTGTAACCAACGTTAATTTAATGTGTATGGGTCCTGCCTCTTCAAACAGCCTACTGTGGGCCAGCTACCTAGTAGGGATGACACAGATATATAAAGGTAATAAGAAAGGAGACTCAAAAATAAACTGATCAGGCGGGGAAGACAATGATGTACATTGGCCTCTACAACAATGAAACAAAGATCGCAATGAGATATCAGTCACATATTACTAAAATGTCTGTGCACATAGTTTACTGCATGCTGTATACAGGAGTATATGTGACCGGCCTACAATATACTAGGACCACAGAAAATAAGCTGCTATATCCCGGATAATATGGTACACTGGGACTAGATAATATCAGATAGTATATACAGGATAATATGGAATGACCATACAGAATAATGCACTGGACTGATTTCGGAAGTGAACGCTGTCCTGCCACTTCACCAAACAGAAGCGCTTCCTCCTGCACCTGGGCCGATAAGCCTGCTCCACCCCTCCTTCAGCTTCAGGTGCCCACAACATTAACATCTCCCTGATCTACTTCACACCCTACTGCGCTATCACTCCGCTATGGGGACGGGGCGAAGATCAAGTTTACAGTTCTGACCAAAATCAGAATCATGAGGACGAGAAAGGGTGAATTACTCTAATTAATTTGATGAATTTCCCCACCCTACCATTAGGTGTGAACATACAGAGAAGAGAGTAAAGGTCACTTTGCTCCTAACAGCACATTGTGGACCACGGTAAGCGTTGATTACACACTCATGTCCTACCTGCATGTACTGCTGTAAAGATTTAGTTCGTCCATCTTCTAGATCTTCATATTTGATAAATCTTTCTCCAATATCTGACACCTGCATGCCAAAATGTGAGCCGGCTTCAATGGCAGATAAGATTTGCAGGACCGACTCTACGTCTTCTTGGGTGTAACCCTGGCTATTTGTACACTGACTTATGAACGTGGTGACGTTCTGATCTTTGGTGTTCACAAGCTCAGTGAAAACAGGAGGAAGCGAAGGCATGTCGGCAAAAAAATCACTAAAGGAACCTAGAAAAATAAATTAGACATATATTTTATTTTTTCATCTGAAGCCCAATGTCTTCATTTCTGACCAGTGTCACTTTTATGTGGCAACAACTCTGGAACGCATCAACGTATCCCAGTGATTCTGTTCTTTTTTTTGTGACACATTGTACTTTATATCAACAAAGAGCCATATCTCAACTATTAAGTGGAAATTAGGGACCAAAAGAGTTTTAGCAAAAAAAGATAAATTTTTATTACATAATAATTAAAAACAGCAACAGAGCATCAATGCTAGAGCAGGCAGTGATAGACATGAATAATTAATGACATCTAGAGTAAAAAATCCAAGTGGATAGAATAATCGTAGAGAGCATTACTCCCTCAAAGTACTCAATAATAAGTCACATCCATATAATATAAATATAATCTAGGGTGCCATATTTATATAGTAGAGATAATAGAGAATATTTCCCTTGCCAAAGAATTTCTTTTAATGAATTCACTAAAATGTTAGTTCTTAGCTAAGGCAAGAATGCAGGACCAATATTATATAATGTGCATTGCACCGTGAACAGTTTTCACCGCACGGAGAGTGGTTTTCAAAAAACTGCGCCAATCACATAACCCTTGCCATTTTATGTGAGCTTAAGAAAAGAGTACAAGTAATTACTTATGTGATTGGCGCAGTTTTTTGAAAACCACTCTCCGTGCGGTGAAAACTGTTCACGGTGCAATGCACATTATATAATATTGGTCCTGCATTCTTGCCTTAGCTAAGAACTAACATTTTAGTGAATTCATTAAAAGAAATTCTTTGGCAAGGGAAATATTCTCTATTATCTCTACTATATAAATATGGCACCCTAGATTATATTTATATTATATGGATGTGACTTATTATTGAGTACTTTGAGGGAGTAATGCTCTCTACGATTATTCTATCCACTTGGATTTTTTACTCTAGATGTCATTAATTATTCATGTCTATCACTGCCTGCTCTAGCATTGATGCTCTGTTGCTGTTTTTAATTATTATGTAATAAAAATTTATCTTTTTTTGCTAAAACTCTTTTGGTCCCTAATTTCCACTTAATAGTTGAGATATGGCTCTTTGTTGATATATACTGCTTTCTGAGTTGTGCTATCACTTGTTTCCCATTAACAGGGAATTTTTTGGTACATTGTACTTTATGTTAGTGGTAAATTTAGGTCGATATGTTTTGCTTTTATTTATAAAAATATCAAACATTTGACAAAAAGTTTCCAATCAATTAGCAATTTTCAAGCTCTATGTCTGCACCATTTCCAAAATTACATTTTTTGGTTTACATGTTAGAAAGTTTAAAAATGTAGCAGCAATTTTTCAATATTTTTTTTTAGGGCCCTAATCAGTTTTGAAGTTATTTAGGAGGGACCTACATATTGGAAACCCCCCAAAGTGAGAGCATTTTAAAAACAGCACCCCTCAACGTATTCAAAACTGCTGTCAGGTAGTTTATTAACCCTACTGATTTTTTAGGAATTAATGAAAAGTGGAATGACAGGGATGAAAAAATGAGCTCTGCAAAGGAATACGTGGATTTCGTCTGCGCTGCCCAAATGATGAAATTCCAAAAGGTTAATAAAGTTTGACAGTGGTTTATTCTACGCGTTTCAAGGTTTTTTGCAACCTCTTCTTCAGGAAATACCTGGTACGTGGTATTTCCTGAAGAAGAGGTTGCAAAAAACCTTGAAACGTGTAGAATAAACCACTGTCAAACTTTATTAACCTTCTTGAATTTCATCATTTGGGCAGCGCGGACGAAATCCACGTATTCCTTTGCAGAGCTCTGTTTCAGATAGTCGGTGACCGACTTGTGGATCTGCAGCAGCCCTTATCTATACATGCTTTGAATACCTACTACCAGGTGAGCAGTTTTTTGTCAAAACGCTTACTTTATTTGTGGGATAAGACCCTATATTGCGCTTGTGTCTCCCTCTTTCCTCACAATAAGGGATGAAAAAATGAAATTTTTACCACTAAAATGTTGCTAACAACCGAACAGGCACCTATAGCCGACAGACTAAGGCCATGGGCAACCACCAGGACCACATAGCCATGATCTCACAGTGCCAATGGGGTTATTGAAGACGCCCCCACACTCTGTTAATCATCTAGATGGCAGTCACTATTGACAGCAGCATCTAAGGGATTAAACGGCCATGGTCGGTGTCAACACCAATTGTGGCTGGTGCCGTGGGGTGTCAGCCATATTGTATATCTGACAGCCACTGTACTGACCACGATCAGTGTTGACCCCTAGATGCTACTATCAATAGCGACAAAGGCATCTGGATGGTTAACAGAGGACGAAGGGCTCCTTCTTTAACCCCATCGGCATTCAAGATCATGATTGTGTTGTCCGTATGGTTACTGCCAGGCTTGGTGTGTCCCAGGCAAAATGTGCCACGCAACATTGTAGTGGGGATGGGGGGGATGTTCCTTTCATTAATTCCACTGTTGTTGGTTGTCCAATATATAAGCTCCTCAAAGTGACTTCAAAACTGATTAAGTCTCTAAAAAATATAATTTTTGTACATTTTTTTGAAAAAAAAAAAAAATTAAAAATTTCTGCTAAACCTTTTAACTCTTCTAACAACAAAAACAACATAATAGGACTTTGAGAAAACGATGCTGATGTAAAGTGAGAAATACGGATAATATTATTTATTAACTAATCTGGCTTAAAAAAAAAAAAAGGTTTAAACATTGCTAATTTTAAAATTATTCTTACAATTTACAATTTTATTTTAACGCAAAACATAAATCGATATAAAGTTTCCCGCTAACAAAGTCCAATGTGTCATGAAAAAACAATCTCAGAATCACGGGCTATGTTGAGACATCACAGCATTATTACCACATAAAGTGACACATTAGTACTAATAAAGAACATAACATATTAGGTAATTATTCATGTGATTTGGGGCCATACAAGCATGTTCCAGGCCAATAATATGCATGCCTCCAACATTTGCACCGCTATTTGCAAGACAATTTTAAAGGGAATCTATCAGCAGGTTTTGCCATGTAATCTGAGAGTAGCATTTTTGTAGGGACAGAGACCCAGTTTCCAATGATATCTCACTTACTGGGCTGATTCTTGCACTTTTGATAAAATCCGTTTTCTCTGCTGCAGATCTATCTGTTCTCTGAATGCAGACCTCAGACTAACCCAGCCCACACCACCGATTGGTAACTTTCTGTCTATGCACAGTGTACACAGACAGCTGCCAATCAGTGGTGGGGTTACATTGAGAAAGAGCACTACATGGCAAGACACAACTAGTCCTGTAGTGATGATAATCTCTTGCTGATAAAACACTTATTTTATTTATACTACATCATGCAGCCCAGTAAGTGACACATCGCTGGAATCAGGCTCTCTGCCCTATGCTGCTTACATATCAAAGCCTGCTGACAGATTTGCTTTGATGCTCCTAAAGCAGTCCACAAAATAACCCGCGAGTTACAAAGTTTACCTACATCTGCATAATCTCGCTTTGTATATTCATGAAAATTGCCATGAACACCATGAAGTGGATCAGTGATCCCTTATGTGTCATCAAAGTGAGACGTTGCTTTATAACCGGACTACCTTTCCCCCCTCTCACTTCGTGATTTTTCAGGGATTAACAGAATCAGATCTACTGTTTCCTATATAAACAGCCTCCATTGTGGATCCCTTACCAGAATAATTTAACCTTCCTTCCAGAGGTGTATTCCTTAGTTTTATCCGTACATGACAAGAATTGACAACCACGCTGTCATTTGGGTTCAGGTTCCTTAAGCTGACTATTCCGGGGGCGCAGTAACCTCTCATCAGCAGATAGTTAGTGTGAGACGCCTGACGCGCCTTCACTTCTATCTTCCGTTTGTTTCCCAAACTGTCGTCATCTTCATCGTCAAAATCTTCTTCATCCAGCCCTTCTTTTCCAAAACTGCAGCAAAATTTGAAAAGGATTATGAAAGTGTTATGTGGCAAGAGAAGAAAAAAAAAAAGTTACAAAACACGTAAAACCCCCCACAAAATTTACATAAAAATAGCTAACATTTCATATCCACACTAGATTGCTAGGATAAAAAGTACCGGTACTTTAAGTATTTTGGCTACATTCACACTGAAGTTTTTTGTATTGTTTACACTCTTCCTGAAGGCAAAATTTTACAGCTTTTCAAATATCCTTTGTTAAAAAGTTATAACCAATTTTGCTCCTATAGTCTGTGCAACTCCTTTAAATAGGTGGTTGTCCTGTTGCTGATGTAGAAACGACTGCATACTGGCTGTATGGTTTCCCCGCTCTTCCCCTCCCTTCTCTCAGTGTTAGGGAGCAGTCAGACATCGATATAAATCGAAGGCGTTATCGTAACACCGTGCACAGACTGGCTAGCAGGTCTCCTGTCCCAAGCGTGACAGCTGCATAGAAATACAGGAAACTGTCCCGCTCGGGTCCAGAGAGACGCCAGCAAGTCCATGCACTGCGTTACGAATGCTTCCCTTGATGCTCTCAACCAGTGTCGGACTGGGAAGTCAAGAGCCCACTAGTAACATCAACTGCAGGGCCGAACTTTTCAGCTACATGCAAATATGACTTTACCTTCATTCCCAAATTTCTATAACAATAAACTGGGTAGACTGTTAAATTAATTAATAAATAAGATGCCGCCTTTGTCTGTACATAATGATTCAAGTACTGTTCAGGAAAGGTGATGGCCCACCAGAGGATTTTCCTGTTCTCCTGTCGGCCAGTCCGAGCCTATTCTCAACACCTACACAGAAACCATTTACCTTTTCATGACTTCGTTCTCAACTAAGGTGCTGTCCACCACTACGATCTGGTCAGGGATTTTCACATTCACAGAAATAAACCCCAGGAGTAGTAGAGACAGAAAGGTCACACATTGGCCGCCTGGGCCATCCAAAGGAAATGACAGCATGTCTTCTGTAGAGTCATCTATCTGGTCACCAAAAGAGAATGTGTCTTCTTGATCAGCATTCCCACAAGACTTTAGCTTTTCCAAAAACTGGAAGGATTCTGTACAAATTGTAGAGGGAAAGCGCCAAGTAAAAAGCCTCGAGGAATAGAAAGAGACAACAATAAGCCGGAAAACGTTCACAGATAGCTAAAACTCGCAGGAAATTATTCAATGTCCTACCTGTAGTAACCCTGTGATAACTGGAAGGACATGGGCACAAATGGTAAAGCGCGGTTTTTCTTTGGTCCTAACGTATGATTTCCACGACGACGATTGACCAGTCTCTTCTTCTGAAACTCCACAAAAGCCTTTCCCAGAATGTCATCACGATACTGTCTGTACATTCGAAAAGTCTACAAAGAAATACAAATTATTCCCAAAAACCTGAACAACACAATCCTGCTTATTCTATTTGAAACCATGTGCAAATAAAACCAAACGTGGTGGAATCATACATCTCAGCATTTGATGCACCCAAAATGTACAAAAACAACTAATATACTCAACACTTCTACGCTCCACGTCCCGAACTGAATGGCTGTTACGTATACGTGACATGAAAATGACCTGGAATGGGGTCTACAGGGCAAATGCAGTATGGAACACAAGTTTTACAAAATCTCTACACATGTCCAGGATATCCTCACCCTCCCACTCAAGGCATATAAGCTCATGCACATTAGGGATTTGGCCAGATGCTAAATTGTAAATAAGATATTGCACTTACTTGTAGAGATCGGAATGACTTCATTTGCATGTCAGAAAGTGCCAGCGTGCTTAAAATGAGGTTCTGTAACACCAACACCTGGATGTCATCCACACTTTACAGAGACAGAAAAAAACAGCTTAGAATCACTTCAAATACTGCACTGGACAGGAAAACAACAAAGCAAAGATGCACTGAAATGAGCACTAGGAGGTGGTCACCCAGCTTCAGTGGGCACTGATGGAGGGCTAACCTAGCCTCAGAGGGCACTGATGAAGGGCAAAACTAGCCTCGGAGGGCACTGATGGAGGGCCAAACTAACTTCAGGGAGCACTGATGGAGGGCCAAACTAGCCTTGGAGGACCAACCCAGCCTTGAAAGGCTTGATGGAGGGCATACAAAGCCTTCAAGCACACTGATGGAGTACCTGACTTTAGAGGACACTAATGCAAAGCCAACTTGTAACCAGAGGAAAATAATTGAAGATCAACCTAGCTCTAGAAAACACTGATAGAGTACCAACCTAGCCCCAGAGAGTACTAATGGAGGGCCAACTTAGCATCAAAGGGCACTGATGAAGGGCCAACCTAACATCAATGGGCACTAATGGAGAGGTAACCTAGCATCAAAGGGCACTGATGGTGGGCCAACTTAGCCTCAGAGAACACTTTTAGGGGACCAACCTAGCCTCAGAGAGCACTTCTGGAGGGCCAACCTAGCCTCAGAGAGCACTTCTGGAGGGCCAACCTAGCCTCAAAGAGCACTTCTGGAGGGCCAACCTAGCCTAAGGCTATGTGCCCACGTAGCGTTTTTTTAAATGCTCAGGAAACGGGTTCTCTTTCCCAGAAAACACGCGTTTCTGATGCGTTTTTTTCCGTGCGTCTTTTGGACTATAGGAAATAGCCAAAAACACGGACCTAAGCGGAAATTAATTATCATGCTGCGTTTTTTTACCGCTAAGCGTTTCCTTAGCGGTAAAAAACGCATCCATTGGCACAAAAAGGCCAAAATGCATTTAAATGAATGGGATGCTTCTTTTAAGCGTTTTTGATGCGGTTTGACCCCGAAAAACGCATCAAAAACGCTTAAAAAAAAACGCTATGTGTGCACACAGCCTAAGAGAGCACTGATGGAGGGCTTACATAAGCTTGGAATGCACTGATGGAGGGCTTACATAAGTTCAGAGGGCACTGATGGAGGGCTCACATAGCCTCAGAGAGCACTCATGGAGGGCAAAGCTTGCCTCAGAGAGCATTGATGGAAGGCCAAGCCATTGTGAAAGCACAGTAAAAACAGTAACTCAACAGAGACATCTAATTGAGGGACAAACCTAATAGAGTTTAAAGGTGATGGAGCTAAGATGGCTCATCTATGATCAATACCTGCTGATGAGTTCCAAATCTTTTTTCTGGTTCAGTTCATCACCAACAGCCAAAACGCGAAACCTGCCAAATGAAGAATGTATTATTAACAAAGTATAACTAAACCCAAGAACGGTCAGGACAACGTGTTCAGCCTAAATGTAAATTACATTTCTATGCATTAATGACAAACAGAAATGTTGAAAACAATGAGGAAGTGAAACATATACAGTATTATGTATATTAGAATCATGTGTTGTGTCGCCCCCACAAGGTACCTAATATTTGCCCCTAAAACCTTGTGAGGGCATCACAACATAGAACCAGACCCCAATCAGAGGACAATAAAACTTTCACACTCCTTTTCTATGAACTAGTCCAATCTTTATGTTTATCCCTCTCCCATAATGACAATTTTGCTTCAAGTCACTTGTCTTATTTATTGCATTATTTCTGTGCTGTGTTGTGCATAAATATGTGATTCTTCAGGTTTTGTATTAGTCTAGCCTGATGAAGAGACCTGAGTAGTCGCGAAAGCTTGCTACGTGTTACCAAATTTTCAGTTAGCCATTAAAAGGTATCAACCACTGAGGACGCTCAATTCTGAATATTTTTCTTTTTTATTCTTCTTTTTTACTGGCTAATACAGTACAAAGATATATCTCGTTCCTGTACTGCAATCCTAAACTGTCTGGATGCGAATCAAGCTCTGATATTATATAAAAGACTTGTTAGCAAGCTCAGCACAATCTTTCAGTGCCTCCCTCCGCCTGTTTCCTCTCCCTGCTCTTCATTACTTCTCCACTATCCCACCTCCATAGAGTATAATGGCCTGTGCTCATGATGACTCCCGTCCATCTCATCTGAAGAAGATGGAATTGAGAGTTTAATTTCCCAGTGTGGATGACAAGTTCAGGAGGCCAGGGGGAGAGTTAGATGTGGCTAAAAAGTGGGGAATAAAGCGGATTTCTCTGATCAGATATATATTAATGTTTCTTACAATCCCCTGTACTATTGATTTATGCCAAGCACAGTTCCATTTTAAAGCCTCATTGGAATAGGAGTTGCATAAAAGCTATACAGCATGTTACCTGTTGAACAGCTCATCGATAGAGTCTGGAATTTCATATATCGTGTAACCCAGAGAAGAGCTGAACTTCAGCTTGAGCCTGTCCACAAATTCTTTAAACTCAGCAGCACAAACCTTTGTGGAAGAAAGACAACCTGAAGTAACATTGGGCTTTTGTTAAGATGACAACATTTCATTATTGTCCAATTTCCGTCTTGAACATGTGACATCTGATGTGAGCCTGTTTTGCCTCCCTACACATGACTGTATGGTCAGAAGTCCATTTTTGGATCCCTATGTGTAACAGATCTGTTTTTATCATCTGATTTGTACTTAAGCCCCCAATAGATAGATGACAGCGGACAAACAGCTACCACCCCAGAGACCCCACATGCTCATCGCTCCTGTGCTCTCTATGAGAGACTGCTCTGGTGGGGGCTTACATCATTAATAACAAAAGGATCGATCAGTGAAAATCCGGTATGCCGGATCCTTCTCTCCGCCACCATCATCTGTCAGGCAACAGTGGAGAAGCCCCCAACCATCTTAGACAGTCAGTCTTTATTAACATCTATTAGCAATTTTCACCAATAAAACAAATCCCGATGGGGGACGGAGCCATTTTTCATAAATTCCGACTGTGTGTCCTTTTTCAAAATCAATTGTCTGTTTGAAGCAAGTGACATAAGGTCACTGTACGCCCTTCATGTGGTCACTAGATATGTGGACCAAGAAAAATGTGTGTGAAGATCCCCGCAGAATGGAACTCGGGTCTCCATTGTGCAGACAGTTTGCAGAATTTGCTCGCTATATTTCTTAATTATTTCATTTTGAAAAGTGTCACGAAAAGAAGCATAGGAAGTCTCCTCTTCCATATACTGTAGAGCGGAAAGGGATCCAAATAGCTATAATATGGCCACCTGAGTGCTTCATTCTACATCAGAGACTTATGGTCGTCCCTAATGTTCCACTTTTATATACTGACTCTGTTGCCAGGATTGAATCCATTGAAATAGTTTTACGCACACACTCATACCTTAGCATCGTCATAATTTTCTCTCCTATTCATAAATTCTTCACAAAGTGCTTTATCCTGGTACACTTCTGCCAAGCACACCCTAGGACAAATGGAAGATGGTCATCACATACATAGAACAGGTGAGGAACATGGCCTGCAAGATTACCACCATAAGGCCGCCTCACGCTATATACTCAGGATGTCCACATAGTAATCACATACATAGAACAGCTGAGGAACGTGGCCTGTAAGAAGACCACAATAATGCCACCTCACCCTATATACTCAGGATGTACCATATACTAATCACATACATAGAACAGGTGAGGAACGTGGCCTGTAAGAAGACCACGATAATGCCACCTCACCCTATATACTCAGGATGTACCATATACTAATCACATACATAGAACAGGTGAGGAACGTGGCCTGTAAGAAGACCACAATAATGCCACCTCACACTATATACTCAGGATGTACCATATACTAATCACATACATAGAACAGGTGAGGAGCGTGGCCTGTAAGAATACCACAATAAGGCCTCCTCACCCTATATACTCAGGATGTCCCATATACTAATCACATACATAGAACAGGTGAGGAACGTGGCCTGTAAGACCACAATAATGCCACCTCACCCTATATACTCAGGATGTACCATATACTAATCACATACATAGAACAGGTGAGGAACGTGGCCTGTAAGACCACAATAATGCCACCTCACCCTATATACTCAGGATGTCCCATATAGTAATCACATACATAGAACAGGTGAGGAACGTGGCCTGTAAGAAGACCACAATAATGCCGCCTCACCCTATATACTCAGGATGTACCATATACTAATCACATACATAGAACAGGTGAGGAACGTGGCCTGTAAGAAGACCACAATAATGCCACCTCACCCTATATACTCAGGATGTACCATATACTAATCACATACATAGAACAGGTGAGGAGCGTGGCCTGTAAGAATACCACAATAAGGCCTCCTCACCCTATATACTCAGGATGTCCCATATAGTAATCACATACATAGAACAGGTGAGGAACGTGGCCTGTAAGATGACCACCATAAGGCCTCCTCACCCTATATACTCAGGATGTCCCATATAGTAATCACATACATAGAACAGGTGAGGAACGTGGCCTGTAAGAAGACCACAATAATGCCACCTCACCCTATATACTCAGGATGTCCCATATAGTAATCACTTACATAGAACAGGTGAGGAACGTGGCCTGTAAGATGACCACCATAAGGCAGCCTCACCCTATATACTCAGGATGTCCACATAGTAATCACATAATCGGCCAAAGGACCCGGGCACCGAATGGACAGTCCAATAATTACAACAGTTGCAATGTAATGCAGCATTGCCGCCAAATGAAGTCTTGTAGTGGCTCGACCCGGCGATCAGAGGACTAATGTCTAAATGGGCAACCAAACTAACCCCGCTCAATATTGGGACAATTTTCAGACTTTTTTTTATAAATTAAAATATAATCTAAATTATTAAAAAATGGCACACTTAAAATGGCAGCCAGCACTGGGGTGCCTGTATGCAATTTTGGGTACCACATGGATATCTTTATGCAATTTCGGGTGCCTCATGGATGTCTTTATCCAATTTTACATCGCAGTGTAACAGTTTGTATAAATTAAAAAAAAAGGCTATGTAAGAGTAGGTGCACAGCGCTAGAACATTAATAATTGGCCAGCCCTCAGCCCCCGGCGGCGTGGGGTCGGTACGTATGCCATAACTTACTTGTAGTTTAGATACGTCTGTGGGTTTTTGATGATGAACCGCGCTCGTCTTCCGATGGAGTGTGAGGTTTTGTCGAGTGACTCGTCCATGCTGGCGTGCATGATATCCCGCACAACTTGCCAGGGAACAAACGGTCTTTTCACCTAAGCAAAAAAAAAAAAAAAAAAAAAGAAGAGAAACAAAAAGTGGAAAATGCCCTTTTTCTTTGGTTTCTTGTCCCGTCCCATGTTTTTCTGCGGCTCTGGTGGTGAAGCCTTACCTTTCTGTTCAGGATGTTGCTGGTGATCCGACAGAGCATCAATAATCCGTCTTCTTGGGAGGTCCAGGCCACGCGCAGGCGGGTCATTCTTTGGAGAGCGCTCTGGTCGGCCTCGTCGTGGTAGCGGTTTTTCTTGATATTTTTCTCTTCATTTGTGTCCTCTGATACATTAAAAGTGTGGAAACCATAGATCTACCGTTACACGACGCAGCACGGCCATTTCTAAGCCTAATGATATTTCTCCAGAAAATGGGTTAAAATATTCAACAAATTGGGTAAGTCATCCTCCAAGGCAGAAATACAGCACACTGTACGAGCATATAAAGAAGTCTCTATTCGCGATGAGCGAGCACACATAAGGTGTTATCTAAGCATGCTCAGGTGGTGACCAAGTGGCTTCGGCATGCCTGAAAAACACGTTCATATGTTAGACAATCCCCACATGGGTTGCAGCTGTTGAACAGCCATGAGACATGCAGGTGGGGGAACTTGAACATATTATTTGAGCATGCCGAAGTCACTTGTTCAGCACCTGAGCATGCGCAGATAACACCTTATCCGAGCACGTTTGCTCATCACTATTCTCATGTGATTGCCCATTGTGCTTCAAAGTCACTGTTAAGTGTGTGTATCTAGTAAGTCTGAGCCTTACTTACTAAAGAGTAACTAAAATTTCATTTATTAATTAATCATATTGTCCAGCATGGAAAGTTATGAAACTTTGCAAATCGCTTTATTACGGGGTTTGTCTTAATTCCTATAAAAAATATTGAATGTAAGTAGCTTCCAAACCCCGTTTTTGCCCCAGTTTATTCGCCTGCCTTCAGCTGCACTGATAGAAGAACGTACTCATGTGGAGTCCAGATGATGGCAGTGATGGGTCGGAACCTGTCTCCTCCTCTGAATGTTGTGCTTATCAGAATAACTTCCTGCAGCAGCTTATCTCCAGAATTAGCAGACACGGGCTGAGCTGACCCTTTCACTTCCATCATCTGTACTCCAGATGAGTAATGGGGAAAAGCAGGGATTTGTAAGCTACTTACATGCATTTTTTTACAACCATGAAGGCAAATTCCCTAATAAGGTTATTTGCAAAGTTTCAGAACTTTCCGTGCTAGACAAAATTCTGAAAAGAAATAAACAAAATTCAGGAACTACTTCCGTATCGCCCATGGACCTTACACCTCCAGGTGGTCCGCATTCTATTCCACAATGTCACGCCATAAGTACACTGCACTCGATCGTGGGGGTCTCCCTATAGAGAAGGCACAGATGGTTTATTACCGCTTCTGCCTTCCCAGCGGTTTCTGACTGTTCGATCGGGGAGGGGTCATATACAACAATGGTGAGAACGGCGTAGCGGGCAGCCATTTTAACCATACTTACTCTTCATCTTCTTTGGTTTTGGCTTCTTCTCGCTTTCTTTCTTTTGCCTTTTCCGCTTCTGGCTTTTCCCCCCTTGCACTCGCTTGCTGCGGTTCGCTGTGACTTCCTTCACAATCTTGACAAGTTCTCCTGTCTCGGACATAGAAATCTCTCCAAAGAATTTCTTTTGATTGCCTAAAACCCAGAATGACAAGGCGCATTGGGCAAGTAGCAGCCATCTTGTATACGCTATGTATCATATCGAGTGGCTGAAGTACATGCTAGGGGCGGCCAATGTCGGACCGCATAAGACAGGGGGGGGGGCGCTAACCCCCTGAATTACAGTAGATTTTGTGTAGAATACTTGCTCTACACGACTTCAGAGATAAAGAGCAAATATCTGTCCTGCCAGGATTACACCTTGGCAACAAATCATTTTAGTTGTATTTTTATTTCCCCATCAAAATTATTTCCATATGTTTCTCAATTGATTTGTACAGATTATGTGTGACCTTAAAGGTGGGAAGAGTTCTGAAATTATTTTTCTTGGAAATTTTTTTTTACATGACAAAAACTTGGGATGTGTAGATGCTTTAGATCCACTGTAAGTAAATATAGTGATAGGAATGTACACTCCAGAACAAAGCATTATAGCGGAACCATAAAGCTCAGCACAAGCTCTACTAATGCTACCACTCTACTACTAACCAGAACTGTCAATCAGGATAAAGACCCCGCCCCTCCAGAAACCAGGAAGTGAGAAGACTGTGGGGCTGTGAGCTGCCCAGGAGACAGAACCCTCTAAGTTTATACTGAAATCAGAGGAATGCATTTATAGCGGAACCATAAAGCTTAGCACAAGCTCAACTAATGCTACCACTCTGCTACTAACCAGGACTGTCAATCAGGATACAGGCCCCGCCCCTCCAGAAACCAGGAAGTGAGAAGACTGTGGGGCTGTGAGCTGCCCAGGAGACAGAACCCTCTAAGTTTATACTGAAATCACGGGAAAGCATTTATAGCGGAACCATAAAGCTCAGCACAAGCTCTACTAATACTACCACTCTGCTACTAATCAGAACTGTCAATCAGGATAAAGTCTCCGCCTCTCCAGAAACCAGGAAGTGAGAAGACTGTGGGGCTGTGAGCTGCCCAGGAGACAGAACCTTTTAAGGTTATACTGAAATCACGGGAAAGCATTTACCTCGGGAGCCTAAGGGAAGATTATGCTTATTCAGGAAGGTCTGGAGTCTCAGAGTAAGGCCGTCTTTTGAAGATGAATTCTTTAAAGAAAAAAGAATTATAGCTTATGAAAGCTGGGCAGGAAACGCATATGAAATGAGATAACGTAACTTAACATGTCTGCAAATTAGGGCTGCGAACACCAATCACAACCGACCTTCTTATTGTTAATGATATAGCTGATCCAAATCCAATTTCGCTTTAGATGGCTGTAAAAGCTCGAGTCCAGGCCGCCGGCTCCTAATCCATCTCCGGGAACAGTGCCATCATCCACAACTTCCTTGCTGCCCCTGTAATGGGAAATACCAAAATAAACCCGTGCTACTCATAAAAGACTAATGCACTCTCCACCTGATGGAGTTATCCATGTTTCCTGACATAGGAGCATTACAACAGTATTATGTATATGAAAAAAGTTCCAATGATTAGCAAGGCTGAAAGTTCCTATTGATTGGGCCCTGGCACTTAGGATACAGTATATCCAAAGAGGTTTTCGCTCTACTTTGCATTATGGAAACAGGTGCAGAACACTTTTTAAAATGACACAAAACGATGTGGACGGGCATAGAAGCCTCACTGTACGCCGCAGGGTCTTTGATGCCACCTGCTGCCCATGGTACCATATGCACACAATGAAAGGACTGAGCTGCATCCACAGCTGTCGACAGTGCGGCGGTCATGCACCGAGCGCTTCATGCACCTGCGCAAGACCGGACGCAGGAGGGGGCACTAACATGTAGGTAGATCATTTGCCACTACCATGGATAGATATAGACAACTGCCGCCTCCATCGTTTACGAATGGTACCCGATAGCCATAGGAAGCAAATCGCCTTCTGCAATGCGGTAGGAGGCTAACCATGGCCGTATAGATTTCGCCCTATAACTGTGCACGGTGGAAGGACTCCTTCTAGTGCGGAGGGAGAGCAGGAGTCTCACACATGCAGAAAGACTAAAATATTTCATCTCTTGTCTAATAATTATTTTATCCTAGAGAAATGTTTTTCGTTTATGAAGTGCATCATATGGACAAAAGTACTGGGACGCACATCAGTCAATAAATCATATGTTATTCAGTCAGTCCCATTGCCCCTAGTCATGCAGTCGCACTTTACTAACATTTGGAAATATTCGCGCATGGTCCTATAACAGAATGCCACCAGTGTAACCAGTCAGTCCATGAAATGTCTTCACCTCTCTATACGTATTCCACCATCACCTGTGAACAATGTTATGGAAATTCGGAAGCGTTTAGGAACACTGTAACTCGGCCACAAAGTTTCCGACCATGTAAAAATACAGAGCGGGGGTCCCCGAGTGCACTAAAGTCACACCAACACTTTGCTGACTCCATAACGGCACAGTCCAAATCTTATATGTTACTAACATCAAGATAAAACAGTGTACCCTCCATCCCATCCCCCGGGAGGTCCATGGTATAGGTTTCTATGGCTGAGCAGCTACATGCGAATCTTATATCACCAAGCACAATGCCAAGCCATGGATGTAATGATGCAAAGCACTACACTACTGGAGTCTGAAGGAGCGGAAACATGTTATTATTCCGAAATCTATTGATTAAAATGGACTTTGTGGGGCAACCACTATAAAACAATGGGTTAACGTTTTAAGTGGGACATGAAGACGTACGGTATAATCTCCAGAATGTTAAATTTCGGCTCCAGAATTTGCTTGTCTTCCTGCTCCACCTCCATCTCTGGTCCTAACGCGCTTTGATCTTGGGGATTTGTCTTCTTTCCACGAGAACAACGGACGATACCTAAAGCCAAGTAGGAAGCAATGGTCATTAGATCCGCAGGTTTCCATTAGTAGGCATCTGTTGCCCTGAGAATATGGCTTACCTAGAGGCGTATTCAGACATACAAACTGCAAGTCGAACCAATAATTCTCCACATCTTGAAAACTTTCTAAGCTGTAAGAGCGCTTCTGGAAGGGATGACTAGCTTGTGCTATGTTGTAGTGGGGCTCACAAACCGTGGTGTCCACTATGGTTGCATTTTTCTTCACATACAAAAATACCTTAGGAAGAAGAAAGGACAGAAACTCTTTACATCAATTTTACAGGGGAAGTCTACCTTCTAGAGGGATTTTACCTTAAAGAACAATTGTTTCGGTAACCCCTATAGGACGAACCCAATTATAGGCGACTCCCCAGGGTTAGATAACAGCAAGTACAAAAAGGAGATTTTTGTGTACTCAACGTAAAATCTCTTTCTCTTAGCCTTTAATTGGGGGACACAGAACCGTGGGTGTTATGCTGCTGTCCACTAGGAGGCGACACTATGCATAATCTGAAAAAGATTAACTTTGGCTCCTCCTCTGCAGTATACACCCCTGGACGGCGTCAGCCTTCTCCAGTTTTGTGCAAAAGCATTAGGAGGAATATACCAGAAACATAACCATGCCTGTAAAAAAAAGGCTACTATAAAACAGGCTCAAACAACAATATGAGAACCCAACCGTAACAACGGCCCACAAGGGCCACAGGGTGGGAGCTGTGTCCCCCAATTAAAGGCTAAGAGAAAGAGATTTTACGTTGAGTACACAAAAATCTCCTTTACTCTGTCGCCTTATTGGGGGACACAGAACCGTGGGACGTCCCAAAGCAGTCCCTGGGTGGGAAGCAGTGGACGAATATTGTGCTGACAGTCCCCTAGACTTGGGGTACTGCCGCCTGCAGGACCCGTCTACCCAGGCTTGCATCCGCTGAGGACTGGGTATGCACTCTGTAGTGTTTTGTAAATGTGTGCAGGCTAGTCCAAGTGGCTGCCTTACACACTTGATGTGCTGAGGCTTGATGCCGAATGGCCCAAGAGGCCCCTACTGCCCGCGTAGAGTGTGCCGTGATACCGGCCGGAAGGGGAGAATTGTTGAGGCGGTAAGCCTCTTGAATGGTGGACTTGATCCACCTAGCAAGGGTGGCTTTGGAAGCCCGTAGGCCCTTGCGAACGCCTTCTGGAAGAAGGAAAAGTGAATCAGACTTCCGGAAGGGAGCAGTCCTAGACACGTAAATACGCAATGCCCTGACAAGGTCAAGCGTATGCAGAGCCTTATCTACCCTATGAACGGGAGCTGGGCAAAGAGACGGTAGTGATATTTCCTCATTGAGGTGGAAGCTGGACACGACCTTCGGAAGGAAGGATGGTACTGTACGGAGAACCACCTTGTCCTGATGAAAAATCAGGAAGGGTTGTCTGCAGGAAAGTTCAGACACCCTGCGTAGCGAGGCGATTGCCACCAGGAAAACCACTTTCTGTGATAGAAAGCGGAGGGAGACCACCCTAAGGGGTTCAAAAGGAGGCGACTGTAGTGCTGTCAAGACCAGGTTGAGGCCCCACGTCTCCAACAGACGTTTGTAGGGGGGAACCAATCGGGAAACCCCTTGGAGAAAAGTCTTCACTTGCGGCTTGTTAGCAATACGCCTCTGAAAGAGCACTGAAAGCGCTGACACCTGGCTCTTCAGCGAGCCCAGGGATAGCCCGGCGTCCAGGCCTGACTGAAGGAAACCGAGGACCTTTGGAAGAAAATAGGGAAGTGGAATCTGCCCACGAGAGTCGCACCATGTGAAGAAAACCTTCCAGGTACGATAGTAAATCCTGGCTGAAGTTGGCTTTCGAGCCCTGATCATGGTTTTAACAACGTCCGGTGAAAAACCTGCTTGGGTCAAAACCCAGGTCTCAATGGCCACGCCGTCAAATTTAGAGCCCCTGAGTTCTGGTGGAAGAACGGGCCTTGTGACAGGAGGTCGGGACGTGTGGGGAGACGCCAGGGAGCGTCTGCTGTGAGTTGCACGACGTCGGCGTACCATGTACGCCTGGGCCAGTCTGGAGCGATCAGAATGGTGGGAACACCCTCTTGTTTGATCTTCCTCAGGACTCTGGAGATCAGGGGGAGGGGTGGAAAAATGTACAGAAGCTGGAACTGGGTCCAGTCCTGAACCAGGGCATCTGCTCCGAGCGACCGCGGATCGCGCGTCCTGGCCATGAAATTGTGAACCTTGGCATTGAGATGGGATGCCATCAGATCCACGTCCGGGATCCTCCAATGATGACAGATCTGACAGAAGACTTCGGGATGGAGAGACCATTCCCCCCCCCCGAGTCCATTCCTTGTCGGCTGAGATAGTCGGCTTCCCAGTTGTCCACACCCGGAATGTGGACCGCGGAGAGTACCGACCTTGCAGCCTCCGCCCATTGTAGGATACGCGTTACTTCGGTCATCGCCTGGATGCTGCGGGTGCCGCCTTGATGGTTCACGTATGCCACTGCCGTGGCATTGTCCGACTGTACTCTGATATGAGAGTCTGCCAGCAAGTGATGGAAGGCTTTCAACGCCAGGAAGATGGCCCGAATTTCCAGGATGTTGATGGGCATGGTCGATTCCCTTGGTGACCACCTGCCTTGCGCTGTGTGATGTAGGTGCACCGCGCCCCAACCCATAAGGCTTGCGTCGGTGGTCAAAACCTTCCATTGACCGGAGAGAAAGGATTTTCCCCTTGCAAGCGAGGTTGGCTTGAGCCACCAGTGCAGGGACCTCCTGTTGTTTGCTGATAACCGGAACTCCCTGTCGAGGGAGAACGGATTCCTGTCCCAGGACTTGAGGATGGCCAGTTGAAGGGGTCTGAGGTGAAACTGGGCAAATGGTACCGCCTCCATTGCTGCTGCCATCCTGCCAAGTACTCTCATGGCATACCGGAGAGATCTGGGAGACTTGCGGAGGAGTGTGTGAACTCCCAGACGGAGAGCCAGTGCCTTGTCCCCGGGGGGGATCACCAGACCCTTGGAGGTGTCGAATAGCATCCCCAGGAAGGTCAGAGACTGACTCAGGGTAGTCGAGGACTTCTGTAAATTGACTAACCATCCCAGGCGCGTCAGAGTGTCGATCGTGATCGAGACGTTGACCTCGCAGTCCTTGAGGGTGGGGGCCTTGATGAGAAGGTCGTCCAGGTATGGAACGACTACTATGCCTCTGGAGTGCAGAACGTCCATGGTAGCTGCCATGACCTTTGTAAATGTTCTGGGAGCCGTGGCGAGACCGAACGGGAGGGCCACAAACTGGTAATGGTCTTGGTTGATTGCGAATCTGAGAAACCTCTGATGGGCGGGAGCAATCGGTATATGCAGGTATGCGTCCTGTATGTCTATGGAGGCAAGATATTCTCCTTTTTCCATAGACGCAACGATTGACCGGAGGGATTCCATGCGGAAGTGACGAACTCGAACGTACTTGTTGAGTTGCTTGAGGTCTAGTATGGGTCGGACGCTGCCTCCCTTCTTGGGCACCACGAACAGGTTGGAGTAGAACCCTCGGAAGCGCTCTTCTGCTGGGACTGGCACTATGACTCCTGCTCGCAGGAGGGAAGAAACCGCTTGACGGAAGGCCTGAGCTTTGAGCGGGGATTTTGGAGGGACAGAGGGAAAAAACCTGTGTGGTGGGCTGGTAGTAAACTCGATTTTGTATCCTGAAGACACTATTTCCTTGACCCACTTGTCTTCTGTAATAGGCAGCCAGACCTGCTGAAAGAGTAGCAGTCGTCCGCCTACAAGTGGGGTGTCTTCCAGAGGGCATGAGTCAGGATGAGGGAAAAGTCTGAGGTTTTCCTCCTTTAGGTTTTGCCTGGCTTGCCTTTGATTGCCAGTTCCTGTCCGGCCTCTGTGCCGCACGTGTGTTGTCCCTGCGGGGGGAACGATTACGGTTTTGTGCTGGGCGTGAGACGGACCAGCCTGAAGAATTCCGAAAGGATCGGAAACGAGATTGATTACGCCTTTTAAACGTGCGTTTTGGTCTTAGTTGAGGGAGGGAAGTACTTTTGCCCCCGGTAGCATTGGATATCATTGTATCCAGCTTTTCACCGAAAAGACGGCCACTGAAGTACGGGAGATTTGTTAGGGACTTTTTTGAGGCCACATCCGCTTTCCATTCTCTTAGCCAGAGAATACGCCGGATTGTGATGGCGTTTGATACTATTCCCGCTATTCCTCTTGCAGAGTCCAACGCTGCATGGACCATGTAATCTGCCACCACTGCAATTTGCACCGCCTGGTCCGCCAGCTGAGGATTTGAAGCTTGAAGGCCCTTTTGCAATAGATCAGCCCAAGCCATGATGGCCTTGGCTGCCCAAACTGAAGCAAATGCGGGAGCCAAAGAGGCACCTGCCGCTTCAAAGATTGAACGAGCCATGCGTTCGACTTGTCTGTCTGCTGTGTCCTTGAGGGTTGAACTGTCCGGCAGCGAGAGAAGCCTTTGTGCTGCCAGCCTAGAGACTGGAGGGTCCACTTCAGGCGGATCTGTCCAATCCTTGGTGTCTTTCTGTGGAAAGGGGTATTTTGCTTCCAAATACTTGCGATTGGCGAATTTTTTCTCAGGCTGCGAAAAATGCTTAGAAAGAATTTTTTGAAATTCCGGGTGATTAGGGAAGACCTTCGATGGTTTCTGAACACTTTCAAAGGAAATCTTGTGTTCTGGTGCTTCCGGGGTTGGATGGGGCCATATATGTGACTGGGGCCCTGTGGAGGGTCCCTTGGGGCGCCATTGCTGCAGAGACCGGGCCGCAGGGAGCCCTGTCTCTGATAAGTGCCGTGCCTCGCTGCACCTCCCCCGGTCCCAAAAGGAGCCCACAGGTGGACTGGGGTCCCTGGTGCCTGGTACAGGCCCTACCTGCGGTGTCTCAACCTAATACCCCCAGAGGGGGATTAGGGAGGGTGCTGCTGTCACCGTCAGGGGGCTTCATCGTCGCCTCGACCTCGACCCAGAGCCGGACGGAACTGAGGAAGGAGGGGGGTCTCGACCTCGAACCAGTACCCGAGGGACTGGTGAGGGAGCGACATGGGGAATAGCTACCTCGACCTCAACCGGGTACCCCTAATAGGGGACCGAGGAGGGAGCCATGCCGGGAGTCTCGCTGGAGACCCTCTTTTCTTCATCTGTAGTCCTTTGGAAAAAAAAAAATCCAGGAAAAAGACGGAGTAAAAAAAATCTTAGGTGTGCCTCCTGCGACACTAAGCAAAAACTGGAGAAGGCTGACGCCGTCCAGGGGTGTATACTGCAGAGGAGGAGCCAAAGTTAATCTTTTTTAGATTATGCATAGTGTCGCCTCCTAGTGGACAGCAGCATAACACCCACGGTTCTGTGTCCCCCAATAAGGCGACAGAGTAAAATAGATTTCATTATAACTGACACTTCCCCGTTGGTCTATCAAAAGTAGGGGGCTAATGTCACTAACTTTAGTGATTTACTGTACGAGATGGTGAGCCCAGTGATTCCAGGGTTTCTTTTTGTATATATACTATTGATACTTAGCTTCGGCGCATGGATGTTTGGGCCTTTTTCCTTTGAGGTTTATTTGTTTAGGGGAATATGGGGAAGTCTCTTGGGGTACCGTCCCTCCCCCTCGTTTTGATAGCCCCTTCAGTTCTGAGATAAGTTATGAATTTTCATAGAGTATGATGAGGTTACCCTGCAACATCTGGAGCATAGTCTGACACTCCTGGACATCATTCCAGTGTGTGGAACACATTTACGCTTGATCTCCCCGATATTCCGGCGTCACTTCTGTTGCGCGTCAATCTGGACCGCATTATGCGTTCCACACGCTCCTGTATGCAGCTCAAGCCCTTGTTTGAAAGGGAAGTGACCGCATAAACCTCGATAAGATGGCAGCACCCGGGTCAGACGCTGCGCACAGCATTTCTGCGGTTATATGGAGACAGATTGGCTTCTCCCACTGGTCCCCTGATGACCACAGGAGGAAATCCATGGGGACAAGTGCCCATATACTACAATGGTTGTATCCCATTTTCTACTGACTTTGTGATTCCCATATTGATGGGTATGCTAATGCAGGCTCCTGACTATGGGATAAGAATTGTATTTTTATATTTGCATAAGAACTGTGTATGTAACTGTATATCTGAAAAGCTCACTGATTCTTTGCAGATGAGTCCAGAAGTAGGAGACCGTGTGATGAGCAAGGTGTCCATGTGTACTGAATCTCAGGTACTGTTTCATCTTCACGGATATTGTTCCTTGAATACTTTGCAGAGTTGTTTAACTTAATGGGATTTTCCCATGAACAAAGTATATTTTAATCAATAAGTCTTAAAATAATAATAATTTTCACAATTGGATGTGTATAAATAAAATGTTCCTGTGCTGAGATAATCTTATAGATGTGCCCCTGCTGTGTACTGTGTAGTGGCTGTGTCTGACCGTGCAGGGACATGGTCTGATCATACCACAGCTCCTGGAGGCAGATTCTCATACAGATCAGTGTCCAGCCCATAGTGCTGAACAGATCATTTACATTGACTTGGCTTCGTTGTGTAGACTTTGTTGCTTTAATGACAGCCAGATTCTATTCATGCGATACTCAGATACTCACACTCCGCAGGTCTGGCACTGATCATTCACTGACTGATGTGGACTAAACATTTTAAAATGCAACCTTTTTTTATAATATAGTCATCGCCACCACGCTTTTTGCAGTCCATCCACTATGGCTTTACACATGACATCAAGGTCATTCTGTGTATACCAATATAATAAAATAAACCACTGTGTCGCTTTTTGTTTTCTATATAGGATGAATACAGATTTCTTATACCTAAATATACAGATCTAAATTAGTATATAGATTACCCTTGTGACACATCAATCAATTTTATTAATGTGTCTGTCAAATACACTACCATAGTATTATTTATCCCCTATTTATTCAAAATCCCTTTTTTTGCTGTTACTTTATAGTAATTGTCTTACTGCACAAATATGGATAACAAACGCATTAGTAGGTGCTAGTTCAGACATACTTTTTTGATATTTCTAAACCAAAACACTAGTCCATTGTACTGGGATATTGCTCTCTGCCCTCATCAATATATACAGCTCTGGCAAAAATTAAGAGACTGCTGCACAGTTTTATAAAAATCAGCTTCTCTACATGTCTGACAGCCATTCCATTCCAGTGTCAGTTGAATTCCATCCAGAGTACACCTCACTCTACTTAATGTGCTTCTGATTAGGTGATCACCTGAACCAAATCTTATTTAATGAAGGAAAGTATAAAAAAACCTTGCTGTGGTGTTCACAATCCTCTTGCAATAGGACAAGCTGGATCCCAAACAAGTGCTAGTAATATCTCAAAAGTAATAGGAATGAATAAATAACATTTAACCATGCCAAAGGAGATGAAAAGAAAAGTCTTGAGTGAGGAAAAGAAGGGCTCAATTCTGGCTTTACTAGCAGAGGGATACAGTGAGTGTCATGTTGCCTCCATCCTTAAAATTTCTAAGACGGCAGTCCATTACAACAA
This sequence comes from Dendrobates tinctorius, assembly GCF_039654945.1. Classification (NCBI taxonomy): domain Eukaryota; kingdom Metazoa; phylum Chordata; class Amphibia; order Anura; family Dendrobatidae; genus Dendrobates; species Dendrobates tinctorius. Next base: position 1,264,570 of record NW_027361797.1, read on the forward strand.
GGTCAAGCAGCAGACATTGGGGACAACGAAGTTACAAACCGGCAGAGGGCGAAAACGACTGTCCACTGACCGGGATGACCGACATCTTATTCGAATGTCACTCAGCAACCGCAGGATGACATCAAGTGACCTACAAAAGGAATGGCAATGGCAGCTGGGGTGCAGTACACGGCAAGAACAGTTCGTAACAGGCTCCTAGAGGCAGGGCTCAAGTCATGTAAAGCTAGAAAAAAGCCTTTCATCAATGAGAATCAAAGGAGAGCCAGGCTGAAGTTTGCCAAAGACCATAATGATTGGACCATAGAAGATTGGAGTAAGGTAATCTTCTCTGATGAGTCTAATTTTCAGCTTTGCCCAACACCTGGTCATCTAATGGTTACACGGAGACCTGGAGAGGTGTACAAGCCACAGTGTCTTGCACCCACTGTAAAATTTGGTGGAGGATCGGTGATGATCTGGGATGCTTCAGCAAGGCTGGAATTGGGCAGGTTAATCTTTGCGAAGGACGTATTAATCAAGCCACATACAAAGTTATCCTGGAAGAACAGTTGATTCCTTCTGCTCAGGCAATGTTCCCCAACTCTGAGGACTGGTTTTTCCAGCAGGACAATGCGCCATGCCACACAGCTAGGTCAATCAGTGTGTGGATGAAGGACCACCACATCAAATCCCTGTCATGGCCAGGCCAATCTCCAGACCTGAACCCCATTGAAAACCTCTGGAATGTAATCAAGAGGAAGATGAATAGTCACAAGCCATCAAACAAAGAAGAACTGCTTACATTTTTGTCCCAGGAGTGGCATAAGGTCACCCAAAAGCAGTGTGAAAGACTGGTGGAAAGCATGCCAAGACGTATGAAAACTGTGATTAACAATCATGGTTATTCCACAAAGTATTGATTTCTGAACTCTTCCTGAGTTAAAGCATTAGTATTGTTGCTTCTAAATGATTATGAACTTGTTTTCTTAGCATTATTTCAGGTCTGCAAGCACTGCATTTTTTTGTTATTTTGGCTATTTCTTATTTTCTGAAAATAAATACAAAATTTAGTGCTTGGAAATTCGGAGACATGTTGTCAGTAGTGTCATGGTCCAGTCCGGAGTTTATCTTCTGCTGTCTTCACTCCGGACTGGTCATGCGGGGGTTAATCTCCTCAGCCTCATTCTGGAGCTAGCTGGGCTATTTCAATCCCTCACAGCCTGCTGACCAGTGTTAGTGAGAGCTCAAGCTTGCAGTTTAGAGCCGCTGACCCTTGTACCCTGGTGATCCTCCTGCCTTGGACTGATATTCACGTGTATGACCCGGACTGATTTCTGACCCCGTCTCTTGGTATTCCTTTCTGCTGTTACGTTCCCTCTCTGGCATCTGACTCCCTGGCTTGTACCCCGACCACGTATTTCGTCTCACGTTTTGGACCCTGTGCTCATGTTCTGGCTTTCTGACTCTCGGCTTTGGTATTTTGACTACGTGTATTGCTGCTCCTTCTGGTACGTCTGCTCCTGTTAGTTTCTGACTCGGTTCGTCTGACTATTCTCTCTTGTTACCTGTGGCACCTGTGCTGTTGCTCAGGGTTGCTGCTCTTAGGCTACTTTCACACATCAGTTTTTTGCCGTCAGGCAGGATCCGGCTTTTTTTTAGAAAAAACGGATCCAGCATAAATTTTGGAGAACTGTAGAAACGGATCCGGTTTTTTGCTGGATCCGTCTGTTCCTGGCGGCTGGCCAATTGGATCTGAGCATGCGCAGACTTAAAAAAACCGGATCCGGTGGCTGGATCCGTCTTTTTCTGGATCCGGCGCATTCCGGCGCCCATAGACTTTCATTGTAGCAAAAAGCTGGAAGCGCCGAATCCGGCGCTTCCGGCTTTTTCGCCGGAGACAAAAAACGTTACAGTAGCCGTTTTTTCCAGACGCCGGAATGAGACAAGTTGCCGGATCCGGCAAAAAACGGATGAAACGCAATGCCATCCGGCACGATCCGGCGCTAATGCAAGTCAATGGGGAAAAACCGGATCCGGCATTGCATTTTGCCGGATCCGGTTTTACAAAAAAAAGCCGGATCGCGCCTGAAGGCAAAAAACTGATGTGTGAAAGAGGCCTTAGTGTATAACCTCTCTTCCCTCACCAGCTCCCCCTGGTGGAGGTTTCACTACATTATCACTAACCTCACATTTAAACGGTATTTTGCTTTTTTTTTTCCTCTGGCCATGGATCTGCTGCATAACTTGGCAGATCAAGTGTCCAGTTTGACACAGATGGCGCAGGACTTTTCTGTGAATCATCAGTCCCTTGTCATGTCTCAGACCCACTTACAGAAAGAACTGACTGAGACTATTAAGACCATGCAGGGAAACACCTCTCATATTGTTTGTCCACCAGGTGACTCTGTAGATGTTATTTTGCACTCTCCTGAACCCTCAGTTAAACTTCCTGACACATTTTCTGGCGAAAAAGATAAATTTCATATATTCAAGGAGAGTTGTAAATTATGGTTTTCTCTTAGACCCCGATCGTCTGGGGATGAGACTCAGCGGGTGGGGATTGTTATCTCCTTACTTAGGGAGGGTCCCCAATCCTGGGCTTTTTCATTGCCCCCTACTGCCCCTGAACGGATGTCGGTAGATAGGTTCTTTGAGGCCCTAGGACTTATCTATGATGAACCGGACCGTGTTAGGGTGGCAGAGGACACTATTTTGGGTCCGGGGCAAGGGAAGCACTCAGCCGAATGGTACAGCTCCGAATTCCGTCGATGGTCCACTGAGGTGTCCTGGGACGACTCTGCACTGAGATGTCTGTTCAGGAAGGGACTGTCGGATTGCTTGAAGGACGCTCTGGCTCTCCATCCACCTCCCAGTTCATTGGAGGAGGCTATGACTCAGGCTATCCGTATGGATCGGAGACTGCGGGAGAGAGGTGTTACTCAGCGAGGGGTTCCGTTTTTCCCTGCTAACCCTGATGTTTTGCTTCCATCTGAACCTATGGAGGTGGGAGCCACCAACCCCCAGGAGAAAGAGAGGAGATGGCGACGTGATGGAAAATTGTGTTTTTACTGTGTCTATGTCATCCGTCAACCTGGAGGGTATTCCGGAGTACCTAAAGGGTTTTAAGGATGTGTTCTCCGAAAAAGAGGCTGAGGTTCTACCACCACACCACCCATTCGATTGTGCCGTGGATCTTGTTCCCGGTGCCAAATTGCCCAAAGCCCGGCTGTACAATCTCTCCGGCCCTGAGCGGGCTGCTATGAAGGAGTATATCTCTGAGAGCCTCCGTAAAGGGCATATACTGCCATCTGTCTCTCCCGTGGCAGCGGGGTTCTTTTTTGTAAAAAAGAAGGATGGTGGTTTACGCCCATGCCTCGATTTTCGAGAACTGAATAAAATAACCATAAGAAACGCTTATCCTCTCCCACTGATACCTGATTTGTATAATCAATTGTCGGGGGCCAGGTGGTTCTCTAAGTTGGACCTCAGGGGAGCATACAATTTCATCCGTATGCGGGAGGGGGATGAATGGAAAACTGCGTTTCTCACCTCTGAGGGTCTGTTTGAAAATTTGGTTATGCCCTTCGGTTTGACTACCGCACCAGCGGTATTCCAGAATTTCATTAACCATGTTTTTTCTGATTTTATTGGACGTTTTGTAGTTGTTTATCTTGATGATATACTTATATATTCTTCTGATAGACAAAGTCATATGGGTCATCTTCATGCGGTTCTCCAGAGGCTCAGGGAGAACTCACTCTTTGCCAAATTGGAGAAGTGTTCATTTTTTACTCAAGAAGCGTCCTTTCTAGGGGTCATCCTGTCCGCTGAGGGGTTTCGTATGGACCCTAGGAAGGTACAGGCCATTGTGGATTGGGTGCAACCCAGAGATCTCAAGGGTCTTCAGCGATTTCTGGGTTCCACAAATTATTACAGAAAATTCATCAAGGCGTTTCATGACTGCTCCGGTACTAGTGCAACCTGACTTGTCTAAACCATTCATCGTAGAAGTGGATGCCTCTGAGGTGGGAGTGGGGGCTGTGTTGTCCCAGGGGCCCACCACATTAACTAACTTAAGACCCTGTGCCTTCTTTTCTAAAAAAATTTTCCTCTGCTGAATGGAATTACGATATTGGTAACAGGGAATTGTTGGCCATCAAGTTGGCATTTGAGGAATGGCGACATTTTTTGGAGGGAGCTGTCCATCGTATCACTGTCATTACAGATCACAAGAATCTGTCTTACATCGAATCCGCCAAACGTCTGACTCCGAGACAGGCAAGGTGGTCACTTTTTTTTTCCCGATTTCAGTTTTCCATCACTTTCAGACCAGGTTCCAAGAATGTGAAGGCGGATGCCTTGTCTCGCAGCCTAGATCCGGTATCGCCTCCGGAGCCTCCTTCCTCCATTCTTCAGCGCGGGGTGGTGGTGGCCTTGGTGTCCCAGAGATTGGAGCAGGAGATTCGTGAGGCCCAATCTCTAGCTCCCCCATCCATACCTGAAAATAAGCTCTTTGTGCCTGTCCAGTATCGGTTAAGGGTGCTTCGAGAGTTCCACGACTCGGCTCTGAGTGGGCATCCAGGAATCTCGGCCACTCGTAAAGCCATCACTAGGCTGTTCTGGTGGCCCTCGTTGACTTCTGACGTCACTGGTTTTGTGTCCTCCTGTGAAACTTGTGCCCGTGCTAAAGCCTCCCACAACCGGCCGGCCGGGGAATTGGTGCCACTGCCAATTCCGGATAGACCGTGGACTCACCTGTCCATGGATTTTATCACCGATCTCCCACCCTCTAATGGCAAAACCATGATCTGGGTAGTTGTGGATAGGTTCAGTAAAAAAGCACATTTTGTACCCTTAACGGGCCTTCCTAATGCTGAGACTCTATCTAAGCTATTCATTGAGCATGTGATTCGGTTGCATGGTGTGCCTGTCAGTGTGGTGTCTGATAGAGGGGTGCAATTCGTGTCAAAATTCTGGAGAGCTTTTTGTAAAAGGCTGGGCATCAGTCTGACCTTTTCATCGGCCTACCATCCCGAGACCAATGGTGAGACTGAAAGGACCAATCAGTCTTTAGAGCAGATCCTGCGGTGTCTTGTCACATCCAGACAGGATGATTGGTGCTCTATGATACCTATGGCGGAATTCGCCTTCAATAATCGTGTCAATCAGTCTACTGGTACTTCTCCTTTCTTCTGCAACTATGGGTTTCACCCTCATTTTGGTGAATTCTCCAGACTAGATTCGGAGTGTCCAGGGGCTGATTCAGCCTTTTTGCGGTTGGAGGAGGTTTGGAGGGAAGTTCAGAGAAACATTGGGGAGGCTCAGGGCAAATATAAGTTTTTTGCAGATAAACGACGCTCGGTGGGGCCGACTTATCAGGTGGGGGATAAGGTATGGTTATCCACCAAAAACATAAGGCTGAGAATTCCCTCTGCTAAGTTGGGTCCCAAGTTTATTGGTCCGTATGAGATTTTAGAGGTGATTAATCCTGTGGTGGTCTTGCGCCTGCAGTTGCCTCCGTCATTACGGATTCCTAATGTGTTCCATAAAGCGCTTCTGAAGCCATCGGTGCCTTCCTCTGATGAGTCTCCCTCGCACCCGCCGCCTGTTATGGTAGATGGGCAGGCCGAGTACGAGGTGGAACAGGTGGTGGATTCTCGTATGCTCCGTCGTTCACTTCAGTACTTGGTCCAATGGAAAGGATACGGTCCTGAGGATCGGTCATGGGTGCCGGCGCGTTCGGTCCATGCGGATCGGTTGGTCCGGGCCTTTCACGCTCGTCATCCAGGGAAGCCTGGGGGTCCAGTGGCCCCCCATTGAGAGGGGGTACTGTCATGGTCCAGTCCGGAGTTTATCTTCTGCTGTCTTCACTCCGGACTGGTCATGCGGGGGTTAATCTCCTCAGCCTCGTTCTGGAGCTAGCTGGGCTATTTCAATCCCTCACAGCCTACTGACCAGTGTTAGTGATAGCTCAAGCTTGCAGTTTAGAGCCGCTGACCCTTGTACCAGGGCTGTGGAGTCGGTAAGCCAAACCTGCAACTCCGACTCCGACTCCTCAATTTCTCTTACACCGACTCCGACTCCAACTCCGACTCCACGACTCCGACTCCGACTCCCACACATATTGCTTATATTTAAGTGAAAAATTTATTGTAGTACAATGTGAACCTCAGACATTTAATCATTTTTATGATCCCATAATCAAGATATTTAGATAGAACAGAATATATATTGGTGTACTACCCGGTTTTCATTCTTTTTGGTACAGATACGATATGGATAGACAGATATGGATAAATGGATAGAGCAGATTTCTAATCTGCTTTTGCTATTGAAAACATTATCTATGAGCTCAAAAACCTTTCAGGTGATGCGTTTTTTTAAAAAGATGATCAGCTTTTGCAGCTGAAAAACGTATCCTCAAAAAACACAGGAAAAACGCTGTGTGTGAATGTAGCCTTAGATCAGGAATAGAACAGCCATTTATAGGACATTTCATAACTTTCCCAAACTCCTATGAAAAAATATTCAGCACATCCTGCATTGAATTACTGTACCCAATTTATTATATATTTTAGGAGTCGGAGTCGGTCCATTTTATACCGACTCCAACTCCGACTCCACCAAAATGAGCACCGACTCCGACTCCACGACTCCGACTCCACAGCCCTGCCTTGTACCCTGGTGATCCTCCTGCCTTGGACTGATATTCACGTGTATGACCCGGACTGATTTCTGACCCCGTCTCTTGGTATTCCTTTCTGCTGTTACGTTCCCTCTCTGGCATCTGACTCCCTGGCTTGTACCCCGACCACGTATTTCGTCTCACGTTTTGGACCCTGTGCTCATGTTCTGGCTTTCTGACTCTCGGCTTCGGTATTTTGACTACGTGTATTGCTGCTCCTTCTGGTACGTCTGCTCCTGTTAGTTTCTGACTCGGTTCGTCTGACTATTCTCGCTCGTTACCTGTGGCACCTGTGCTGTTGCTCAGGGTTGCTGCTCTTAGTGTATAACCTCTCTTCCCTCACCAGCTCCCTCTGGTGGAGGTTTCACTACATGTAGTTTATAGAACAAAAGAGCAATTTACATTTTACTCAAAAACTTACCTATAAAGACAAAAATCAGACAAACTGAACATTTTGCAGTGGTCTCTTAATTTTTGCCAGAGCTGTAGATCACACTCAGGGCTACATCTGATTCAGTACAATAAAGACAGAAAATTATTATCTGGGCAAAGTGCAAGGCCATAGTGGATAGACTGCAAAAAAGACAGTGGAGACGACTATAGTTTTTTAAACAAAAAAAAAAATAAAGGTTAAATTTTAAAATACTTTTAGTCCACATTACTGATGGGCAAATGTGCTCAGATAAGGTGTTATCCCAGCATGCTCATGTGCTAACCAAGTGTTTTCGGCATGCTTGAAAAATACGTTCCAGTCCCTGCGACTGCATGTCTCGCAGCTGTTCAACAGCCTCAACACATGCAGGGATAGCCTGTTCGGCAATGCACCTTGGTTGGTGATGACAGCTTTAAGACGCTTCTGTATGGAGAAACTAGCTGACTTTGGCCTCCAAACATGGTGTGTATTATGGCATCAAAAGAGTTCAATTTTGTCATCATCTGACCAGACTAGAATACACATAGCGATGCACCAGCGATCCCGACAACGATATGGATCGCTGGTGCATCGCTATGTGGTCGCTAGTGAGCTGCCACACAGGCAGATCTCACCAGCGACATCACAGGGGTTGGGGGTCGCTACTTACCTGTCAGACGCGGCGATCCTGACGTCCTCCCGCCCGCGTCCATGCGTCGCTCGTCGTCACAGCAGGAAGCGCCACAGGAAGCGGACGACGAGAAATGATCCAGGACCTTCTCGCGCGACCAGCGATAACCAGCGGGGGAGCCGGTCGGAGGCAAGTATCACATGCAGCGATATCGCTATCAATATCACTGCTATGTCACAAAATCGGTGACTTTACAGCGATATTGCTAGCGATATCGCAGTGTGTAACGGGGGCTTTATTGTCTTCTTTGAAACAATTGTACCGGATTGTAGGTCTTTCTGTAGTTCTCCGCAGGTGGTCCTTGGCTCTTGTACAACTCGTCTGATAATTCTTTTCACTCCTCTATCTGAAATCTTGCCGGGAGCACCTGGTTGTTGCCGGTTTATGGTGAAATTATTTTCTTTACACTTCCGGATTATCGGCCCCAACAGTGCTCACTGTAACCTTCAGAAGTTTTGAAATTCCTGTGTAACCGATGCCATCAGTATGTTTTGCAACAATAAGATTGCAAAGGTCTTGAGACAGCTCACTGGTTTTACCCATCATGAGATGTTTCTTGTGTGGCACTTTGGTAATGAGACACCTTTTTATAGGCCATGACTTGAACCAGATGATATGATTTTTCACTAAGTGGCAGGATTGCTTTCTAATTACTGATAGATTTCTGCTGGCGTCATGATTTTCCATTGCTTTTTGCACCTCTTTTTCTCCAAGTATTCAACACTTTTCTCTGCGTCATTTCTCATTATTACACATCATTTATGGACAGCTATGGTTTGATTTATTTGATTTTGTGGATTGGATGGGTTGTTACCGACATCTGGTGAGAATTTCATGATAGTACATTTAGAAAAATATTTAATTAGAAAATTAGTGACGTCGTCAATACTTGTTTCATCAGATGTATGTATATGTATATATGTAAAGTAAGCTGCCGTTATCCAGCTCACATATGTAAAGCATATTCACACAGACTGAAATGCTAACCTACCTGATCTTTGTCTTGAAATTTTTCAGTTGGCCCGAACTGCAGTAGACCCATCCAGTTTAGTTTCTGTAGCCCCTGAAACACTGAGAAGACGTATCTCCTAAAGAAAAAGAAAGAGGACAGCCATAAGAAAGTGAGAGAGATGAATACTATTCGTCCCCTCTCCATGTGCAGGATGACACTTTTTTTTAGCAGTAATTGTATTCAATTAACTTGGGCAGAAGATTTTCAAACCAAATGTCCACATTTCGGCGCAAAGAAAGTTCCCACGCACCTTTTATACAGCAGCTGCTGTCGTATTGATCGGGGCAGGTACCTGATCAACGTGTGCTTTTTAATTGGATCATTTAAATAGTCATCAAGGTCGTCAACCTAAAAAATATAGAAGAAAATCATTATGTTCTGCAAGAAAATATTCTAAACTTTAAAAAAAAAAAACACACAAAATTGCTTGTGTGCGCGCTCCCAAATTCTTTATCAGTAATCGATACATAGCTATAACAGTAAAAGTGTAAATTCTGCTTTATTTAAGATTAAAATCACATAAGCCATCGAAAATTTAATACTTTGCGAACATAGCTTTACTGATACACGAGGGGGTACCCCCAAAAAACAGACACTGTCTTTGGGTTTCTGCTGCCAGGTGCATGTCTGCAATACCTTTCTGAGTCAGTTCGCAGCCGACGTTGTTGGGGAGGGTGGAGTTTACCTTTAGTGATTTTTTTCTTTCAAGAGTTGTTTTATCATTTGCCTATATTTTATTTATTATTACAATTGACCGCCGAACTGATGAAATGTGATGAAAGCTCAACAAGCCATTCTGGAAGATCTGCTGCCATTGAACCATTGATGAACTCATGGAGTTATCTGGGAATTCATGAATTTCCTACTGGCAAATTTTAAAGGAGAAAATGGGCATGAAACAAGCTGCAGCCTCGCCTCTCATCCCCGATCGAGACACTTGCCGGGCTACGAATGGAGAGATCTTTGAAGGAGACTGAAGTTTCAAGAGGTACAAATAATTACACCATGGGTCCAGTTCATCAAGGCGTTGCACATGCCGGTCTTGATGAGGGGGCGTGCTGGAGTCTGACGCTCCTGACTCTTGAAGAGGTGTATGTGTTTTCATGAATCTTGAATATCAAACAAGTGGCGTCTTGTGCGCTTCCATACGCTACACCAGGAATCTCCCTCTTAAGTCAGGAACTGAAGTGAGATTTCTGGAGTACGGAACACCACACCTCGTCAAGAATTAGCGTCACGTCCATGCAGAGTACCCATCCTGCCCCAGCTCAGTTCATTTTGGTGCAGCTGGGAGAAACTGGCGTGAAAGCTCAGAGTTGCACCTAAATTTTGTGACTTTTTAAAGCATTTAGACCAGAATTCTGAAGTGAAAGCTTTGATAATTTACTGACAAAGAATGGATAATTGGTGAATGGTTGAACTTGATGGACATTGGTCATTTTTCAACCTATAGAACTACGAATCAGGCCCTAAATTATTAGACATAAATTCAGGTTTCTTTTGGGTACCCAAATGTCGTAGCTGTATGTTGTTCAAGTGAATAAGACATCGAAAAGTTGGCAAAAGATTGAGCAGTTAGTTGAAAAAAAAAAAAAATCAGATGCAAAACCTTTAAAGCCAAATGCATCCTTCCCCAATGTGGGATGACATACTGATCCAGAAGGCTTCCACCAGCATTCACCTATGGGCAGACTCCAGTGCTACGACCCACCCACCCTCCAGAAGATTATTCCTGACAAAGAAGACCAACTGCAGGTTCTTATGTCCCCTCTAATGGCTGCCTTCCACTAGTGGGATTTGCAGATTTATAATCATGGTATTACACATCGTAACCCAGCAGCTGGTCCACTATTATTCCCGTGATGGACTTTACCTTGTAGCTGACTTGGACTATCTGAATGAAGATGGAGAGTGGTAGACAGAGAAGTAAATCTTTGACGAGGACCCAGCCTGGTCCAAATTCAGAGTGTATTGTAGCAGGTGGCACACACCTCAGCCACGACACTTCATCAACATAGACTGGAAAAGAAGCAATGTGATAGAAAATGTCTTGGAGGTAAGATGACGCATTCCCACAACGTATCATTCAAGAGCAGCGGTGCAGTATAAGAAATGTACTTCTATTCTACGGTGGGCATTCTGGGTGGTACTAAATCCAGGGACCGGAATCTCAATCTCCACAGTCGAGACTGACGCCCCATGGGGGTCTCTCAGAGGATGCCTTCTACTAGACCGTGCTGCACCAAAATAACAACGACAATATAACAGGAACTTTACCCCCTTTCCGACCAGGCGATTTTCCATTTTTGTGCTTTTGTTTTTGCCTCTCATTGCTATTTTTTTGCGCTGTTCTGTTAGCCAAAAAACTGAAAATCTGCATTTTTGATTTTTTTTCTCCCAAAGCAGTTTAATCGATCGGGTTAAAAAACGTTATATTTTACAAATGTGGAGATACACGTGTATTTTTTTTCCGGTCATTGTTAACGGGGGAAAGGGGGGGGGGGGGGGGTGATTGGAAATTTTTTTATTTTTCCATATTTTTCAAAATATCAATTTTTACTGTATTTGTTGGTCCCTTAAGGAGACTTGAACCTGTGATTGTCTGATAGCTTGTGTTATGTACAGCAATACTACAGCATTTCTACATATAGCAAAAAGCACGATCTATGAACACCAGTCATGAGCTGGCCTTCACAGGATTAACGCCATGACAAGCATCGGGGTCTACAGCAGATGGGACGTGAACTGTAAGTGCAGGAGTCACAGATTGACAGTGTAATCGAACAGATTAACAGCTGCAGGAGCAGCTTTGCTCCATTCATGGCTGTATCATACAGCCATCATCTGTCAGGAAACATGAAGGCTCAGTGGGTTCAGTTTCTGAGCCCGCATCAAAGTAAGGGAGCCGACATATGACATACCAGCACGTCATAGGTCAGTAAGGAGTTACATAAAAACGTGCATAATATTTGAAAAACTATGTCCCCTTTGCTCACCAGTTCTCTGTATGATTAAGTAAGGCGAAAAAAGATGAATATAAAGGGGGAGAAGCCAAAAATGATAGTAAGGGAGGGAGATTAGTCGTAGAGCAATGATGTAAAAAATGAAGTGCTGTGACACAATACCTTGTTCTGTGCTCTCGGCTCCTTGGTCCGATACGTACTGTACCATGTCATCAGCCGTACTGCTGGGATGTGCAGTGGGTGGGCAGTCTGTGGGGCAGCTGACCGGTGGCCCTGTAGTCTCACGGTCAGCAGTGCACTCGGTGATGGGGTTGGGATCAGGGATTTTGGGCTGCTGCCGTGTTTTGTGGGACGAATGACCATATACAATATACCATAGGAACATATGAGTTATTTTTAGGCGTGGCATTTTGGGAAGAAACCCAAGTGTACGTCCAAGTCCAGGAACTGTTTGGGGAAAAAACAAAAATATTACTGCAGAAAAGAAAGGTACAGTAGTGTTCAAAATAATAGCAGTGTGTTAAAAATTGTGAGTTAATCACAAAATCTTTATACTAGTTTACAGAAAATAACAAAAAATGAACATTGGGCTGTTCTATAAAATAGCAGTGTCTGCATTTATCTTCACATACTCACAATATGTACTATTTTTTTGATGATTTAGTACTCCTGTGAATCACTAACCTAATATTTTGCTGTATATCCACAGTTTTTTTTAGAACTGCTTCACATCTATGTTGCATAGTCACCCAACGTCTGGCTTCGGTCACCTGTTATTCCATCCCAGGATGCTTAGATCACATCCCACAGATTTTTGGCATCTGTTGGCTTTGCCTCAAACGGCATTTTTGATGTCACCCACAAGTTTTATATCGGGTTAAAGTCCGGGAATTGGGTTGGCCACTCCATAACCTCAATTTTGTTGGACTGGAACCAAGATTTTGCTCATTTACTGGTGTTTGCAGCGTCGTTGTCTTGTTGAATCACCCATTTCAAGGGCATAATCTCTTCAGCATAAGGCATCATGAGCTCTTCAAGTATTTTAATATATGCCCACAGGTCCATGATCCCTGGTATGTGGTAAATAGGTCCGGCACCATAGTAAGAGAACCATGCCCATATCATGATGCTTCCACCACCATGCTTCACTTTCTTCAGAGTGTATTGTGGCTTGGATGCAGAGTTTGTCGGTCGTTTGATGAACTGTCTGCGGCCCTTGGACCCAAAAACAACAATTTTACTTTCATCAGTCCACAGAATGTTTCTCTATTTCTCTTTAGGCCAGCTGATGTGTTTTTTGGCAAATTGTATCCTCTTCAGTACATGTGTTTTTTTTTTTTAAACAGTGGGACTTTGTGGGGACTTCTTGCTAGGAGATTAGAGTCACACAGGCGTCTTCTAATTGTCACAGTACCCTCAGGTAACTTGAGACTGTCTGTGATCCTCCTGGAGCCGAACATTGGCTGAGCCTTTGCCATTCTGGCTATTCTTCCATCCACTAGAATGGTAGTCTTCTGTTTCCTTCCATGTCTCTCTGGCTTGGCTTTCCATTGTAAAGCATTGGAGATCATTTTAGATGAGCAGCCGATCATTGTCTGCACTTTATAAGTTTAACCTTTTCCAATCAACTTTTTAATCAAAGTACACTGTTCTTCTGAACAATGTCTCAAACGACCCATATTCCTCAGGCTTTCAAGGAGAGATGCATGTACAACATGTCCTGGCTTCACCATTAAATTTCTTAATGATTGACCTCACTAATTGATCTCCACACCGATTATATTGAACACCCTCTTTCAATTAATCTAATACACAGACTCAAAGACCTGCAGATTATGAATGCCGAGTCTGGGGGTTTTCTTAGAATCTACTGCACCAACTGGTAAATTGTGCGACATGTGGTACTAGAATTTATACCAAAACCTGTGATCTCTCTGGTCATATTGGACTGATAGTATATTGAATACTACTGTAGGACTCTAAAAATATCATTAAAAGTGGTAAAGTCATTATCCCATCCTTTGAGGTCAACGTACTCCATTCTCAGGGCTTTGGATTGAGCTCTCGCCTGCCTCCATGCACATTAAATTTATAGCGCACCTCCACTTCTACAATAGAGCGACCATAGTGCAGGACCTTCCCCCATATAGTGTGGTAACCACTAAGCTGACAGCCACTGTCCTTCGTGGGCAGTCATGCACCCCATAGACAGCACAGCAGCTGCACGATCCCTATACACCGTGAAGTCTACTTCCCCCAAACTACACCACCCCTGAAGTCACCTTTCTTATAATAGCCCCATTTCTTTTTTGACCGGTGTGCGTATGACGCTGCCACATCACGGTCAAATGACAGCGCTTCCTACAAAATTAAAATAGCAGGAGATAGAATGGGAACATTTGGATCAGGGTGGGCTCCTCATCTGTGGGCCACCAGTTGTTCACCATTACCACAGGATGTCCCCACATAGTTGAAGATGAGACAGTCAGCTGTATGTAATAAGCTATAAAGGTGATTCAGAAGTATTCAGAGATTTTTCAGTAATTTTTGTGATTTACAGCTTTTTCTCATTTGAAGCTCCATTTGTGACGGCAGAACTGACGAGGTTCTGAGATTAATACCAGTACATTCACATGTCACTAGCTGGTGTCAGTGCTCTGCGAGTATACAAGCTACATACAAGACCAGTATTAACAATCCGCTTGCTGATGGACAGGTTGGGAAAGATCTGCATCTTTAGACTGTAGGTTTTCTACTCACTCGGCTGCGTTTAAGGTAGGCATGGTAAGCGGTTTCAATAAAATGTCCAGGCTATTTTATTAAGACTTCATAAACCGCTCAGGAAACCAAAACAAAAAGAAAACAGCCTTTTCCAGCACAAAGTGAAAACACAAAGAAAATAGTCCCCAAAATATTGCAGATTCACCCACTTGGATTGGTGTCCAGTTCTTGAGTCCTTAGCAAAGACCATCACACTGGAGATGTAGACACCTCCAGACAAAGACACTGAATGAGACAACTGGTCTCCATTTTATCTGTCACACCATGCCCCAGAAGTGGGGATATGTGAGCTGTTATTCCCACCGATCTCTTTGATTGCTCATAAACCTGGCCCTGATACGCCTATCAACCCTCTCACACTATATGTGTGCTGGTGCCTTCTTTCCCAGGCTTACATCACCAAAGCTACCAACCTCGATGATGCATATCTCCCCTCAAGGACCTGTCCAGTGGCCATCTTACAAAGACTAACATTGCTCATGGATTATAAAGACGAGAATTCTTTAATCAAAATTGGGACATTAGATATAACTTGGTCTCCCATGAGAATCCATTTTCCACAAGCGATATAAACATGTAACATAGATATTACATATTTGTCTGAAGATTTATATTATGGGCTTATAATGGCCATGGTCATGAGCGTGGCCCGAAAGCTTGGTTCCTCCTGCTCAGCCAAGTGTGCACGTGTTATTAATGGGGAGGGAGTAACCCACAGCCAGACACATCGAATAGTGGCTTGTCCCCCAGGAACAAAGCTGATATCCAAAATACCCAGTCCTTGCTCCCGGACATCTGCTGTTGGGAAGAATTGTCTGATCCCACACACTATTACATAGTTGTCCAGCTGCACCAAAATCAGCTTGCAAGCAATGTGTCAGGGCACCGTTAATAATTTTCATTCTATTGCAATTATATTGTACTGATTTAGACATTTTCCTTTGCGTATACGAGTCTTAACCATCAAGTCAAGAACAGTAATGGAAAAGCACTGAACCTTCTCTCATCAATCTTCAGGAGCACGCCGCTCCCCAGCATGCCGGCATGCCATGGGCGGTGCGCTCCTGCTTTACAGTTGGAAACATTGGGATTGTTGCAGCGCTGGCCTGAACGTTGTGCTCTCCATTGGTGCTATATGAAGCAGCTTTGGCACTGGAGCGATCCAGAGCTTGTAAGGACTGCACATGTTCAGCCTATGCTACTACACTGCATTATAGATGACAAGTCTTATGTTTTCTAGTAACAAAAAAAACAAAACAGAAAAGCATACCTATAACAGGATGGTAATTTTTTAACTGTGTCACTTCCATTGGGTCAGTGGGCTTCAGTGGATTTTCTGCAGTGTCACCCAGACATGCACCACGTTTTTCCTTTTGCTTCCCTTTAGATGTATCATCAGTCTCCGGTCTGCCAGGTCCTGACTGTCCTACAGGTGAGCGCGACCTGCACAATGTACCAGAGACAGAAACACAACACATAACATGTAACAAAGTCATCTGTCTTCAATGTGTACATTAGAAAAAAAATCCCGATAGACTATAAAAAGTTGCTCTAAAGGGAATTTATCACCATCATTGCATTTTTTTTGTAGGTTTTCCCAATTTCTTGACATTATTGGGGGTACATCAACTGTACCTGAGCTTTTGGATGAGCAACTCCAGAGATTTGTGTTATAGCAGACAACTAGACACAGCAAAACTCATATCATGCATTAACTCTATAGGAGTGTCGTGGGCATGCTCTGTTGACATGTGCAGGAAGATGAGAGAGATCAAATGTTCCCATCATCAATTATATTGGTGGGTCCTGAGTTATCTGCCTCCAACTTTAGAATAGAGGTGTTATTATCCTCTTGTCTTTAAAAAAATGAGGCATGATTGCAAAAAAGTGATCTCAACGATAGCCTCTGTGGCCAGAGTAAAGACTGCTGCATGTAAACATTAGCTTTTTTAACATAGTGCTATAGGATAATAATACAATTTAAAAAATATATCATGTAAAAACCTGACCAACAATTAATGATATATAACATATGATGACACAGCATTTTTTCTGAATCAGGCCAGACGTATTTCTCAGTAGGTCAGGAGACATAGGCCATTGTTCATATGAGCCTTACCCGAGTTGATGTTTGTTGTATTGTTGAAGAGCTGCTGTTTACCTATTATACCAACTCCTACAGTTTATTGTGCTCCTCTGCTCGGAGGACAGGGACATTGCACAATCAAGGCTCGCTAAAGTGTTGATTAGCTATGGTATAAAGTCCAAGAAGCTTGTTGACCTGCAGACATTGAAGGATAAACTGCAAATTGATTGAATACTTGAATAATGAGAGATTACCTCATCCCACCTTCCCCCTGATCTTGGTTTGATGGCTTAAGGACAGTTGTAAACTATAAAAAGGGGATTTGCCTCTGTTCCAAGACAGATTCTACAGGATGCCAGCTTAAGGTACCATGACCCTAGCTGGAGGAATACAGATCTGCTTCACTGACCTTCACTAAACCCTCAAAGATATTTGGAGAATCCAGGTTGGGACAATCAGGTCACCTGGCCCTATGGAAACGCTTGGAAAAGCCAGGTTGGGACAATCAGGTCACCTGCCCCCATGGAGACATTTGGAGAAGCCAGGTTCGGACCATCAGGTCACCTGGCCCTATGGAGACGTTTGGAGAAGCCAGGTTCTGACGATGAGGTCACCTAGCCCCATGGAGACGTTTGGAGAAGCCAGGTTGGGACAATCAGGTCTCCTAGCCCCCCATGGAGACGTTTGGAAAAGCCAGGTTTGGACAATCAGGTCACCTGGCCACGTACCTCAATGGAATGTCTGCTTCCTCAGCTTGTCGTTACCTCCTCTCTTTAGGTGCCCATCAAAAGCGGGGTGTCACTGTTGGCGGTAGTCGGCTCTGGAAACCCCAAAGTCGCAGCTGCTCTAATCCCAGTGAGTCAGTGTAATTTGCACCATTTTGTGTATTTGCTGGGACTGTTCTTCTATACAGTAGGTTATTGTCTGCTGGTGCCTCAATAAAGTATTGCCACACTATTTTACCCTCACTCTGAGTTGTCTGGGTATTCTGCCCATGAGGAAGGACAGCGAGCGTTCAGTGGGATGAGTCTTGGTCCATGGGGTCTTTCTAAAGACAGCCGGGCAAGCAGACGATAGTACCCACTGACCCTCGTGTACACAATATTTTTCAGAGTACTCAATGCACTTTTTAGCAAGAAAAAATGCTGCAAAAAATGTGTGCATCTTCCAGTCTGGAGGAAGCTTCCTGTGTTTAAGCAGAAGACTGACACAGCGTCCTTCCCGATTACAGAGAACTGCACAGCAGCACAGTTCTCTCTCCTCCTGCTCAATCACTAAAGCTGCATGGATCCTGCATGTCCTGGATACCTGAAGGACTTTTCAAATCATGTGATCAGTCAGCAGAAATTTCAATATTTGATAACGTAGCTTAGCTGTGTGTGTTTGATAATGTAGCAGAACTGTGTGTGTATGCAGAAGAACTGTGCGTGTATTCCGCAGTGCTGTGTGTGTGCTTGTAATATGCATGCAGCAGTGCTGTGTATGTTTGCACTGCAGAGACTGTACATAATGTGAGTGCTGTAAAGCTATATGTGTATCGTTCACATGCTACACACATTAACAATAGATCTATTACCCGGCTATATTTTTTTGTACATTTATACTAGTGATATTGACCCCTCCAATATCACTAATTTTTAGTTAGTAGGAAATATGTTTTTTTTTTATTTTGTGCTGTATAAATCTGGGGTGCGACTTCTAGTAAGATGCGTCCTATAGTCCGAAAAGTACGATAATTTACAGGCAATAGATTCCTTTCAAGCCAAACCTCCTTTTTCCATAATCTTCATGCATTCTTACTGACTAATCGTTCACAATATAAAGTTTGCTTTCACTTACCGATTCCCTGATGTCGAATTTGAAATCCGGAAACGGATTTGCTCAATGGCGCTTTTCACCAACGGATCATTTGGATTGATTGATGGATGCACAACAAACTCCACCTGTCAAATCATTTTCAGCAACTTTTAGTTAAGACCACGCAAACTATGAATAAGGCATAACCAGAATATCTTACAGTGTTGTCTACTATTTCTATGGTAAAGTACTAGAACTGGAAATAAACGGTCACCTTTCCCTTATTCTGTCGCCTGCTCTTCGTTACCAATTTTTTCTATACAGCTACAATAACAAAGTCCATATTTGCATTCAACAGCGATATGGTGGGGGATAAACATTATAGCCCACCCTTCTTGACTCGGAATGGGGAGATGCCGAGACTTGTCAACTACTCGGACAACACATTCTCAATTGCTATATTCCTCCGTGTAAAATAACAGCCTCTACTCACCTTTGGCACCCTTCCAGCGATGGCAGCACAGACTCTCCGGGGGGCTTGCGTCACATTGCTATATCACCTGAGCCCTGCAATCAATCAGTGGCAGCCTCACGCTCTCATCCTTTGGACGTAACTGACATCTGGAGGAAGCGAGAGTAGCAGGCAGCGGCTCTCATTTCTTCCAAGTGCTGCTTCACTCTGTAGGGATCATGTAGCATAACAACATCATAAAAACCCCTGTGAGGAGCTGGCCATGGATTAAAGACTATTGGACCAATGCACGTAGAGCGGAATCCACGGCTCTATGGGATGCAGACTTTTTCCAGCATGGCGCACAGGTGAAGTTTATCTTATTGTTGTGTTTTATTAGAGATTTGCTTGCTCATCAGTTTAGTGCACTAATTTCACTTGGAATGTGTTCAGTTTAAGGAATCAATGTTTCCATTCAGTGACAGTAGTCAGAGGAAGATGTGCAGGCTGGATCTAGGCCAGACACGAGATTGGTAATCAGGTAAAGCAATCATTCCATTACTTTATTAGTGTCTTGGAGGCATCAATTGAGCCATTGTTTCACATGAACCTGTACGCTGACTCTTGTATGTTAATTTGTGAATGTCTACTTATTACCTATTGCTTCAGCCCACTGTAGGTTACTAACCTACAGAACTTAGGATAAATATGCAGATTATTTGAACAATCAAACAATAAATGATCACTTCCCCCCATCTTCAAATCCTGTGGAAGAATGTCCTGAATGGGAGCTGCGGGTATAAAGTCTCTAGCTTCGTCTGCAAAGATACACTCTTCAGGAACAGCCGAAGGAACTATGGCTCCATCTGGTGGAATACAGGTCTGCTCCTCTGCCCATCACTGAATCCACAAAAGATGAATAGAGAACCCGGATTGGGACTCTGTACTAAACGTTGTTGTTGGCTGGAGTTGGATATGTATGGATATGTGCTACAGTCTGATATCCATCATCTGGATGTTGGAAATATCTTACACTGACTCAGGGGAGTGCAGGAGGTCTCCACGTCCCCTTTCCCTATCGCAGGGCCCACCGTTGTAACCAATTCCCTTCCACTTGTCTTGTTGTTTTAGTTACCGGCCTGCGGGCCGTGTCACACAGGATGGGTCCAGGTGACAACTAACAACCAGGTAATTCCAACTTGCCTGCCTGTTGTGCATGGCGTCGTTCATCACCGGCACAGAACGGTCTGACCGGTCTTGCCGGGGATGCAGAAGCCGCTGCTGACGTCACGTCTACAAAGCAGAGGCTTGCTTTCTGGTCCACTCTGTCGATGGGGCGAAACTTCTAAGATAATTCTGACTGACATCCGAATCCCCTCTGCCTAACTGGGTAGGCCGGCTGTAATCAGAATGACCTTGGAAGTCCAACGCCATCACACCAGCAGAGGGAGCTGAATCCCCAGCAGAGGGAGCTGAATCCCCAGCAGGAGCGGACTGTGACCGCTCTGCGCCAGGGAAGCATGCACCGTGCACAACAGGCAGGTACGAGGGGCGCCTGAAAACTTCGAGGCCCACCCATGAAATCTTTTTTGCAGGGTCTTGTTTTGCAATGCAATATGTTATTTAGTTAGTTGAATGGTCTCATGAGCAATATGGATTTATTTTGATTTTTTTTGTTTCCGTTACAGCATTTTATAGTTGGGTCGCAAGGCTGAAATATGGAAATGGAGAAGTGTGTGAACTTTGCCAACTTCTCCATTTCCATATTCCAGCCTTGCGACCCAACTTTAAAATGCTGTAACGGAAACAAAAAAAATCAAAATAAATCCAGATTGCTCATGAGACCATTCAACTAACTAAATAACATATTGCATTGCAAAACAAGACCATGCAAAAAAGATTTCATGGGTGGGCCTCAAAGTTTTCAGGCGCCCCTCGTAAGTTGCAATTACAGTATTTTTCAGACTACAAGATGCACCAGACCATAAGACGCACGCCAAATTTTCAGAAAGAAATAGGGGAAAAAAAATTTAACGCATCAAATGGGGGTCTGTCTTACAGTCCAGAATTCAGCTTACCCTGGGGAGGGGGGATCAGCTGTGCTAGTGAAGCAGAGTCACAGGGGGTGTTTGGTGGTCCGGCGCTGATCTGACCCAAACTGGTGTGGCAGGTTCGGCAGTACTCGGTGGGGCAGAGGCTTCACCGACATTTTGTGAAAGCCTGGAGACCCTGCACATCCACTGCTGCATTGTGGTGGTCTCCAGGAAATCCCATCCCAAGACTGGTGCTGCAGGCTCGGCGGTGCGGGGGCTCTGGCGACATTTTGTGAAAGCCTAGAGCCTGCGCACTTCCATTGCCTCGATGCTGTGGCCTCCGGGAAAATGGCAGCAGGAGGCAGTGCATGCGCAGATTGAGATCTCGGCATCGAAATCGCATCCCGGCATCGGGAGACGAGATCTCAATCTGAGCATGTGTCGCCTTCGGCGGCCATTTTCACGGAAGTCACAACATCGAGTTTTCCGGAGGCCACAGCATTGAGGCAATCGAAGTGCGTGGTCTCCGGGCATTCACATAAAGTCACTGGAGCCCCCACATCACCGAGCCTGCTGTACGGGTGGGAGTGAGATCATCACCCTACAGCGCCAGACCACAGGAAGAATCGCCCGACTCCTGCTGCTACCTCGCTAATTGTAAGTATGGTATATTCCGACTATAAGAAGCACCCACTTTTTACCCCCAATTTTTTGGGTAAAAAAGTGCGTCTTATAGTCCGAAAAATACGGTACCTGCCTGTTAGTTCTTAGATACACTTATGTTTTTTGTAAAGTCCCAGAGACCTGCTTTAAGGACTAAAGTCTTGGGCTTTCATTTTCACCTACTGCTCCATTCGACTCTTTTACAGCGGTAAAAGATCTACATTTATTCGCACGCAAGCTTGTACTAAAAAAACTACATGATAGAAACAAGCAAGAGGATGAATGGAGCACTAAGGAACTTGAAGCCATCTCCATTTTGGAGGAATTGAGTGAAGAGTGTGAAAGACCAACCAGAGGGGGTAAGTTTATGCCCCCGGTCCCCAAGAAATTTCCTCCATTGAATTTATACTCCAATGTGGAGTTGTTTGTCAAGCTGGTTTCGGAGGAGTTTGAGCATATTCCTAAATATATAGGCCATGGCAATCTCACCTTTGTCCAAAGGGAAGCCCTGAAAGAATTAAAAAACCTTAAAGAGGTAGTTATCAAGCCTGCGGACAAAGGTGGGAATGTTGTTTTATGGCCAACTGTACTCTATGAAAGAGAAGCTCTAAGACAACTTAGAGACAGTGTCTATTACCAAAGATTGACATTCAATCCAACTTTGAAGTATCAGAAGGAAATTCTATCAATCCGACATAAGGCTTTTGAGGATGGGCTTATTACCAAAGATCTAAAAGATAATCTGATACCAGAATTTCCAAAGGTGGCGTGCATTTATTTTACACCTAAAGTGCACAAGAATAGTACAACACCTCCAGGGCGACCAATAGTGTCCGACAAGGGGAGCCTCTGTGAGATAATCTCACAGTATTTTGATTTTTAATTAAAACCTATGGTGACTGACTTACCGTCTTATGTTAGAGGTACGGGTGATGTTTTGAAAAAGGTAGATGGAATTCCCATGGATACTGATATGTGGCTGGTCAGTTTCGATGTAGAGTCTCTCTACACGTCAATCCAACATGTTGATGGTGTGGAGGCATCTAGGATGCATTTAGGAATGACGGATCTTGGTAGTGTTACTCCGCTATGTCCTGGATCATAACTGTTTTATACTTAAAGATAACATCTATCTACAGAAACAGGGTACGGCTATGGGGGCGGCATTTGCCCCCTCATATGCCAACCTCTTTCTAGGCATGTGGGAACGTAAGATCTTTTCCACAAACCCAATGGCATATATTGAGAAGGTCCTGTTCTGCGTCCGTTATATTGATGATATTCTCATGATCTGGCAGGGGACAGAACAGGACCTTCTCAATTTTCGGGATATGCTGAATGATAACTCCATGAACATTAAACGGACATGTAGTTACAGTCAGACTAGCATAGACTTTTTGGATATGATGATATCCAAAGGTGAGGATGTTTTTTTGCACACCAATGTCCATCGGAAAGAAATAGCTGTTAACTCAGTCCTACATGCCACGTCCTCACACCCTAAGTCTCTCATAGACAGCATTCCAACGGGTCAATTCCTTAGGGCTAGGAGGATTTGCTCCACTGAGAAAGCCTTCCAAGAGCAGGCTGGAGATTTGTCTCAAAGATTCAGGGCTAGAGGTTATTCTAATCGTAGTATAAGAAGAGGCCTTAATAAAGCCAGTCGGGTTAACAGGAGAGATCTGTTGGTTCCTAAGAAGAAAAATACTAATGACCTTCAAAAAGTGAGATTCATAGGGACTTATAATAACAGATGGAGCGAGGTTAGGGAAGCCTTGGAAAAATACTGGCCTCTACTTCAGACTGACAAAACTCATTGAAAAATATGTGTCAAAACAGCCGTCTATCACCTTTAGAAGGTCAGAAAACCTTAAAGATCACTTGGTACGGAGCTTTCACAGTGGCCCTAGACCTAATAAGGTATTTGGATCGAAGGGTCAGAAATGGTTTTTTTCCCAAACATGACACGAGCATCCACATTCTCTTCCAGTGATGGAAAGAAAACATTTGACATCACTCAATACATTACATGCAATACAACGGGAGTAGTATATTACGCAACATGCCCGTGCATGAAAATTTATGTAGGGATGACCTCGAGACCATTGAAAGCTCGAGTCAGAGAACACTATAGGGACAGCAAAAATGCATGCGAAATAGATGACAGCACAATTTTGAAACCCCTACCCAAACATTTTAAGGCAGTGCATGACTGTAATCCCAAATTATTGAGCGTAATGGGTATTGATAAAATCCATGTGGACCAAAGAGGTGGAAATGTGAGAAAAAGACTGGCACATGTAGAGACACAATGGATATATAGAATAGATTCAGTACAACCGAAAGGCCTCAGTGAGGTTCTGAGTTTTTCCCCCCTTCCTTTAGTGTGGTTTTCTGGTATTTTCTTTTAGAATTTTAATATGTAGTTTGTTTTTCAGATTTTTCGATATTGGGCTATCTGGGAATATCGTGGTGGTGATGGTTCCAGTCACTAGGATTGCTCCCTGGAGAGATGGCTTATTACTGTATGTCCCTATGAAGAAAAGGTGTAAGGATGTGAAGAACTGAGTATGATGGGACGAGGGAAGTCTGTACCCTTGGACTTCCATGGTGACTACTGTGGATTGAAAAGTTCTCTTTGGGAAACAGGAATGAAGATGAAACCGTGTGGAACATTGTTATGTTTCCATGTAATCTCTCCTTTTGAGCATAGTGAATGTAATCAGTGCACATAATGTCTGTGTATTAGTAATTTTGTATAGTTAATATATATTCTCTTTGTGTATCCCTAGAGGTATAATTGCTTAGATGCTATTTTATACATATGAAGATAGTGTGGGTATTATGTACCCTATGTAGGGCCTAATACATTGGGAGCTGTCGGTTAACATATTTAGATATATATACTCTTTTTCCCATATATCATTATACTAAGCTTGTGTGTCTGGTTAATACTTGTGGGCATGGATGCACACCGTTCTCTATATATATATTTTTTACATTTTTTGTTAGTCTTATACATAGATGGGTATGTGTACATATGTATGCGGTTCTTTCATATATCTTAAGTACCACTGCAGAATAAAAAAGACACTGTGCACTGATCTTATCTATGTTTATACTCTTAAGCGCGGTGTGCACACATGTGGATATGGTTTTCTGACTCTCACTTTGTGGCATCGTCCGCCTGGCCTGCTTGTGTGGCTTCTCTATCCTGACACGGCGGATGGGGGTATGGCCAAGCGGCTGACGGCGAGGTCACGTGGTGAGGTGTGTAACCATGGGGACGCGGCGTCCTGAGAGGTTTCCTGCTTCCTCCCTGTTCTGACGTGTCAGACGGGGGAGTGGCGGAGCTGTGGGCGGGCGCACCCAATGGCGGCGTCACACGCCAGATACTGCAGGCCTTTGAGGTAATTATCCCAGACCGCGGGGCTATTTAAGGGCACACAAGACCTATAGCCATATTACTCACCGCCCTGAGACAAAGCTAGAGCGAAATGCGCGTCGGGGATCTGCGCTCAATAAGGTTGTATGTTTTCGTGTATGCTCTATGCACTTTACTGTTAGTAGGTAGACCTGGCTGGGGCTTGATGGTTAGTATACTGGTTACCAGACCGCCCTACATATGCTCTGATTTTTGGCACTTAGTGTTGGATTTATATATCTGTACCGCTGCACTCTGCAATTTATGTACCTTTTAGATATTATAGGTCTCTCTCTCTCCTTTATAATCTTTATGATACATGTATCTAGAGAGCAATTTTTTCATTTACATCTATATATGCATGGAGCACTAGTAACTGAGTGATTAGTTACACTCTAACTTGAGTATTGTTGTGGGTTACTACCTATTTGTGAGATATTTTTTCACTGGGATTATATTAGTGCAAACTGGTGTGGATATTGTGTCATTTATAGAGAGCTTTACTGAAGAACATTTAGTGGAGCATTTATGCATGTTTGCAGCCATTACACTATGTCTATATCTATGTACTGTATGCTCTGCTGAGGTGTTTGTTTGACATGAGGCAATATATGCACTTTCCTTATTGGGGGGCATTGGACATGTATCTCCTTTTAGTGTTTTTATGTTTATATGATTGCTATAATAAAGGTATTGACTTTATGGCATTACTTCTCTTTTCGTTTTGGATTTTTTTCTGCTTGAAGGACTGTTGTTGCTGGCTGGAGTGGGATACATGTGCTACGGTCAAGATATTTGTCGTGTGAAGGAGCATGGACTGTACCGGAAGGAGATAAAAAAAGCTGTGGGACAATCAAAAGTCAGAAGACAGTGGGTATGGATGGGATCCTGTAGACTGTGGACATTGCATTGTGACCATCTACTCTCAATTTCTGTAAGATCGTGGACTTAAGGAATAAAAAATAGTTGCATTGTTAACATTGTTGTGATTATTACAACCCACAACCTCAGATCTTCACATCCCCATTAAGAAGGTGCAGGGGAAATGCATATGTGGAAAAAATCCACGCCTAAAGCTAGTCGTATACATTAGATGGCTAACAGCCATCATTGGTGACTCTCCCATGCGCTCCTATGACCTCAATGAAAAAGCCACCAACTACATGTTGGCCGGTGGCTTATGTCCAGGAGAACAAAATTCAGCAGTTCTCAATTTGACATCCATGATCCACATCACTACCGACCACCACTTGGTCCATGCCCCATACACATTAGATTATTGGCTGAATCGGTCTGTGTTAGTCTAATGCTTATGAAGGGATTAAATCAACTGTTGAAAGAAGTTGGACCCCGATATTTATTTGGGTAACTATTTCCGTTCAATGAAACTACAGTAAAATATTACCTGTCAAGGTCTCCATGACTGGAGAAGTACAGGCATAGCAGGCGGCCATAGTGTAGTGTGCATTGTGTAACAATGGTAAGAATGAACATACCTTTTTGCTGACGCCATCTTGCACGACCACAGTGTTGTACAGTCTAAGAAGTCCTTCCTGAGAAAGCCTCTGGACCAATCTCCGGATGGATTTTTTGCAGCATTTTGTAGAAACTCCATCCTGTTTTTCTTGCTCCAAAATCATTTTTTGAAGACTGCAAACATTAAAAATTCAAGGTTAAAGGAGTTGTCTACAGTTGTACTCATTCATTCATTTTAATTAAATTTGTGTATCATTATATAATTACTAGCTGAAGAGCCCGGCGTTGCCTGGGCATAGCAACCAACTGTGGTTAGTTATAACAAATTATAATGATTATATTGCACATAAAAACCGTGCATCTAGTCCTATTCTGTGTGATACTGTGTGCTGTGCTGCGTATCTAATCCTATCCTGTGTGATACTGTCTGCTGAGCTGTGTATCTAATCCTATCCTGTGTGATACTGACTGCTGAGCCATGGATCTAGTCCTATCCTGTGTGATACTGACTGCTGAGCCGTGTATCTAATCCTATCCTGTGTGATACTGACTGCTGAGCCATGTATCTAATCCTATCCTGTGTGATCCTGGGCTCCCCCTGCAGTCTGTGTCAGAGGGCGGTCTGTGTTGGCACGGTAATAAATTGTGTTATTTCCAGCTTTACAGAAGGACGATAACACCATAGAAATGATAAGAATAATAGGCCTCCGTTACCACAACTGTCTACAAAGAAAACTGTTGCTGATAGCAACCAATCACAGCTCATTTTTCATCTTTTAAACAGCTCTGGGACAGCGTGGCGAGTTTTGAGTGGCGACTTTTGTGTTTTGACTTTTATGTGGCGAGGTTGGTGTATGTGTGGTGAAATGTATGCTGAGGGTTGTATATGTGTTGAAGCACGTGGTAGTGTGTGGCGCATTTTGTGTGTATGTACGTATCCCCATGTGTGGTGAGTATCCCATGTCAGGGCCCCACCTTAGCAACTGTACGGTATATACTCTTTGGCGCCATCGCTCTCATTCTTTAAGTCCCCCTTGTTCACATCTGGCAGCTGTCAATTTGCCTCCAACACTTTTCCTTTCACTTTTTCCCCATTATGTAGATAGGGGCAAAATTGTTTGGTGAATTGGAACGCGCGGGGTTAAAATTTCACCTCACAACATAGCCTATGATGCTCTCGGGGTCCAGACGTGTGACTGTGCAAAATTTTGTGGCTCTAGCTGTGACGGTGCAGTTGCCAATCCCGGACATACATACGTACATACGCACCCACATTGAGCTTTATATATTAGATAATCGTAATGACCTGGACAATCAGGCTATCATGTCATTTTTACCACACAATGAACACTAAAAACAAAACCCCAAAAAACAATGCCCTCTCCGCTCCTTCCTCCATTGCCCTAATCTTTTCTTCTACACTTTTTCCATCCTCCTTATTGGTTGGAATAATTCTGTGGAACACTTTTGCAGTATATATTTTCATTCTGGATGTTTAATTCTGTTCTTCTCATCTTTTATATGCTTTTAAGTGTTTTTAGACACGTTTACTAGTAATTATGCTTATCATATCTTTGTATATCGCAGGACAAAGACCTCTCGAAACATTAGATGCCATCGGTTCCTTATCTTCGGTGCCGGATCTGATAATAAAACTATTTTATTTGTAAGCAAGAATAACCTACTTCATTTGTGTCAAAACAAAAATTGGGAGCGCAAAGGGCAATTTTGGTACTAAAAAATAAATAATTTAGGAGATGGAGACATGGAAGATATTCTAATCGTTCATCTTTCATGGTGTCACAAGATGTTTATCTTGCAGGTAATTCAGAAACTGTATTCCTGAGAATCCCAAAGAACCAACGGAATAAAATCAAAAATAAAGATTTTTACGTGAACAAGTTCTCCACTAATCGCAGATTCTTCACCGCTTCCACGATTATGTTTCTTCTCTTCAAGAGACGGACGGTTTCGCGAGATCTCTCCTGTGTTCCAGGCTTACCGGGTTTTTTACCTTTATTCCCTTCATTATCCTAGATTTACATAACACAAAATAGTTCTAGGGTTATTCCTAAACTCACAATGCAGGTTTATAGTAATGTACACATTTATTTATTTTTGCCAATATAATTCGGTTTTTATTCTGTACCATGTCGCTCATTCCTACCCCCTAAGAATGCCCCTCCAGGATAAATTTATCCCCTCCCAAAAATACACAAATTGAGCTGGAATTTGAGTTCACATTGGGCATGAAACAGACAAAACCTACAAGAAACAAATTGAGGATAAATCCTGTAACTAAATAAGTAAAAAGCAAAAGTGCATTTAAATAACAGAGAGTAAGGTTTTAATATTAGACAGTGTAGGTTCATCCCGAATAGGGTCACCTTGTCGCAGGTGGGATGGCTTTTATGCTTTTTTTTTTCTATCGAAAACAGTGTTACTAAGAACCGTGTTATTTAAAAGCACATTTGCTTTTACTTGTTAGTTACAACAGAGTTTATGCTCATTTTGTTTCCTGTAGGTTTTACCTATATTAATCCCCCAGTTGCCAATGGACCATCCCCACTGCAGATCTATTGCTCATGCCCTGCGCAGTCTACCTCCGCTTGCCTCCTCCCAGCACATTTCTTCTCTGCTTCCCCTCCTGACATAGTATATTCTACATATAGACTAGCACACTATATGCTCCAGAACAGTACTCTGCCTACTCGATTGCATCTTCTGTCGTCTTCACTACAATAACCGTATGAGTGGTTTTACAACATAGTTCGCTGTCTACTAGCTGAGCTCAACTCTCCTGCACACTGCCATGCCAGAAAAACAGAGATTGTAATAGCTAGGCACAGTAGCGCTAAGTTGTGTGTTGTTGCCTGCTGCTGACAGATCAGAGATGTGAAACCTGCAAAAACTGCTCCGTTAATGCATAGGACAGAAGATAATCTTCTGCCGTATGCATGAGTAGAGCAGCATTTGTAGTTTTGTACCATTGATCTGTCAGCAGTCTCTGCACCATCTTATTATTACAAGCTCGATTGCAGAGAAGTGCAGGAGTTGAGTTCTGTTAAAAATCTAGAAGTATAGATAGGACAAGAAAAAGTGGTTAAGAATGTGGTTGTACAGAGACAGGGTAGAGAAGAATAAGGTGAATTCTACATTTAGATTGGATTGAATGTAACTCAGATAGGTAGGGTAAGTCAGGAGAGAGATTCCACGAGAGGTGTGGGGGAAGGGGTCTGCAGCACTGACGAGAAGCAAGCACTGCTGGGAAATGTAGTTTTAGCAGTCTAAGAATAAGACTGCCCATTTTGCAAAAAGAAGCTAAAAAAGGAAGATCAAGACATACACAAAGTACAAGAAATGTTAGGCTTAATCTGAATATTGAAGGGTTGGTCCAAGGTCAAAAGTAATTTTCCTCCTAAATCCCTATTTGGTGCCATAATTTAAGATATTTTCTAATGTACTTGAACTAAAAATTCCCTATCCTTCACTAACTACTTTTTCTATTTTTATTTTTTTTTACTTCCTTTTTGTGGATGCGTCATTTGAGAATCCCAGTGCATGCTGGGAAACGCAAATGAAGGGTCATCAAAGGACAGAGACTGCGATCACTGCCACAACCCCGATCCCCTCCCTGAAATGAAGGGTAAGCAGCATTTTAACACTAGGAGTTTGCCCAGAGACCATCAGCCCTCTGATGACACAATTGTAGGATGCTGATGGGTGGTCATAACAGCTGAGCGCCTGCTGAAGGTGCCAATGGCTGCCATGTTTTATCTCCAGATGCAAACTTGGCGGAATATGAGACCATCATTTTACTTGCTCTCAACTGCCATACTCTGGTATTGTGGAATATAGTGGAATATAGTACAAGCAATCAAATGATCGCAGGTTCAAGTCACATATGGACTGAAAAGTAAAAATATTCAAACAATTAGAAAACATAATATTAATACTCCACTTTTTCCCAGTTAAAAACTAAAGAGAAAAATTATATCTCATATTATCACACCCTAAAGAGGTTAGATCTTTCAGAATATAAAACAGATTACCCAAAATGGTAAATGTAAAGAATAAAAAAAACTAAACACTACACAGTCTTAGAAAAAGAAGCAGCAAGCACAATGACGAAACCAATAAAATATCTGACCAAGAACTCCTCGATCACGGAGATCTCATCGTCATCCTCATCAGCAGACAGATTGGCTTCTAGCGGGAAACTGTCCAAACTACAGTCGTTTTCAGACGAAGGCATTTTGTCTACATCCAAAGAAGAAGTGTTCTTCAGGTGAATTCTGGATATACCTAGGGAGACGATGGATGGCCCTGGTAAAATACTAGTATGACGGCATCATTTATTTTTTTGAGAGACCCATTTACAATAATGGCCAGTTAGAGTAAATGACTGACAATGAAAATCTACAGAGAACATTTCCTCCCCATCTGCAGAAAGGATCGCATTGACCAGATCCATGAAACCACTGATCATGGGTGGCGTGTAAACGCAACGTGATTAATAATGTAATATCATCATTATTGGCTCCTCAATCAAATGCAGATATTTGAAGACCATTGTTGGAGCAGGCACAGAAACCTCTCCAGGTTGCCCTTTCTTTATGGTACTTCTGGATCATGTAACATAATATACAGCTGGGAGGTTTCCTAGTGGACTTGCAACACGTTCTCCAAATATATTCATCTCTAGAAAAGCAATAATGTGCTGGCCTTACCTGTTGATGAAGGCAGAGGAGTGTTGGAAGTAGCAGCACCTGCCAGAAATGATTCTTCCGTTCTTGGCCGTTTCCTGCTTCTCGGCTCCTCCTGCTCATCCTCCGAGCTTGGAGCTTCCTCTGATGGCTTGTTTTCAGGAGATGCTTCTTTGTCTTCGCCAACACTTTGAGCAGGTGTCAAGCTAAGCTTGG
This sequence comes from Dendrobates tinctorius, assembly GCF_039654945.1. Taxonomy (NCBI): domain Eukaryota; kingdom Metazoa; phylum Chordata; class Amphibia; order Anura; family Dendrobatidae; genus Dendrobates; species Dendrobates tinctorius. The sequence continues at coordinate 1,295,945 of NW_027361797.1, forward strand.
ACAATTTATCACTTTTAGCCTTTTCCTCCATAAACTGTTTCCGTAACTCGCTTTCCTCAACAAACACATGAGAAATGAACTTTGTTGTCCTCTGACGCCCTTCATCCTCCATGAAACCCTAGAATGGACAGCAAAATAATGTATGAAGAAACGTTGTTGTTTAGACAACGTGCACTAAATGATTGTTCTGTGCCAGGGGTGGTAACCTGGGGCATTTTGTAAGCATTAGAAGAGGGGAAGAGTCAAAAAATTTCAGCACTCCTGTTGTAGATTTTATTTTAAGAAAAAAGACAAATATGCATTTTTTCGACCCAATCTCCCTGCTTTTCACTAAACTCTGTCCATCTGTAATCAAGCTTTCGTACTCCCTCATAAAAATATTTTAGGCTGAGCTGCGAGCCACCAATACACCACTGCCTTCACCTCCTCAACAGACGTGAATGGTTGTGTGGGTCACAACAAAATCAGCTCAATGTAGTCATCAGTCGTGGACGGGCATTCAGCGCCTTCTTCTGCATCACTGACACTTGTGAGACCTTCCTTGACAAAATTTTTTTTCGATTCTGTAGGCAAAGTCTTTAATACCCGTATATTCTCGATTATAAGCCGAGGCACCTAATTTTACCATGGAAAACTGGGTAAGCTTATTGACTCGAGTATAAGCCGGATATGAATTGTCCCCTCATCCCTGTCCTGGTATGTGTGGCTCCCCCTGCTGTATGCATGGCTCCCTCATCCTACTCCTGCTGTATGCACGGCTCCTCAGTCCTTCCCCTATTGTATGCATGGCTCTCCCCCCCCCCCCCCCGTCCTCCTCACCCCCTCCTGACGCGGTCTCTGAACTTCCCTGCTTCTCCGATGGTCTCCGGCAGCTTCTTCCTGTGTTTAGCGGTCACATGGCACCGCTCATTAAAGTAATGAATATGCTTTCCACACCTATGGGAGTGGAGTCACGTGCATATTCATTACTTTAATGAGCGGTACCACGTGACCGCTGAACACAGGAAGAAGCTTCCGGTGCCAAAGACCATCGGAAGATCAGGGTAGTGCAGAGACCGCGTCAGGATGGGGTGAGTATGATGTGACAGTGGCCGGCTCCTGCCAATCCCCCTCCCCCGCCGACCCCCTGGGACAATGACTCAAGTATAAGCCGAGACGGGCACTTTCAGCCTACAAAAATGGGCTGAAAATCTCGGCTTATACTCAAGTATATATGGTAAATATCGGCACCAGACTACCTCTCAGACCTAAAAACGAATCACTGCACGATGCTCTTTCTTCGTGTAAATCACAAGTGGGACAGCCATTACTTCTCACAGTCACAAATGAAGTGATGTAATGGGTTCAAACCTGCATATCAGTGACTGAGGGGACAGCCACCTTGCGCAGAAGGCGTTCATAAGACGGTGCAGTCAAAAGAAGTTTTAGTATAACAGGAGTGTGGAATATTTTTGACTCACCCTCATATTTTAATTTATGAAGCACTATTACTTCCATGGTGTACATTTCAGGAGGGTTTACGGACAATAAACATTTACAAAATATAGTGAACATGCTGACAGTGACAGACTGGTACAGAAGGGAGAGGATCCTGCCCTCGAGAGCCAAGAGTCTATGGAGAAGGAAAAGAGACAGTAAGTAGGGGGTTACAGCAGCTCCGGTGATAGTGAGGTGGTAGAGGGGTTAATGAAGGCTGTAGGCTTTCCTCAACAGATATTTCAGGTTATGTCTGATGGATTCCATTGTGGGAGACATTGGCACTGAACTGCAGAGGAGGGGGATGCTTGAGGAAGTACTGGAGATGAATGAGTGAGGAACATATGAGAGCAGAGCACACAAAGGGGTCTTGTGAGGACAGGAGGCTAAGTGTGGGGAGGTATCTGGAGAATAGTCTGGAGATGTATGGGGAAGACAGATTATGGACGGCCTTGTAAGTCATTGCTAGTAGTTTACACTGGATTTGCTGGGGAATTGGAAGCCAATGAGGGATTGGCAGAGGGAAGAAGCAGAGGAGTAGCGGAGGGGAGAGGTGCATTAATCGGGCAGAGGAGTTAAAGCACCACTTCAGCAGTATTTTTTATTTCAGAGCTGGAGTGGTGCTACTAATCTAAGTTCCTAGACCCTAATTCAGAGATGCAGAGTCACCAAACCTGCAGGTTCTTGATAAAAAAAAAACTTGAACTTTATTCCATATTACTTAAAACAGGAAGATAAAGCACACAATGTTTGGGCTATACTTGGCCTTTCTCAAGCCTAAAAAAACACAGCTTTTTGAGCTTGAGAAAGGCCAATTGTGGCAGAAACATTGTCTTCCTGTTTTAACTAATATGGAATAAAGTTCATGTTTTCTCATCAAGAACCTGCGGTTTTAGTGACTCAGCGCCTCTCAATTTTCTACATTGTTGTTGGACCTCTTGGGAGGCCCAGCCGAGCTAAGCACAAGTTTGGTAACTGGTGCACATGAATTTACTTTTGGATCCTAGTTTTATAATTACCAGCTCTGCAACTTTTGACTGATGGTAAGTCAGGAGGTAACGATCACAAGCTCTCACTGTTAGTCTATGAGGGCCTCATTCTGGATCTCATGGACTTACATTGAGTTCTGACTTTCGGATCGCCTAACAAACACTAGAGCGATCAATCAAGTCACAGACTGCTGAAGATCAAGTCGAGTGGCGCTGATAGCAGATGAAGACAGCAGTGGGTAAGTAGGAGACAAGATGTAGCGAACTTAGACTAGCAGCACCACTTCAGCGTTTACAAAAAAAAACAATGGTGAAATAGCGCTTCAAAAATAGAGTCGCGGAGTGCAAGAGTTTTAGTTGGGAGGCCACATGGGAGGATGTTGCAGTAGTCGAAGGATTTGCTAAAGTGTGTGCTAGCATCTTAGATTCAAGGGAGAGAAAAGGAGGAATTCTGGAAATATTTTGGAGTTGGACGCGGCAGGATGTGGGATAAGGGTTTGTACAGAGTAAAGTCAAGGGTTACATTGAGGTAGCGGTCTTGTAATAAGGGTGAAAGTGTGCCGTAATTTCTTGTGATAGATAGATAGCTGAGGGAGATGGAGGAAAGATTATCAATTTGGGAAAGAGAGGTAGATCTGAGTGTCATCAGCGTATTGAGGTAGATCTGAGTGTCATCAGCGTATTGAGGTAGATCTGAGTGTCATCAGCGTATTGAGGTAGATCTGAGTGTCATCAGCATATTGAGGTAGATCTGAGTGTCATCATTGTATTGAGGTAGATCTAAGTGTCATCAGTATATTGCGGTAGATCTGAGTGTCATCATTGTATTGAGGTAGATGAGTGTCATCATTGTATTGAGGTAGATGAGTGTCATCAGTGTACTGCGGTAGATCTGAGTGTCATCATTGTATTGAGGTAGATCTGAGTGTCATCATTGTATTGAGGTAGATCTGAGTGTCATCATTGTATTGAGCTAGATCTGAGTGTCATCATTGTATTGCGGTAGATCTGAGTGTCATCGTTGTATTGCGATAGATCTGAGTGTCATTGTTATATTGAGGTAGATCTGAGTATCATCATTGTATTGCGGTAGATCTGAGCGTCATCAGTGTATTGCGGTAGATCTGAGTGTCATTGTTATATTGAGGTAGATCTGAGTGTCATCATTGTATTGCGGTAGATCTGAGTGTCATCGTTATATTGAGGTAGATCTGAGTGTCATCGTTGTATTGCGGTAGATCTGAGTGTCATTGTTATATTGGTGGTGCCGGAAGCCATGGGACTTTATCAGTATATAAATAGAATGTAAGTCCGCAAGGACAGGGTCCTCTCCCCTCTGTACCAGTCTGTCACTGTAAATTTGCTTACTGTTCACGATATCTATAACTTTGTATGTAACCCCCCCTTCTCATGTACAGCACCTTGGAATTAATAGTGGTATATAAATAATAATAACAATAATAATAACATGAAACAGAATTAAATCAGTTAAAGACTCAGACTTCATTTTTATTAGCCGTTGTCACAAACAATGTGAACAACTAGAAAAAGAAAAGAGAAAGAAAAAAAATGGAAATACTGAATTATAGGTGGCAGGCAGAGGAAATGAAAATGCTAAAAAGCAGATAATAGCCTCTGACCTTAATGAGCCGGTGTCGCTCTAACAACCGGCACAACATTCGGGCCTCCAGCTTCCCGACATTCATTGCCATTTTGATTTCTCTTTGAGAAATTCCCTTTGTTCCTCGATTTTCAACTGCAAAAAACCCCAAAAAAAACAGACAAAATTATATTAGATTGTGAGGCGTCAGAAATAGGGACGAGTGGAGCTGTGGAAGTTCGGGTTCAGTCACCTGTCCCCAACTTTGGTCCAAAGCTCCGTTCGCGTACCAGAACTTGACCATGAACCCCACTGAAAACAACAATACCATAATTTCTTCTCTCTCTTTGTTCAGTGTTTAGCACAGGACACTAAACCCCAAAAGTTCTTTTTAATCACTAGATCTTGGAATAATAATAAGTTCCGCTATTAGATGTGTTTAAATAAAATGTTCCTGTGCTGAGACAGTCTATAAAAAGTAACACTGCATAAGAAAGGCCAGCTCTCTGGAACTGTATGGCAGATAAAAAAACAAAAAAAGAAAGAAAAAAGCAGAATACTCAGATCACCAAGAATAACAGAAGATAAACAACTGGGCCCTTCTGACATGACGTCAATTAGACTGGCTGCATAAAGCAGTCAATCTGGAAGTCTCCATACACGTAAGCAAGCGAAATGCTGGTTTTACCACACTAAGTGAATGACAAAAGTGACTGGCACGGTTATCTTCCAAGAAACAAAAGATCAAAAACATTCACTTCTACCCCTATTTCTGTGGACAGGGAAGAGTCGACTGTGACTATACACAGACCAAACAGGGCTGTGGAGTCTGTAAGCCAAACCTCCAACTACAACTCCTCAATTTCCATGACACCGGCTCCGACTCCCTCATTCATGGCTCATGTTTAAGGCTATGTGCACACGTAGGAAAAGTGGTGCAGAATTTTCTGCACAAAATCCGTGCCGCTGTTTTTATGCGGATTTGCCGCGGATTTTCTGCAGTTTTTACCACTGCGGATTTCTTACATGGAGGGGTCCAGAAACGCTGCAGATCCGCCCAAAAGAAGTGACATGCACTTCTTTTAAATCCGCAGCAATTCCGCACTGATTTTTCTGCACAGCTTTTTTTTTTTTTTCCATTGACTTACATTGCACTGTAAATCACAGTGCGGATCTGCAGCGTTTCTGCGCGGAAAAATCCGCTGCGAATCCGCAGCAAATCTGCATCGTGTGCACATAGCCTAAGTGATAAATTTATTGTAGTAAAATGGTAGCATCAGGCTTTTAATCATTATTATGATACAATAATCACACCATTTAGATAGAACATAAAATATATTTATTGAAATACAACTTCACAGCAAAAAAACGTTTGCCTATTTACAATTTATTATACACTATGCAGTAAGTGGAAAAAAAAAGTTTTCAACAAAAAAAGTGCTGAATAACATTTGTGCAGTCTATGAATTTGTTCTGAGACACAGTATCGCCTCCATCAGATCCTCCTTCATAGATGACCTCAAATCTGACCTAATTTTTTTAAGGCCAGAGAACAACCTCTCTACAGTAACTTGGGTTGGAGACAAAGCCGTAACCACATGGGCAACATCTCTAACAATTTCCGGGTATAAAGGAATTGCCTCATGCACAGTCAGTTTTGATGAACGATTGAAATCTTCTACTTTGAGAGCAAGTGAAACATTTTGCTGAAATATGGTCAATCTGTTTTTTTATGGGAGTGGAATCTTTCCCTGTGGCAACACTTTGCCTGGTCCATGTGGTCCAAATACTTGTCGAAATCAAACTCCTCATCTGACGAGGATGAAGGAACGGCGGCAGCATTGACAGGACCCGAGTCCTCTTGCTCTTGGCGTCCTGTAGGCCATTCATCCTAACTGCTACCTCAGTCAGAGCGTCTTTTCCTTTGGTAAGCTGTTGATCATCAAGCAGTATACAATGACTCGGGTCCACATAATCAGCTGCCAGAAGAATTTTATTTTCTAATAGCAGTGTCTTTCTCTGTTTCATTGAAGCAGCAATGCTATCTGCGATTAAACCTCCTCTTTGAGACAGGCAAAATAGCAAATTCTTCCACTCCTTGATAACAATGCCAGGAGTTAAATCCTCAGCTTGTAACTTTTTAGTCACTGTAAATGGGTGATGAAGCAATTCCTTCAATTCAGTCAATTGTGTCCATTGACCATCATGTAGTGTTACCTGAGGATTCGCCATATCTACAAGGAAGGGTTGCAGCTCAAGCAGTCACTCACTCATTAAATAGGTGATTCCCCACCGAGTGGCTTGATCCACAATTGCCCCTTTTCCAGCACGTCTCTTCAAGATGGAATCAATATTAGGGGTTCTGGCAGCAATAGCCAATTTCCTCACTTTGCTAATCAGAATTCCAGCATGTCCCTCTTGCAGACTCTCTCTTATTGCCAGCTGTTTAATTGTACTGATCATGTTTGAAGCATTATCAGTTACAGTAGCAAGAACCTGTTATTTTGTGAGTTCATAATCTTGCAGAACTTTTTCCACTAAGATCTGGAGAAACTGGCTGCTGTGATGAGCTTTAGTATCTTTTACTGCCAGTGTCTTAGTAACAATTTTTTTGTTCTTACAAATATATTGAACGTTGATAGCAAAATAGTTCACTCTGTGACATATGCAGGCATCCATTTTAAGAAACAAAAAGTGTTTCAAGAGTCTTTTTAAGATCTTCCTTTTGGTTAGGGGCTTCTTCAATCACTAATTTTCTAGTACTTTCTCTTTCCAGAGAAACACCAAGTTTGCGGCCATTTTTCCATTAAGAGCTGTAAAAGCTAGTCGTGCAAATAATAACGGTACACCGTCCTTCACAAAAAGCTCGATGAGCTGTCTTTTTAAACACATCTGCTGTTATTTTTACAGTAACTTTGTCACTTACAAAATATCTTGTAACTGATGTTTGAGATGCAGTGGTAAAAATGCTCCTTCAAGAGCTTCCAATCTAAAAAGACATTTACAACGCTGCCACCCAGAAGTTTACAAAGCTGTGATTGAAAAAGATCACAGCAGCACCAAGAAACCAGCACTTCCTGCCAGGCAAATGTCTCAGAGTCTCAACACTAAGCTGCAACTCCGCTTTCTCACCATCAGCAGCAGCCTCAGAACTATCATCACTTGGCTGTAAACCTGCTAGTATCATCAATAACAGTCTTGGAACATATCACTGATTTGTGGTCCAGCTTCCCAGCAGTCTCTAAAGGCATTATCAGAGTAACTGTGTTGTAACCTAGATTTCTCACTATTAGCAGCAGTCTCAGTGTTCCCAGCCACCTCAGAACCTACCATCACTGATCTGTAACCCAGATTTCCTACTGTGGCAATGCAGTTACAGTCACCAGTGGCAAAGCTGGGATACAGCCAAGAGCTTCTTACAGTATACTAATCAAATGCACATACAATGGAGCCCCTAAGTACAGTGGAGGACTTTAGGGAGAAAGGCGGTGGTCAATGTAAAATATGAAAATAAGTGTGCACGGAGCTAAGATAATCCATCAAATTGAGCAAGTAAAAGATTTAAAGACATTTATTTATTCTTCCGTATTAGTAGATCATCAACAAAACCTGCATTATCTGATCAGAAGATACATGATTTGATCTAATAATCGACCATGAGCCGCCCGTCAAGTAGAATATCTGCCTTATTAATAAGTACAGGAGATACATACCGAGCTCATAGGTTTGGGTGAGCATATCCTTCTCATAAATGAGATCTACTGGCAAAGACGCTTTTACATCTTCCTCGGCTTCAGGATCATCATCTTTTTTCTTATATTCTTTGAGAAGCTTAATACATCGGATCATTATATCAGTACCTGGGAAAACGCAAAAAAAAAAAAAACATTATATTTCCTGCCTTGACACATTTTACACATTTGTTGGTAATAACGCTGGAGTTTTATGTAAGTGCTTATTCACACGCAGCAGAATATCTGATAACAAAACCAACCTCTCTTAGTCTTGAAGCGCGCGGCTTGTGGCTGAAGCTCCAGTAATGGTATGGAAAGTATCTGTATAATGCCAGTGTTCCCCATACAATGATAAAGCCTCTTAAAAAGTCGCTCGGGCACACCCTGCAAATGAAGACGGAAAATCGAGGCATTAATAAAAGTAATTAGCTACAAGCACAATATCAGCAGTGTAATAATGTCTAATCCTGCAAAAACACCTAGCACAAATGTTAGAAGGAGCGATGCTCTGAGGCTGGTCGAATCAATGGATGCCGACTTCCCTGGTAGCCGGGGAGAGCGCTCAGCTTAGACCAGCAGAGCGACAATGCCGCTGCTCTGAGGCTGGCTTGATCAATAGATGCCGACTTCCCTGGTAGCCGGGGAGAGCGCTCAGCTTGGACCAGCAGATCGACAATGCCGCTGCTCTGAGGCTGGCTGGATCAATAGATGCCGACTTCCCTGGTAGCTGGGGAGAGCGCTCAGCTTGGACCAGCAGATCGACAATGCCGCTGCTCTGAGGCTGGCTTGATCAATAGATGCCAACTTCCCTGGTAGCCGGGGAGAGCGCTCAGCTTGGACCAGCAGATCGACAATGCCGCTGCTCTGAGGCTGGCTGGATCAATAGATGCCGACTTCCCTGGTAGCTGGGGAGAGCGCTCAGCTTGGACCAGCAGATCGACAATGCCGCTGCTCTGAGGCTGGCTTGATCAATAGATGCCAACTTCCCTGGTAGCTGGGGAGAGCGCTCAGCTTGGACCAGCAGATCGACAATGCCGCTGCTCTGAGGCTGGCTGGATCAATAGATGCCGACTTCCCTGGTAGCCGGGGAGAGCGCTCAGCTTGGACCAGCAGAGCAAAAATGCCGCTGCTCTGAGGCTGGCCAGATCAATGGATGTCGACTTCCCTGGTAGACGGGGAAAGCGCTCAGCTTGGACCAGTGGAGCAACAATGCCGCTGCTCTGAGGCTGGCCAGCCTTCTACCACAACAGTGGGGTACTCCTGATGGTTAATTGGGGGAAACGTGAATATATTTTATTTTAAATATTAGAATTAGAGATGTCAATAATGGTTATCTGTCCGCAGTTTTTTCTATTTGATATGAGAGAAGCATGTTAAAGAGGCAAGGAGCCTGATTCCACATATGTATCACATGCTCAGCAGCTTGCTGTAATTTCAATACAATCAGTGTTTTATCAGCAGGAGATTAACACTGCTGGACTAGATGAAAGCAGTCCAGCTAATCAGTGTAACCTCGCCCCCACCACTGATTGGCAGCTTGCAACATAATGTACACAGGAAAATGCCTGTCAGCAGTGTGTGTGTGGTTATACACAGCTCAGCATTCAAAGCACTGCTACACCTCCAGCAGCCCCACTGGCTGGCAGGCAAATGATAGCCTTGGGGGCAAGCAAGAGCACTGGCCCATCCTTAAAGGGGTTGTCCAGTTTTAAGCTACAAGTCTGCAGTCACTCTAGTGCCGGCAGCGGGTGGTCATATGATCTGCACATTACTCCAGCTTCGCTCAATACACTTGCATTAGGTGAAGCCAGGCAAATCTAGGCGGCACAGGACCACATGTACAGAAATCACACACTTGCAGTCCCACGCCGGGTGCTCTCAGCAGAACCGTCACAGCGTGCAGTACACTCAATGTGAGGATTCACAAGTCTGCAGTCACAGAGTGACGGGGACTATTTTTTGTACTGCCATTGCAGACACCATTATACCCTGTGTTTTTTGTAGATAGATCTTATAGATCCCCCTTTTCCCTCTTGCAAATACACTCTCCTGATGAGACCTCGTGACTGAGGCAGAAATGCGCTGGGGGACCCGATTTGCAGCAAAGCTCGGACTCCTGCAATAACTCACAGTGAGCTCCAGCAGTGCGGCCACCCATCGGACAATGTACGATAATTAGGAGGTAGTGTCCCGCTACCCCCTCACAGGAGAATGGCTGCCCCAACACAGTCATTACCCCAAGCTCAAACAAAGTCCACACAGCTAGCCGTGGATGTGTCTGCACATCTGCCATGTGGCCGGCCAGCATCAACCACTACATAAGGTACAATGCTGGCCCGTCAGCGGCCCTGATCAGCTTCTGCCCTCGGCACAGTCTGCCCTTGCTGCCACGACACCATGCTGCTTTCAAATTACAGAGCAAAAACCTGACAGATTCCCTTTAAAAGTAATCTGTATTGTTGCTAATAGAGAACCATTAACAGTCTACTGTAGCCTCATGGAGCTAACTAAGGAGGAAATACATAAGGGGAAAGGGGGTGGGTCATAGAGGGCACAGAGAGAGCAGAGAGGGGAGAGAGCAGGAGGGCAAAGAGGCGAGAGCAGGAGGACAAAGAGGGGAGGAGCAGGAAGGCAAAGAGGCGAGAGCAGGACGACAAAGAGGGGAGGAGCAAGAAGGCAAAGAGGCGAGAGCAGGAGGACAAAGAGGCGAGAGCGGGAGGGCAGCAGGAGAACAGCAAGGGGAGCGAAAAGGCAGAGAGGGGAGCGAGAAGGCAGAGAGGGGAGCGAGAAGGCAGAGAGGGGAGCGAGAAGGCAGAGAGGGGAGCGAGAAGGCAGAGAGGGGAGCGAGAAGGCAGAGAGGGGAGCGAGAAGGCTGAGAGGGGAGCGAGAAGGCAGAGAGGGGAGCGAGAAGGCAGAGAGGGGAGCGAGAAGGCAGAGAGGGGAGCGAGAAGGCAGAGAGGGGAGCGAGAAGACAGAGAGGGGAGCGAGAAGACAAAGAGGGGGAGCGAGAAGGCAAAGAGGGGAAGCGAGAAGGCAAAGAGGGGAAGCGAGAAGGCAAAGAGGGGGAGCGAGAAGGCAGAGAGGGGAGCGAGAAGGCAGAGAGGGGAATCGAAAAGTGCAGAGAGGGGAGCGAGAAAGGCAGAGAGGGGAGCGAGAAAGGCAGAGAGGGGAGCGAGAAAGGCAGAGAGGGGAGCGAGAAAGGCAGAGAGGGGAGCGAGAAAGGCAGAGAGGGGAGCGAGAAAGGCAGAGAGGGGAGCGAGAAAGGCAGAGAGGGGAGCGAGAAAGGCAGAGAGGGGAGCGAGAAAGGCAGAGGGGAGCGAGAAAGGCAGAGAGGGGAGCGAGAAAGGCAGAGGGGAGCGAGAAAGGCAGAGAGGGGAGCGAGAAAGGCAGAGAGGGGAGCGAGAAAGGCAGAGAGGGGAGCGAGAAAGGCAGAGAGGGGAGCGAGAAAGGCAGAGAGGGGAGCGAGAAAGGCAGAGAAAAGGCAAATAGCGAGCAGGAAGGAGACATCTTCATGGAAAGTATACAATTCAGCTGAAGGTTTTCAATATACATTACCAGTTCTTCTCGAAGGTTTACCAAAGTTTCGGTTTTATTTGGACATTCACTTAATATCTGGGAGACTCTCTCTGTCAGCAAGTCATACTTATTTCTCCTAAAGATAAGGAAAGAAAAGCAAGGCAATGACTGGAGAAAATCTGGTTAGTATTCTCACGTTGTGCACATTTACTATACCTTTTTTTTTTTTAAGACAGGGTAAATGAAAATGAATATAGATAACTTATACAAAGACGTCTCATGTTACATCCCTTAGCCAGAACTTACAGAGTAAGGATGATTGACAACGGAGATATCGATCCACTGGGATTCGTTCACATACAATTGTATAAGTGAAGTAGTTAATATTCCAGAGCAGGGGTCCCGAACCTGTAACTCAGGAGCCATATGTGGCTCGAGGACCCGTGATGTGTGGCTGGCGGCTGCCTGCCGGCTTGGTGCAACAACCATTAAGATCAGATCAGAAGAGCAGATCTGAATGGGGGGAAAGATAGGAGACCATAGAGCTTGGCATTCTGCCTTGGGATGATTTTAGTGAAAAGCTTTAGCTGTCATTACACCGGTAATAGGGTCTCTGTGTGTCACTACTACGAGTGGGAAAGGAGCTGGATGTTTTGACTGTAGCTGCTCCGTTCACACCTCTAAGACGGACACCTGGCGGCTCCTAGGAGGAATAAAGTTCATTTTCTCCCAGCTGCTCTTTCAGTACAGTGACCAGACAGCATTGGAACGCCATTACCTTGCAGGCTAACAGGGTTGGGGAATATATCAGGTTCCTTTTAAATCAAATTTTTTGAGTAAGTAACAGGTCCTCTTTAAAGAGGTATTCCCAGCGTATATATTTATGGGGCATCCAAAGAATATGTCCATAAAGGTAAAATAGATGTGTTCTCATCAATGGGACCTGCATTTTACATCAAGAACAGATCCTGAGAGCCATCTTGGTCAGCAGAGGTGGTAGAAATTCCCATAGAAACTAATAAGTTCTGTGACCAAACCTGCACTTGTTCTGGAGATGAATACAGGACACATTGGTGACCGTGAGTCTACTATACATTAATGAGATGACTACAGTTGTATGAAAGAGAATTTGCCACCTTCCTGATTTCCTATTTTTTGGCATGTTTGTCACACATAAATGTTTCAGATCACCAAACAAATGTAAATATCAGACAAACATAACACAAGTAATCACAAGATGCAGTTTGTAAATGAAGGTCTTTATTATTAAGGGAAAAGAAATTCAAACCTACAGGGCCCTGTATGAAAAAGTGATTGTTCCCCATCTTATGTTTATAAATTAATTGTGATTTATCAAATCAGGGGAAGCCGAGTTCAAATTCCCTAACCACACGTAGACCTGATTACTGCCATACCTATTCTCAATCAAGAAATGACTTAAATAGGACCTGCCTGACAAAGTGAACTAGACCAAGGAATCCTCGAAAGCGAGAAATCATACCGGAATGCAAAGAAATTTTGGAACAAATGAGACACAAAGTAATTGAGATCAATCGGTCTGGAAAAAGTTATAAAGCCATTTCTAAAGCTTTGTGACTCCAACGAACCATTGAGAGAGCCAATATCCACAAATGGCAAAAACATAGAACAGAGGTGAACCTTCCCAGGAGTGGCTGGTTGACCAAAATTGCCCCAAGAGCGCAGCAACAACTTCACAAAAGACCCCACCACAATATCCAAAGAATTGCAGGCCGCACTTGCCTCAGTTAAGGTCAGTGTTCATCACTCCACCATAAGAAAGAGACTGGGCAAAAATGGCCTGCGTGCCAGAGTTCCAAGACGAAAACCAATGATGAGCCATAAGAACATAAAGGCTGGTCTCAGATTTTCCATAAAACATTTTCATGATCCCCAAGGTTTCGGGGAGAATATTTTGTGGACGGACAAATTGAACTTTTTGTAAGGTGTATGTCCCATTACATCTGACGTAGAAGTAACACAGCATTTCAGAAAATTAACATCATACCAACTGTAAACTATGGTGGTGGTAGTGTGATGGTCTTGGGCTGTTTTGCTACTTCAGGACCTGGAAGACTTGCTGTGGTAAATGGAACCATGAATTCTTCTGTCTAGAAAAAAATCATGAAGAAGAATCTCCGGCCATCTGTTCATTACCTCAGCTGAAGCGCACTTGGGTTATGCAGCAGGACAATGATCCAAAACACACCAGCAAGTCGACCTCTGAATGATTTAAGTAAAACAAAATTAAGACTTTGGAGTGGCCTAGTCAAGTCCTGATCTGAGTCCGTTTAAGATGCTGTGTGTGGCATGACCTTAAAAAGGTGCTTCATGCTCGGAAACCCTCCAATGTGGCTGAATTACAACAATTCTGCAAAGATGAGTGGCCAAAATTCCTTCATAGCGTTGTAAAAGTCTTATTGGTAGTTATCGCAAACGCTTGATTGCAGTTGTTGCTGCTAAGGGTAGCCCAACCAGCTATTAGGTTTAGGGGGCAATCACTTTTTCCACACAGGGCCCTGTAGGTTTGGATTTGTCTTTCCCTTAATAATAAAGATCTTCATTTAAAAACTGCATTTTGTGTTTACTTGTGTTATCTTTGTCTAATATTTACATTTGTTTGGTGATCTGAAACATTTAAGTGTGACAAACATGTAAAAGAATAGGAAATCTGGAAGAGGCAAACAGTTTTTCACAAAACTATGCCCAATATGTATTAGTGAAGACAAGGTGTAAGCTGTGAACACCCAACGAGGGTCCCCGGGGCATGCGCTGATCAGACTGCACTCGTGTTCGACAGGGATCAATATCTTGGTGGGCTATTTGACTGGGGTCCAGCAGCTGGAAATGCTGGTGACAAGCAGCTCACAGTGGCGATTCTGACTTTGATCCAAAACATAATGTAATATTGAAGCCCCGTTGTGCAGACGGCGCTCTTCCCCATGGGTCTACATCAGAACTGATGAGAACGTACCTGTCCACATGAAACCGCTTCAGCAGTAAGAGCAGTGAATGCTGCTGACTTCCACTCGTAAGCCTTATTACGTAGGTCTGCATTGTGATTAGGCCGTTCTTATCCAGCACACGTCTAAGGTAATGGATCTTCCCAGCATCCACTCTAAAATGAATAAAAGCCAAGTAAATCCCATCTAGTCTATGTAATCTGGCTCAGTATATACACTGCATAAAGTGATTATGTAGAACTAAGCACAGAATCCCGTGGTGCTCACATCTACTGTCGTACACAGGACCGGGGTCTTGGGAGGCCCTATGGTATATAACATAGGTGGTATTACAGTCACATACTTGAATATACCCTGCAGGTCCTTCTGAATTTCTCCTTGCCATCGTGATCTTCCAACTTTCTCGAGAATACAGTAAGAATAGTCTGGGAGCTCTAATGAAGGATCTGCTTCCCATCCAATCAAAGTCCGATGGCGCAAGGTCTGAGATCCAACAATCACAAGCTTCTCTCCCCATCTGAAAACATAAGAATGATGGACATGTGCGAGGAAGATAAGGTACGGCCACATATATAGTATAAAACCGATAGGCCACATGTACTCAGCAGCGGCTGCTTCTACCGCCGGGCAATCATTCAGATGATGGTGACCAGGAGGCTGTGATCATGGCTTGGGTGGCAGAATGGTAAATGCCGCCAAGTGACTGGCGAGTGAGTGTAGCCACCCTCTTCTCTGTACTAGGGGTAAGAACCAAGAGTGAGAAATGTGGGGGTCACAGTATCTTAGGCTGGAGTAATCCTATGGGAACATACAGGAACTTATTATTTTCAAGTCTTGCCACAATCAAGTATTATAATGAAGGGGAAGTAAAGCTGATGCCACATTCCCTTTAATTAGCGTCTTTCACATCATTGAAGTCAGAGATACGTTCTCCCCACCAGTAACCAGGCACACCGGAGAAGACATGATTACTAGGAAGGCAGCTTTGTGATTTTAGAGGACGCGCACATTCCCCTCTGTTTAGGTCATAGGCCAACTGTAGGTGACAAAAGTCTTAAAGGGGTTATAACCTTTCAATTATTGTTAGCCTACCAGTGCAGTGATGTGTAAAATTAATTTTAATTACCCTCCCCGAATCCAGAGCTGCCTCTCCGCTGCTGCCCCGGCCTTTACTGATAAAGTCCAATGCTGACAGCTCATTGACGGGGGCTGAGACCGGCGCCATTGATGCGGGCTGGGACCGGCGCCATCGACGCGAGATGGGCTCAGTAATTGACCTCACCGCTGCGGTTAATCAGCAAAGACTGGGGCAGCTGCAGAGAGGCACTGCAGGAGTGAGCGTTACTTACTCTTCTTGAGTCTGCGGCTGACTCTCTGATGTTGCTGACATTTTTCCTGATCAGCTGCAGCGGTGACGTCATGCTGACAGGCAATCATTAAGTTCAGTGGCTCAAGCCATATACATGGGGTTCAGTGATTAATGTCGGTGTGACGTCACCACCGAAGTCGATCAGCAAAGCAAGAGGCAGCACTGGATCTGGGCAGGGTTAGTAAAGCTCAGCTCAGCAGTGACTCTCAGCAGCTGCCCTAGCCTTCGCTGATGGTGCCAGTGCCGGGCAGGTTCAGAGACCCCCCCCGCTGACAGGAAAAAATTAATTTTATTCTAAGTTGAGTCACGGGGATGGTGCTGGTGCGGATTCAGTCACCGCTCTGTGTATAGAGAGCAGCAGCTGTAACCGCATCCCCAGCCCTGACTGACAGCCGGCCCTAATGCTGAGCTGCTGACAGTCAGTATCGGGGAGCCGTTACATCTGCCACTCTCTATTGACAGAGCGGTGACGGAATCCACACCAGCACCATCCCCAACGTAGAATAAAATTAATTTCCTCCTGGCAGTGGGGGTCTCGGTGCCAGTGCCGGGCAGGGTCAGAATGCTACCATCCTGTAGATGAACCCTATATATGAGGGTAATAGCATTTTTCCTGTGACAAGTTCCCTTTAGATAATATAACAGTCTTATGTAACGAGGATACATAAGGTGGTGTTTCAGCTAGAAACTACGACGACTCTCACCTGTCAATGGCAGCGTCACAAGGCACAGACTCAGTCCGTAGAAGCTCAGTAACTAAACTCCGCTCATGAAAATACTGGCAGGAGCCCTGATTGCCCCCTTTATGGTCAGTCACAGGGTGAAATGGATAGAGGTCTTCAGGCAATCCTACAACTCTGACGGTACCCAGATCAAATTCTTCTTCCTCATATCTGGAAAAAAAAACACGAACAGGAAACAACCACTAGAAATCCCATCCTTGTGGTGGCGTTGTTAACACTGACGGCGGATATCTGGCACTGTCTATCTGAAGTATCAGAAAGAGACTTTTAGCCAGTGACAACAAATATTACCATCCTTATAATTCTGGTGAAAAGGAAAAGTGGCGCAGTTACTCCGAGATAAACTAGCCGGTTGTTGGTTTCCTTCCCAACCATGCATGTTGAGAAAGGGAACCTGACTTCTGGTCTCCACCATAAATGTATAGAAATCGCTGGCCGACATAGTGCGTAGGGCAGAGTGTGGCTCCCGAGTGCTGCACTGATCCCTATTCCCTAGCCTGACCGGAGGGGCGACGACGACTGTAGCCTGTCTGGAGAGAAGACTGTAGCATGACCTGAGGGGCTGACGACTGTAGCTTGACCGGAGTGTCGATGACGACTGTCGCCTGACCGGAGGGGCCAATGACAACGACTGTCGCCTGACCGGAGTGACGACAAAGACGACTGTCGCCTGACCGGAGGGACGACGAAGACGACTGTCGCCTGACCGGAGGGACGACGAAGACGACTGTCGCCTGACCGGAGGGACGACGAAGACGACTGTCGCCTGACCGGAGGGACGACGAAGACGACTGTCGCCTGACCGGAGGGACGAGGAAGACGACTGTCGCCTGACCGGAGGGGCGACGACGACTGTAGCCTGTCTGGAGAGAAGACTGTAGCATGACCTGAGGGGCTGACGACTGTAGCTTGACCGGAGTGTCGATGACGACTGTCGCCTGACCGGAGGGGCCAATGACAACGACTGTCGCCTGACCGGAGTGACGACGAAGACGACTGTCGCCTGACCGGAGGGACGACGAAGACGACTGTCGCCTGACCAGAGGGACGACGAAGACGACTGTCGCCTGACCAGAGGGACGACGAAGACGACTGTCGCCTGACCGGAGTGACGACGATGGCTGCCACCTGGCCGGATAGACGACGATTGTCGCCTGACCGGACTGGCTGCGACTGCAGTGTATCTGGTACTGACCTGTTGCTTATCACAAGAGGGCGCCGCTCTGTGGGCAGCATGTAGAAGTGCAGCTCAGGATGACACACCAGAGATCGCCATATAAACTGCTTAGTGACAGCATCAAGCACAAGAGGGAAAGGAGGAACCCGATCCTGAAGCCGCAGCCACAGGGCCGGCACAGTGATGCCGTCCAGTCCTTCCAGGGCCACCTCATCCAGGACAGCCTCCAGCACCTCCATGTCACGGTCCCGCGGCCACCACCACCCAGCGATCACCCCTCATCGGAATACAACTGAGAGACTAGCGATACTGTTCCGTCAGCAGAGGCCGCTGTGCTCATCCTATTACTGTCTGTTCAGTAAGAGCCATTTTGTCGGGGACACTGCTGTAGTAACAACAAAAGGAAGGCTCCGAAATCATGGCCGTTGACGCGGTGTGAGCTCCCGGAAGCGCAGACATGAGGAAAGAAACTCTCACAGACTAGTATCAGCCAGCTCAGTGATTGGATCAGACGTCCTTACTACAACCGAAAGGCTCAGCTACCATTGGCTGATGTAAAGAAAACAGGGTCGTGATTGGCTGATTTGCTAAGGCCCCTGGGATAGACGGCTGTCATTGGCTGCTGAAAGTGGCCGTCTGGTATTGGTAGTTTGCAACTAGGTAACCGGAGAAAACATATGAGCACAGATAAATCTGTTGTGTCTTCATGAGCGGCGGCTCGGTCGGTCTGTATGATGCACAGTAAGTGGTGGCGCGGGGCTCCATGGTCTGCGGCAGTGACCCCGGAGATGAGGAGAAGTAGAGTGAGCATTGCTGGGGCCGGGCGGGACTGCGCAGCACCGGGACCTTCCCCAGCTGACGGGACAGACCGGCATCATAACTGCTGATCGTGACGATCGGTGCGAGCAGATGTCGGGTTGTTGTTCTGGTGTCAGATCCCGGGTGTGGAGCCTTGATCGCCCCCTGGACCCTGCAGACCCCACAGGCTCTGCTGAATGGAGCTGTGCACAGACCTGTACTGGTGATCCACCGAGCAGGAAGCTTCTTCTAAAGGGTGAATGGCCCCATCATGTATCTGCGACCAGTGACGAACAGTGTGTGCACCCAGGGGCTGGTTACACTGTGTGCCTGCAGGTCTCTGTGTGTACACCCGGGGCTGGTTACAGTGTGTGCCTGCAGGTCTCTGTGAGTGCACCCAGGGGCTGGTTACAGTGTGTGCCTGCAGGTCTCTGTGTGTGCACCCAGGGGCTGGTTACAGTGTGTGCCTGCAGGTCTCTGTGTGTGCACCCTGGGGCTGGTTACAGTGTGTGCCTGCAGGTCTCTGTGTGTACACCCAGGGGCTGGTTACAGTGTGTGCCTGCAGGTCTCTGTGTGTGCACCCAGGGGCTGGTTACAGTGTGTGCCTGCAGGTCTCTGTGTGTGCACCCTGGGGCTGGTTACAGTGTGTGCCTGCAGGTCTCTGTGTGTGCACCCAGGGGCTGGTTACAGTGTGTGCCTGCAGGTCTCTATGTGTACACCCAGGGGCTGGTTACAGTGTGTGCCTGCAGGTCTCTGTGTGTGCACCCAGGGGCAGGTTACAGTGTGTGCCTGCAGGTCTCTGTGTGTGCACCCAGGGGCAGGTTACAGTGTGTGCCTGCAGGTCTCTGTGTGTGCACCCAGGGGCAGGTTACAGTGTGTACCTGCAGGTCTCTGTGTGTGCACCCAGGGGCTGGTTACAGTGTGTGCCTGCAGGTCTCTGTGTGTGCACCCAGGGGCAGGTTACAGTGTGTGCCTGCAGGGCTCTGTGTGTGCACCCAGGGGCAGGTTACAGTGTGTGCCTGCAGGTCTCTGTGTGTGCACGCAGGGGCTGGTTATAGTGTGTGCCTGCAGGGCTCTGTGTGTGCACCCAGGGGCAGGTTACAGTGTGTGCCTGCAGGTCTCTGTGTGTGCACCCAGGGGCTGGTTACAGTGTGTGCCTGCAGGTCTCTGTGTGTGCACCCAGGGGCTGGTTACAGTGTGTGCCTGCAGGTCTCTGTGTGTGCACCCAGGGGCTGGTTACAGTGTGTGCCTGCAGGTCTCTGTGTGTGCACCCAGGGGCAGGTTACAGTGTGTGCCTGCAGGGCTCTGTGTGTGCACCCAGGGGCAGGTTACAGTGTGTGCCTGCAGGGCTCTGTGTGTGCACCCAGGGGCAGGTTACAGTGTGTGCCTGCAGGGCTCTGTGTGTGCACCCAGGGGCTGGTTACAGTGTGTGCCTGCAGGTCTCTGTGTGTGCACGCAGGGGCTGGTTATAGTGTGTGCCTGCAGGGCTCTGTGTGTGCACCCAGGGGCAGGTTACAGTGTGTGCCTGCAGGTCTCTGTGTGTGCACCCAGGGGCTGGTTACAGTGTGTGCCTGCAGGTCTCTGTGTGTGCACCCAGGGGCTGGTTACAGTGTGTGCCTGCAGGTCTCTGTGTGTGCACCCAGGGGCTGGTTACAGTGTGTGCCTGCAGGTCTCTGTGTGTGCACCCAGGGGCAGGTTACAGTGTGTGCCTGCAGGTCTCTGTGTGTGCACCCAGGGGCAGGTTACAGTGTGTGCCTGCAGGTCTCTGTGTGTGCACCCAGGGGCTGGTTACAGTGTGTGCCTGCAGGTCTCTGTGTGTGCACGCAGGGGCTGGTTACAGTGTGTGCCTACAGGGCTCTGTGTGTACACCCAGGGGCTGGTTACAGTGTGTGCCTGCAGGTCTCTGTGTGTGCACGCAGGGGCTGGTTACAGTGTGTGCCTACAGGGCTCTGTGTGTACACCCAGGGGCTGGTTACAGTGTGTGCCTGCAGGGCTCTGTGTGTGCACCCAGGGGCTGGTTACAGTGTGTGCCTGCAGGTCTCTGTGTGTGCACCCAGGGGCTGGTTACAGTGTGTGCCTGCAGGTCTCTGTGTGTGCACCCAGGGGCAGGTTACAGTGTGTGCCTGCAGGGCTCTGTGTGTGCACCCAGGGGCTGGTTACAGTTTGTGCCTACAGGTCTCCTGGTGTGCACCCAGGGGCAGGTTACAGTGTGTGCCTGCAGGGCTCTGTGTGTACACCCAGGGGCTGGTTACAGTGTGTGCCTGCAGGTCTCTGTGTGTGCACCCAGGGGCTGGTTACAGTGTGTGCCTACAGGTCTCTATGTGTGCACCCAGGGGCTGGTTACAGTGTGTGCCTGCAGGTCTCGCTGTGTGTACACGCAGGGGCAGGTTACAGTGTGTGCCTGCAGGTCTCTGTGTGTACACCCAGGGGCAGGTTACAGTGTGTGCCTGCAGGTCTCTGTGTGTGCACCCAGGGGCAGGTTACAGTGTGTGCCTGCAGGGCTCTGTGTGTACACCCAGGGGCTGGTTACAGTGTGTGCCTACAGGTCTCTATGTGTGCACCCAGGGGCTGGTTACAGTGTGTGCCTGCAGGTCTCGCTGTGTGTACATGCAGGGGCAGGTTACAGTGTGTGCCTGCAGGTCTCTGTGTGTCCACCCAGGGGCTGGTTACAGTATGTCCCTGCAGGTCTCTGTGTGTACACCCAGGGGCTGGTTACAGTGTGTGCCTGCAGGTCTCTGTGTACACCCAGGGGCTGGTTACAGTGTGTGCCTGCAGGTCTCTGTGTGTACACCCAGGGGCTGGTTACAGTGTGTGCCTGCAGGTCTCTGTGTGTACACCCAGGGGCTGGTTACAGTGTGTGCCTGCGGGTCTCTGTGTGTATACCTAGGGGCAGGTTACAGTGTGTGCCTGCAGGTCTCTGTGTGTACACCCTGGGGCAGGTTACAGTGTGTGCCTGCAGGTCTCTGTGTGTACACCCAGGGGCTGGTTACAGTGTACCTGCAGGTCTGAGAGGATAGGAAAGATGACCAGGATGGTCTCACACAGAAATACAGAGCTCGGTGCCAATGCAGGGAACTGGAATGTATTAAAGGGGTTGTCCAGGCTCCTCTCTACTGCTTCGCTCTGCATAGGAATCAGCGGCACCAGAGATGCCGCTGGCTGCTTTACTCTCTTAGCTGGGGGGCACAGTCCTAGAAGAATTGTGGCTTGCTACTGGATCAATTGCCAGTCTGGATGGGGCTGTGGGGAGTTCAGCGTTTGCTCCCCCATAGAATTTGGCTCCTGTGGCCCGGCACCCCGATGTTCCATTGTATACCATAACTCTCTGAATCCCCACATATATAACATTGAGTCACCCCTTACGGTTGCAGTTTTATATCTAGGGCTTGTCTCCTGTGTCTGTTTTTACAAGATGTCAGACACAAACTTGACGACCAGATGTTGTGTTTTTTGTCTAAAATCTTTGTGATCTGATTGCAGGTAAATCCATGGGAAATGATAAAAGAAAACAATGCAGATCTAAGCCAAGCAGTGTGGTAAGTGCTCATCCTCATTAGTCTCTGGAGCAGATTGATGTGTGTCGGTCGGTGGGACGAGGTCCTTTCTAGAACATTATTCCTGTAAATCCCTGGGGCTGAGAGTCAGGGGTCGGTCCTAGAGTCTGATCACCGGCTGTCTGTATGAGTCTGCAGCCAAAAAGCCCTCGTTAGGAATGATTACTGGACTCCAAATCCCCCCATAAGTACAGTACTGTGCAAAAGATTTAGGCAGGTGTGGGGAAAAAATGCTGCAAAGTAAGTATGCTTTCAGATATAGAAGTGTTAATAGTTTTGTGTTTTGATTATTGGTAAAAAAATAAAGTGACCGAACAAAGAGTCATCAAATTCCAAACAATAAGAGGTGACCTTTCTCTTCCACAAAGCATCGGTTCCTCTACTTACGCTTGCACAGTTTACGAAGGAACTCAGCAGGGAGGTTGTTCCAGATGCCTTGTAGGACTAACCACTGATCTTCTGTGCATGTAGACTTGCGCAAACCCTTCTGTCTCTTGTAATCCCAGACAGACTGGATGATGTAGAGATCGGGGCTCTGTGGGGGCCGTATCATCACTTCCAGGACTCCTTGTTCTTCTTTACTTTGAAGATGGTTCTATATGATATTCACTGTATGCTTGGAGTTGTTGACCTGCTGCAGAATAAATGTATAGCTAATTAGACGCCTCCCTGATGTCGTTGTATGATGTCTGCCTAGAAGAATTGATATTTTGAAGACAATGGGCGGTCACACTAAATATTGATTCAATTTTGATTTTTCTTTTGTTCATTCACTTTACATTTTAAGTGATAGAAGTGTTAATATTTTATTTTTATTTTGTTAAGCGTTCTTGCTTTGCAGTATCTCTTACACCCCCTGCTCTGGCATTTTTTTGCATTAGTTATGCAACAGATCTGTTTTAATATTGTGTGTCCAGGAAAATGAAACCGACAAACAGAATGTCAAACCTCAAGTGTGAGCATAACCTAAAAAATGTCAACCGTCTGTAAGAAAGTCTCCTGTTATCCTGTTGGTGGTGGCATCAGACATGACCCGTCCTCTGGGCATGTCATCCTATTGGCGGAGACATCAGACATGACCCGTCCTCTGGGTGTGTCATCCCGTTGGTAGAGGCATCACACGAGGTCCGTTCTCTGGGTGTGTTATCCTATTGGTGGAGGCATCAGACATGGCCCGTCCTCTGGGTGTGTTTTCCTGTTGGTGGAGGCATCAGACATGGCCTGTCCTCTGTGTGTTACTTTCTTCCTATTGGTTTAGTCATCAGACATGGCCTGTCCTCTGGGTGTGTTATCCTGTTGGTAGAGGCATCACACATGGCCTGTCCTCTGGGTGTGTTATCCTGTTGGTGGAGGCATCAGACATGGTCCGTTCTCTGGGTGTGTTATCCTATTGGTGGAGGCATCAGACATGGCCCGTCCTCTGGGTGTGTTTTCCTGTTGGTGGAGGCATCAGACATGGCCTGTCCTCTGTGTGTTTCTTCCTATTGGTTTGGTCATCAGACATGGCCTGTCCTCTGGGTGTGTTATTTTATTGGTGGAGGCATCAGACATGGCCTGTCCTCTGGATGTGTCATCCTATTGCTGGAGGCAGCAGACATGGCCTGTCCTCTGGGTGTGTCATCCTATTGGTGGAGGCATCAGACATGGCCCGTCCTCTGGGTGTGTTATCCTATTGGTGTAGGCATCAGACATGGCCCGTCCTCGGGGTGTGTTATCCTGTTGGTCGAGGCATCAGACATGGCCTGTCCTCAGGGTGTGTCATCCTATTGGTTGAGGTTCAGACATGGTCCGTTCTCTGGGAGTGTTATCCTATTGGTGGTGGCATCAGACATGGCTTGTCCTCTGTTTGTGTTAACCTGTTGGTGGAGGCATCAGGCATGGCCTGTCCTCTGGGTGTGTTATCCTGTTGGTGGTGGCCTCAGACATGGACTGTCCTCTGGGTGTGTCATCCTATTGGTGGAGGCATCAGACATGGCCCGTCCTCTGGGTGTGTCATCCTATTGGTGGAGGCATCAGACATGGCCCGTCCTCTGGGTGTGTTATCCTATTGGTGGAAGCATCAGACATGACCCGTCCTCTGGGTGTGTTATCCTATTGGTGGAGGCATCAGACATGGCCCGTCCTCTGGGTGTGTTATCCTGTTGGTGGAGGCAACAGACATGGCCTGTCTTCTAGGTGTTAAAATCAGACCTATGATCAGGTAGGAGACCGAGCACTCCAAGTGATCGGACCCAAAGAGTGGTCATAAATGGCTGCACATCCAGTTGGAAGAATGTCTCAAGTGGGGTACCGCAGGGCTCTGTCCTGGGCCCTGTATTGTTCAACATCTTTATCAACGATTTAGATGAAAGAATTGATGGTAAACTGATTAAATTTGCTGATGACACAAAGCTAGGAGGGATAGCTAATACTAGAGAAGAGAGAGAGAGAGGATTCAAAAAGATATAAATGAACTGGAGCAGTGGACAGCAACTAACAGAATGGTTTTTAACAGGGAAAAATGCAAAGTACTACATCTGGGCAATAAAAATGAAAAAAGCATACACAGAATGGGACGAATAGGGCTAAGCAACAGCACATGTGAAAAAGACTTGGGTATACTAATAGATCACAGACTGAATATGAGTCAACAGTGTGATGCAGCAGCAAAAAAGGCAAATGCAATTCTAGGATGTATTAACAGAAGCATACAGTCTAGATCACGTAAAGTCATTATTGCCCTCTACTCCTCTTTGGTCAGACCTCATCTGGAGTACTGTGTCCAGCTTTGGGCGCCACATTTTAAAAAATACATCAACAAATTGGAGCAAGTTCAGAAAAGAGCGACCAGAATGGTGACCGGTCTGCAAACCCTGTCCTATGAGGAAAGGTTGCAGGATTTGGGAATGTTTAGCTTGCAGAAGAGAAGACTGAGAGGAGACTTCATAGCTGTCTACAAATATCTCAAGGGCTGTCACATTGTAGAAGGATCATCTTTATTCTCATTTGTACAAGGAAAGACTAGAAGCAATGGGATGAAACTGAATGGGAGGAAACACAGATTAGATATTAGAAAAAACTTTTTGCAGTGTGATCAATGAGTGGAACAGGCTGCCACGAGAGGTGGTGAGTTCTCTTTTCATGGAAGTCTTCAAACAGAGGCTGGATAGTTATCTGTCTGGGATGATTTAGTGAATCCTGTTTTGAGCAGGGGGTTGGACCAGATGGCCCAGGAGGTCCCTTCCAACTCTACGATTCTATGATTCTAAGGCAATGTGCTCATGTCAGCTGTGTAAGTTAATTTAGAGCAAACGATGTCCTTCATTGTCTTGATGTCTTGGCCTTCATTCATCTTCATGGGTTTTTTTTTCTGCAGAATGAACCAGCTAATCAGAAAGATTTTGATGAGAAACACGATGAATATTTAATTTATCTGCAACAAAAAAACAGGTGAGAACACATATCGGCAAATGTCTAGAAAAGGGCTGAAAGAATTAAGTCCCTCAAACCCATCCAACATCTGAAGATAGGTGAGCGGTGCAGACCCCACTGTCATCTATGCCTATGGCCAACCCCACAGGAGGTGACCTATGATGGCCGATCTTCAGTTTTTTGCATCAGTTATAATCCGCCAAAAAGGCGGACAAGCGGATCCGTTCTCAACTGATGTTACAGGATCCGTTTTCAGACGGATCCTGAAAATGAAGAAATTTAAAGGAATCGCTGGCCGGGAAGAGAGAGAGAGAGAGAGAGAGAGAGAGAGAGAGAGGAAGGAATCGCTGGCCGGGAAGAGAGAGAGAGAGAGAGAGAGAGAGACAGGCAGGCACCCGGGTTAAATCAGTGTTTGCAGGATCCGCCAGAGGAAAAAACGTTACAAGCTCCGTTTTGAAATTTTTGAGGATGGTGACGGACAGCAACTTTTGGCGGATCCTCACAAAAAACGGATGCAACGGACAGCAATCCGTCACAATCCGCCATTAATGCAAGTCAATGGGAAAAAAACGGATCCTCAAAAAAAATTTGAGGATCCGTTTTTTTTTTCAAAACCTGGCGGATTGTGACTGATTGTAAAAAACGCAAGTGTGAAAGAGGCCTTAGGTAAAAAATACAGATTTATGGCAAGAAAATTAAAAGACGTTGAAAGACCTTTAGATATTAGTGGTCTTCTTGTTGAGAAATCTTATATTCTTATCTTAATGATTTCTTCCAGGCTCTGGGGTGTGCGGTGCTTGGAAGAAATCCCTGCCTCCTATCTTCATAATAATACTACCCCCCCCACCCCCATGCGCATCAGTTGTGGCGCTGGAATCCCGCACCTGCACTCTCTCCACAATACGTATCTTTTCCTCCCTTTTATGAGCACTGCATTCAGGCATCTTCTACTACACAGGTACCGGCGACTCACAGTGACCTCTGGTGTTCTTGACGATAAGGTGCTCTCCCCACTTCCTCCCTGCATGGTCATCGCTAGGAACCATGTGTACATAGCAATGACTATGCAGGGAGGAAGTGGGGAGAGCACCTTATTGTCGCACACGCTGGAGGTCACTGGAGCAGAAATCGCCAGCGCCTGCGCAGAAGATTCCTGAATTAAGTGCCCATAGAAAAGAGGAAGAGGTATGGTTTTTTGAGGTAGTGCAGGTGTGAGATTCCGGCACCAGAACTGATGTGCATGGGATGGGGTTAGTATTAATTACACTGAAGACAGGAAGCAGGAATTTCTTTGAGGCACCGCATGCCCCGGAGTCTGGAAGAAATCATTAGCATAAGGAAATAAAAATACGTTTACTTAGCAACAAGACCATTAATATGAGGCATACAGGCAGGACTAGTTTAATATTTCTATTACCTGTATGCTCTGTAGTGCAATGGGGTTGCTGCAGTGCCACAGATGGGATGCGAGTCTGAAAATAAAGACACTGTTTAACAGGAGTGATATCCTCCGGATCGCAGACAGGTTTTCACAAAATTTTAGTCCGTGTTCAGAACCTGTTGCTGTGGACAATGGCACCGCTGTGTCTCTTGGGTGTGTCAGCTGCCTTAAAGTTCCTGGCTCTTTGTTAGCTCCACACAGACTTGGGTTGCACAGAGCCTCCTGCTCTACAGCTTGCAAACTCCAAACTGACATACTCAAGAAAAAAATTAACAGACTTTAAATGGAATTGCGGCCATACAGCCACTTCCAAAATCCAGAGTGGAGAGAGGGGTTCGCCCCACTACCAAAACTTCAGAACCCTTTAAAAATAAAAGCCCTTGACTGGTTTTCCTAAAAATCTGACTGAGTCACTACTTGGACCCAAGCCACTCTTTCTTTTATTTTTCCTTGTGATTCACAGGCATTCTACATCCTGGGGGACACATATCGACCCTCACATATGATCCCCCTCACTGCCTCACAGCCCATAATAATAGGTCATATACGTCGTGACAATAGCTGAAATCTCTCAGTAGTTAGAAAGCAATCCTGCCACTTAGTGAAAAATGTCAGCTGGTTCACCTGATGGCCTATAAAATGGTGTTTCATTGCCAAAGTGCCACACATGAAACATCTCATGATTGGCCAAAGCAGCAAGCTGTTTCAAGACCTTTGCAACCTTATTGTTGCAAAACATACTAATGGCATTGGCTACAGAAGAATTTCTAAACTTCTGAAGGTTCCAGTGAGCACTGTTGGGGTCCTAATCCAGTAGTGGAAAGAACATAATTTCACCATAAACTGGCCACGACCCGGTGCTTCCCGCAAGATTACAGACAAGGGAGTGAAAGGCATAATTATCAGAAGAGTTGTCCAAGAGCTTTAATTATAAAATTGGTGACATGTTCAATACTTATTTCAACCACTGTATGTTCCTGGTAGTAAATTTTGTACTAAGCAATCTGATACGGTTTCATTCAATGAATGAGGAATATGGTGGTTCAGAGTTCGCTCTGCCAAGGTTCAAAGACCCGATCACACACAAAGGTGAAGCATGAATGTGGTTTATTGTCAACATGTTTTAATGTTTCCAAACCTCTTCATCAGGACCAAACCACAATGATGATCATTGTGGTTTGGAAACCATGAAATGTGTTGACAATAAACCGCATTCATGCTTCACTTGAACTTTGTGTGATCGTATTGTTGAACCTTGGGCATTGCGGACTCTGAACCACCATATTCCTCATTCATTGCATCGTATATCCTTGGTGGTCCTGCTGC
Source organism: Dendrobates tinctorius (assembly GCF_039654945.1). NCBI lineage: Eukaryota > Metazoa > Chordata > Amphibia > Anura > Dendrobatidae > Dendrobates > Dendrobates tinctorius. The sequence goes on from NW_027361797.1 coordinate 1,324,060, forward strand.
AGCCTTCACTTGCTTCTATAGGAGTTGTGACTGTCACAACTCCATCAGGTGAGCGGAACTATAATATTTACCCCACTTGGTCATCAGGTAAAAACCTATTTGCGTTTTTTTTTTTGTCTCTCCAGTTTTAACTTTGATTTATTTTGTTTGTTTGGCTAGATGTACGACTTATGATCGTTCATAATCCTTCCAAATATTTGTTGGGCTTGTTGGATTTTTTTTGGCTGATGAGAAGCTCTGGTGGCATTATTGGTTGAAAAAAATCCAATTTTGACCATTATAATGTGTGATATGTTTGGACCATTGACTTTCTTTGGCCAATTTTTATCTAATATGCACAAGGGCCTTAAGTGACCAGAGCTCAGATTGTGGTTTAGTTGATTGTGATGCTGATGTGTTACATATAGACTAGTGGATTTCACCCTTTTACAGTCATATTGTGAAATCCATGGAATAACTGTGCCAATTTCTGCCAACGCTTGCGCACCACACATGGGCTCCCGCTGCGCGCCACACATGGGCTCCTGCTGCGCACCACACATGGGCTTCAGCTGCCGCACATGCATGTCACATATGTAGGTTTTTTCTGCAGATTTGCAGCACAGTCTGCATTGGAAATTGTCTTCTGTACTTAGATGTTACCTTTCTTTATAAGGTATATTATATTTTACAGTAGAAATTCCAATACATACTTTCTAACATACATTGCAAAGAATAAGTGATTTTCTGGCGTTAGGTCCTCAGTCGCTCATATAGCTGGTTTTCTCCCTTTCTCCGGTGCTTCAGGATGCGAGTGCAGCACTTGGCAGCAGCCTGCCATGGGACTGAGTGCAGCAGGATGGCACGGACAGGCAATAGTGCTGTCACTTTCCTCCTGCAGTATTTCTATCCATCCTAGAAGCAGTGACTGCTCTCGGTTTTATACAGTTTTTTTCTGTCTCTGATTTAGGCTGCTCGTGGTTTGGGCAGCCTTAATCGCCTCGTGGGTATAGACGAGGTAATGGTTGGGGCTCGGCAGGCCTCCTCTGTGTACAGTAATGTTTTGCTGAGCTGACATCAATTCTGTTCTTAGGATCCTGAATAACTTCAGAGCAAAGGATCCGGCACGCGTTAAGCTGGAACATCTGGAACAAGGATTTTCTCTGTACATAAATGGAGCAAATGCTGATCTGAAGAAACAGTACAGCACACAGGATTTAGCCAGAGGAGGCGTAAAAACGCCAAAGGCCAAAGGTGAGTGTTGGTCATGTTGAGGCTGCGCGTGATGCTTTCCTCCAAGATGCATGTAAGCGGGCACATGTAGGGATTGGGCTGAGATTAGATTTCATATTATATATCAATAAGTCTTTAGTATTTAAACCAGTGCACAGAGAGATCTCAACCCCGCACTGACCCTGTTACACCGCCTACATCTGCCTGTACCCGCAGCAATCGAACCTGCGCTGCCATCGTTGCTGTTAACTGCTGCTGCTGCAAGGCACGTGACGAGAGATCCTGACCATGAGCATATTGCCCGTCTTGTAAACTCTTCAGACACCCTGTCCTAGGCATCTCATCTGGCTAAGTCAGATCCCTTACTTTGCACTGATGAGGGGCAATTGCAAAACATGCATTCATTTAGACGTGTCTGGAAATAACATTTCGGGCTTAGTTTTTTATCCTAAACTATTTGTCAAGGCTAGTTAAAGGGTCAATATTGACTTTTAGGATTGCTCCATCTTTATTGTAGATGATGGATTTTCCGTTCTTCCTGGGAGACGGAATCGTACTGCCCCTGGCAAGATTCAAAGGAAAGCGTGGATACAGGTAAGACTGAATTCATATATTAAGATTTAATTAACAACCTTATTGTTAAATCCTTACAGGGGAGAAGTTTAAAGACTTATCCCTTTATTCCCTTTGAGTGTAGAAAATCCATCTAGACTGTGGGTGAAGCTTCGGGAGCGGCTGTGCTTTGCTGCGCTGCGCTGTGCTGCACTAGCTCTGTGACTCCCATAGAAGATACAGCATAGACAGTGTTCCCTGTACGTTGGAGACTCTTTTAGCTAAGTGTTTAGAACTGAATCAATGAAATTGACACTGCTTCTATGAAACCTCTCTACATTCAGTTCTCTTTACAAGTACATATTTACACACACGTAACATACCCTATTACACAGGTCACATATGTTGATTATATGTTAAGCAGTTACATAATATATCATATTTTTCAGACGATAGACCACTCTTTTGGCAGGAAAATGTCTTTCTAAAACTTGCTTGCATCCTTAGTCCTTAGTTACTGGGCCGTCCGGCCCAGATTGCAGCCCCCTCCCAACCATGTCTGTTTTTCAGGCAAAGCTCTCCTAAAGCAGATGACAAAGCATTATATTCCTTTTGTCACATGCACATCTTGTGTCCTGGATGCTGCTGCCCCAGTAGACTTTCTGAATTACCCTTTGCAAGTGGAGTCTTTGCCAAGACCGCAGGAGTCGCTTTTTTGAGTTTTTCTGCTCTGCCCGATAATAGAGCCATAGACATAGGTCCCCCAGCCTGTCAGGTAGTAGCTTGTAATTTCCAAGCCACCAAACCCACATTACATCACAAGTTGGCAAAGTGAAACTAAATGTATAATAATAAGGTTGCAAAGGTCTTGAGACAGCTCACTGGTTTTACCCATCATGAGATGTTTCTTGTGTGGCACCTTGGTAATGAGACACCTTTTTATAGGCCAACCGTTGAACCAGCTGATATTATTTTTCGCTAAGTGGCAGCATTGCTTTCTAATTACTGATGGATTTTGGCTGGTGGCTGTAAACAGTCACGTATACTGTGATATATGTGCTGTACTGCACGTAAGTGACCTCTACAGCTCAATTTTGTTGCACGCCATATGTTTAGAGCTCCGTTGACATTAAATCTGAAGCTGGACCACGACTGCACATTGGCCCAAATGTAAAGTACTCTGAGGATTTTGACACAGATGATGATGAGGAAAGCAACGATGACCATGTGAAGTCTGCACGCCATTATGGGAATGATGAGGTAAGTTATCACAGACTGTGGTATTGACTTTCTTTGACAATGCAGAGACTCCAGCTTCACAAACTCATAAAATGTTTTCTTTAATGGTGACATTAACAATTCAGTGCAAAAATAAAATCTTTAAACTGTATGGCCTAAAGGTAGAACCATGGGAAACACAAGTCAAAATGAAGGCCATCCTCCCTTCTACGTGTTTCGGGTGTGTTAACCCTTAGTTTTTTTTCTATAATAATGTGTCTTACAGAATGAACTCACATATATATATATATATATATATATATATATATATATATATATATATATATATATATATATATATATATATACATACATACATACATACATACATACATACATACATACATACATACATACAGTGGATGTGTCCTTCTGTCCGAATGGCTGGCCCCGGAATCAGTGCATGCCGCACTATGGCACCATTTTGTTGACGACACTGTGTATGTGAATTCGCAGACCCAGTGTCTTCACTAAAAGAGCGCTGGAGTCAGCACGTACACATACCGCGATCTCCAGCGCCATTTTATTGCAGGCACTGTATAAATGTATCAATAAAAAATGCAGAACGGGATTAATAGCTAGTACCTTAAGTCTCACAATACCAGTTTTGCCAAGTTGGTGACATTCTTTGTTTTAGTGTACATTCAAGAAGGCTAGGTTAGCGTCAGATTTCTCACTCGTAGCAATAAGGTGGAATTTAAAAAGGAAAATTTACCATATATTAGAAATTGGATCAATGGCCAAGGAAAGTATGTTATATGTCTGACTGGTGGCAGTATGAATCAGAGAGAAGGAAGATCCGGCACTGGAGACTTGATAAAATCACGATAAGTTTTATTCACATAATTTCATGATAAAACCATAAAGGGGAAAACAGACCCCCCACGCCTGACGCGTTTCGAACCTTACACCAGGTTCTTCCTCAGAAGAATCAAAGAGGCAGACAACTAAGCCCTCAAATCACTGGTGGAGTCACTCCCTTGCAAGAAGAGAGAAAAAAAAAAAAAAAGGAAAAGACCTATACAACAATGGACAAGACATAGAATAAATAAAAACATGTGCAATACACACGTTATATTTTTTTTTTTTTGTTTTTTTTTGTTTGTCATTTGATAGTTGTTATGTATTTATGCATTTATACGTGTGTATTGCACATGTTTTTATTTATTCTATAGTATAGGAGTAACCCCGGCACACTAATAACATGAAAGCAAAGTCTTCTCAACGACAGTCTTTAATTGTTGTGATTTTATTGATTGTGAAAAAAAAGGGTGGTGTTACAATCCAAAAAAGGGTGGTGTTACAATCCAACGTTTCAGCTCTACATCTCGAGCTTTCATCAGGGATATGACTAGATCCTTGGTTTTGAGGTGTGTGTATAAGTGGTATAGGTTTGCCTTTGTAATCCAGCTGCTGGAACAGTACCTATAGTAACCACGATGTGTAGGGTCAGCACGTGACTCCCGTCCTTGTGTCCTAAATCTAGTCAGGTGTGGAGGAGGCTGGCCTCCTCCACACCTGACTAGATTTAGGACACAAGGACGGGAGTCACGTGCTGACCCTACACATCGTGGTTACTATAGGTACTGTTCCAGCAGCTGGATTACAAAGGCAAACCTATACCACTTATACACACACCTCAAAACCAAGGATCTAGTCATATCCCTGATGAAAGCTCGAGATGTAGAGCTGAAACGTTGGATTGTAACACCACCCTTTTTTGGATTGTAACACCACCCTTTTTTGGATTGTAACACCACCCTTTTTTGGATTGTAACACCACCCTTTTTTTTCACAATCAATAAAATCACAACAATTAAAGACTGTCGTTGAGAAGACTTTACTTTCATGTTATTAGTGTGCCGGGGTTACTCCTATACTTTAGTCTTGTTTTTTCCCAGAGCACCTAAGTTGGGGTTTGAGCCTGTCATATCTACTTTATATTTATTTATTCTATGTCTTGTCCATTGTTGTATAGGTCTTTTCCTTTTTTTTTTTTTTTTCTCTCTTCTTGCAAGGGAGTGACTCCACCAGTGATTTGAGGGCTTAGTTGTCTGCCTCTTTGATTATACACATGTGTGGAGTCCCTCTGCTGATTAGGAATGTTTATAATCATTTTGTGAACTGTTTTGTTTCATGTCTCTGAGGAAGAACCTGGTGTAAGGTTCGAAACGCGTCAGGCGTGGGGGGTCTGTTTTCTCCTTTATGGTTTTATCATGAAATTATGTGAATAAAACTTATCGTGGATTTTATCAAGTCTCCAGTGCCGGATCTTCCTTCTCTCTTCATGTTTGCAACACATGGTGGTCAGCCATTTGATCCCTAGGCACGACTGGCTTACAGGACTATTTTGGTGAGCACAAATTTCCCTTTCCCCTTCCTAATTTTCTAAGTATGAATCAGACTCTGGCTGAGTTGTTACAGCCTTGTATATTTCTTTTACGTCTCAGAATAGACATATTTTGGCCATCTGGGGACTGTGCTTCTCAGCTGTCCGGTCAGAGACAGGTCCGGGGTGGCTTCTCTCTGCTTCGTTCCTCTAGGCTGACATGTGAGTGTATATGGAGAGACGTGTCAGTCAGAGAGAAGCCACCTGGGACCAGCATCAGAGTGGTCAGCCGAGACGCACACACCCAGCCGGCTGCCGTCTGTACCAAGGGGCCATGTCACCTCTTACCCAATATAAAACAGTTGGCAGATCATGCACTAGCAGCACAGACGTGGCCGCAGATATAATGGGTGGTATGATGTTTTATTTGTCTCTATAATATAATACATTTTCAACTAATTTAAAAATATTCTGTAGACTCTTCCAGGTCCTGGTGGGAACAGTAAAGAAGGCAATAAGAAGAGGCTGCTGCTGGATGCCGGTGACGTTACGGTGTGTTGCGTTATTGTATTACAATTCTGTTTTAGTTCTTAACATGATTTAGAATAAAATTCAGCCATGTGTGGTGAAAAACCAGATACTCCCCAACCAGACCCCTGCCACTCCACTGCCAGTGTCTCCTGCCTGAAGGTGTCCCGCGGAGTCTAGTGGGGGGGACACGGACTGTGATCATGTGATTAGAAACCCCTATATGCGTCCAGCACACCACCGCAATGTATAGACTTCAGAATTATGCTTTATTAGGTGTAAAGTAGAGCACACAGGAAAGTAAAGCCATAAAAAACCCAACATGGAGAAACTGGGGGCGCAGGAGTGCAGCGCACCAAAAACAACGACTGTATACAGCTTGGGGAAAAAATGTATACGTAACTAATGAAGAATGGTCTGAAAATTGGAACATTATCGAAACGCCTTGATTTAAGGATTACCACACAAATGATGGTATAAATGGATAAATATCTTTATAAAAATCAATGAAGTGCTAGAGCATAGTAAGTACTATAGTGATCCATTCATAATCCAATAATAAATTGGGTATTATTTCATAATACAAGATGGGTCAGACTAATATAATGATGAAATAATACAGGGCTACAAACCTGAAGTGTCCATGAGCGCTGCTCGTTCCCCCCCCCCCACCACCACCCCCCCAACACGCTTCTTCAGGGAGTGGTGTGATCATGTGATTGACTATAGACTCGCGAGCTGGAAGAGAGACGGTTTCATCATTGGCCATAGGTGAGTATCTGTTCTTTGTTAGAAAATCCATTTTTATATCTCCAGTGGATCACCCCTTTTTTTGAGCTTCTAATAAAAACCTGAGGAAAGCCCCTGTGCGACACCAAACCAATGCCAACCAGCAGCACATTGTGTAAGCACTCTGGCTCGTTATCATGGCCGTAATCTAGATTGGCAGCGTGATGTAACAGCGGACACCCGGTTATACATTACACCATCGTCGTAGTGTCATCTGTGTGTGCTGTAGAGTGGGGTCCCCCGAAGACAAGATAAGGGATGTCCTGCTGCCGGGAGCCCCTAAAACCAATTGTTGCCTTGGAAGAATACGTGTTGACTCTGCAGAATATTGCCGAGTCTTGCTCCAGATCGGAGAGGCTTTTGGAGCTGGCTATTAAGTGGAACCACTTTATATTAATTCAGCTTGTTCTTGTGGGACATATTCTGGTGGAAGTGTGAAAAAAGTTCACTTTATATTTACTTCAATAGCCAGTAGAGGGCACTGAGGACTCGCCTAGGACTTACCTACTGATCGGCATGATTGTAGTGTACAATATACGGTGTGTGTGTAAAATATATGGCAATCAGCAGAAAGACCCCACTGCCTTATGATTTGTAACTAATTAACTAATGTATAATAATTGAGCCCATGTCTTGTACCTTACAGGCCCTGCGAGAAAGCCTGGAGCGGAGCTTACGTCTACAGCGTGGCAGCAGGGAGAGTTCTGCTGAGGAGTATGACTCCATTGAGGAAGACATTGAGGACGAGCCTTCAGAAGAACCCAAGGCCTTCTCCTCCATGAAGCCAAGACCCTCAGCTGCTGATCATAGTCACCTACTCCCGGGGGACTTGGTTGTGCTAGAATTTAACGGTACTGGTAATAGACTTTTTTAATTTATTTCCTACGTGGGCAGATTGTGAATTATAGAGTAATTATCATTTTAATTTTTCATTCCATGAATCAATGGTACATGTGGAAATAAGCAGCTTTGTGATGTATCTTATTTGGGAAACTTTCTCTTTCTCCTGCTGGTCTGATCCTTCATTACGTGTTCATGGGTAAAATCTGCATTCAGTAAAGACATTTTCCCATTACTGAGATAGGAGATGACAGCTGGTGCTTTTAAAACTTTATGGAGTGATGAGGAGCTAGAGACAGACACTTTCTGTTGCCAGTTCTCCTGAATCCACAGGTACGGTTCTCCATAGAACTTAATGAGCACCAACTGTCGTCTTTTATCTCCGTAATAGGAAAAATATGTATTCACAGAAGACAGATATTACCGGTGAACTGAGAATGACTGATTAGTCCAGGAGGAGAAAGAAGATTTCTCTAATAAGATATAATACAACGTTTCTTATTTTTCTTTTCGCCACGACAGCACCCACTGAGAGAGGGGATCCGCCCCCAGGAACAGGAAACCTACAGAGAGATAAAAGGGGCGGTCCCCCTCGCTCCCTCAGTTGGTTTCCTGTTCCTAGGAAGGAACCCACAGAGAAGAGGATTCCTGGCCTGGTAGCCGCCCGCAGTATTATGTGAGCAACGGGGGCCCCAGAGCTGGAAGCAGCGACGGGCGGATCCGAAATAGGAATCCCCCCTCTGCTGGTAATGCGGGTGAGGCCGTGACGAGGACTGCCTGGCTCACCAGGAGGTGCAGTGGAGGAGCACCTGGGAAATCCCTAGGAGGGGATTGTGCATTACGAAGCGCTGCACAGACGCAGCATGGCATGGTGATGCAGCATATGGCTGGAGTAGAACTGGCTCCGGTCTGACAGCGTAGACCTGGAGAGGCCGACCTGGCGCGTATGAGAGGCGCAGCACGGCGCAGAAGGCCAGCAGTCGGGGGCTTGGCATGGTGATGCAGCATATGGCTGGAGTAGAACTGGCTCCGGTCTGACAGCGTAGACCTGGAGAGGCCGACCTGGCGCGTATGAGAGGCGCAGCAGGCCTGCAGCCGGGGGCTTGGCATGGTGATGCAGCGTATGGCTGGAGTAGAACTGGCTCCGGTCCGACAGCGTCGACCGGAAGAGGCCGACATGGCGCGTATGAGAGGCGCAGAAGGCCAGCAGCCGGGGGCTTGGCATGGTGATGCAGCATATGGCTGGAGTAGAACTGGCTCCGGTCCGACAGCGTAGACCGGAAGAGGCCGACATGGCGCGTATGAGAGGCGCAGAAGGCCAGCAGCCGGGGGCTTGGCATGGTGGGCCTGAGTCTCAGAGGAGAGCCGAGGTAGATTGACTCCCCCCTCGGCCGATAATGACAGTGTGAGGCAGGGGCCAGGTGAGGCCATCCTCGCTCACGGATGCAGCACGATATGGCTGGAATATAACAGGCGCGCATTTGCGCAGAGGGTCTGCAGTTGAAGGCCTTGTATAGCCACGGATAAAAGTGGTAGACAGAATGATTCCACGGAACGAGGTGGTACTACACGGTGAAGCAGACCACATCTTAGGCTGAGTTTCCACAGCCGGTACCATGTGTTAATCATCAAGGAGACGCGGGGTTGCTCTCTTTAGGTGGCTGCTGAGCAGATGAAGGCCGGGCAATTACCAGAGTGGGAGAGAGACCAGCTGATGATCCCTAGTCTGGTTGATGTGTGAAAAGAAAAAAAAAAAAAAAAAAAAAAAAAAAGTGCACTAACCTCACCCTGCTTCCCTGGAGGGGAGGCTCAGTATAGCTAGACCCTCGGCTTGCAATTGGGGGCTACAGCACCCGGCAGGGGTTAATGAAGCAGTGTGCAGGAGTTTGATCATTCTTCCTCCTGCTCTCCGAGAGAAAAAAAGAAAAAAAAGGAAGGGTCGGCAGCCTTTCCAGTCTGACTGCTCTCGTTAGATGGCAGCAGCTAAGTAGCTGGAAGCCAGGCAAGTACCAGAATGGAATACCAGTCATAGATCCTGTTAAACAGCAGCATACTGGTAGCAGTCCAAGAGGCACACACAATTTCATGTGCTGAGAGCCTTATGGGGGACTTCAGCAGCGCATTGTCTCCGTGAAGATTGCCAGCTGCAGCTCGTTAATTGGCTCCTTCGGGGGAGGTCACTCTGACAATTGAGATGTACCATTCAGAGTGGGGGTTATCTGGAACTCTGAGAGGTGCCCCCTTGAGTGTAACTGTGGGCCTGGTCTCTTGTTTAGCACCTTCAAGCGGGGCCGTAAGTCTGTCTGTACCCCATGGGGCCTATGTATATCATATGGTATAATAGAGTCTGGATGTATCGTATTACGTCATAGCGGCTCTATGAATCGTACTGCATCATAGAATACTTCATGGTAATTCATAGTACTTCAGGGTACTGCATGGTGCTTCATAGTACGAAAGATATGCAGTGAGAGGTGGACACCACTGTATAAATTACCAAATATTACGGCCCGCTGCAAACATGCGCCAAAGATGAATAAAAAAAAAAAGAGAAAGCGCAAATAGTGATGCACACGCAGCCAATGATATAATTCATGGTACGTCATATTTGCTTTGTGGTACTTCATGATATGTTATAGTACTTCATAGTACTTCTAGTTGCATCATAATGCATCATAGTGTGCCATAGCTCATCTGACTGCTTCATGGTACTTCATGATAGGTGATATGTGTGTCATAGTACCTTGTGGTACTGCTTATTGCGCCATAGTACATCATAGTATGTCATAGCGCATAATATTGCTGCATGGTATGCCAGGGTACTTCATAGTACTTCATCATATTTAGTATTGCATCATAGTACTTCAGATGGCATAATAGTACTGAATAATGCTGTATTGTGCATCTTTTGTGGTTCATAATATATATGGCTTCATGGTACTTCATAGTACTGCCTCATACTTAGTATTGCTCCATAGTACTTCAGATTGCATCATAGTACTTCATAGTGCTTCATATTACTTCATGGTACTTTATAGTACCTTCACAGTACTTCATAGTGCTTCATATGGCTTCATAGTGCTTCATAGTACTTCATGGTACTTCATAGTGCTTCATGGTACTTCATAGGGCTTCATAATGCTTATTAGTACTTCATGGTACTTCACAGTGCTTCAGAGTACTTCATGGTACCTCAAGATACTCCACATTGCTTCATAGCGTTTCATCGTAATTCATAGTGCTTCATAGTACTTCATGGTACCTCAAGGTACTCCACATTGCTTCATGGTACTTCATAGTGCTTCATGGTACTTAATGGTACTTCACAGTGCTTCAGAGTACTTCATGGTACCTCAAGGTACTCCACATTGCTTCAAAGAACTTCATGGTACTTCATAGTGCTTCATGGTAATTCATAGTGCTTCATGGTACTTCATAGTGCTTCATAGTACTTCATGGTACCTCAAGGTACTCCACATTGCTTCAGAGTACTTCATGGTACTTCACGGTACTTGGTGCTTCATGGTACTTCATGGTACTTCATAGTGCTTCATATTACTTCATGGTACTTTATAGTACCTTCACAGTACTTCATAGTGCTTCATAGTACTTCATGGTACTTCATAGTGCTTCATGGTACTTCATAGGGCTTCATAATGCTTATTAGTACTTCATGGTACTTCACAGTGCTTCAGAGTACTTCATGGTACCTCAAGATACTCCACATTGCTTCATAGCGTTTCATCGTAATTCATAGTGCTTCATAGTACTTCATGGTACTTCATAGTGCTTCATAGTGCTTCATAGTACTTCATGGTACTTCATAGTGCTTCATAGTACTTCATGGTACCTCAAGGTACTCCACATTGCTTCATGGTACTTCATGGTACTTCATAGTGCTTCATGGTACTTAATGGTACTTCACAGTGCTTCAGAGTACTTCATGGTACCTCAAGGTACTCCACATTGCTTCAAAGAACTTCATGGTACTTCATAGTGCTTCATGGTAATTCATAGTGCTTCATAGTACTTCATGGTACTTCATAGTGCTTCATAGTACTTCATGGTACCTCAAGGTACTCCACATTGCTTCAGAGTACTTCATGGTACTTCACGGTACTTGGTGCTTCATGGTACTTCATGGTACTTCATAGTGCTTCATGGTACTTCATAGTGCTTCATGGTACTTCATGGTACTTCATAGTGCTTCATGGTACTTCATAGTGCTTCATGGTACTTCATAGTGCTTCATGGTACTTCATAGTGCTTCATGGTGCTTCATGGTACTTCATAGTGCTTCATGGTACTTCATAGTGCTTCATGGTACTTCATAGTGCTTCATGGTACTTCATAGTGCTTCATGGTACTTCATAGTGCTTCATGGTACTTAATGTTGTTTCAGAGTACTTCATAGTGCTTCATGGTACTTCATAGGACCTCATATCACTTCAGGATGCTTCATGGTATGATATGGTACCTTCATAGTATGAGGAGGAATACGGTCAAGAACTCTGATATCTACCGCAGAGAGAATCCTGCAGAGAGCCAAAACATACCTGTTGTTCCTATTGACCCGTTTTTATCAGGGTAGTAACTTCAGAGCCTGTTCCTGGTTGCTCTCCATGTCAGAGGAGTGGACAATTCCGGAGCACACCTCCTCAGCCACCCTACCCGGCATCAAAAGGAATGGGTGCTCAGCCGGGGCATCTTCAAGATGATAGCGGCTATATAGGGCATGCCGGAGATAGATCTGTTCGCTACAATAGACAGGTCGAAGGGTTCGCTCCACTGTACAGGGCATGTACTCGACGCCCTTCTAAACCCTTGGACGGTTCACCAGACCCTCCGATGTTATGGTCGCCAGCTGTTACCAGGATGATGAGGTAATAAGGAGCGAGAGTCATCTTAATAGCCGGTGGGGCTAAAAAGACGTGGGTTTCATGGCTGAGAGCCATGTCATGGGTTCTCCCTCTGGATCGGGACCTGCGCTCACAAAGACCCTGTTACACCCTCAGGTCAAAGGTCTACGCCTCACAGCATGTAATTTGAGGGGCAGTTACTGAAGCTAAGCAGATGACTTATTTGGCACCCTCTTGGAGGAAAAACTTTAAATTTTCCATTCAGCAGACCTTTCCGGGGAGGGTCTTTTTCCTTGCTATATTAGAGTTCCGGCAGGAGGGGCGTGAGTTTGGACTTGCAGGTAACACCCTAAAATTCCAAGTTTCGGCTCTGGAGGCCAACTATAATAACGTGTGGGCAACAAAGGGGTAGCTCGATCCTTGCTTGCCAGCAAGCAAACCCGGTTCACATTCTTCAAGGACCGCCTTGGGGACCTTAGCTTAGTCCTAGATGCTTTCACACAGGGACCATTCGGGCCCATACACTTGACCTCAATAAAGTGCGTTTCATTGAAAGCCGCCATATTGGCAGCTCTAGTATCGGCAAGGAGGATGCATGATCTCCAGACCCTGTCAATAGATCCTCCATCCTGACAATATTGCAGGACAGAATAGTGTCAAAGACGGACCGTCCTACCTCCCTAAGAAGGCTGCTAAATTCCATAGATCCAAAAAATCTACCTTCCCTCTTTTTTTATTATAGCCCGGCAACACCAGAGAAGGAAAGATAGCATGGCCTAGACGTAAAGGGGGCCATCTTAGTCTATATAGATAACTCTAGGCCCTGGAGGCAGAGCAGGGCTCTTTTTGTCTCTTTTTCTCTTTCCAGGGTAACAAGATGTGTGGATCAGAAACGCATTGGCATATTCGGCAAAAAAAGGAGAAAGCCCGCCACAGGGCGTGAGGGCACATTCTGCAGGAGCCATATCTTCTTCCTGGGCCAAAAGGACTGAAGTCCCAATTGAGCTAATATTGGTCTGTTTCCCTAGAGGTGAGTAGGAGGTAAGGCCGCAACCTGGTCTTCTCCTTCTGCCTTTTATAATCACTACAGGCTACATTTGTCTTCTTCCGATGACTTGGCCTTTGGTAGATCTGTCCTTAACACGGTGGGCCCTCCCAGGTGATTATCTCTGAAAATCTCTCAGTGGGTGCTGTCGTGGCGAAAAGAAAAAAACGGATTACTTACCGGTAATACTCTTTTGTAGAGCCACGACAGCACCCGCTCACTTCCCTCCCTTGATATATATACATGTGGTTCACTCTGGTGGGTGAAGGATAGAAGTTGTATATAAATATATGCTAGAATCGCTTACTGAGCAAATTGACTAAAGCATGTGTGGTGGTTCCTCTTGTTCTCTGTAATCCAACTGAGGGAGCGAGGGGGACCGCCCCTTTTATCTCTCTGTAGGTTTCCTGTTCCTGGGGGCGGATCCCCTCTCTCAGTGGGTGCTGTCGTGGCTCTACAAAAGAGTATTACCGGTAAGTAATCTGGTTTATCATGAGTACTTTTGATTTTATGAAAAAAAAATAAAAATAAATTGTTACTCTTTAAAGGTGTTGTCCAGTCTTAAACTATGTGCAGACCTGTGAATCCTCGGGTCTCGCACAGATTCTTTAGTACTGGCGCCGGTATCGGCAGTCATGTGACCGCAGGCGTGCAATATGCATAATGCCGGCCACATTCCGACTAGACTGTTTCCGGCCTCGATCAATACACTTTCACAGGGCGAGGCTGCGCCCAACTAGTTAAAATGTGACCGGGAGGAGTATTCATATCTCATGTCTGCGGTCACATGAGAATTCTCCCTGCGCGCAGTGCACACAATGTCAGGATTCACTAGTCTGCAGTCGCATAGCGGACAACCCCTTTATGTCTCGCTAAAGGACATGGCCCCCAAGGTATTTTATATGAAATCCTGTGTATTCAAGTATTCCACATCCACACTCGTTACATTCTTAATTACTCATCCCCATTTATCGTTGTCTCGATCTAACTCTTTACTTATTATTATTATTATTATTATTATTATTATTATTATTATTATTATTATTATATTTTTTTTTATTTTTTTTTTATAAAGCTGTTGGAAAAAAGGATGGGAGAGTTTTGTCTGCGAAACGGAGAGACAGCGCTGACCTCTATATTCCGATGAAGCCTGTGATGGTGAAAAGTAAAGTGCCGAGGAGCTCGCCGAGACGAGAGGAGCCGCGCGCACCACGTACGGCAGAACATAGGGCGCACGTAGTGGTCGTTTATGCACGAGACCTTGGGGGGGCTTCTGCTGTTCTCCGTCATTACGTTACTGCTGTATTTTCTTGCCAGTCATACCTATATCGCCATATGTTATCCTAGTTACCAGCAGGAATCCCAGGCTTGGAGTGAGGGTCTAGCTAGATGCTGAGGAGAGCACTGTTTGCACAGTCCAGGTGTTCTCCAGCAGTATCATTGTTTGACTGTCCATTTAAAGCCCCCCATACACATTACAGTAAGGTCGGCCAAAGGTTCCCATATTGATAGGTTTCTAATGTGTATGGATGGGGGTACCAGCCAACGATGGTCAGGGGAGATGTCGTTCAGCATATTCGATTTCGGGCTGCCAATCGTATTGTTCGATCATAGCTAAGCCGCCGACCAACGTGTCAGCCGGCAGCGTTCTTATAGAGCGCACTGGAGTGCTCCGTAAAACAAGCACTACGGTGTATGCAAGAGTCGGCTAAGATGGCTGCCGGGCCAAAGTATCGTTTCACCCATGACCACCTAATGTGTAAGGGGGCCTTTTCTCTACCAGTGCCCATATACATTAGACAAACTACATCTGTGTTTTACTGCTCAGCACTGCTCTCATTTCATAATGTCACTTCATTCTATTCAATCTAAAGGAAATCTGCCAGCAGGTTTATGCTGTCATCTGAGAGCAGGGTAATGTAGGAAAAGAGACCCTGATTCCAGAGATGTGTCACTTTGTTTGCTGGGTGCAGCAGTTGTGGCACAATCAGAGTTCTTGGATATATATATATACCGTGTTGGCAGGGTTAGCTTTCTTAGCTCTGCTACAACAGGCTCTGTATATACATAGCTTAATTCACAGGAGGCGGCGGGGTCAGACCAGGAGGCACGAGGCTGCCAGTCATGGCAATGATAATGTCCTAGCGATAAAACCTTCATTGTAAGTAAACAGCACACAGCCTGAAATTTAACGCATTGCTGAATATAATTGTTTTAACCCCTACCTCATGCTGCCTTCAGATTACATAGCAATAACTAACTGACAGATTCCCTCTAATATACAGCTCTCCAGATCCCTGACGTAGATTTCCAGAGGACATCTTGGCCACCTGATACCACTTCTTAAATATCCACACCATCCACAATTGTCAGCTTTCTGTCTGTCTGCAGTGTAGGTAGAAAGCTGTCAATCTAGATGGGGCTGTGTGGGGTCTGTGGGCTGTGTAACGGACAGTGCATGGAATCCGAGCGTGGCTGCTCTGAGTAAGGATTGTGTAGTAATTCCCTTTATGGAAGTGAAGTTTCACCAACTCGAAGTCCTTATGTTCTTACATTTGATGGTTAACTTTTGCACCTAAACAACAATTTCTTCTGTTCCTTAGGACCAGCTAGTCGGAAAGAGAGACCGCTATCTGCAACAAGAAAACAGATGGCAGAAAGTGAGGATTCTGAGTATTTTGCGAATGAAGTTATAAATGCTGTCCAAATGGAGAATGAGGCGGTTGGGAGAGCAAGGAGCAGACTAGAGGTAACGAGCAGCTAATTAATTGTATCAACTTATTTGGACAAAAGGCAGAATATTCAGCTGATTCTAGTATATGTATATATAGATAGATAGATACAGGGCCTTGCGAAAGTATTCGGCCCCCTGGAACTTTTCAACCTTTTCCCACATTTCATGCTTCAAACGATCTCCATCCAACCTCACTGAGCTCGAGCTGTTTGCCAAGGAAGAATGGGCAAGAATTTCAGTCTCCGATAGCAGGGCTGTGGAGTCGGAGTCGGAGCTCATTTTGGTGGAGTCGGAGTCGGAGTTGGAGTCGGTATAAAATGGACCGACTCCGACTCCTAAAATATATAATAAATTGGGCACAGTAGTTCAATGCAGGATGTGCTGAATATTTTTTCATAGGAGTTTGGGAAAGTTATGAAATGTCCTATAAATGGCTGTTCTATTCCTGATCTAAGGCTACATTCACACACAGCGTTTTTCCTGTGTTTTTTGAGGATATGTTTTTCAGCTGCAAAAGTTGATCATCTTTTTAAAAAACTGCATCACCCGAAAGGTTTTTGAGCTCATAGATAATGTTTTCAATAGCAAAAGCAGATTAGAAATCTGCTCTATCTATCCATTTATCCATATCTGTCTATCCATATCGTATCTGTACCAAAAAGAATGAAAACCGGGTAGTACACCAATATATATTCTGTTCTATCTAAATATCTTGATTATTGGATCATAAAAATGATTAAATGTCTGAGGTTCACATTGTACTACAATAAATTTTTCACTTAAATATAAGCAATATGTGTGGGAGTCGGAGTTGGAGTCGGAGTCGGTGTAAGGGAAATTGAGGAGTCGGAGTCGCAGGTTTGGCTTACCGACTCCACAGCCCTGTCCGATAGACACATACCCCAAGCGACTTGCAGCTGTAATCACAGCAAGAGGTGGCGCAAGAAAGTATTAAGTTAAAGGAGCCGAATAATATTGCACGCCCCACTTTCCAGTTTTTGAATTTCCACAAAAATTTAAAATAACCAATACATTTTGTTCAACTTCACAATTTTGTCCCACTTGTTGATTCTTCACCAAAAATTTACATTTGGCATCTTTGTTTAAAGCAGGATATGTGGGAAAAGGTTGAAACATTCCAGGGAGCCAAATAGTCAAGGGGTTTTTGTAGCCAATGTTAGGGAAGGCTTGCTTACAATGCACTTACTAGTATTGCCATGCCCCTCGTAGCACCAACCTCTGGTCACATCCTGGCTGTCATGTCTGCCATGTCTGTTATGTGTCATGTCCGCCATGTCTGTTATGCTGCAAGTTGCCTGGAGCAGTGTGCACGCGCGCCTTACCTTATGGCTGCACACTGTTGCTGGGTAACCATCCGTCTGTCTGGTTCTGCAATCCGCTGTATTCCTGGAAACCCCTGATCATGTGACCTTTCCTGTGTTCCAGCCCTGCTCTGGTTCTGCAATCCGCTGTATTCCTGGAACTCCTGATCATGTGACCTGCTCTATGGTTCTACCCAGGCTGTTCTAGCGATGCTCTCTATGATCCTGGAGGATCTGAAGCGGAAGTCCTTCTATGATCCTGACCCGGAACTGCAGGTGCTATATCAGACCGCCCCTCCCTATGGTCAATGCCTGATTACCGTGTTTCTGCCTATGTTCCTCTTCAGGTTCCGCTCCTTGCGTTGTCTTTTCCTTGCCCTGTTGGTTTCCCTTCCCCCCTGTCTTGTTGTTTCAGTACCGACCTGTTGGTCGCGTCACACAGGACAGGGTCACTAGTCAGTCCTGTTTTAGTTACCGGCCTTTGAGTCGTGTCACACAAGGCATGGCACGAGACAAGAGGCAGAGTACAAGCACAGAGCGTGTGCAGAGACGCACGACTGGGCAGAGTGCAGGGGCACAGAATACAGGTAGCGACCGAGTAGACCAAGCAGCCATGCAGGGAAGCAATACGGTAATCAGGCCCTGACCATAGGGAGGGGCGGTCTGATATAGCACCTGCAGTTCCGGGTCAGGATCACATGGAAGGACTTCCGGTTCAGATACTCCAGGATCATTGAGAGCATCGGTAGGACAGCCTGGGTAGAACCATAGAGCAGGTCACACGATCAGGAGTTCCAGGAATACAGCGGATTGCAGAATCATAGCAGGGCTGGAACACAAGAAAGGTCACATGATCAGGGGTTTCCAGGAATACAGCGGATTGCAGAACCAGAGCAGGGCTGGAACACAGGAAAGGTCACATGATCAGGGGTTTCCAGGAATACAG
Source organism: Dendrobates tinctorius (assembly GCF_039654945.1). Lineage (NCBI taxonomy): Eukaryota > Metazoa > Chordata > Amphibia > Anura > Dendrobatidae > Dendrobates > Dendrobates tinctorius. The sequence goes on from NW_027361797.1 coordinate 1,342,494, forward strand.
CGGATTGCAGAACCAGACAGAGACGGATGGTTACCCAGCAACAGCGTGCAGCCATGAGGTAAGGTGCGCATGCACACTGCTCCAGGCCACTTGACATGACATGGCGGACATGACACATAACAGACATGGCGGACATGACACTGGCCGTATTAGCGCCCCTCCCCTGTCTGTGATCGCAGCAGATGGAGGTTCTGTGCCTAGGTTCTTGTAATTAACGGGTTACTATATGGTCACGTTGCCCCATCTTCATCAATGTTTTGGACGGCATTGCCATTCTTTACTGATGTACTGTAGAGCCAGCTTTCAGTCAGTGGCGGGCAGTGGTTTCACCCACTGCTCACAGTCTGAGTGGTTACTGAAGCTGGAGGCTGCTGGAAGGAATAAAGTTAATTTCCTCCTGGCAGCGGGCTTTCAGTGCAGCGGCCTCACGGCCATAGGACGCAATTATCCTACGGATGAATCTCATATGTCGGTGTTAATAGCGTTATTTCACATGACGGGTTCCCTTTAAAATTAGATTTAAGCATCTTCCCTTGGGTAGCCTGTGGTCCCATCTGGATAGTGGTTCCATCCATAACAGGGCTGCAGATAGAAGGGCAGAACCAGACATGTCATTCAGCCATCATGCCTGTGCGCTAATATTGTGTGCTCAGTGTTTTAATAAGGGGAAAGCTGGATGAAGAATGATGGTCACTAGAGATGAGCGAGCACTAAAATACTCAGGTGTACGTTGCTGGAACCGAGCAATTCCTAATACTCGAATGCTTGTTTCAAGTAATGAGTATAAAGGGAGTCAATGGGAAAGCCAAGCTTTTTTCTGGCAGACCCTACAAAGAGATCTGGGGTGCAGTGAAAATGTTCAAGCAGATGGGAAAAGTACTGAATGGAAGGACAAAAGAATGGGGAAGACCCCTGGAAGCATCTCTGACTCATATCGCTGCTGAGAACAATGGTGTCACGTTAAGGAGTGACAATAAAACATTAAAATCGATGAGAAATTGCATTTTACAAGAAAAAAACGTTAAGCTTTTTTTTTTCCAGTATAATTGTATATAAGGCAAATTTTAAAAAGGATATTAAAAAAAAAAAATTATTTAAGCCAAAATTGAATTAATTTTTTTAAATAAAAAATAGGAAATATCAGTTCATTTATGTAGGAAGCAAGAACTGCCAAAAATTAGGGACTCTGATACACCCTGTATTAGACATAAGAGAGGGCCTCATACACATTCTGTTCAAATTCTCCTGTATTAGTACTCCTAGACTCATAAAGTCTATGCACTTTTGATAGTTATATGCCAAGGAAATGTATAGTCTATGGGAGAGCAATATAATACCGATTTCATATTTGAACAAGTTTTTTGAGGGTTCTATAACGGAATAGTGTATGGGTGAGAAATGTAAGACATCAAAAATTTTTAAGCCTTTTTGGATTGTTATATATCAGGAAGCACATATTAATCTGTGGATGAGTAATTTAATCCAGAAATATTTTTCAAATCTTTTAGTGAGTTTAACATACCACCGTAATGCAGTAATAACCTGTCACGAGTGTGTCATGTCAACGGGAGATCTGGGGGTAGAAGATCACTGCGTATTGTGAATCGCAGATCTTCCATTTAGCCTGAGTTTGGATCTCATATTAAATTGATTTGGTTTCCTTTGGTTCTGAAGAACCTTTCTATGCTGGTCAGAAACATGCAGCTCCATTTCTGCTGCTTCTGATCTGGTCATTAGCTCTTCCTATAAAATCTGGACAGACCCTCTGTCTTGCCAGTGAAAGCTCTGCTTCCTTGATCTTAGGAGACGTTGTGCTGAATAGGAGATTTGTCTTCCTGTGCTGTGTGCTTAAGCTAAGTTTGGAGAGAAGTTGTTGTAGAGATGTTCTGTTGTACATGTGTTTTTTTATCTCCTGGTCCCTGTTGTCTTTTATTTTATTCCTCCCTGTCCCTTTGCTCCTTCATGTTGTTGGTTGGTGCTTTTGTGTGATAGATGGTTTCTGTTATCCCTGTTTTGTCTTGTTCACATTACATTTCTGTCCCAGGCTCCATGGGGTGGGCGAAGGGACAGACCAGGGATTAACTTGAGCAAAGGGAGGCCGGAGACTTGGGCCTCTCTACCATCAAGAGAACCCCCTGGACAGCAATAGTTAGGGTCCCAGTTCAAGGGACTATTTGAGGCCCTCCTCCCTATCTAAGATCGAAACAGCGTGACATAACCATGTTAAGCTGCATGGATAAGTCATTGAATCCATAAAATAAATTTAGATCGTAAATATTTTGATAGTGTAGTTGATGTACTTATATAGTTCTAAGTGCTTTGCAGAAAGTGCAAACCAGGCAAAAATTATAAGAAGGGTAATCAGACCCCTGAAAGGCAACAACTGGTGGGCCTCATTCAAATATTGAATATTACAAACACTTTGTGCTGCTGTCGGCTGGTGGTGTGGAAAATTGTGGGCTTATCCAGGCTTCATTCATTTTTATGAGTGAGCCTGTCAGTATTCTCAGTTGACAGGCGAAAGCACCTGTCTGTTAATGACACCCCTCTTCCCCCGGTGTCACTAAAAACCGGCTCTGATAGGACGCTAGTGTCAAGGCAGCACAACATCTCCAAGGCATAGAGGGACAGTACATGCCAGGTGTCAAGCTTTGAGACCCAATAGTTGAAAGTCACAGAGGAAGAAGGCAGGCCCTGGATATTGAGCTGGTGTCATGAAATTGGCTCACATCTTTGACAGTGTATCCCTGCCTCTGCTGTGTGTCTCCCTGCTTCTCCTCCTTGGTTGGGCAAGGAAGCTTACCCCCAGCTGCTAGCATTGTCTGATGGGAATTTTTTCAACATATTTTTCACAATGGCCTTCTAGTATATCACCACTTTAGTAGTCCTCTCCACCATAGGAAGAAGAGATGCAAAGCTTTCCTTTGTGAAAATCTGGGTAGGTTGTCAGAAACCTCTGAACTACCAAGTTGAGCACATGGTCCAAGTTGTGAGACCTCATATGAGTGAGAAATGTAGTGCAGCAACAGGCTCTGCTGTAGCTAATTTGTCTAGTAGGCAAACCACACACCACGGCAGAGTTACTTAAAGGAATAACATACCAGACAAATTTGTATTTTTTGCTGCTGAACCTCCAACTAGGCATGGTCGTGTGTGATAATAGGCATAACCTGGTAGTGACTGTGAAGCTTGTTAAGCTTTCACACGCTTATACCCCATATGTGGGTGAAATCTACTGTTTGGACACATAGCAGGGCTCATAAAGGAAGGAGTGACTTTTGTAATGCAGACTTTGATGAACTGCTCTGCGGGCGTCATGTGGAATTTGGACAACCCCTGATCTGCCTAAACAATGGAAACCCCCCACTAATTGGTCTAGTGTATTTCCTGGTATGTGAATTTAATATCTTGGCATACGTGCGATTAAGTTGGCTTAAGTGAGTTGTGTATAGGGCATCAGGTTGGCATATGTGAGTTGTGTAAGACAGAAATAAATGTATTAGTCAATGGATGAGTTGTAGACTCTGAAACAGTCCTTCATACTCAGGCCAGGTTTGTCAGGGCTGGTGTCACACTGATAAATGGTGTCATTTCGTATCCCCCTTCTGTAACACGTTTTGCACCTTTTTTGCGACCTTCCTCTCTTTGTGGTTTGAAGAACCTCATTTTGACCTGGTACAACACGGGTACCTTCAGTTCCGGAAGTACTGGGGCCTGCTCCTTCCTGACTGCCAAAGAGGGCCTTAATCACTACCTCCTGGAACTGAAGGTACGACGTAGCGGTCTGTCCTGCACATCATGATTGCACAGACTGCAGTGCACAACGCTTTCGCATTATGTGCACGGCCAGCTTCTTGTAAATCACTTTGGCTTTTCTCATGGCACTGTGCGGCTGGAGGTATTGATCAGAGAAATCAACTCTCTCCATGTTCTTGTTGTGCCCCAGTATATAGTCTGGTTTGGGGACCTGTGTAGAGTTACCTCGTACAGTAATGGGGTGACACCATTACCAAGTATGGTGCTCAAGAGGAGGACATCCCTCTTGTCTTTGTAGTTGACCACCAGCATGTTGCCACTACATTGGCCTCTGGTCTCGCCCTTCATGAGCAGATTCCCAATTAGCATCCTTGGAAGGTCTCTGGTTTTTGCAGACAGTACTGCATGCTGCGGTAGCTCGCACAGAGAGTGACTTGGAGTGGATTAGGAAAAAGCTAGTGATCCAGAATGGATCAGGAACCTCTTCTTTCAGGAATTGCAGGAACACCTGCAGCAGTGATATCACAGACTTGAAAAAGTCTGTGGCACCACAAGTCCCATCAAAGTGCGACAGAATGCCAGTATCACCGGCCTGCACAAATCCGAGCCTAGAATGAGGCACGACGGTCATACTAAGGTCAAATCGCCTCTGACGTCGATCGACGTCAATCAGAGTGCACATTGTCAGATCACACCAATCAGAGCTGGCCCTGGTGACTCCGGCATTGCTAGGCTCCAGTCTGATCGGTGCTGAAACACTGAAAACTCTGTGATTGGCTGTTCAATTCTGAACAGCCAGCCATTGATCATAGTTGCGTGGGGTGGCACGACCCCATTGTGGCTGCAAGTCCCAGTTCCCTGCTGTCAAAAACGGCAGGCATCTTCATGCGATCAACGTGCGTTTAGGTATGTTATGGCGATCATGTACTGGACAAGAGCTGTGCCCCTGCAAACGCCAACGGGAGCTCGGCTTAAGTGATAACCAAGCCCGGCTGGCAGAGCCAGGGGCGGTGCTTGTACTGTCCATTGCTCTTTAACCTTTTGAATGCTGCATTCTATATTGATCACAACATTTAGAAGGATAGACGAGGGAGTGGGCTCTTTTCTATCCGATCAGTGCCTCGAAACGTCATCATGATGGTTGTCGTGGCAACTAGAGATCGTCATGACGACCTCCGTGTTTGCCAGCAATGGTTGCCTGTTTAGACCATGCCAGCAGCATTGCAGTGCTGGTGCATTGGAGTGCATTATACCAGCGATCAGAGTAATAAAAGTCCCATAGAGGCACAAAGTAAAAAAAAAAAATTGTGAAAATAAAAAAATTACAAAATGAAAACAGGTGGAGAAAAAGAAAAATTATATAAAACAAACAAAAAGGTATACATATTTGGTATCGCCCTGTCTGGAACGACCTGACCTATAAAACTGTCATTGGTGAACACCGTAAAGAAATAAAAAAATGTGGCAAAAAACAATGCTTTTTCATTATATCGCCGAACAAAAAGTGGAATGAAATGTGATTTGAAAAGTCTAATATAAATAAAAATGGTACTGCTGAAAAAGTCTCAGGACAGGGGAGTAACAAGCTATAACTGACAGGTAGAAGTTGTTGTTGGAGTTTTTAAATAGGGAGCTCGAGGCTCACCAGCAGGTGTAACCAATAATTAGCACCCAGCAGCTAGATGGTGTCCCTATCTGGGCAGGATCACTAGTCCTAGCCTGACTAATGTAGAACAAGACCACCCTTCAGCATCCCCCAACGCTGTCATCGGTGCAAGGGTGAACCTACGTAGCCACAGTGGTTGTTGCAAAGGGTACCAAGGCGGACGTAACACAGGGGAGACAGCACCCCAGAGTCATCACTAAGGGGTTGTCCAAGAGTGACAGCAGTACTGGCTCTCGCCCCAGGGTCATCACTAAGGGGTTGTCCACGAGTGACAGCAGTACTGGCTCTCGCCCCAGGGCCATCACTAAGGGGTGTCCACGAGTGACAGCAGTACTGGCTTTCGCCCCAGGGCCATCACTAAGGGGTTGTCCAAGAGTGACAGCAGTACTGGCTCTAAAAGCTGGAGATATGATCAGGGTGCCACATGGTAATATATCTAAATTTACACTATTGGAAATTGCTATTATTGTTGGTGCAAATAAAAAGGTCCTTCTAAAGTCAGATCGTGTTCCTTGTATTCATAACAGACATCTTCACAAGAGGAGCAGGAAGGAGTTATCTCACAAGCTATTGAAAGAATCACCCTTATGGAATTGAGGTAACCGCTCCATTATGTCTTCACCATAATGCTACCATTGTTTGGAGGAAGCTGCAGTGTCTTTTATTGTATGGTTAATTTAAGTGGTTTGCAAAATAGTACAATTTTCCACTTCTCGTCTGCCTTGTCCCCAGAGCAGTCCATGCATTCACTTTGTCTCTAGGTAAATGCATGTTGCCAGTATGACAACCTGGACCACTGAGATGAGGAATAGGCGTAGGGGCAAAAGGTCTAATTGCAATCGTGGGTTATTTTCTGCTATTACAAAAAGCCACTGCTGCTTTCTCCTCAAGATACATCCGAGCTGCATTGTCTGCAGTGTCCTGACAGGAAGGGAACATGTCTGGGCCAAATACTTGTAAGTGAGGACAATGCAATATTCTATTCACTGAGAAATATCTTATGGAGACATCCTATGCTGCTCCTGTAATGTTAGATGCTCTTCTCCATTGTTCATTCTGAAAGATGCCTTTACAGAGGATCTGTCATCAGATTCATATCTATAAAATACCTGAAGGGGTGAATTCACATGTGGCAGATTAGCCGCAGAAATTTCTAGAATTGCACCATTCATTGCAAGACACTTACTGAAATCAGTGTGCTTCCTGAAAGAAACATGATTCAGCTGAGTGTGGTGGGCAGAGCCGACATCAGGGTATTACTGTCCTTACTACTGTATGGGGCCCGGTGAGCAGTAGCAAAAAGGGGGGCCCAGACTCGCTGGCAGCCCGGGCCCTCCTCTCTTGCTTCTGCTTGTCAGGTGCAATAGTTCAAGGCCATTGCAAGCCAGATACATAACACTTCAGAGATTTAAAGATACACCTACAGTGTTGTTAATGCATGCGTCGGTCAGAAATCAGTGCTGTACCTTTAAGCCATAGTAGCGGGCCCGAATGTATCATGGTCCTGACGCCAGTCATTTCACGCGCTGCGCACTCTTCTTCATTCTGGATCAGAGCAGCATGCCACGTTTGTGGGAGACACGAGACACTGAAGCCGGCGGCAGGCAGGCAGAGGAGGTGGGCAGTTTGAGAGGACTCGGAAGAGGCTGCTGAAGGGAGTGAGGAGGTGGGATGATGCTGAGGGGAGTGTGGAGGTGGGAGGATACTGAGGGGAGTGAGGAGGTGGGAGGATACTGAGGGGAGTGAGGAGGTGGGAGGATACTGAGGGGAGTGAGAAGGTGGGAGGCTGCTGAGGGGAGGCTGCTCAGGGGAGTGAGGAGAGGGGAGGCTGCTCAGGGGAGTGAGGAGAGGGGAGGCTGCTCAGGGTAGTGAGGAGAGGGGAGGCTGCTCAGGGGAGTGAGGAGAGGGAAGGCTGCTGAGTGGAGTGGGGAGGCTGCTGAGGCGAGGGGAGGCTGCTCAGGGGAGTGTGGAAGTGGGAGGCTGCTCAGGGGAGTGTGGAAGTGGGAGGCTGCTCAGGGGAGTGAGGCGAGGGGAAGCTGCTCAGGGGAGCGAGGGGAGGCTGCTCAGGGGAGTGAGGCGAGGGGAAGCTGCTCAGGGGAGTGAGGCGAGGCTGCTCAGGGGAGTGAGGCGAGGCTGCTCAGGGGAGTGAGGCGAGGCTGCTGAGGGGAGTGAGGAGAGGGGAGGCTGCTGAGGGGAGTGAGGAGAGGGGAGGCTGCTGAGGGGAGTGAGGAGAGGGGAGGCTGCTGAGGGGAGTGAGGGGAGGCTGCTGAGGGGAGTGAGGGGAGGCTGCTGAGGGGAGTGAGGAGAGGGGAGTGAGGAGAGGGGAGGCTGCTGAGGGGAGTGAGGAGAGGGGAGGCTGCTGAGGGGAGTGAGGAGAGGGGAGGCTGCTGAGGGGAGTGAGGAGAGGGGAGGCTGCTGAGGGGAGTGAGGAGAGGGGAGGCTGCTGAGGGGAGTGAGGAGAGGGGAGGCTGCTGAGGGGAGTGGGGAGGCTGCTGAGGGGAGTGGGGCGAGGGGAGGTTGCTGAAGGGAGTGAGGAGGTAGGAGGATGCTGAGGAGTGAGGCGAGGGGAGGCTGCTCAGGTGAGTGAGGAGATGGGAGGATGCTGAGGTGATTAAGGGGAGGCTGCAGAGGGGAGTGAGGAGAGCGGAGGCTGCTGAGGAGAGTCTGCATCTGTCAGGAGGAGGCTAGTGAGGGGATGCTGTATCCTGCAGGGGGAGGCTGCTTACGGGAGTGAGGAGACGCTGCTGAGGGAAGTCTGCGTTCAGCAGGGGGAAGCTGCTGATGGGAGTCTGGATCCTGCGTCTGACATGATGAGGCGGGAGCAAGGGTGACCGGGGCTAGTCGACGAGAAGCGACGGCAGCAATTTCGATTTAAAAGGGTGCCAACCTCTGCAGACAGGGTAGGAACAAGAGTAGTTGACAAATAGCGTGATCCCCATTTGTGCTTGACTACTTTATATTTTCTTTCTATTATCACTTTTTGAGTTCTCATGTTTTGGGGTGTACTTGCTGTATATTCTAGAATTTATAGAGGTTTTTTTTTAATGAATACCAATAAAAACATTTTTTGTTAATGTATAGTGTGTGTATATATATATATATATATATATATATATATATATATATATATATATATATATATATATCTATCCAGAAAAACTGGAGGCAGCACACGGTTTGTAGTGCAAAAAAAGAGCTATTTAGTAAGCCCAAAAGGCAACGTTTCGGTCCAGACAGGAGTCTTAAGCAGTGAACATGTGAAAGTGCCAGAAATATAAAGGGTATGCATAATTATAATCATTTACATTAATCATCATTGTAAGAGCATGTATTTAGATTATAATTAACATGCATAAAGTACAGGAATCGTTCATCACATAAAGTGCAGTGCATAAATATACGGTAGTTAGTGAAGACCTTGAAAAATATGCATTGAAACATCAATCGGTAATAATAAAACAGATGTACAACCTTGTTAATCACATCCATGATTTGCCCCACTCTCTTAGGTAAAGGCAAAAAGATCCAAATAGACAACATATTACAAAGGAACGAAACCTCAGCGCTACTAATTCACAGCACTTTTTAAAAACAAAAATATATAAGCAGAGAAATAAATATACAACGATGTTATAGCATGATTATAGTTCAGTTTTCTTCTTATGCTAATATAAAACACCATAGATATAGGTCTCATTTTCAAGCATGTTACAAAGGGACAAAACGTCAGCGCTACAATATCTACATAGAATGACTAATAAGCTACAACACCTTTATAAGTATAGACAAAAAAAGGTTTTAAAAAAAAATATAAGTTTAAATCACCCCCCATTCGCCCCATTCAAAATAAACCAATAAAATAAAAATACACATATTTGGTATCGCCATGTTCAGAATCGCCCGATCTATCAATATATAAAAAGAATTAATCTTATCAGTAAATGGCATAGCGAGAAAAAGTCAAAACTGGCAGAATGACTTTTTATGGTCACTGCAACATTGCATTAAAATGCAATAACGGGCGATAAAAAGATCTAACTGCACCAAAATGGTATCACTAAAAACGTCAGCTCAGCGCACAAAAAATAAGCCCTCACCCAGCCCCAGATCACGATGGAGATGTTACCGGTATCGGAAAATGGCGACTTTTTTTTTTTTCTCTTTTGACAACATTTGGATTTTTTTTCACCACTTAAATAAAAACGAACCTAGACATGTTTGGCATCTAAAAACTCGTAATGACCTGGAGAATCATAGTGGCTGGTCAGTTTTATTATTTGGTGAAAATAAAAAAAAAAAACAATTGGAGAATTCCACTTTTTTTTTTTTTTTTTTTTTGCAATTTCACCGCATTTTGAATTTTTTCCCATTTTCCAGTACACTATTTGTTTAACCAGTAACCAAGGGAAACAATGATGTGCAAGCCCAAGTAACGATAAACATCAAATCTTTGTTATTAATAGGTATTTTAAAATTGACACCGGTAGATAATGGACAAGGGATTGTAGAAGATGACAGACTAATTGTTCATAGAATGCTGTTACACAAAAGGGGCACACCCCCCCACAAGAATGTCCTAACCAGTGAGCAATATATTTAATACTAAAATATTAATCAATTAAGGCACCATAGATACAACTCTTTTATATTGTATTCCAAAAATGAACCCACAGTACATATAAATGCTATAAAGCAAGATCCCATAGCATGTTAAGTGGACTATGACATCAGCCTCTATAGTAAAGCTTAGGGGATCAATGATAATTACCTGGATATATTGTGCAGAGTGCGCAGCTCCTGGTGAGGGTCAGGGGTGGAGTGTGTGCCCGCCCCAATGCACGTTTTGGACCTACCTTCGTCAGGGGGCACACACAACCCGTCCCTTGTGCTGTATTTTATATATATATATATATATATATATATATTATACTGCAGCCATTGCCACAGGTCCAAGGTCGGCATCACATGGCCGGAAGTGACGTCCCCAGCCAGAAATGACACGCAAGTTGCTATGACAACCGCGACGCCACACGGCGTCACACGGTGGGAGGCATAAAGTGTCAATCACCGCACAAAGACGCTGAAAGCCGGGAGGGGCCACGGGAGCAGAGTAAAATCGCACATACAAGCGCTGACGGTGTATGTATGAAACCCTGTGAAAGCACTCAGAGGTCCTCTCATGCTCTTTAATCCACTGATGCGGAGAAAGGAGTCGCCCCTTTTATCTTGAAGGTTTCCTGTCCTTGAAGGGCGGATCCCCTCTTGTTGATGCTGTCATGGGTTCCGTAAAAACACATTACCGGTATAAGTGTTTCTGTCCAGGCCTGTTCATGAGCTTTATTTTCTTAAAAAAAATCTGTGGAAGCATGGTTGAAAAGCAATGACTGACTGACTTTCATTTGTTCATTATTATTACTATTATTATTACTTTTGTCAGATTCAAGTTATTTCTGTGACCATTGTGGGTGTTTCTGTCATTAAACGAAGGGTACCAACAATTTTTGACCGTGTGTCGGTTGGTGACGCATCTGAATATTCTTAGATGTAGTCAGTGGTGATGTGAATAGAAATGGGCCCCTAATTGCTAATTTGACCACGTATGAGATTAGTCTCTGGTGGCATCTCTGCTCTAAGCACAAGTAGATTTTTGAGATGTGGAGTCATCAGATTCCAGTGTTTCCTATTCCAAAAATAGGTTTTTAGGCTGGTTATGTTTGTCTGCAGACACAAGCTCACGCCTCTCACCCAGTTTACATCTTCTTAGATTTGTAATGGAAATGCACAACAGTAAAAGTTTATTTTAAATCTAAGGCGGGATCTTGATGATGATCGCCCATATGGAGACTGTAATGGCATCTATTACTCATGTAGGAGGCAAAGATAGTTCTGGAACAACTGCACATAACATTCACATGAGGAGAAACTGAAGACGTGTCATGGGTCAGATTGAGCTTGCTTTGTGGCCCCTAGTTGATCACTTCCATCAGTCATTACATGTAGTACATACCATTGTTGTCTTGCACCATTCCGTTACAACTTTGAGTTACTACTTCTGGAAGGAAGGAAACCAAGATTAGGAACATGTAACGCCATAGATTGTAAAAGTCAGTAATTGTTTGTTTGATGTATAATTCAGTATTTTCTTTTTGTAGCCAGCAGAAGAAATTGTTGAAAGTTCTCCAGAATATTGATAAGGAACATGTTTCCGGGAGTGACCTAAAGGTAGGCAATGTGAAATATTTCTTGTGCAAGTCATGTTCTTGTTCTAAATTAAAGGGAACTTGCCATGTCCCCAATGGCTGCTCAGCCATCATCATTAGGTTCTACAATCTTAGACCTGTATTAATGTTATTTTGCTTGTAAGTGCACTGTTTTTTGTGCAAAATCAACATATATTACATCACAGACTAATCTTCCCCTGCCTTTGATTATGATCTTGTGGGCATGATTGAGGTTCCCTACACTACCCTTGTTCTCTTATTGGCCCCCTGAATGCTCCTTCACGTATGTGGTCTTAAATGTTGGGACTTGCGCAGTGAAAATGGGTGTACAGCCCTTTTCCCCCCCTTGCTTCAGTAGCGCACCACACATGACCTACAGATGTGCTCCCATGCCCAGCCCAACTGCCTCAGACGGGCTCGGTGCCAAGTCCAGAGTTTGTGCATGTGCTAATGTGGCCTTATTATGCCCACAGTTTTAATAAATTGCTCCTCTGCCCAAAGTTTTGTGAAAGTGCTGTTGTTCATGGGTGTAGCACGTGATCACTGAGGTCCCAATGATGTTGCGAGATCTGGATTATCAACCTTTGCATGTGACACCCCTGGGAATGATAACTTTTGTGCAAGATCTCGAGTCGGGGAGAAAGTTAGAGAAGAGTGGCCTGACAGTCAGTGACGGGAGGCTATCAGCAGGCGGGGAAAGTGCAATAGAGACTGGAGAGCTGTAAGTTCAGGGCCAAACTCACTGCTATTGTGGCTCATAAGCATAAAAATTAGAAAAGGGATTTGTCCGCAACAGAATCCAGGATTGACGAAACAAAGGTATGGATTTAGTCTGCATTATCGCAACCTAACATAGATTATATCAGTTTGGGGTGTAAAAACCCGCTTACAGGTTCCCCTTACAAGGTAAAAGGGGTTTACCAATCAATGACAGTTACCCAATAGTCCTCCATTGCCCAGGCTAGAAGAAGGATCTGTAGGCAACAGTAGTTGAGCACTCACCCACCTGTTTCTATATCTGATATATGGTGGTATAAAGCGGCGTGATGCAGTCTTGGCTATGGCTTTTGAATTAGCTTTCAGATTGGTAGTATTTACTCTAAACCATTTTTAGCTATTCATTGGTGGTTCAAGCATAACTACGCTCCACGGTAAAACTGGAGAATCGTCAGTCATGTATGTGTGTAGAGTGAGCAGCAGGGTAACCTAATGTACTCTCCATTCCATTAAAGAAGCATGCCCATGAAGGTGTGTGTGTGTGTGTGTGTGTGTGTGTGTGTGTGTGTGTGTGTGTGTGTGTGTGTGTGTGTGTGTGTGTGTGGTGTTTTTTTTTTTTTTTTTTTTTTTCCTCTCACCCTTGCTGACCGATTGTACAACCTTGCCTGGGACTCTTGCGCCTGTAGGAAGTCCTCTCTCACACTAGGCATCACTTCAGCAATCCTTTCTTGCATTTGGGCTACATGCTCAATTGCGCTCCTGTAGGGTGTAGCCTCTGCCTCCCATGTCTCCTTCTCTATATGCAGGAGTCCACAGGGGTGTCGGCCATACAACAGTTTAACTGGGGATAACCCCATAAAAGCCTGCGGAACTTCTACGATGGAAAATAACAGATACTTCAGTAGTTAGTCCTCTTTTCATGACTGTCCATCTGCAGGTGGTACACCAAGGACTTGAGTTGTGTAATCTGCAGGACTTTGCACAACTCTCTCATGACTTTTGACATGAACAGAGCTCCTTGGTCCATCAGGATCCCTTTCGCAGTCACGTCTTGGAATAGACATGAACCAGCTCTTGGTTTATACTCTTAGCGGAGGAGTTTATTAATGGTACCGCTTCCGGGTACCATGTCTCATAATCCAGAACCACCAGGATATTGTGATGCCATCTGGCATACCTGACCAGGGGTCCCACTTAATCCATCCCTGTGTGAGCAAGCGGGACCTCAATAGTGGGTAATGACACTATGTGACTGGAAATGAGCGATCAGGGAGGTTAACTGGCAGGTGGGAAAGGACCTACAATAATTCATGATTTCTTGGTGACAGCCGGGCCAGTAGAATCTCTGGAGGATCCGGTCCTTGGTTTTATTTACCCACAATAAGATATTAGTCTGTTCCTTGTCTAACACCCTGCGTCTGTAGGGCATTGCCACTAACAACTGCTCTATGACGACACCTCTGTTTAACGACCCGATTCAATAACTCTCTATACATGGCAAAACTAAGGTACAGCAACCTCATTTATTAGTTACATTATCAAACGCTCCTTTTAAGAGTTAGTTCCCTTAGCTGGGTGGTTCCTAAGTCCTCGGCCCTCCTCCCTCCAAACAACTCCAGCTCAGGCCTGTTGGCCTAAGGGGAAACTGCTTCATCCTCATCACTAGCAAGCACACAAAAATGAAACCCGGCAGAACGTGGGCTGCAACGTCGGTTCTTTAAGGGTGAACTAGTTGTTATCCGGGTAACCAAGCAACCCTACTTTCTGCCAAAAGTCCCAAAATAAATCAAAGGCCTGCCCTATTATAACAGGATTTAATAGGTCCTTGACTACACCCACCTCAAGGGACTCAATGTCACAGTTTGTCTATGACCACTCTGGCCACAGGGTAGTCTTTAGTGCTCTCATGGATTCAGTGGACACCCACCATCTTCCCAGGAATCAGCTGATGAGGAAGAGGGCCCTCGCTTGGGTTACCAAGTGTCCAGAGTCCAACAGACCTGATATGGTCTCTCCGTTGACTAATACGAGACATGCCTGCGGCTCCTCGCCAGGTTGAGAGTCAGCACTGCAGGCATTATATGCATAATACAAGCAGTGTCGACCGATGCTGGAGTTCATTGGCTTGGTAGTCTTGGGGCAATGGGTGGCTATGTGATCCAGGGCGTGACACAAATCCCATTATTAGGTGGGGCCTTCGGTAACAACTCAGACGCCCCCTGGGCTCTTAGAGCCACACCTAGGTGGCGTCAAGTTCCCTTCTTTTGGAAGTGAGCCACCCTTTGAGAACCCCAGTATGGATATGTTAGGACCCCTCACTTCCCCAAGGAACGGTTGACCACCTGGTACCTTTTTACCTGGCCCACCAGGTCACCGGCATTTCGGGGATCTCCATGGGCAACCCGGCACTGAATCAGCCTCGGCAGGGAGTGTATGAACCTGTTCATGATGACCTCTTTTGAACCAGGTGTAAGAGGTTGAATATTTGGGACCGGGGAGGTTTGTCACCATGACAGGCACAGTGATGCTCTCGTTGCATCCTGACAGTCAGTCACTCCTAAGAGGGCCACGATCTCCGTTTAAACTTGGCATACTCGTTTGTATACAGCAACTCCTGTTCCTAATAATAGGCCTTCTGCGTTTTCCCATCACATATGCTGACAGAATCACTGCCCACTGTGTCGGAGGTAATTTCTCCCATTCTGCCAACCTTCTGAAAACCACCAAGAACACCTCAACATCATCACCTGGGGTCATCTTTTGCAAGACTCTTCTTACAGTCTTCCTCACTTGTGAATCATCATCATCTTGACTTGGGGATGGTGCAGTTGCCCTGCCACGGATTGCCTGTGCTAGGATTTCCATCTGCTGCCTGTGCTGCTGCAGTAGCTGTTGCTGCTGGAGGTTAGCACCATTTGGTTTATCAGTTCCTCCGTGTTGCCTGCTTTTGCCCTTCCTGCCACTTTTACCCAAGACATGCAGTTTCCCCACTGACGTCACATGTGCCCCTCAGGATTTGTACTTGTGCTTCTGCATCAACTGTAAAATTTCTAATCGCTCAGTAGTGTTGAGGTAGGCTCAGTAAGCGGGTTTACGTAAAATGTCCAGACTGGTTTATTAAGTTTCCATAAACCATGCCAGAAGCAAAGGAACATAAACGGCCTTTTAGTGTAGGCAAAACAAGTAAACCGTTCAAGTTACTGCACTTTAGTGATAGTCGATAACATCCAGTATAACAGCTTAGTCTTGAGAACTGCCGCTGGAGGACTTCTTACCTCCACTCACTGTGCAATAATGATTCAGCTGGACTTCCTTATATCCAACATACAACGCCCTGAGGAGGGGATATGTGAGCATCCAGTCCCACCCATCTCTGACTGCTAGTAAACCCGTCCCTTGCCACACTCTATTAACTCTATCAGCACCATACATGCTGGAGCGTGCTTCCTGGCTTACATCACTGAGGACAACTAGGTCCGTGATCATATCTCCCATCAATGATGTGTCCGGCGGCCATCTTACAGTACATGTAGTGTAATGTGAGTGTAGTAGTGTACTCTCACCACTGCCTTCTCTGGGATCCAGCAACGCTCTGGTCCTCTTCTCAGTAACCTCTCTCCTCTTTAAACTTTGAGTCATGCTGTTCTCTGTGTAATCCGTCAGTGACTATTACAATGTAAGTCAATGGATGACAGAACAAGACTCAATCGACTTGCATTGTACGAGACTTCCGGCTCAGGCATAGAACATGGTAATCTGGAGAGCGGTGACGTAACTGAGAAGAGGTGCAGAACTGCGCTGAGTACTAGAGAACACTGCGGTAGGGGATCAATCAAAAAAGTTCCAGCAACAGACATCCAAATAGATTTTAGAATAAACGTTAAAACTTTGTTTATTGCAATGCCTTTAAAATCCTGCTGTTAAAATGGTAAGTCCATATACAGCGGTAGGGGAGTATATTAATACACCCGCTCTATATTGCATGCACAAAAAAATAGAGAAGCACTCGCATGAAGAACACTAAACACAAAAAGAGCTGGATATTGACTTAAAGGGCCACTTAATATGGTGGCAATGGTGGTTTCCGAAAGGAGCCACTCCTTGGCTGGGTCTTTCCCTGGAGGAAGATCTGGCTAGTCCCGTGTTTGAGACTCTTAATTGAGGCTCCACGGACTTTATTTGCATATTCATATTTCCCAGGGAGCAGTGCACCTAGGATTTCACTGTGATTGAGCGCCTTTGCCGGCTGCCGCAGTGTTTTTCTTTGACTGGTCTCCCTGAGGTCAGTGATTGTTTCGTGATGTTGGAGTACTAGAGAACACTGCGGTAGGGGATCAGACAAAAAAAGTTCCAGCAACAGACATCCAAATAGATTTTAGAATAAACGTTAAAACTTTGTTTATTGCAATGCCTTTAAAATCCTGCTGTTTAAAATGGTAAGTCCATATACAGCGGTAGGGGAGTACACCCGCTCTATATTGCATGTAGAAAAAAAAATAGAGAACTCGCACGAATAACACTAAAAACAAAAAAATTAAATATCCCCCAACTCCATCCTTAACCTCCTTCCTTTCTTCTGATTCGATCTCCTGGTACAGTTACAATATAATGTACAATAGATCGAATGGATGGCATATCCCCACATCCTTCTCAAGGTAGAGGGATATTTGCCAGTCAGAAATGGAACTGATGAGGAAAAAATTAAAGATGTTGACCTCATTTTTGGGGAGAATATTTTTATTGTATTTTGGGCTAAATCCTTTTTTGCATTTTGATTTCTTTACAAATTTTGCAGTGTTTGTCTTTTGTTTCCCTGCACATCCAACTTTAATGTAACCTTTGGCCATAAATCAACTGAGAGGAGCTCAGAAAAGATTGGCCACTTTCTTTCGTTAGTGCAGCTTTCCTCACAATCTTCCCAGCACTTTTGTCAATAGAGAAAGTTTGGCAAGGCAGTCATTATCATGACGTGCGGGCTGCGCTCACTTAAAGGATGAGATCCGGAGAATATAAACAAGGTTTATTCATCAACCAATTTTGGCATTGGGGCGGCACATTTCTTGAGGTAAAAAACAAGTTTCACCAAAAAACGTTGGTGGATAAAAAAAACTTTCCTTTTCATGAGCGGAGCCCGCACATCGTAATAATCTCTTTTGCCAAACTGTTATCTGGACGATACTTTCCTCCAGCCATGGTACTGCAGCAGCTATGGCACATCAGGCTTCTACAGGTGTTGTTTTCTTACACAACCCTTACAGGATAGCGCTACCATCACCTTGGCCCCAATTTTGCTCATTATGGTATTACCCTATCTGTGCCCATTTGTCTGATCTGCATGCAAAATATCTAGAAAGTTTATAGCTTTTCTTATCTGTTCTTTCTGATCTTTTCTCAACTGATTTATCTTCACAGTTTAGATTAAAGTTGAATATGAAGAGAAACAAAAAGCCAAATGGTTCAAAATTTGTATTGAAAGTTCTGTCTAGAGGGTGGCAACAAATGCTGACCCGTCTCTGTAACTTCCTTGTATCCAAATAGAATATAAAGACGGTCGTCTTCATGAGAAAACCTAATTAAATTTTTTTTTTTTCCCCTCTGGGTTAGGAAACTGTCAACTCTTCGTAATAAAAGTGTAATACATAAAAATCTGGCACATGATGAATGCTTTCAGTAATGCAGATGAAAAAGCGATTTTATTTTTTTTTTAGAAAACTTTTTTCTGTGTTCAAGATTTACATTTTCATTTGCTCCAAAAATCAAATTAACATTGAACATTGCTATTTGGGGGTTTACAGATGAATTGGTGTTGTGATACGAGCGCTGCATAACCTATGGGCCCGTCAGATTTCTGGTGTGAAAATGGGGGGGAAAAAAACGACCATTTTTCACCTGAAATGGATTGTCATCCCTTTTAGTTAGTGTTCTACTCGGCTGCAGTTTGACTAATGGTGGCCCAGCAGATGCTGACTGGTTATTATACAGCCAGGGCTTTTTCTGATAGCTATTCTCCTAAAAGTATGAAAACATCCAGCCCGGAATAGAATATGCTGACAGCCACTTTTGCCTTTATGGCACTAAAGACTAATGGAGATTCAGTGTTTGGAATCACACGGGCGGCATCTCCTCTGCCCCAAAAGTATACACACAAGACAACGGCATTGCAAAGCTGTTACAAGACAAAGGTCAATGTTATAAATACAGAGCATACATATTCATTATTGTCTGAGCATTTAGCACTGCTGGCATTATTTTTATGCACTGCGATTGGGTGAGTACAGTAAGTAAAGGGCAATGCTATAGTTGACAAATGCAATAAAATAAGCAAAGACAAACTGTAAATTTGAATTGCATCGGTCCGCTATTGTTTTCTGTTAAAGGAGAACCACTCAAAAGGGATAATTTCGTTCTACAGTTTCCCAAGAAAACAGATTGTAGCAAATAACTTGACAGTTTTATTGTCTTGCAAAGCCAGTATGGCCTCAGAATCGCTCTCCTTTTGTGTGGTTATTAAACGGGTATTCTGAGATGTTACTTTTTAAAGTAGCTCTCTCGTGTTTTTGGTTTTTCTTTTAATTGATTCTTTAGCTAGCTCTCAGATTGCTAGAGAATGAGCTACTCTTATTAAATATGTCAGTTACTTTAGTTGTTTCTTTCCATCTGATGATTCTGATTCCTTTTCTTCAATGGAGTCATGTGATTACATGGTCACCCTTTGGGAAATTAATGGCTATGTTTTCTGAAGGAAGGGGGCTCAGCAAGTTCCTGTATGATATAATAATTCATGCTATTTTATGTAGTGAAGTTCTCCACAGGAGGGTATTGGGGTAGAAGAAATTCCTGCCAGTTACTGATGATGACTGCACAGTTCCTGTCACACAGCTATAATGAAGGTCAGTTCAGACCCCTGACTGTAGACTTATACTTAAGTCCAGTGAATTGATTTTTCCAACTCCCATGGGAGTGGAGAGCAGTGAATATTCATTCCCTTTAGTAACGGGCACACATGATCGCCTGGTGGCTACAGAAGTCAGCATTGTGGCTAACCGTGTGTCTGCTATTAAAGAGGAATGAATATTCACTGCGCTCTGCGCCAATAGTCCCTCCCACCTCTCATTGCAGGCTTTAGTACATAGAGGTGGGCAGGACTATGGGCATGGGGAGCAGTGAATATTCATTTCTCTTTAGCAGCTGGCACAGGGTTTATCTGCGGCAGCACCGCTGAAGCATGGATCCTAGTGGCGCCTTGGATGAGGGTATCTTATAAATATGGTCCTAGATGTCTGTAGGCTGCCCTACTGTATGCTTGGACATGGAGGAATCTGCCAAAGCTGAGGCTAGCTCTGAACAGAGCCAGGGGCACGTGAGTAGATTAGTGAGATACCCACTTACAGCCCTTACCCCACACATAGAAGCACATGGCATGTACTCTGTGTATTCTAGGAGGGGAGTACCCTCCTCAACACCCAAAAGGAATGGCAAGAAAGCAGGGAAGGGTAGAACATGTGCTATCTGCAATGTGAAGCTGGCGGACACCTATCAGAAGCATCTATGCAAACTCTACATCTCAAAGGTCATCAGAGAGGAGAAGTCATCTCTGTCTGATATGAGGTCCATCATTAGAGAGGAGGTCCAGGCCTCTATCTCAGGGCTGGTCCCGATGCATGCTTCGCAGCCCGAGTCCCAGGGTGGTCCCCGTGCCAAGAGGCCAAGGGAGATGGAGTTAACCTCTGAGGATGACATATTTTTAGGCAAATCTGACCAGGAAGGAGGAGAAATGTCTGCCGACCCACCAGAGGGATGGAAGAAATACCTTTTCTTCTCTGAGGACACAGACTAACTCCTCCGAGCAGTAAGAAGCACTATACAGGTGGAGGAAACCCAAATGCCTCTCTCCGTACAGGACAGGTTGTTTGGTGGTTTGAGGTCCCAGAGGAACAGTCTTCCTGGTCAACACCCACATCTGTTCAGTGATGATCATGGAGGAGTGGTAAGATGCTGAAAAAACACTGGTTATTCCCAGAGACTTCAAGCTTCCTCACCCTTTGAGCCGGAGGACATCAAAGCTTGGGAAGACATTCCCAAGATCGATGTTCCCATATAGAAGGTGGCAAAGAGGATCCAAAGTCTCACGGTCATTCGTGCAAAGGATCACTGGGACTGGAGCGTGGAGAGAGGCAGGATGGCTGAACGGGACATCGGAAGGTGAGAATAACTATGTTTTTTATTTTTTTTATTATTTTTTACACCTGATCGCTGGTCTCCCGCCTGTCACACACAGCGATGCGTGCTGGCCAGCGGGAGACCAGCGACCAAAGAAATGTCCAGAGGTTTCTTCCAGCGATCAGCGATACCGGCAGGGGGGCCGCTCGCTGATCGCTGTCACACACAGCAATCTCGCTGGTGAGATCGCTGTTGCGTCACAAAAGTTGTGACTCAGCAGCGATCTCGCTACCGAGATCGCTTAGTGAGACGGGGCCTTTAGATTTGCAGCAAGGAATGAAACCTTATCTAATACTGCCCGGAGAACTATTTGGCTAAAAACATGGTTGGGGGATACACAGTCCAAAAACAAGCTGTGTTCCATTTCCTTCTCGGGCAATAGAATGTTTGGTCCTTTGCTAGATATTCTAGAAAAGGCATCAGACAAAAAGAAAGGGTTCCCCAAGGAGAAACCAAAGAAGTAACAGCCCTTTTGTAGACCCCAACCCAACCAGAGGGCAGGCTGTAAGGGGAAAGGCAAGTCAGGCAGATGGAGCTCCCCTGAGGGAGGTAGGGATAAGGACTCCATCTTTGGTTCAGGTTCGGGAAGAAAGGGACGCCGTGAGAGTGATGGGACGGCTAGGGCGGTACCTGGGAAGTTGGCAGGAGATCTCGGTAAATCAATGGGTGTTGGGGATAATCTCTTCGGGTTACAAAATATTGTTTACCCAGACCCCGCCAGCGAGGTTCATAATAACAAACTCCCGCCTCCAGTCTCCCACTCCCCCCCCATGTGTTCAGATGTTCAGGATCTAAAGATCAGAGCAATAGTCCCTGTGCCTGAGCAAGAAAAATGCAAAAAACCCTCGGGAGAAATGCGGACAATAATAAACCTGAAACCACTAAACCGCTGAGTAAATTACAAAAGATGGAGTCCATCAGGTCTACAATCCCCGATAGACAGACGTATGTATCCTAGACCTCAAAAAATGCGTACTACCACGTTCCCATCCATCTTTACTTCTAGCGGTAATTAAGGTTCGCTCTGAGAGTTCAAGGGAGTGTCCGTCATTACCAATTCTGTTGCCTTCCCTTTGGCCTAGCCTCAGCACCCAGAGGATTCACCAAGCTAGTGGCCGAAGTGGTCACCTACCTAAGGAAGCTGGATATTATCATAGTCCCCTACCTAGACGACTTCCTGAACAAGGAACAACTCATCGAGCACCGCCTGACCTCGGTCTGCACGTTAGACGCTAGGATGGGTGATAAACTGGAAGAAGTCGGATCTCTCCAAAATCCAGAAAGAGGTTCCCGGGGGTTCTCCAAGACTCTCACCTAAGAATATCTTTCTTGCCAGTAGAGAAGCAGACCGCTATAAGGGACAAGATCTGACAGTTCTCAGGAAGCTGTTGTTCCATCAGAGAGGCAATGAGGATCCTGGGACTAATAACCTCATGTATCCCGTGTTCGGTGGAGTCAGTTCCACTTGCAGAGGCTCCAGGGGGCCATTCTATCTGCCTGGGACAAACGCCAACTTGCCCTGAACACCGTGATACCCCTATCTGCCTAAGTGAGGAGATTTCTATGCTGGTGGATCATTATGGAAAACCTCCACGCGGCAGTTCCCTATGTTCTCTCTCCCCTGCATAGTAATCGCCACCGACGCAAGTCAGCTAGGCTGGGGTGGACATACGGAAGGAAGATACTTCCAAGGTATGTGGAGCCCAGAATCTGAGCCAGGTCCTCAAACTTCAGAGAACTGTACGCACTATGGAAGGTACTACTCCAGGTCAAGTCGGTAGTCAGGGCAGGCATGTAAAAATCCTATAGGACAACTGTAGCGTTCTTACGCTATCAAGGAGGTCATCCTTCCCTACAACATCTGGCAGGGAAGATCTTTCGGTGGGCGGATAGGACGGTGCTATCTGTTTCGACAGTTCACCTAGAGTGATCCAAAAACCAGGTGGTAGACTTCCTGAGCAGGCAAAAGTTAACTCTGACAGAGTAGGAGCTGAACGAGGAAGTGTTCTGCTGCTATGTCAGCATTGGGGAGTTCTACAGGTATATCTCTTCGCATCCAGAGAAAACGTGAATGTCAGGGAATTTTTTTTACTCTCCACCCCAGGATTGGGATAGTGTGTCGACATCCGCCAGATTGTCTAGGGGGTTTAAACTGTCCTACGCGTTTCCTTCTCTTCCTCTGATTCCAAGAGTTCTGAGGAATATACAGGAAGAGAGGGCAAAGATAATTTTCTTGGTACCCTTCTGGCCAAGAAGGAGTTGGTTTCCTCTGCTGAGGAAGATGTCAGTGGAAGATCCCATCCTGCTTCCACAGAGAAAAGACCTTCTCTGCAAGGGCCCAGTGTTTCACCAGAATCCGGACAGTCTACACCTTTCGGCATGGATCCTGAGAGACCAATCCTGAGAGTAAGAGGATTGTCCAGTGAGTGATATCTACCCATCAAGCAAGCAGGAAACCTGTAACCTCATCTATATATAACAAGATCTGGAAGCGTTTCTGCATGGAGTGTGGGGAGTTATCGATGGATACAGCTCACCCTGATATTCCCAGGATTCTTGATTTCCTGCAGGCAGGTTTCAACAAAGTTCTAAGACTGAGCACCCTAAGAGTACAAATTTCAGCATTAAGCGTGTTCTTTGATTCTCCCCTATCGGCTCACCCCTGGATAGCAAGGCTCTCCACCGCATTACAAAGGCTAAAATTTTCGGTGAGGGGATCTGTCCCACCTTGGGATCTTAACCTGGTGTTCAATGCACTATGTAAGCACCCATACGAACCAGTTAGCAGTATGGACACTTGTTTAAAATGGCCTTCCTAGTAGCTATTAGATCAGCCAAGAGGGTAGGAGAATTACAGGCCCTATCTATCTAGGACCCTTCTCTGCAGATATTTGAGGACCGAATAGTCTTGAGGCTCGACCTGGCTTTTCACCCCAAAGTGGTGTCAACCCCCAAATATGAACCAGAAAGTACTTCCCTCATTCTGCCAGCACCCTAGAAACCCTAAGGAGCAGACCTTTCCCTCACTAGATGTTAGGCAGACAGTTCTTCACTGCTTGGAAGCAACCGGGGACTTGAGGCAGGACCCAAACTTATTTGTATAGCATGGGGGAATAAATAGGGGTAGAAAACTGGCAAAATCCACTAGAGCAAGGTGGAGCAGATCCACGATTGGTCTGGCCTACAAGGCTGAGGGAAAACCTCCTCCTGAGACATTTAAAAGCCCATTCAACTAGAGCTATAGCCACCTCATGGGCAGAAAGAGGGGGGCATCAGTAGATCATATCTGTAGGGCCGCAACATGGTCCAGTCTGAGTACCTTTTTGAGACATTATAAACTAGACGTAGTCCCAGGACAAGTGGCCATCAGTAGGAAGGTTCTTCACTCAGTGGTCCCACCATAGATCACCATACTTTGGTATTCTCCATGGCGCTGTCAGGATTGATGATCTGGAAAACGGTCATTGGACCTACCGGTATTTGTGTTTCCAGGAATCCATCCTGACAGCACGGCTAGTTCACTCCTTTCTGAGAAATTCTATACTTATGTGTCGTAACGTTTGTATAAAAAATGGTCAATAAATTCTGTTGCATCCATCCCGGTGTGGTACTTTGAAAAGACACTGAAGGGTGGAGATTGGAAGGTTCTTTTTAACCTCTTGTTTCCTGTCCAAGTAAGAATAAGGACGTCCTCCATGGTGATGTCAGGATGGATTCCTGGAAGCGCAATTACTGGTTGGTCTAATTACCATTTTCTTCACCACATAAAGGATTTTGCGCTCATCAACCACTGTTTTCCATGGACATACAGGCCATTTTGAGTTCCCAAGCTCATCAGTGCGCTTTTTTTTTTTTGTATTATGTACCACTCTGCTGACTTAGCCACTTCTAACATTTGCTATCTGTTGGATTTCTTGTTTTTTTTTTTTTTTTTTCAGCGTAGTGATGGTCTTATTTTATTGAGAGCTCCTTTGAACGCATCTTGGGGGTTCACCGTAATCATATGCAAATGCTACAGTTGTGACACTAGGGACACAGTACCAGGACCAACCACCAGAGGGCGATGAAATGAGGGAAGCAGGAGCTCACCACAAGTGAAGACCTGTGGAGCCGCAGTGCAGGCACCACAAAGTGGCAGTAGAATAGCCCATCGCGCCGAGTCTGTAACAGCCGGGAGCGAGGTACCAGAGAGGAAAGCGGGGGGCAGAGTCAGAAGCAAGCCAAAAGGTTTGAGCCAGTCAGGAGCGCGGTATCTGAGGGGTGAAACGAGAGCACAGTCAGAAACACGGCAAAAGTTCGTAGCCAGTCCGTATCGGAGATCACAGAAGCGGACGGCAGAAGGGCAGATCAGAGATCATGCCTGGTCAAACACTGCAAAGTAAGCACGAGGGAACACTAAGTCGGGAATAGGGAACGGAGCGAATACGAACACGGGAAGTCAGGAAGCAAAGGACACTCAGGGTGAACTATAGGTCAGCTGCTCTAGCCGAGGACTGGAACTATCACTGACACGAGTTACCGGCGGCCACACAGAGAAAAGGCCACCCACACACCAGAGAGAGGCAGAGAAAGTTAACCCCCACATGACCTGGCCAAGGAAAGAAAAGTAGAAAGCAATCCCCAACCTGGATCATGACAGTACCCTCCCCTCAACGGGGGGCCACCGGACACCCAGGTTTCCCAGGATACCGAGCTTGAAAGGCCCGACCCAACCTATCCACATGGATCTATCGTGCCGGAACCCACGACTGGTCCTCAGGACTGTAAACCCCCCAATGAACCAGATATTGAAGTGAATGTTGGACCAAGCTAGAATCCACAACCCATTCCACCTCATACTCAGTCTGGCCATCCACCGAGACAGGTGGTATGGGAGACTAAGACCCCCCTAACGTAGGCCACAACGGTTTCAAAAGAGCTTTATGGAACATGTTGGGAATTCATAGAGACAGAGGAAGGGGCAAACGGAAAGCCACAGGATTGACCACTTCCATAATCTCATAAGGGCCAATGAACTTGATCCAGTTGAATCAGTACAGGGGCGGACATGAAACACTTCTTTAATGAAGAGAACACACCTCTTGCTGAGGCTGACCTAATCTTTATATCAGCCCCTTTTTGAGTCAGATCAGTGAGGGGTTTGACCACCTGAGAGAACCCTCGTCTATCACGTTTCTCTACACAGCTGTCCCTATCAGGTAGCTGGATCTGGTGGGTGGGATTGAACTGTGAACTAGTCTAAAATGTTCAGTCTGCCACTAGATCTTTGTCAATGATTAAGACGCACGGTTTTACGTTGAAACGCGTTTGATTTTAATGTCTGGACTATGTAATTGCTACGTAATTGCTTTTATACTATTGGAAGTTATGGAATAAAAGAAAAATGGATTTTATGGACTTACAGTGCTGGACTTATTTTTTTTCTAAACCCTCTTATGAACTTCCGATAATAATTAACAAACCCCAAGAAACGCTGAAGACCTTTCAAATCTCTGGGTTGTACCCAATCAATAATGACCTGAACCTTTCTAGGGTCAGCAGACAAGATGAAACCCAGAAAGGACAGTTCCTGAACAAAAAATGAACACTTCTCCAGTTTAGCAAAGAGAAAGTTCTCCAGGAGCCTCTGGAGAACCGCACAAAGGTGACCCATGTGAGACAGTTTATCAGCCGAGTACAACCCCTGGCAAAAGTTATGGAATCACCGGCCTTGGATAATGTTCATTCAGTTGTTTAATCTTGTAAAAAAAAAAAGCAGATCACAGACATGGCACAAAACTAAAGTCTTTTCAAATGGCAACTTTCTGGCTTTAAGAAACGCTAAAAGAAGTCAAGAACAAAAAATGTGGTAGTCAGTAATGGTTACTTTTTTTTAACCAAGCATAGGGGAAAAATTATGGAATCACTCAATTCTGAGGGAAAAAAAAATTATGGAATCACCCTGTAAATTGTTATTCCCAAAACTAACACCTGCATCAAATTAGATCTGCTCGTTAGTCTTCATCTGAAAAGGAGTGATCACACTTTGGAGAGCTGTTGCACCAAGTGGACTGACATGAATCTTGGCTCCAACACGAGAGATGTCATTTTAAACAAAGGAGAGGATTATCAAACTCTCTTAAACGAGGGTAAATCATCACGCAATGTTGCAAAAGATGTTGGTTGTTCAGTCAGTTGTGTCTAAAATCTGGACCAAGTACAAACAACATGGGAAGGTTGTTAAAGGCAAACATACTGGTAGACCAAGGAAGACATCAAAGCATCAAGACCGAAAACTTAAAGCAATATGTCTCCAAAACAGGAAATGCACAACAAAACAAATGGGTGGAAACTGGAGTCACCGTCTGTGACCAAACTGTAAGACATTGCCTAAAGGAAATGGGTTTTGCATACAGAAAAGTTAAACGAAAGCCATCATTAACACCTAAACAGAAAAAAACAAGGTTACAATAGGCTAAGGAAAAGCAATCGCGGACTGTGGATAACTGAATGAAAGTCATATTCAGTGATGAATCGCGAATCTGCATTGGGCAAGGTGATGATGATGCAACTTTTGTTTGGTGCTGTTCCAATGAGATTTATAAAGATAACTGCCTGAAGAGAACATGCAAATTTCCACAGTAATTGATGATATGGGGCTGCATGTAAGGTAAAGGCACTGGGGAGATGGCTGTCATTATTTCTTCAATAAATGCACAAGTTTATGTTGATTTTTTGGACACTTTTCTTATCCCATAAATTGAGAGGATGTTTAGGGGATGATGAAATCATTTTTCAAGATGATGCATCCTGCCATAGAGCAAAAACTGTGAAAACATTCCTTGAAAAAAGACACATAAGGTCAATGTCATGGCCTGCAACTAGTCCGGATGTCAATCCATTTGAAAATCTTTGGTGGAAGTTGAAGAAAATGGTCCATGACAAGGCTCCAATCTGCAAAGCTGATCTGGCAACAGCAATCAGAGAAAGTTGGAGCCAGATTGATGAAGAGTACTGTTGACACTCATTAAGTCCATGCCTCAGAGACTGCAAGCTGTTATAAAAGCTAGAGGTGGTGCAACAAAATTCTAGTGATGTGTTGGAGTGTTTTTTTTGTTTTTCATGATTCCATAATTTTTTCCCTATGCTTGGTTAAAAAAGTAACCATTACTGACTACCACATTTTTTGTTCTTGATTTCTTTTAGTGTTTCTTAAAGCTAGAAAGTTGCCATTTCAAATGACTGTAGTTTTGTGCCCTGTCTGTGATCTGCTTTTTTTTTTTCTACAAAATTAAACTGAAAGAAAATCCTCCAAGGCCGGTAAATCGATAATTTTTGTTAGGGGTTGTAAATTAGGATATCGTCCAGATAAACCACCATAAAGCGCCCAATAAACATGGTTAATAAAATTCTGGAATGCTGCTGGCGCATTAGTCAGACTGAAGGGCATAACCAAATTCTCAAACAGCCCCTCAGAAGTGAGAAAAGCAGTTTTCCACTCATCCTCTTCCCGTACCCAGATAAGGTTATATGCCTCCCGGAGGTCCAACTTGGAAAACCATTTGTTAGGCGTCGAGATTCCACAGCTGCACGGGGAAATATCAGGCCATGTCTTCTGCAGTCTCCCATTCTTCCTCGGCCGCAGAGGATCCTGCTCAACGGAGACGTCGGTCCCAGCGTCTTGCTAAGGCTAATGCTGTGCGTCTGGTTGCTGCTGCCTCCACAGGTCCAGCTATAGCAACCAGCATTTGTCAGCGGCGAGCAGATGCTCCTGGGACTGTCCTGCTTTTGTCCTTCTGAGCATGCCCGTGAGATGACCACTCATTGGTGGTTGGAGGTCACATGCCCAGGTCCATTTGCAAGGTCCCGGAAGATTGCAGCTTTAAAGGGATCGCACGGCCGTGCTCTAGTATATCCTATAATTGTGGAATGTGTGTGTGCAAGCGTGTATGTCTCTGGTGAAAGCTCCTAATGATTCCCTATCTTCTGGTTGTGTATGTGATTGGAGTTTGAGACAGCACTGAGTAGTGACATTGCCTGTGCGCCACTGTGCACTCAGTCTGCACTTCACGATAGTTAGCGTCAGTTATTAGTGTGCGCCTGTGCGACGCCATGCGCACTATGTGCGCTATATCTAGCTGTGCCCTGTGTAAGCTAACAGGATACGGTGTCCGTATATTGCAGTATGGCGCTCCTGTCAGTTAACAGAGTTCACCGCAGTACACACCGGGTGACAGTTAACCCACGTGTGTTGCTGAGCAGCAGTTACCATCTCTGCACGGTTGACCCCGGGTTGCCAATGCACCTTATTGTTATATTTATTTGGTGCGTTCCGCCAACCCTAACACCATTTAGCCCCAGACAATTGGTTGTATAAATCAGGTATAAGTGGGAGGGGGTAAGTATTCCTCACAGTAATCTTATTTAACACTCGAAAATCGAGGAATGGGCGTGAACCACCATCTTATTTAAAAAAACAAAAAACAAAAAAAAAACAGCTGCCATGGGTGAAACCGAGGGACGAATATACCCTTTACGCAGACTCTGAGATGTACACTTTCTTGGCAGCTTGCTCCGGAGCGGAGAGGTTGTACAAATGAACCTTGGGCAATTTAGCATTAGGAACAAGGTCTATAGTACAATCAAATGGGCGGTGTGGTAAAACCTCAGCCTCTTTTTCAGAGAACACATCCTCAAAGTCCTTCAGGTACTTCGGAATACCCTCCAGACTGACAGATGACACAGAAACAGAATCAAAGCAACCTGTAGAACAATTAGGTTCTCATTTCACAATATCCCGGGACTTCCAGTCAATGACTGGGTTGTGTACCCAGTCAACCAGGGAAACCCAACACCAGCCCCACAGAAAGATTGTCCAAGATAAAACATGAAATACGTTCCTGGTGTACGGCCCCCACCTTGATGATAAACTCCTCAGAGGCAAAATTGATACTATTCTTGGTGAGGGGTGTAGAATCAATGGCCACAACATTCATGGGAGACTCCAACCTAACTGTCCCAAACTTACAATTGGCCACCAATTTTGAGTCAATCAAGTTCACTGATCACCCAGATAGTTCCCTCTGGAATTGGCACCTGAGCGCAGAGTCGTTCCAAGACACCTTCGGGGACCATCGCCTAAATTCCGATCACCACTCAGCAGAGAGCTTTCCCTGTGAGAGACCCATGATTGTGTCCTCAGCCAACCTGACTCGGTCCGGTTCATCATAGATTAGACCTAGGGCCTCAAAGAACCTGTAACAAATGGAACCGGAGGCACAGATATTGAAGTGCACATTCGTTTATTGCTATTTTTGTGTAACCACGGGAACACAGGCCGGAGGGCTCTGAAGGGGGAGTGACTGTGCAAACCCCAGACACTCATAGTAAGACCCCCTCAAACAGGATCAAACTGACGTCGTTGTGGGTAACGGAGTGATGGACTGCTGAGCAGGATGGAACTTGCACTGGCAGCACTGGTATCGTCCCAGGGATGGAGTAGCAAGCTGCTGATAATCTGAGAAGACAAACCGTATTAGCTGGGTACTGGCAGGACACTGGAAAAGCACAACAGATCACAGGCATGTCAGAACACTAAACTGGAAACTAGCAACAGGAAACACTTGTTGCTCCGTCGCCCTCTCTATGGCAGAGGTGCACGAAATAGCACACACACAAGGATACCATTGGTTAACAGCATATTTTGAAAAATGCGCGCTGTCTCTTGAAGAGACCGGGAGCGCGCACGTGCATGACGTCCGCATCATACCTCGGGATCTGTTGGTCGTGCGCCAGGAAGCAGAAGCAGGGGAAAGACCAGAGGCAGAGCGACGGGGAGCAATCTGAGAGCGGAGGCCCTGACTTGGACCCAGCGGAGGTACGGGCACGGGTGTTGCAGTATCCCACTCTTTATGCCCCCTATTTGTCAAGCCTGCATAAAATCTCTCCTGTAGAATAGGGGCCTGGATGTTCTCTTTAGGCTCCCTAGACCGCTCCTCAGGACCGAAGCCCTTCCAATCCACGAAGTAGATCTTACCCTTTACTCTTTGTGGCCAAAATCTTCTCTACTTCATAGATATCCTCTTCACTGAAGGGATCAGGAGTGGTACCCGAGTCCTTAAAGAATGAGCTCAAGACTACTGGTTTGAGGAGGAAAACATGGAAAGAGTTAGGCCCACGTAAAGAAGCAGGCAATTTCAATTTATACGAGACTGCGTTAATTCATTTCAAGACTTCAAAGGGACCAATGAAGCAGGGACCCAATTTGTAGGAGGGCATCTTTAGATGGATATACTTGGGGGAGAGCTACACCTGATCTCCGGGCCGAAAAATTGGAGCATCCAGGCGTCTTTTGTCCGCATGTCTCTTCATACGTAGTGAAGCCTTTTCCAAGGCGGACTTGGTATCACTCCACACTTTAGAGAATTCCTCTGCAAAGGTGTCAGCTGCAGGGACACCTGAGGGCCCAGAGATGGGAAGAGTGATTCCGGGCTGAAGTCCAAATACAATCTGGAAATGAGACCTTCCAGAGGATTCACTTACTTGATTGTTGTACAAAAACTCTGCCGAGGGCAGTAACTTAACCCAGTCATCATGCGGCACATTGACAAAATGACGCAGGAAACTGGACAAGATTTGATTGGTCCTCTCTACTTGCCCATTGGATTGAGGATGGTAAGCTGAAGAAAAGTCCAGTTCCACCTTCATTAGTTTACAGGCCGCTCTCCAGAAGCGGTTGAGGTGAACTGGACGCCCCTGTCGGACACAATGTGGAGAGGAATCCCATGGAGATGAAAGATGTGCTGTATGAAGTAGTCAGCAAGCTCAGGAGCAGACGGAAGACCAGATGGATGAATGAAATGAGCCATCTTAGAAAATCGATCTACCACAACCCAGACAGCGGAGCAACCAGAACAAATGGGAAGATCCGTAATAAAGTCCATCGCGATGTGCTGCCAGAGAGCAGAAGGAATAGGAAGTGGCAGGAGCTGCCTGGACGGCAAGCGTTTTGCAGTTTTGTTACGGGCACACGAAGGACAGGTTGCTACATACTCCAGGATATCTTTGCCCATGGTAGGCCATCAGTGTAATGGGAGATAAGTTTCAAAGTTTTTTTTCTGACCGGCATGACCGTCCAACTTGGAAGAGTGACCCCACTGAAGGACACGATTCCTGTCCGAAGTGGGCACAAGAGTGTTTCCTGGAGGAAGCCGAGAAAGATTGACAAGAGGCTACTGGCACTAACCTGGACGGATTGATATGTTGAGGTTCTTCCTCTAAGTCAGATGCAGGAAAGCTCTGGAGAGTGCATCGGCCTTAACATTCTTGTCAGCTGGACGAAAATGAAAAACTAAATTTAAATCGAGCAAAAAACAAAGCCCACCTGGCGGGGAGTCAACCTCTGTGCAGACTGGAGATAAGCAAGGTTTTTATGATTGGTGAATATGACAACCTGATGGACCGCTCCCTCGAGGAGGTGTCGCCATTCCTGCAGGACCAACTTGATTGCCAACAATTCCCTTTCTCCAACAGAATAGTTCCTTTTAGAAGTGTAAAAAAAACCTCTGAAAAAACCCACAAGAGACCATACAAGCGGTAGACGATTTTTGAGAGAGAACCGCTCCAGCGCCTATGGAGGAAGCATCTACCTCGAGAAAAAAATGCTTATCAGTCCGGTCGATTTGGAGAACGGGCGCGGAAGAGAAGGCTTCCTTCAATGAAGTAAAGGCCTCTTCCGCCTCTGGGGTCCAATCCTTGGGATTAACGCCTTTCCGAGTTAGAGCTGAGATGGGTACCACTCAGTTGAGAAGTGAGGAATAAATTGACGGTAATAGTTGGCAAATCCCAGGGACCGTTGTATCGTTTTAAGCCTGGACGGCGAGGCCACTTGAGGATAGCAAATAACTTCTCTGGATCCATCTTTAGACCTATGGATGAAACTATGTAACCGAGAAAAGGTAGGGAGGATTGCTCAAAGACGCATTTCTCAAACTTGGCGTAGTTTGTTCTCCCTGAGCCTTTGTAAGGCCTGGCGGACCTGCCTCCGGTGAATGGCTAAGTCTGTGGAGTAGATCAAGATGTCATCTAAAGCCCCCGTCTCACATAGCGAGATTGCTGAAGCGTCACCGATTTTGTGACGCGAAAGCGATCTCGCTACATGTGACCATCAGCGGCGACCAGCCCCCCTGCTGGATATCGCTGATCGTGCTCGAATGTTCTGGGCCATTTTGTCATCGTCGGTGTCCCGCTGGCCAGCGCGCATTGCTGTGTTTGACCACGACGAGCGACCTTGTTGGCGACGCATAACTCAGTGACTCAGGCGGGAATCATCAGAAAAGCTGCTGTGTGACAAGGTACCAACGACCGCCGAGGTCGTTATACGAATCGCCAGGTCATTGCTGCGTCGCTGAAGAGATCTGCGTGTTTGGCAGCTTACTAGCGACCATTTAGCAACGCACCAGCGATCCTTACCAGCTCAAACACAAAAATTGAGCTTGGTTTGAGTTGGTACACATGCAGCATATAAATGCATGTTTACATGGCCAAAAAGCATACAAAACCTACAAAAGACAAAATGAAAAAACCCTGCTATAATAAGTAAAAAGCAAAAGTGCATTTAAATCATACAGAGTTCTTAGTAATACTGTATTTGATCAAACATAGCATAAAAGCCGTCCCACAATTGACAAGGTGACTGTGGTCGGGGCGGTCCTACACTGTCTAGTATTAACAACCTTATCATGTGTCAAAGTTGACGTCTGTGTGAATAAGGGCAGACAAGGACCGGGTCCCAACCACTAGGACACCAGTCAGAGGAAGCCTTTAAATACAATTTCCAGCTCAGGAAAGGGAGGCCACACCCCAGCTTGCACAGAATGCAAAAATACAAAGAAAAAACACAAAAATTGAGCTTGGTTTGAGTTGGTACACATGCAGCATATAAATGCATTTTCACATGGCCAAAAAGCATTCATTTTGTCTTTTGTAGCTCTCCTGAGCTGGAAATTGTATTTAAAGGCTTCCCCTGACTGGTGTCCAGTGGTTGGGACCCGGTCCTTGTCTGCCCTTATTCACACAGATGTCAACTTTGACACTTGATAAGGTTATTAATAATACAGTGTAGGACCGCCCCGACCACAGAGTCACCTTGTCGATGGTGGGACGGCTTTTATACGATGTTTGATCAAATACAGTATTACTAAGAACTCTGTATGATTTACATGCACTTTCTTTTGCGTTTTACTTATTTATTATAGCAGAGTTTTTTTCATTTTGTATTTTGTAGGTTTTGGTTCCTTACCAGATCGTATCGTTGTCGGCGTTGCTGGTGCGTCGCTAAGTGAAACGGGACCCTTAGTAAACCACAACACATGAGTAGAGGAGATCTCTAAAAATATTGTTTACAAACTCCTGGAAGACCGCGGGTGCATTTCTAAGGCTAAATGGCATTACCAGGTATTCATAGTGTCCGTCTCGAGTGTTTGAAGGCTGTTTTTCATTCATCTCCTTGACGTATCCGAATCAGGTTGTAGGCCCCTCTGAGATCTAGTTTGGTGAAGATCTTGGCCCCTTGGAGACAAACAGCTCTGAAATAAGTGGTAATGGATATCTATTCTTTAACGTAATCTGGTTTAACCCCCTGTAATCTATACAGGGCTGTAAAGATCTGTCCTTTTTCTTAACGAAGAAGAATCCTGCCCCCGCAGGAGATTTCCGGATAAATCCTCTAGTCAGGTTCTCCTGGATGTAATCTGACATGGCCTGGATCTCTGCATGGGAAAAGAGGATAGATTCGGCCCTGAGGGGGAGACGTTCCGGGAAGCAGATCAATGAAACAGTCATACGACCTGTGTGGAGGTAGTCTCTCTGCTTCCTTTTTCCCGAAGACATCAGAGAAGGCCCAGTAAGGATGGTAAACCCGGTAGGGCAGTTGGCTGAACTGGAGGAGGAACAGGATGGATAGGAGCGATACATTGATCGGCGCAGGAATCTCCTCAGCACAGAACTTCTCCAGTCCTCCAATTTAAGACGGGTTCATGT
This sequence comes from Dendrobates tinctorius, assembly GCF_039654945.1. NCBI lineage: Eukaryota > Metazoa > Chordata > Amphibia > Anura > Dendrobatidae > Dendrobates > Dendrobates tinctorius. Next base: position 1,377,093 of record NW_027361797.1, read on the forward strand.
GTTTGGAGCCAAGGTAAATATAGAAGAAAGGGGTGAGACAAACCAGGCAAAACATAAAAACAGATTCTTTCAGAATGCGTTAGACCTACCCGAAGTTCCACTGGCTCAGTCTGGAACCGAACGGACTCGGTCAATGGTTTGCCATCCACGGAAATCACCCGTAACGGATTTGGAAGGCGCTGGACTGGAATCTGGTAACGGTCCATAACCGCTTGCTGGATGAGATTTCCGGCGGCTCCAGAATCCAGGTGACGACAAAGTTCCGAAAATTTATCTGTGTCAAAGGACAAGGAGACAGTCATTTGCAGAGATGGATCCGATGCTCAGAACTGCCACAGTAGAAACATCTGCCTTCCACACGGCGCATCTCCTGGCGCTGACTAGCCAAGCTCACGTGATCCACTAGCATAGCTTCAGGAAGAGAGTTTGGGGACGGGGAAGCAGACTGTCTCTGAAGACTAGGAACCAGTCAATAAGGTCTCTTCTCCCGCTTAGATTCCCTGGAACGTTCTTGGAACCGAAGATCAATCCGGGTTGTTAGGGATATCAGGTCATTCAGCGTCGCAGGAGTACAGGAGTATCTCGACCCGCCAGCTCATCTTTTATTCTCCCAGACAAACCTTCCCAGAAGGTAGCCACCAAGGCCTCATCATTCCAGGATAACTCCGAAGAAAGGGTCCAGAAACGAACTGCGCTGGGCAACTGTGAGATTCTCCTGGCGTAGACAAAGAAGCGAAAAGACTGTCGAGGAAGATCGACCCGGCTCGTCGAAGGTCCTGCGAAATGTCTCTAGGAAAGACTGAAGATCATTAACCAGAGGATCCCCTCTCTCCCACAACAGATTCAGCCAGGTGAGGGCCTCCCTGGCGAGGTGTGACATAATGAAGCCCACCTTGGCCCGTTCAGAAGGAAACCTATGCCCCAGGAGTTCAAAGTGCAGTGAGTATTGATTAATGAACCCGCGACACTTGCGTGGGATCACCATCAAAGCGAGAGGGAGCCGCCAGACGAAGTCCTTTACCTGCCGTTCAACTGGAAGCCATTGGTTGAGAGAGGAGGGACCGAAGATTTCAGCAATCCATACGTGTAGACAAGTTGCGCAGATAGGTCGTGATCTTGTCCTGCTGGTCTCTTAGGCGAGTAACCTCTTGACACATCTCTGCAGCTGGATGTGTTTGGGACCCAGCGGGTTCCATGGCCTAAGCAATCTGTAACAAATGGAAGCACAGATGTTGAAGTGCACATTCATTTATTGCTATTTTTGTGGAACCACGGCACCATGGTCTGGAGGGCTCCAAAGGGGGCGTGATTATGCAAACCCCAGACACCCGTAGTAAGGACCCTCAAATAGGATCAGAATGGAATGTCTGAGGGACACAGGTGCTACCCTTCAGTTAGACCCCGACACGTGGAAGCTGGCCCAGCAGAACTGGTGCACAGACGGGGATAACAGGTAGCGTAGAACTTGACAAGTGTGACGTCCGTCCGCGGATCTGGACTGCAGTAGGGACAGCACCCCGAGAAACCCCAAGACCCTTAACCCCTATACAGGGATCTGAAATTGTAGCAAGGCCCAGGGGGTAGCTGTCTAGCAGAGCAGTGGACCAGAGCAGGACGGTCGCCAATAGGGAAGAAGGCAGGAAACCAAAAGCGTAGTCAGAAACCAGGAGAGCGGTGGAGGTACAGGAACAGCAGGCAGTGGCAGAGTCGATAGTCCAGGCCAAGGTCACCAACCGGGAGAGTAGCAGAGGTACAAAATCATCAGGCAGTAGAGGTCAGAAATCCAGGCTGAGACCTAAGTCTCCATCTCAAGGTCACCCACTTTGAGATACATAACCATCCTTCAGGATTCTGCCACTCATCCGTTCTCTTGGGACATCCACACAGCGCCCCCTAGCGGACACAGTGGTTGCTACACCACAATATATATATATATTTTGCGAAAAGATATGCTACTCTACATCACCATGATGGATGATAAATATTCATTCTTTGCATCCATCTAATGAAATGAGTCTTATGGATACTTTTGAGAATCTCTGGAGAGGGACAGAAGCGCACGTAAAATAGTGCAATACGTTTGGTAAAGGATGGGTATGAGCGACGGTAGCGTTTAGCTAAAGGTGTTGTGTGTAGGCACAACACCTATAAAGGCATGGAAAGCTGCCGCTGCTGGTCCGAGACTGAAGGAAAGGGTTCTTCCAGATGTATAATGGCAAAAAATGGATTCTGGCACGTTTAGGAAGGCTGCGCTGCATTAATGAAGAGCCTTGGGATTCCAAAACAATTCTTAATACCAACGCGTTTCTGCTTGGTTTTCATACTTTGAGAAAGGCCAGCAGTACAGCGAAGAAACGCGTTGGTATTAAATACTTTTGGAATGCCAAGACTCTTCTTCCCCGTAGCGCAGCCCTCCTAAATGTGCCAGCATCCATTTTTTGTCGTTGATGCATACACATGCCCATAGTATCCATCAGTGTGACTACATCTTTACATTTTACTAGTTAATTTAGATGTGGGAGTAACAAACAATAGGATTTACGCTTTAAGGGGCTGAATTGCACACAAAGTTCAAATACACGTTATTCGTCTCTTGTGATAATTTATAAGCTTTTTGTCAGGAACACCGCACTGCACTTGCTCACTGAGCCAGTGCGCGTGTCCTGAGTAAGACAACCTGTGCTCAGAGATACCTGTGGAGCGGGCAGCAGCAGAGAAGATGTGTGCTTCAGACCCACAGGACCTGAAGCATGTGACTGCTGGGGGCGTGGCCTAAACTCCCGAGAGTTAGGAGCTGCAGGAAAACTCCTAGAATGGTAACTACAGAACAAAGTTACTAATAGGCATAGACAGGGAAATAAACCATATCAGGCCGGGGTCAAAGCACGAGATAGCACGACAATTACCGAAGGGCAAGACAGAACGGATAGTCAAGACGTAGCCAAGAAGTCAGAAACCAGAGAAGCAGATATACAGTACAGAATCAACAGGCAAACTCACAACGGGGGACAGAACCGGATCAGAACCATATAAGCAAGCTATAAGACAACGAACAGGCACACAGGGGTCACAACACTCGGCCAAAGGCAAAAGTATAACTGACAGGGATTGGAGTATCTCAGGGCAATAAAAAGTTCTGCCAGAACCAAAGAGAGGCCACAATAATTAACCCCAGGTGGGCAGGTCAAAGCCTGCACTGAGCTCAAGACATTAACCCCTGACGTGCAGGTCAAAACCTGCACTGGGATTATGACACTTTTTTTTTTTTTTTATTGTCTCATATTTTTCTCTAGTAAAGTATTTTTTTGTGTTGCTTGTACCTAAAAGGAATTTCTTACATCCATTGTTATGCTTCAGTTATAAGGGGGTTAAGAGTCAGAGTATATGAAATACATATTTCTCCAAATATATAATACAAGGAATTTTTAATAATAATCATAATAGTCAAATAGGAAATGGTTCTGGAATCCGAGTTGTATTTTTTTATCATCATGCAAAAGGTCACAGATGAATCACATAGAATTTATTCAGTGTGCAGGCTATACGTAGTAATCTCGGAGGAGACGGTGCTCAGAATGATAATGCCCTGTGTATCTCGCCATAAACTATGCTGCCCCAAATTCTCCACTGTGTGCAGCGAGCTCCTAATGACGCCCCCTGCTGCTAAAAATTATTAAAAGGCAACAAGTTTAGTAATCGTGCCGCTGCATGGGGTCCTCAGACTAATGCTTCTTTCTGTATGGGCAGAAACACACTTTTTGACTCCTGCTATCTCTTTTTTTCTCATCAGGATAGGACTTAAATTCACTTCTTAATTTTTTTTTTTTTTCACTTTTTAACAAAGAAAAAAATGTAAATTGGGGGAAAAAAATTTTTTGTAAACTTTGTATTTTGTTTGTGTTACTGGAGACAATTAATTCTAGATCATTCTGCCTTTTCATCTTTGTATTCTAGTAATTGTTACAAAACAGTAGTATTTTACTGTTACAGCAATGTTATTTATGTATATATACTCCTCAACATTGAAGATGCAATATTCATGGAAATCCCAGGGCGGATAGACATTAGTGATGTGCACATCATGAGAGAATGGAAACATTTCCAATACATCTCGATTTTAGTATTAAGTATGAGCATCACCTGCAGAAATACCGTACTCGTGTTTTAACTGTTTGTATCCTCCCAAAAAAAACGGACCCCACAGATGATCCTCCATGCTTAGCTATATTATGTCTCGATAATGGGTGTCCTTTGTTTTTCTTGGTGATGTTGTTAATCTTTTCACTGATTCCCACATATTTCTTTTTCCACAGGCACATAATGCAGTATATAATCCCCCTAGTCTTACAAGTCATATTTTCATTAATTTTTACATTTTCTATTTCCTTCCCTATCAGTAAATTCAGATATTCTTTTGTTGCTTTTCAAAATATGGCATAGTTACCAGCTTTTTTTTTTTCTCTTGTGAAAAATGTAAACACCTGACATTAAAGTTGTAGTCTTCAAGACGGTTCATACTCTGTATTGTTGTGGACAACAAAACACCCACTATATAAGAGAATCAGTGAGCACATTAAAAGCATCACCTAGAAAAACAAGACACCATTATTGAAGCATTTCTCTGCGAAACGCGCGTCGATGCGGCGGGCACCTGGTCTTTGAACTCTCCCTGACTGATTTAACCAAACATATACGGTATTATACTTTCTTTTGATGTTTATTGTCTGGTATACATGTAATCTCCTATAGATGGCTTACTTGGAGTGGTTTGATAATGGTTCTGGCCATACTTTCTACTTTTGAGATGTACCTCAGGACATATATAAGAATTGTGTATGTACTACTAAATATGGTTTTATAAAATTATATAACTAGGCTTTATTTATATATACCAACTTTCTTTTTTTTTTATATATTTATACCAGGTGTCCCCTTTTCCCACCTGTGTTGTCTCATTATTATCGCATTTTATTTTTGTTCTATATGTATAGATTCTAAATAAATGTGATTTATTATTTTTTTTTAATTTATTTTGGCTTTCATTTTTTCTAAATTTCTGTTATTGTGAAGGGTATAACTGCAATAATTTTCTTGGAGAAATACTTCATGACGAAAGTGGGTCCACCCTCACATTTTTGTAAATATTTTTATATCTTTTCATGGTACAACACTGTAGATATGACACTTTGAAACAATGTAAAGCAGTCAGTGTGTAGATTGTATAACAGTGTAAATTTGTTGTGCCCTCTAAATAACTCAACACACAGCCGTTAATGTCTAAATCGTTGTCAACAAAAGTGAGTATACCCCAAAGTCAAAATGGCCAAACTGTGCCTAAGTAGCCTTCCCCCAGTGTCATGTGACTTATTAGTTTTACAAGGTCTCAAATGTGAATGGGGAGCAGATGTGTTAAATTTGTATCGCTCTCATACTGGTCACTGGAAGTTCAACATGGCACCTCATGGCAAAAAATGCTCTGAAGATCTGAAAAAAAGATTGCCAACACCCTGAAACTGAGCTGCAGCACTTTGGCCAAGACAATACAGCGGTTTAACAAGACATGTTCCACGCCGACCTGGCCTCGCCATAGTCGACCAAAGAAGTTGAGTGCACATGTTCAGCGTCATAGCCAGAGGTTTCATTTTCAAAATGGATCTAGGAGTGCTGCCATCGTTGCTGCAGAGGCTAAAGGGTGGGGGGATCATCCTGTCAGTGATCAGACAATACGCCGTACTCCATCAACTTGGTTGCATGGCTGTTGTCACAGAAGGAAACCTCTTCTAAAGATGATGGACAAGAAGGCCTGCAAACAGTACCAGTAATTCATGTCTTTAGTCTGCAGCAAACTATGTCCTGTGGTCTGATGAGACCAAGATAAGATTATTTGTTTCAGATTGTGTCAAGTGTGTGTGGCGGGCAACCAAGTGAGGAGTACAAAGATGTGTGTCTTCCCTACAATCATGCATGTTGGTGGGAGTGTTATGATTTGGGGCTGTATGAGTGTTTCTGGCTGTGAGGAGCTACAGCTCATTGAGGGAACCATGAATGCCTACATGTAGTGTGACATACTGAAGCAGAACATGATTTCCTCCCTTCGGAAACTGGGCTGCTAGGCAGTATTCCAACAGGATATTGACCCCAAACACACTTCCAAGACTATCACTGCCTTGCTAAAGAAACTGAGGGTAAAAGTGCTGGACTGGCCAAACATGTCTCCTGACCTAAACCCTATTGCGCATCTGTGGGGCATCATCAAACGGAAGATGGAGAAGCGCAAGGTCACTAACATCCACCAGCTCCGTGATGTCTTCACGGAGGAGCGGAAGAAGAAGAGGATTCCAGTGGCAACCTGGGAAGCTCTAGTGAGCTCCATACCCAAGAGAGTTAAGGCAGTGTTTGAAAATAATGGGGGCCACACAAAATATTAACATTTTGGGTACAATTTGGCCATTTTTACTTTGGAGTGTGTACTCACTTTTGTTGACAGTGTTTTAAACATTAATGGTTATGTCTTGAGTTTTTTAGAGGGCACTCCAAATTTGCACTATTATACAAGCTGTGCACTGACTACATTGTATCAAAGTATAATATCTCCAGTATTGTCCCATGAAAAGATATAATAAAATATTTACAAAAATGTGAGGGATGTACTCCTTTTTGTGATATTGTTTGTGTGTACGTATATACAGTAAAAAATTTGGACACCCCTAGCCATAATTACTGTTATTGTGAACAGTTAAGCAAGTTGAAGATGAAATGATCTCTAAAAAGCATAAAGTTAAAGATGACACATTTCCCTTGTATTTTAAGCAAAATACATATCATTTTATCATTTTTTTTTTTACATTTTAAAAAATTACAAAAAGGAAAATGAGCTAATACAAAAGGCGTGCCCAAACATTTACATTCCCGTGTGTGTGTGTATATGTATGTAATAAATTTACTTTATTATTCCAAAGGCTTAGACTGTACATGCAATGGTTTTCCTTAGGGCTCATACTCATCTGTGAGGAAAATGGACTAGTGCAATCTGATTAAAAAAGTCAGATTGCACTCTGACAAATGTTAAGCTATGAGTCACAGCTTATCTGCATGGTTTTTTTTGCTTGTTTTTTTGTTAAGCCAAAATCGGACTGAGAAAATTGCAGCATGCTGTGATTGTCCTCGTATCTCGGGCGAGACTCTCCAATGCAAGTCAGTGGGTGCGAGAAAAAAATTGTACGGTACTCGGACCATGCGAGTGCTGTTCAATTTTTTCACACCGGTGTCCTTTGAAAAAGTTGTCAATTCATCTGCCACATACAGTAAACTCCGTGTGTTCCAACAGAATAGAAGATGTATGCACATAGATTAGATAGATATAAAGATGTCAGTCACATATATAAGCAGTACAGTGCTTGTGTAGTTTATGGTACATGTATTTTTTCACTTACTAAATTATTTTCTGAAAAAAATCCCCTGACACTTTATTAAGCAGCGGACAGCTGGGCACAGATGTTTATAGCCTGAGAAGGGGGTAATACCCATGGAGTTTCACAGGCTATTAATATCAGCTCATACTGCATCCTAAGCCTTTACTGGTTATTAAAATGGGGAGCACCCCCCAAAAAATGTATGGTCCCCCTATAATTAATAACCAGCAAAGGCTAGGCAGACAGCTGCAGGCTGATATTAATAGCCTAGGCAAGGGCCATGGATATTGGCCCCCTCCCAGACTAAAAATATCAGCTCTCAGCCACCCCAGAAAAGGCGCATCCATAAGATGCACCAATTCTCTTACTTAGCCTCACTCTTCCCACTTGCCCTGGTGCAGTGGCAAATGGAGTGATATTTAGGGGGGTTGATGTCACCTCTGTATTGTCAGGTGACATCAAGCCCAGAGGTAAGTAATGGAGAAGCGTCTACAAAAGGCCCCCATTACTAACCCCGAAGTGATATTGTATAAAAACCACACCCAGAATAAAGTCATTTTAATTGAAAGCATGACACAGACTCCTTTAATTAATTAAACCATACTTATGTCATCACCCAGTCCACTGAAGCCAGTGTCCCCTGTAACAGTATTAAAATAATAAACAACCATATTCCTTACCTGTCTGCCAAGAAGATAATAATCCATTTGTCCAGCGATGGGTCTAGCTCTGCTACATCTAGATGGCAGGCTGCATTGTTGCATAATGTGACTATACAGCCTGTCATCTAGCAGAGACACTGAGTTCTGCGTGCTTGATCAGCGCCTCGTGGTAAATTCCTTTCACCTTACTGACGTCACCGCGAGCGTGAGAAAGTTCACACACTCGCGGTGCTGTCAGAAAGGTCCTGCGAGTTCACAGCCCGTTAACTCAGTACAATTCACTCACGTCAGCACAAACACCGTTGCAACATTTCCCATGGTGCTCACACTGACATCCGTGAGTTGAACGGAGTTCATTGATTGTTTTAGGCGTCAGGTTTCTGTGTCTGCTCTGCAGGAATCCAGAGCCTCGCATTTTGCGGTCTCCTGCTGTCTTTCTACTGCAGAGGAGATTACTTTGCAGCAGACCGCTCCAGAGACTAAGTCCTTCTGTGCTCCTACTGGGTATGCTCACGAGGCGATCTCCCATTGGAGATCGGGAGTCATGTGCCCAGGTCCTGTTCCAGATCTCATTGGTCAATCTCGGAGATCTGGAAGGTCCCGCACGGCTATAAAAAGTGCGGATGGCCATTCCGCCATGCGCTAGTATAGACTATACTGCTATGTGTGAATGGTGACGGATGTATGATTCTGGTGACTGACTTATTATGAAACCCCTTCCCTCTGATATTACGCATGTGGTTAGGGAATTAGTTCAGTAGTCTGCGCCAGTCTGTGGCAAGCCTTAGGCCACTGTGCACACCGCACCTCTGCGCTAGCGTCCGACATAGCGCCTGTTTGTAGCTGTGTCTTCCAGTGGCAGTGCCCTGCGCCGCGCTGCAGTTGCAGCCCTTCTTGGCATTCGTAGTAGCGACGCCGCACACACGGTAGGTCTAGATGGACGCAGCCCATCTGTCTTAGTTCCTGCTCCTGTGACCTTATACCGTGTGTGCATTTATCTGAGGCCTGTGACTCTAACAGGCTCAGCCTTTTGTATGTTTTTGTTGCGGCGCCTCTGTGTGTGAACAGAGCCCGCTCTGCGCACTTCTGGTGAAGTTGAACCCGTGCGCATTATATCGCCATATTGCTCGTCTGCCATTACTCAGCAGCGGTTGTAACACCTACTGCACGGCGGACCCCGAGCGGCGAACGCACTTTATTATTATTATTTTTATTTTGTGCGTTCCGCCGTTCCTAACGGGTTGTGAACTTGCAAGACCTTTCTGACGACACCGCAAGCTTGTGAACTTTTTCATGCTCGCTGTCACGTCAGTGAGGTGAAATGAAACAGCGCATTGTCTCTGGATAGCAGGCGGAATAGTTGCATCATGCAACATTGCAGCCTACCCTCTAGATGTAGCAGAGCTAGACTAGTCGCAGGACAAATGGATTATCTTCTCGGTGTACAAGTGAGGAATATTGTTTATTATTTTAATTGTGTTACACGAGACCTTAGCTTCAGTGGACTGGGCGATGACGTGGGTATGGTTTAATTTAGTTTCATTTAAGGAGTCTGTGTCATTCTTTCAATTAAAGGACTTTATTCTGTGTGTGTTTGTGTGTGTTTTTATACAATATCACTATGGGATCATCCTACTGTATATTACTTATCACTGTCGCATTACACTAGGCATCATAATGTGATCATAATTACTTGCGTGACACAATGATGTAGCTACTACATATAGTGAACTTTTGGTGTGTTCCGCATCCTAGCAGGATTTTTCAAAGAGGCCCCAGATGTCATTTTAGTTTGAGACCCCTTGTTTAGGAAAAATGTAAATTGCAATGTATGAAAAACAGGCTGTAAGTGGCAGCTTCACGTTAGAGTACATACAGTCATTTGTAAAAGTTTGGGCACCCCTATTAATGTTAACCTTTTTTCTTTATAACAATTTTGTTTTTTGCAACAGCTATTTCAGTTTCATATATCTAATAACTGATGGACTCAGTTATATTTCTGGATTCAAATGAGGTTTATTGTACTAACAGAAAATGTGCAATCTGCATTTAAACAAAATTTGACCGGTGCAAAAGTATGGGCACCCTTATCATTTTCTTGATTTGAACACTCCTAACTACTTTTTACTGACTTCCTGAAGCACTAAATTGGTTTTGTAACCTCATTGAGCTTTGAACTTCATAGCCAGGTGTATCAAATCATGAGAAAAGGTATTTAAAGTGGCCACTTGCAAGTAGTTCTCCTATTTGATTCTCCTATGAAGAGTGGCATCATGGGCTCCTCAAAACAACTCTCAAATGATCTGAAAACAAAGATTATTTAACATAGCTTTTCAGGGGAAGGATACAAAAAGTTGTCTCAGAGATTTAACCTGTCAGTTTCCACTGTGAGGAACATAGTAAGGAAATGGAAGAACACAGGTACAGTTCTTGTTAAGCCCAGAAGTGGCAGGCCAAGAAAAATAGCAGAAAGGCAGAGAAGAAGAATGGTGCCCAAACTTTAACATATGACTGTATGTCAAACTCTGGCCTGCAGGCTGACTCTCCCATCATTCCCCCTCTGGGTCTGATGTTTCAGCACAAGTGGCATGATGACTTTACTATGTAGGACTCATTGTATTGAGCACAATGTGGGGCCCATTATACTGTATGGAGCACTATACGGGGCCATTATACTGTATGAAGCACTATATGGGGGCCATTATACTGTATGGAGCACTATGTGGGGTATTATACTGAATGGAGCACTATGTGGGGCCATTATAATGCATGGCAGTTAATGCAGAAGGACTATGTGAGGCCCATTAACCTGTATCGAGGGTTATGTGGGATTCATAATAATGTGTGGAGAGCTGTGTGTGCATTACAGTTGGAGAATTATACTGTGATGGGGTCATCAGTCTTTGTCTAGGAGACTGAGGAAGGTACAGTAGCATCATCATACTGTGTGTATGAAGTGTACTGTGGAGGAAATCACTGTATTATTCAAAGTTTTTTTATACTTTTGTTATTATATATTAAAATTAGGCCATTGGGGGCCATGTGGGTTTTACTTCTCTTACATAAAATATTATATTATTCCTATATTTTACTGGCCTTTACATAGTGTTGAGGTTTCCTACTCTGAGTGAGATAGTGATTATTGCTTCATTCAGTGTTTGGAAACAGACTTTTTATATCTGTAATTAACAATAAAGATTATTGAATGGATGAAAAAGTAATGCATTTTGGTCATTAATGTAATATCCAGAATGTTGTGAAATTTCTCATAGCATAATTATAAAATTAGAACCTTATTTCAAAGATGTGTGGGTGTACAATCTGCATCGTGTATTCCAGGAAAAGGAAAAAAATCATCTGAATGAAATAATAAACCCCATAACCTTTCAGGCATCGAGCGTCTCATATTGTATTGCTGGAGAGAAGATATTTGTTACATCTTGCATCATTCTTTAACAAAGAAAGAACAAACCTTATGTGGAGCTGTGTGCCCTTATCATGCATTCAGCCAAGTACAATGATTCACATAAGTGTAGGTATATATCTAGAGTGGATGAAAAGCAAAATAAAAGAGCACAGGTGTAATCTAAGTGCAATTGCGGAGAGAGTGTATTCGATAGTCACTTGGACAAAGCATCAATGCTGTTTGGACATAGACTTTTGCATGCCTCATGCAAAGTCATTTTTCTGATAATAAAGAATTTGGATGTGATGATCCCATGATTACGGGAAGAGATTTTTTAAAGTACAATATTACATATAACGTTAAAGGTTTGTGTTCAAAATTGGTTTATTAGAAGTATTAGGACACCGACAGGAGCTGTTACCATATCTCATTCTTTATCCATAGGCATTAGTATGGAACTATCCCCCCTCCCCACTTGTTTTGCATCTATAAACAGCTTCCACTCTTCTGGAAATGTTTTCTACAAGATATTGAGGGTGTGTTTGTTGGAGTTTTACCCTTTCATCCTGAAGAGCATTTGTGAGGTCAGACCATTTCCAATCTAGTCCCAACAGTGTTGGATGGAGTTGAGGCAGGGCTCTGTGCGGCCAACCATGTTCCTCCACACCAAAGCCCCACTACTATTTCTTTTTGTCACACTGTGATGGTCTTCAGTAAGGAAGGGGGACCTCAAACTGTTCCTGGAACTGGGACCCTAACTATCCCTGTACTGGGGGTACTCTTCGAGGTAGAGAGGTGCGAGTTTCTGACCTTACTGTGCTCCTGTTGAACCCTGATGTGTCCCCACCCCAAGAGGCATGGGACAGAAATATAAGGTAAAGAAGACACAAAGACTAAACTAGGATAGCAAAGCCTCTATCCTACAAAATCACTAGCCAACAATAGGGAGGAGAATAGGGACAGGGAGGAATAAACTAAAACTAAATGGGAACAGGGACCAGGAGATAAACACACAGGTATTACAGCAAACTACAGATCACTACTACAACAACTCCAGCCATTTAGCTTTAGCACACAGCACAGGAAGACAAATCTTTCACCGGCAGGTACAAGAAGGTCTAGCAAGTTTTTATAGGAAAAGGTAATGACCAGATCAGAAGCAGCTGAAATGGAGCTGCATGTTTCTGACCAGCATATAAAAGGGTCATTAACCTCTTCAGCACCAGGAGAAACTAAATCCATTTAATATGGGACACAAATCGCACCATCTCTAAAGAAGACCTGCAATTCATTACCCGACGTGACCGTTTAACTCCAAGTCTTACAGGGGGACGAGACACCCTCGTGACACGTCATGGGCCTTGCTTTGTGCACGGAGTCAGCCATCATGTGCGGGGAAAGTCGCTCATCAGCCCACATCAAAGGCAGGGACACAACTTATGACATAAGTATATGTCCTTTGCCATAAAGGGATAAAAGTACGATCAGCCCTTTGAAGTAATTTATATTAACATTCTGGTCATAGGAAGATAATAAAATGATACCTTGAACTCTGTGATCCGATATCTTATTCCAGAGGAATTCACATTTTTCTTATATGTAAATGAGCTGTTCAGGATTATGGGTCGGACATTTATCTGTATGAGAATCTGCCTCCAGAGGTTATTTACATGAAATGGGAAGTTACTGTAAGGTACCCATGGCGGTAGCCTTGAGCGATATGCTGCTCCTCCACGCCATGGTACTTTACAAACAAACGCTGTCCCAGTCTATATGTGTTGTGAAGTTTGCTTTGCACTTAGGCTTCTGCTGCATCAACGTCCTTAACTCAGCCGCACACATGAAGGGATACACGATTCTTTTTAACAAGTTCAATTTTACTGGACAGTTCAAGCACATCAGTCTTTAACACACAGTATCTGGCACACCACCCTCCAGTTCCATCAGCACAGTATATTTCAAGCGTTTGCTTACGTTCAACTCAAACTATACGTAGCATTGAACATCTTGTCAGCACCAGGGATTTCCCGTCCTGCCCCACAGCTCTCTAAATCCTTACATCTCCCTCTCAAGTTTTCCGGTGGAGGTCAAGAAAAGGCTCAGAAGACCAAGCAAAATTTTTGTGAGAACTGCTCGTAGGATTGCTAGAGCGATAAATCAGAACCCCCCGCTTGACTGCAAAAGACATGCAGAAAGATTATGCAGACTCTGAAGTTGTGGTACATTGTTCTGTTCAGAGACGTCTGCACAAATATGGCCTTCATGGATGAGTCATCAGAAGAAAACCTCTCCCGCATCCTCCCCATAAAATTCAGCATCAGAAGTATGCAAAAGACATTGTAAACAAGACTAATACATTTGGGAAACAAGTCCTGGGGACCAATGAAATTAAAATAGAATTTTTTAGCCACAATGATCAAAGGTATGTGCGGAGAAGAGGGCACAGATTTTCGGGAAAAGAACATCTCGCCAACCATTAAGCATGAGGGTGGATCAATCATGTTTTGGGCTTGTGTTGCAGCCAATGGCAGAGGGAAGAATGTTTTAAATGAAATTTCAAATAACCCTTGATGCAAACATAACACCATCTGTTAAAAAATATGAAGTTGAAAAGAGAATGGCTTCTACACATGGATAATGATCCTAAACACAAGTATAAAATCCACAATAGACTACCTCAAAATGCGCAAGCTGAAGGTTTTACAATGGCCCTCAAAGTCCCTTGATCTGAACATCATTAAAAATCTATGGCTATGCCTTAAAATAGTAGTGGATGCAATACGGACTTAGGAATCTCACAGAACTGGAAGAATTTTCCAAGGAAGAATAGATGAAAATCCCACATACAAGAAAGACTGTTGACTGGCTACAAAAAGCATTTACAAGCTGTAATACTTGTAAAAGGGTGGCTACTAGATATTAACCATGCATGGTGCGCTAACTTTTGCATCTACCCATTTTCCTTTTTGTAATTTTTAAAATATAAAACATGGCAATATACAATTTTTTTGGCCTAAAATGCAAAGGGAATGTGTCATCTTTACTTTAGGCCTTTTAGAGAGCATTTCATCTTCAAATTGCTTAACTGTTCACAATAACAGTAATTTTGACCAACGGTGCCCAAACTTTTACATGCCACTGTATGGAAGGGATTAAGGCACATTTCTCTTGCCTAGTTCTGACTGTAGGCCCTGGATGTTACAGGAAGGTCTGCAGGAAATTTGATACAAATGCATGCTGCCAGAACTATATGTACTCCCATGTGACTCCAGCACACTGCACCTTGAATTTTGTCTAGTCACAAGCCTCAAATTTACTCTAACTAAACCAGGAAGTGATTATCTTCTTTACTTGACCCAACCCACTCCTACACTGGGCTGGACTCAAACATCTAATTGTATACTACACTATTCCTATTACTGTACACTAATCATCTATTCTAATGTTTCTATCTATCACTGCCTAAGTTCTAGCATATTTTCTACACTTTCTCTACCCCTGAGCTGAGTGTACCAAAGTTACTTTATGCCTTAGGTTACAGTACCCACACAACAGCCTCAGTACTTAAAACACTCTGCACATTTCACATTACACAATAAAATGCAATGCAGCTGCAAATCAATATCCACTCATTTAACCCGAAATTCTTTCTGGGTGCCGGACAAAAAAATCTCAATCTCTCTCTCTCGCTCTCTCTCTCTCTCTCCGTCCTTTTGGCGGATTTTGACTGATGCAAAAAACTGAAGTGTGAAAGAGGCCTAAGACTACAGTTTGACTCCTTACGTGCAAATTCTTTGAAGCTCTCTGAGCTCTGCTGTGTTGCAACAATATTGCAACCCCATGAGATAAAGCTGAAACACTGAGAGGAACCTACAGATGTGTCAGTTATAACCACACACAGCTCTGCAGTGAGATCAGGAGAGCAGAGAGCTGCCATCAGACTGGTAATGCCTCATGTAAAATAATCTCTGGAGGCAGATTCTCATCCATATCACTGTCAGACCCATAGATCCGAACAGCTCATTTACATATAAGAAAACATAGATTTCTCTGGAATAAGACATTGGATCGTAGCTATCCTGGTGTTATTTTATTCCGCTTCCAATGTCCTACGTGCCCATATAGACGTCTTGGGAGGGTTGATCCTACTGACCGATTTGCTTTATTGCTCCGGCATTTCAGAGACAATATAGTTACGAGATCTGGCTCCTCCCAGCGTCCCTCTATTAATTACCTACAGCGGTGCTGGGACAACAGACTCTGGACTAGTCTCATCTACAGCTATTGTCCTCGGCTGGATCTTTAAAGTATATTCTCCTTGAAACACCGGAGCATTTTAGAGACAGATATACGTGGTTGCAACAAGACTCTGATCCATAATTGCTGTGGTTTGGGCAGCATGAAACATGTGACGTTTCTGTTTAAGAGTTGTGTACTTTTGGCCATATAATACATCTGTATCAGTTGACATTTATTTTTATGTCATTGAATGCTAATTCCTTATTTTACTGTTTTTTATTTTTAGGTCTGTTCACCTCCAGCAGAAAGAGACGCTATATACATAACAGTGGAAATTATATCCAACTGGGGGAATCCTTACACTGTCGGGTTAACAGAGATTCAGTTCTTCAATATGAAGGATCAGAAGATGTTCGTCTCCCCTCATGATGTGGACATTAGAAATGCTGCTTTTCCTGGAGACCTTCATTGTTTGGTTAATGGAAAATTTCAGGTAATGTTGTTTTTAATAAATATTGCAACTTAAATACGGTAATTAGGTTTTTATTATTCATGAACTTATCCACTAAGTAAATCGCATTCTACTTCTCACTGACTAATCACAGTTGACTCTAAACACCTTAGAGAAAAGTTAGCTTCCAGTCTGGGGGTCCCCTGAATGTCCCACCACAGATGCTGTCGGGAGAAAGAAGGATTGAACACCTTAAATTTTGAAGTCCCGTCCTTTTGTTATTCCAGGAGTTGATCTACCGCTAGAAAACTCATTTACCAAAAAATTCTATGGGAAGACACAGCAGAGCTCAGAGAGCTTCAAAGAATGTGCATGTAAGGAGTCAAACTGTAGTCTTAGGCCTCTTTCACACTTCAGTTTTTTGCATCAGTCAAAATCCGCCAAAAGGACGGATGGCGGATCCGTTTTAGTACTGATGACAACGGATGCCACTTGTCCGTTTTTTTTTTACGGATCCGACAAATGAAGAATTTTAAAGGAATCGCAGCCTGGAAAAGGAGAGAGAGAGAAAAGCTGAGAGACCAAGGGAAGAAGCCCACGCGAAACGCGCGTCGGGGCACAGTGTGCGGACGTTTGTGACAGTTATGGGTAAGAACTACTGACTGGGGTTATGACCCACTGACGGATAGGTGAGGGATCACTGGGTCATTTGTACACCTCACTAGGGGGTTTTTCACGCCTCTACCTATCTTTGTCTCTGGGGCCTCATTTATACTGCGGCACTGGCTTTCTTTATATAAGTCTGATATACCCTACTGTCTAAAATACTGCACTAGTGTTGCACCTTGGTCTCTCAGCTTTACACTCTGCTATAATATTGTACATTGATCATGTCTTAATGTGTAATGCAATTTATCTAGATGTAATGAATCTAATAAAATAATTGGGATATTTTTTTACACATGGATTTAGACTCCTTTCTTTCTCTTTGTTTATACGGTTGATGGAGTTTTCCTGTTGCTAATGCTAGTTGTTGGTGGTGTTTTTTTCCCTGACCACTACTCTTTGTAATGATTTGTGCCATTGAGATATTGTATTATAGGAACTCAGAACCATAAGGGGTCTTTGGGAAGAATACTGAGGGTGTCAATCGTGACACCTCAGCCTAGTGAGTCTGAGTTTCAAAGTGTGGACAGATGGTCATTGTAGTGCTTGTTACTATCGGGAGAGGAGTAGTTGGAAACACAAAGTATTAAAAAATGCAAGGTGCTTGCCGCTAAATTAGTCCACCGTCCAGTCACAGACCAGCAATTTTAATATTATAATTTAGGCCATCCTGGAAACCTGAGCCCAGGACCCGGCATATAAAAAGATGGGTCACACAATAATAATAATAATAATTTTTATATAGCGCCAACATGTTCCGCAGCACTTTACAGTTTAACAGTTTCAAAACACAAGTAGTAACAGCTTTAACAATACAATAATTTAAGCAAAATTACAAGCTTACAATCTACAATGAGGTGGGGGAGATACAAAGTACAGGTGTGTATTTACAATGGTGTATTTACAATGATGGTCCAGCCATCTGGAGGGAGTGAGGGATGGAGGGATGGATGGAGATAGTGAATGGGCTACACACGCACACTTACACATAGAATGACTTTGATTAGTGAACGTGATAGGCCGCTCTGAACAAATGTGTTTTGAGGGAGCGTCTGAAACTATGCAAATTGTGGATAGTCCTAATTTCTTGGGGTAGAGCATTCCAGAGGATTGGCGCAGCGCGGGAGAAGTCTTGGAGTCGAGAGTGGGAGGTGCGGATTAGTGCAGAGGTTAGTCGAAAGTCGTTTGCAGAGCGCAGCGGTCGGTTAGGCCGATAGACAGAAATGAGGGAGGAGATGTAGGGGGTGCTGCACTGTGGAGAGCTTTGTAGGGGAGAACAAGTACTTTGTATTGGGTTCTATAATGAATGGGCAGCCAATGTAAGGACTGGCGAAGAGCGGACACGTCCGAGTACCGATTATCCAGATAGATGACCCTGGCTGCTGCTTTAAGTA
Source organism: Dendrobates tinctorius (assembly GCF_039654945.1). Classification (NCBI taxonomy): domain Eukaryota; kingdom Metazoa; phylum Chordata; class Amphibia; order Anura; family Dendrobatidae; genus Dendrobates; species Dendrobates tinctorius. The sequence goes on from NW_027361797.1 coordinate 1,395,323, forward strand.
TGGACTGGAGAGGGGATAGTCGAGTAGGTATTCACGTGGGTGTCGACCTGTGCTGATTGTGATCGGTAATTCACTTCTCCTTGCCTCAAGGAAACAGAAGAATAACTTTAGATGGAAACGTTTAGATATTTCTTTTATTTCCACCTCTGTTTTGCATATTTGTGTGTCATTTTATTTTTCGACTTTTATACCTTTTCTTGTAAATACTGTACTTTTTTATATTAAAGCTTAAAACTTGAATAAGCTTGGTCTTTGTATGCTGTGAAGAATCCATAGTCTTTCAGAGAGTGGGTGTCCTTTTTATTTGTCAGACAGTATCATATTTTGGGGACTCATCACCCTGTGTGTTTGATGAGTGGTGTTAGCGTGTTTGTGTAGCCAGGGTGTGTGGACTGTGTCAGGGTGTGATTTATGCTCACTTTATAGCCTAAAACAGAGGTTAAGTACTGGATTTAGTGAGAGGTGATAAATTAACCCTTGCAGGCACCTCTCACATCACGTGCTGTGACATGTGTACGTGACACTCTATATGCGGGCGAGGCGGCCACTATAAAACGTATGTATATGCTGTGTGTCAGCACAGTTTGATTAATGAATACATGAACTTCACTATTGCTATACACCTAAAAATGTGGGGGGTACATAGCTTACTTTTTTTTTTTTAAAGCATAGAAGCCATCCAACCACTCCTTAAATGCCGCTGTTAATTTCTGACACCAGCATTTAAAGCGAGCGAACCATGAGATGGAGCGCAGCATACCAGGAACCTGACGGCTTTTCCGCAACACGATCACCGGGTGCCAATGGGTTCACATGGCAGCCATGCCTGTAATGATGGCGCTGCTCTGACTGGCGATCATAGGAGACTATGATTTTTCTATATACGTCAGTACAATATTGTCTTTTGCGGTATACAGTATATCTAATACTGCTCAGGCACGTTCCTGCTTTCTCTGCTCTTTCCTGTAATATGATGTAGGTATTGTATTGTACAGGTAAGCTGTGCTATTGCAGAATTCTTAACACTTGCAAGGATGATCTTTAATAAAAAAAAAAAAAATGTGTCAAAACACTTTTAGAAAATAAGTGAATTTTATTCATTTTTTTATATGAGAAAAAAGATAATCAATTTTACAAGAGAGAGGAAGGGCTTTGTTAAAAGCATGGTTTGAGGAGGGCTGATATTACAATAATATGAATAATATGAACCATGTGAGCAACCAATATATTCTACCATTACAAGTGAAGACTTCCTATTTCACGATCATATTGATTGCTCGTCGACATATGTAGTTTACCTACTGGACTGCAAGTGCGACCTACAGCACATGGGCCGAACGCAGCAAACCTGGGGACAATGGATCAATAAACATCTGTGCAATACAACAACGGCTTGTTACTGCAAAGTGTCTCCAGACATTTAATGCTGCATCACCATAAAGGTTTCTCTAGTAGAAAGATTATACGTATTGAGCATAGAAGTGTAAGTGTAAATAATAGATTTAGCAAATTGAAATCCCGCAAATCCTATTGGAAATATAAATTCCAATATTTAGCTTCAAATCCATGGAGTGAAACTGTGGAATCAATCTGGTAATAAATATATGAAGCCTCAAAACCAGCTGGGTCATTATGATCTGCTCATTTTTCTTTCTTCTTCTTATATAAGTGGTTCTTTTACATTATTGGCTCTTCTATACCATACATTCTCATATTAGAAGCCTCTTCGCCTTCATCGCAGCTAGTTTTTTAAATTGGCGGCTGCACCCACTAGACAGGTTCTGGCCGGGAGTTTGTATATCGCGTACTTGACTGCGATTCCTCACAGTTAATAGCGTGTCATTGTGTGGTCTGGGAAGATTCACAAATCTGCAGTCACACAGAGACACTGCAGACTTGTCATTCTAGACCGGACAGCCTTTAACATATACACTGGGATGATGTTTAGAAAACACAGTTAACTACGCTATTCGAAACATCAGGCGCCGTCATTGTTTGCCATATGTCAGATCCGGCACGCTTTTTCCTTTTTTTGTTTTTTTTTCCGCTACTGTGATGGAACACAAACCTGTGCTTATCTAGCTCAGACATGATGTAAAGCCAGTCTTAAAAAGCTTCCACGTACATTAACACAGAAATAAATAGAAAATGACTTTTGTCAATTTCAAATTATGTCAGTGACTATTGTGGTTTTTCTTGGTTTAACAGAAGAATGCCAACAATTTGGTCCATACATGTCTATAGAGCTTGTCCAAGGCAATCTGACATGAGAGGACCTTCTACCAATGATTGTATCACCTTGATCAAACATGTTGAACTAGACATCATATTTGTCTTTTTTTGAATGTTTCTTGAATAGGTCTGTGGCTTACTGTACTTCCTATTAATACATTTGTTACCCTTCTCTATGAAAATTGGTCTTTGTGACACCTATAGGAAGTAGCAATCCAAACGGTCAATATCGACCCTTTAACGAGCCTTGTCATATCACTTAGGATAAAAGCCAAACCAGAATCTCAAATTGCAGACACTGTGTTTCGGGGTACTGCTGGTCATCAGTGCAAAGTGTGAGATCTGGTATAGGAGGCACTAGAGTTCTATTCCTCTTCCTCCCTGAAGAGACAATTTGCATATTTTCCAGAGGAGCATTGCGGCTTTAAGTTTCCTCATCTCGGCATGCTTAACATGTCACTCTCTGCAAGGAGAAACAATATGTCTTGGATCCCGGTCAGACGCCTCTCACACAGCCAAACCAGATCTCAGACTTTGCACTGACAAGGGGCAGTACCCTGAAACCCGCAATGTCTGCAAATTGAGATTCTGGTTTGGCTTTTATCCTAAGTCATGTGACAAGGCTCGTTAAAGGGTCGACATTGACTTTTAGGAATGCTACTTCCAATAGGTGGCACCTCGGCGTGCTTATCATGTCACTCTCCGCAAGGAGAAACGATACTTCTCTTAACCTTCTCTACAAATTCCGTACCCTCCCTCGTTACATCTCTTTTGACCATTTATTCTCTATAAGCCGAGTGAAGGCATGGTTAATGCTTGTAGTAGTGTATTATTTTGCCTTAGAAGAACAGCGTCTTCATCACGTGAGCGGTAATATCTAGAGTCATTCCCAGATTGCTGTGCTTTGTGGTGATTTTCTAATTCTTCCAAGTTTTTTTTTATTGCAAACAATTCACCTTCCCTCTTCTCCAGACCACAAAGGAAGACTACATGTGGATGTGCCCGTTCCTCCCGCCCGTACAGCTTTACTTTGTAATACGGAATCCATCTAGGTCATGTGAATTTGACATAGGCAAGATGAAGATCTGGAATTATAACAAGACGCTCAGTGTAAGTAGATTCATCTTATTATCTTATTTGCTGACCTGCATTCCCTCCACGTAGAACATAGTAACGCAGAGTAGACAATGACTTTTTATAAACTTTCCTTCGTTCTCCGAGAATATTTGTAGTTTTTATGCAGTTATATTCTGGGCGCCCATGTGATTTGGAGCAACTGGGTGAGTTAATTCACAATTTATCAAAGAATATTTTTAAGAATTTTTAGAAATATTTATAATGTTGACCTTTTTACTGATTGTTATTAATATTTTTATTGTCATCTGATTTTCATTGACATTTTAATATTGCTTCTAAAGAATTGGTCACTAGTCATGGGCATTTACGATGGTATTGAGAGAATTGAAAGATAAGAAAGAAAAATATAACAATAAAAAAATAGAACATATACTCATCTCGAGGACAATCGCCATTCCAGTGATTATCCGTGCTGTGTCTCTCGACAGTCACATGACTGCTGCAGCTAATTGTTGACTGCTTATAGACTGCAGCGGTCACGTGACACAACAATAACACATGCCCGCAGTTTGTAAGGGGACTTTGGTTTCATTCATTTTTTGGTTGATTCAATCTGGGTCAATTTAGTGTTTAAGAGAGGATTGTCCAGCAGTGGAGAAGCACTTTTATTTGTCACACCGTAGTGTTGTGAATTCGCTTTCTGGCCTACCTCTGGTTACTACTGAAGGTAGTGGAGCTGGTCAAATTGACACTGCGGTTGCGAGTTCTCTTTCTGGGCTCTCTCTGGTGGTTACTGGAGGTAATGGAGCTGATCTGATTAACAGAGGCTTGCCACCTGATAATGAGGACGACGATTGGAGATCTGGGGTTTCAGACTGGATTTAAGACAGCCGACTCCCTCTATCCCTGCCAGTGATTTTCTTCCTGCCTCCTAAGGTCATAGTTTCCAGCTCAGTCCCTGCATGTTCAGCTAACTGTTCATTTGCTATTCTTTTTTACATTTGATCTGGTTTTGTCTATTTCAGTTTTGTGTGGGTCAGCCAGCTCCGGCTGGGGCTGTGCTGAATCACCATCCATATGTTACTGTTTGTGCCAGTTTGTTTTTGTACCTTATTAGATTGGCCTCTTTTTGCTCTGCATTCAGAATGTACCAGAGTGCTGATATAGTGGGCGAAGTCATGCGACTTCAGTATTTTTTGCGTCAGACGTGTTGGACTTTTTTGCAGGTTTTTTTGCGTGATTGCAGACAGTGTCTTTCCTTTCCTGTCCTGTCTAGTCAGTGTGGGCCCCATCGTTTTCTCAGTGTATTTTCCTAGCTGCGTTTGTGTTTTCATCTTGTCTCACCGACAATGTGTGTTTGGGGGCTATCTATTCCTTTGGGGTCTGCTCTGGGGCAGTTTAGATTTCCCCTTTCTTGCTTTAGGCTTAGTTAGCTCTCCGGCTGTGTCGAAGCATCTAGGATCATCGTAGGTACGCTCCACGGCTACTGCTAGTTTTGTGGATAGGATCAGGGGTCTGCAATCCGCTTAGTTACCAACCTCTCTGGTTTTCTGTGGCTTAGCTTGGGCTTGCTCTCCTCCTCGGTGACCCAATCATAACACTGTAGGCCATTTTCACACATCTGTGAAATACAGATTTTTCTATGTGCAATAGACACATTAGAAGATAATCGGCATCAGGGGCGCAGTCAGATCTCCGCCTCTTCATCATAGCTCATCCAATTGTTTTTGATATGGTGCACTTACAGTATATGGCGCTGAGTCTGACACCAGTAGGTTGAACTTGAAGGACTGTGGATATCGGGTGATACCAGATGATGATCAATGTGTAGCAGTCACTGCCAGATACTGAAAAAATGTTCCGATTCACAATTTGTCTACATTCACACTATTGCAAAATTTGTTTATATTTTTACATATGTTTAATGCTGAAATTAAAAAAGAATCATGAAAATTCCGCTTTTCAGCCTCCACTCTTACACAAAGAGAAAAAAAAACAAATAATAGAAAGCGATTGTATGTCGTATGTGCCCACTAAAATGTATGTGTATAAAGGTCAGGGCACAAATAACAATCCCTCACCCAGCTCTGTAGATGGAAAAATGAAAAAAAAATTACAAGTATTAGAAAATGGCGACAAAATTATATTTTCTTAATTTTTACTTACAAATTTTCATAGTTTTTTAACAAAACCGAACTTATCCAGTTACTTTATGTCACCAAGTCATTTTTACAGCACAATAAATGCCACAAGAGCAATTCTCAAAAAATAATGGCAAAATTACAGAGGGACCGAATTTATTTTGATTTTCAATTTTTACGCATTCTGATTTTTTTCTCATTTTACCATAAATGGTGTCATTAAAAGTTACATCTCCGACAAAAGAAAAAGCTCTCCTTTTTCCATTCATAAGCCATCCTTTGGTTATTTGGATGGAAAAATAAAAAGTAAAGTTATGGATCTTGAGACAAGAGAAAAAAAAACAAATAATAGAAAGCGATTGTATGTCGTATGTGCCCACTAAAATGTATGTGTATAAAGGTCAGGGCACAAATAACAATCCCTCACCCAGCTCTGTAGATGGAAAAATGAAAAAAAAATTACAAGTATTAGAAAATGGCGACAAAATTATATTTTCTTAATTTTTACTTACAAATTTTCATAGTTTTTTAACAAAACCGAACTTATCCAGTTACTTTATGTCACCAAGTCATTTTTACAGCACAATAAATGCCACAAGAGCAATTCTCAAAAAATAATGGCAAAATTACAGAGGGACCGAATTTATTTTGCTTTTCAATTTTTACGCATTCTGATTTTTTTCTCATTTTACCATAAATGGTGTCATTAAAAGTTACATCTCCGACAAAAGAAAAAGCTCTCCTTTTTCCATTCATAAGCCATCCTTTGGTTATTTGGATGGAAAAATAAAAAGTAAAGTTATGGATTTTGAGACAAGAGAAGAAAAGCAAAAGGTTCTAGGGTAGTTAAGGGGTTAAAGGGTCAGTAACGCCAATGCCCAGGTGCCTGAGTTTTGGCAGGTTGGCTTGTCAATTTGTTAAGTTGCAGCTGTCTAAGGTGTGTTGTTCTTGATTATTCCTGTTAGGACGCATGCAGATGACCATAGTTTTGGTCCAAGTGTGATCCGTCAAAACATTGGTCCGAGTGACTCTGATGTTGTTCAGTGAGGTGGTGCTCATGTCTGATTGTCATGGCTGAAAGCAGTGGCTGTAACAGTGTTCCCCAACTCTGGTCCTCAGGGCCACCAATGGGTCATGTTTTCAGGATTTCCTTAGTATTGCCAGGTGATAATTACATTCTGGATGGGCAAGAATTCAATCACCTGGGCAGTACTAAGGAAATCCTGAAAACATGACCCGTTGGTTGCTCCTGAGGGCCAGTGTTGGGGAACACTGGGCTGTAAGCATGCCTAGACACTGACTCGCGGTGCAGTGCGTCAGTGTGGAGCCAGCTTTTAGTTAAAGTGCTGGGGTGTCTTTCCCTTTCTCCTAGCTGCCGTCCAGCACCTTCATAATGCTACTATTCGGGAGATTAACCCTATATCTGCAGGTTAATAGCATTATCCGATTCGCTTGAAATCTTCCTCAACCCACCTGCCGTCTGCCAATAAGTCCTGGCTGTAGCCTTGATACCGTGTTCCGGTGCTTGTCTTCCAATTCCTCACAAGACTTTAGAAACAAAGACTAATCCAGGGATAACAACCAAGGGATTCCTTAAAAAAAGTCCACACCCTCTTGAGGTCATTAAGGGTAAAGAGCTCACAATCCCTTGATCATTGGAATTGGTTGATCAACTTTGAAATCTCTAATCATCATTGGTCGTGCCAAGGTAGACGACACTGGCCCGCTGAGCCCAGTAATTAGCTAAAACAATTACATGGCAGCCAGCCATGTCGGCAAAGACCCCCAGGGTGTAGCGACGAGGTGGTACTGGAGCTTCGGGGGATAAGTAACAATCATTTTGGTATCTTCTAGGATATAAACAGTCAATGTTTTAGCCCTCACAACTGGTAAATGTTCCGTTTCAGTCTAATATATTCTGTATTATTGTGTGGGCCAAAAATTTCCTCCATTAAAAGGGCTATCCGGGCCTTTTTTTTTACAATGTGCCTAAGAACTAACATGTGGGTAGTTGCTAACTAAATGCTTGTTGTGCTCTTCGATGATCTCTGCCAGCACAAAGCAGTCACAAACTGCTTCTGCTGGTGATCCAGTTGCTTCCGCCGACCTCATGGGCTTGACTGCCGATGTCATGCTGATTGACAGCCTGCTGCCTATCTGCGGGAAGCTGGCTTCCAATCCACATGACATCTTGTTCGACAGAGCTGCTCTGTTGTCGTAGAGCAGTTGAATCATCTGCAGCAGCTGTTGGAGATTGCTCAGAGCTGGTGCTGGCTAGAACAGGCAGGTAGTTAGAAATACCTGCCTGTTTCTCCCTAAGCACATAGTAAATAAAAAAGTCTATGCAACCAAGCCGATTGTCAACTGAATCTGACAGTATTGATGGATTTGTCCGTCACTCTGTGTATAAGGTGCTGGTCAACTGATCGTCAGGGAAGATATCAATTGGCATGTCCTATGTTAGGCTGGTTTCACATTAGCGCTTTTTAAGCGCACGCACGGCCGGGGGTAGCTCCGCCCCCGAGCCGGCTCTCTGCCCGGCGTGCCCGCCCCTTGCTTGTAGCGCCGCCTCCTAGCGGACAGCGGCGCCTGCGATCGGCGCACCCTATCTTTAGCATAGGGTGCGCAGATCGTGCGCAGGCCGTGCGCTAGTTGCGCTTTGACCTGCGCTGCGCACTTTTGACGGTGCGCCATGCGCGCCAAAATCCGAAAAGTTCGATTTTGGCGCGCACCGTCAAAAGTGCGCAGCGCAGGTCAAAGCGCAACTAGCGCACGGCCTGCGCACGATCTGCGCACCCTATGCTAAAGATAGGGTGCGCCGATCGCAGGCGCCGCTGTCCGCTAGGAGGCGGCGCTACAAGCAAGGGGCGGGCACGCCGGGCAGAGAGCCGGCTCGGGGGCGGAGCTACCCCCGGCCGTGCGTGCGCTTAAAAAGCGCTAATGTGAAACCAGCCTTAGACTGCCGATCGTATTGTACTCCTGCAGATAAGCTGCCAGAAAAGATATTTATTGGCGGCTTCCTCATAGAGAACACAAGAAAAAGGGGGAGACAGGGCGCTTCCAATGCGTAGGTCTGTATGGAAAGTAGATGAGTGCACAGCAATTGTTAGGCTCACCTGATAGGGTTGTGAGAGTCACAACACCTATAATCGCATAAAACAGCTGCAGCAGTCTGCACGAGGTCCAAGGACTTGGTACAAAGAGAAGGCTGGTAGTGCAATAAGAGACTGCGCTGCTGTGGTAGAATTCAAGATATCTTTATTGCCAACGTGTTTCCTGAGCCAGTCCCAGCTCACTTCATCAGGGCATCATAGAGAACACAGGAACACTCGGCTCGACAAGTACTCCTGTGCATGGAGACGTCAGACAAGATGGCTGTAAGCCGAACGATCGTCCAAAGCAGGGGTCCCCAACCTGTAGCTCGGGAGCCACATGTGGCTTGCAGTCCCATGAATTGTGGCTCACGACTGTCTGCCAGCTTGGTGCATTATGTCCAGGTCTAGCAAACAGGTATGAAGAGAGCATCTCAAAATGGTGAATTTTGTGAGTAACCCTGCACAGAAGTGCAGATGTGGATGCACATTTACTGGTCTTGTGGTTTAGAGATGTTTGAGGTATGGTACGCTGGAGGACGGTACTTCCTGTCAAAGGAATTTCTCAAAGCTGGATGTGACAGTGCGTTGGGAGTCCTTGATGGGAGAATACTGAATGGGGGTATTGTGAGAACCCCTGCATCTCAGTGTACTGATTGGAGTGATTTCTGTGGAAAAGCTTTGGTTATCATTAACATGTAATGGGGGCTTTGGTTGACACCACTTTGAAGGTGGTGGGAGCTGGATGTAGCTCGCGCCCCTCTCTCTAAGCCGACTGTGGCTCTGAAGGTCCGAAAGGTTGGGAACCACTGGTCCAAAGCATCGATCAACCGGCAGCCATGTAATGTGTATGCCAGCTTTAGTAGTTATAACAAGTTTTATGGTAGATCTCAAATCCTGACCATTTTCGATGCTTTCTTTTCTAGATTTGTGGAAATATTTCCTATTGTCGTTATATTAGGCTTTTCTTTGCGTCTGAATTTAAAAGAAATGTATTATGTAAATGCATGTATTTCAGGAAGAAAAGAGTTCGGTTATCTAACTGATGCTTTCAATGGAGCTTATTAAAAGGAAGATTTACGATAATGCCACACAGTCTTTCATTTTGCGGATTTATTATTACAGATTTATCTTGAATTCTTCTACTAATCTTAGGTATTTAGATGTTCCACATCACAAAGATAAGCACTAGGAATATATGAAAGCTTAAAAGCATCTTTTATCGTGCAATCTCTAACATGCACAATTGTATCTTGATTTACATAGCTTTGACTCAAAATTAACAATAGGTTCCCGTGTATTGTCTTTAGTCATTGTAATATGTTAGAACATTCTTCGAAATTTCATACTAGTTACGCATAGCGGTCTGCGTCGATTGGCGTACCGGCTGTGTGCGGATCGGCGGTCGTTTAATAGCCTGGTAAGACAGGGGGACCGCTAAACAGCCTGTAGTAGCTTATTCTGTGAAAGTAGGCTGCTATTGTTCTTGGACAGCGCGGCGCTACGTGTTTGCCGATCAACTTCTCCCCTCTCTGATCTAGGTGATTGATCACTCTCTCCCTATATACACATGGGGTAGACCATCTGTCAATCAGCCAGAGCAGTGGAGGGAGAATACAGCTTGGGAAAATCTGGACTAGTCTCGTCTCTCCTTATAGACCCCATCCAGATCTTGAAACTATGTTTTCTCTGAAACATTTGGAGCATCTCAGAGAAAAGCCGACTTCCCCTGACGAAGCCCTGCTTGCCTGGGCGATACGCGTGGGGCCATGGTTTTCTTCTACTCAGAGCTCTGATTCGGGGGGGGTTGGTCCTGCTACATACACTGCATATCCGGTAAACTAAACCTATTTCCTTCAGGCTTCCATGGGGCCTTTGTCTCCTCCACCTTATTAGCATCTCCAGTTATTGTACTGGCTTATGTGTTATCCTTGAGGGGGGCTCCGTATCATGAGGGTTTTCCCTCTCATTTATGTGGTTAAAACCAGGTTTCTATTTTCCTGGTTTCTATATGTATTATATGCCTCATGAGCCATTAGGTTTAGGGTTCATGTTTTGTCAGATATATGCCATGCATTTTTGTACATATTGGGCCTTAGCTATTTTTCTGAGTAGATATGTGTTGGTTTTAATTGTGTTTTAATATTTTTGTGTGTCAATAAAGCTTGTACCATTATATTGCTTTAATCAAATTATATTGTGGTGTGCATTTCTGTACAGTAGTGCCCTTGTTGTTTTTGTATTCTTGACAGCGCGGAGCTACGTGTTTGCCGATCAACTTCTCCCCACTCGGATCTAGGTGATTGATCAGTCTCTCCCTGTATACACATGGGGTAGACCATCTGTTAATCAGCCAGAGCAGTGGAGGGAGAATTCGACTAGGTAAAATCAGGACTAGTCTCGTCTCTCCTTTATAGACCCCATCCAGATCTTGAAACTATGTTTTCTCTAAAACATTTTGAGCATCTCGGAGAAAAGCCAACTCTGTTGTAATTGTACAGCCAGGTTCTGATTCATGCCACCCGTTGTTTGGGCACCAAGAATTGAGTGACCGGTTCCCTTTAAGAAATGCTATCTGTACTGAATATTGTTCACATATTCAGTATTTGCAGCAGAAAAATCTACTGGAAATACTGTATTGTTTGCAGGAAAACCTTCACGTTAAATGCAGGCATTCTAGCCGTCCTTTTGCATGCTATCTTTTACACGTTTGAATTGGTGAAAAATGCTGAAAGAATTGACGTGCTGGAGACTTGAAACTGCTTCAAAACTTTAAAAAAAGCAACGTGTGCATGAGATTTCACTTTAATGGTACAGTAAAATGCTTAATGTGCAAAGAAACCAGATCACCCTAATGTGACTTCTGCAATCCTCGGCATGGAAGAAGCCACTCTCAGCCAATGTGGCACCAAGCAAATCCAAGTAAGAAAATCCCCCAGCCATGATTTCAAATATAATAATGAATATTATTCCAACAATGTTAAAAAAAAGACATCCATAACGTATATCCAAATTATAATTTGAGTCTTGCGACCCAGTCCTTATTCATGGATGCTCTGAGCAGGGTCTAACAGGCTTTCCATAGCTGGGTGATCCGGATGTCGTCACGACGACCTTAGGTTGCCATGGTAACAATCGGGTCCTCGCAATGACGTCCCTCCCCCCCTTCTAAATGCTGCAATCACATCATTTAGGGGTTTTAAATGGGCTGTGCCCACACGATCGCCGTGACGGAAATTTGTAATTTTGCAGGAACCCTTCCTGACTGACATAAACTTACCGTCATGGGTATACAGCGACAGAGAGTCTCTCTCTCTCTCTCTCTCTCTCTCTATCTCTCTCGTGCCATCCGTTCACATCACTTAAGAACGGATCCGCTTGTCTGACTTTTTGGCGGATTTGAACTGATGCAAAAAAACTGAAGTGTGAAAGAGGCCTTACCAGTCACTGATTCAAACCAGTTTTAACTGCTTTGAACAGGCACTCACACCTGTTCAAAGCAGTTAAAACTGGTTTGAATCACTGACTGGTAACCAACTTACGATTTTACTTAAAAAAATGCTTTGTCCCAATTAGTTTGCACAGCACTGTATTTGTATGATTGGTATTTTCATTTTTCCCTGTGCGTCTTCCCGTTAGCCTGGTTTGTATATTCTTATATACTGCTACTCCCTACTTCCCTGGATGGGGGAGAGGAAAGATAAGGTCTGATTAAGGAGCTCAGTAAGGCACGTGGTCCCGGAGTCTTCGCCATCAGAAGTAATCCGGGGAGCGGGGATGGCTAGGGTACCCCCAGCTTTAGGGATAGGCAAGGAGCCCCTAGCCCGGGATCTCTGACACTTGCGTCAAATGTGAAGAAGGTGTTAAAGGGGTATTCCCATCTCCAAGACCCTATCCCAATATGCGGTAGGTGAAGCAATAATATTAGCAAATACCGCCACTTAGAAATTGCAACAGCTTAGGTATCCATGCTTACGACTACTAACAACTAATTAACTGTCACTGTATGTATGACTGTAACAATGGATACTACTACTGCAATGGCCTGCACGAGTTAAGCAGCATAGCTAATCAGAAGAACTATATTACATTCCTAATTGGAAGTATTTGCTGTTATTATGGTTATTATTACACTTACTGCATATTGGGATAGAATCTTTGAGATGGGAATACTCCTTTAATACAGTAGTAGAATTGACTTTCCAAATCTTCATACTGCTCAGTCCTAATTCTTTTCTCTTGTTAGATCTACCTATTGCCCTTGGATATTGTGGTATTTTGGTTATTTGTTGAAATAGTTACCTGTCATTTGTACTTTGTTAAATGTCAGCATTAAAACCTACATAATTTCCTTTTTTTCAGGATCTAGACATTGGTGCAAAGCATGTGAAGGTCTATAAAGATGAAACCTTGGTGTTTGATGGTATTTTAGAGAAAGGGTGTGGTAACCAAGTATTTGACTACTGTAACACTATTGACTTACTAAATGGTGAAATGAAGACTGCCATCCCACCTCCTCTCAGCACCCAAAAAGAAGAAAGAGAAGAATGTGCTATTAGCCGCAATGAAAACCCGTGCGATCACATATTGTCACAAGCCCGGTCATTCGGATCACCTGAGGCGTCACACTTAGAAAGTTTTACAGATTTGAAGAAATCGGATTTGGCTGAAGATTTGAAAATTATGGGACCAAACAAATCTAAAATAAATCAAAGAGATGGAGAAGATGGAAACATTTTATGGAGAGAATTGAATTCCCGCAGTGATGAAAATAGGTTGTGTAATGAACTTCTTGAATTGCCCGTTAGCTCCGCACAACTTCCAAAGGCAGAAAGCAGCACTTCTATTGAACGTTCTCATTCTCCGCCAGATTCTGATGAACTGACAATAAAAGAGCAGCTGGAAAATCTTACTGGCAGAAAGCTCAGTAATTCAGCTAGTAAAACCCCTCACTGGTTAGAATCTTCATCCAGTCTTCAGCTGAAGCATTATAATCAAGGATCTGAAAAACCTTTTAACTTTTCAAGTCATTCCATCACTAAAGACTCTTTAAGAAATGAAAATAACGTAGTCCGTGACCAGTTCATTGATGAAATGCCTGCAAATCCCGAAATAAGGCATTTAGGCAGATATGACAATAAGTCAGATTCTTCTGTTATATTGGCACGGAACGCAACGGATGACTTGGAAAGCTTCGGCACAAGGATGATTTCAGATCAAAAACGTCCAGTCAGTGGAAGACGGGAAGCACTAAAATCAAAAGATAGAGAGTTAGAAAGTGAAACATTTCGAGATCTGAGCCTTCCACTGACAAGTACGTAAGAACCAATAGATGTTTTTAGAATATGATTTTGAACTCCAAGTCTATGTTAAAAAAAAAACTGGGAAACATGGTAGTCAATAGGAGAAAGAAAATACCATTGAAACAACAGTTTGAGAAATATAATAAACTGTGGAGATGCAGTAAAAAATTGTAAAAATATATATAAAAAATTACAAAATAATAATAGTTACAAATATTTCACTAAAGAAGTACACATTTTTATGTAAAAAAAAAAAAACACGCGTTTAGTATCGCCACATCCGTAAGGCCCAATCTATAAAAGTGTCACACTAGTTAACTGCTTCAGTGAAAGCCGTGAAAAAAAAAAAAAATGGCAAACTATGCTTTTTTTATCATATTGCTGGAAAAAAAGGGGGAAAAAAGCAATTAAAAAGACAAATGTAAATATAAATGGTATCGCTGAAAACGTCATTTTGTCCCGCAGAAAACAAGCCACCATACAGCTCCATCAGCGGAAAAATGAAAAGGTTATAGTTCTTAGAATAAAGCGATGCAAAAATAATTATAAAGTTTTTCTGTAAAAGCGCCAAAACATTAGAAAATGATATATAATCAGGTGTTGCTGTAATCCCACCGACCCAAAGAATAAAGTCGCCTAATCATTTAAACCTCATGATGAACGGTGTAAAAAATAAAACTAATTCGTCACCTGCTGTTGATTTTTTCATTCTCCCTCCCAAAGATCGCAGTAAGGCTCAATGCACATTTATTCTGCACTGATTACTTACACCAGAGTTTCCATCTAAGGCCAGGATCACACTACCGTGTGTGATGCGAGAAACTCGCACGAGTCTCTCGCATAAACACCTGGCGCTGCCGCCGGCACTCAGGACTGGAGTGCGGCTGCATGTATTCTATGCAGCCGCAGCTCTGGTCCTGAGTGCCTGCAGCAGCACCGAGTGTTGATGCGAGAGACTCGTCCGAGTTTCTCGCATCACACACGGTAGTGTGATCCCGGCCTTAAATCTCTGAAATGCGTGATTCAGACAGAACCTCTGGCGGAAGATTCCCTATAATGAGGCAGACGGAGGCACTGTGGACGCTGTCTGACCTTCGTTCTTGCGGTGTCCAACTTTTTAGGCGTACTGTCGGCCACAGTTTTGTGCACTTCTGAAAAGAAGGACACCGCTGAACAGAGGCCAGATGGAGTCCAGAGTAACTCTGCTGCCTCATTATAGTGAATGGATCCCTAGGGGGTTTCATCTGAATCACATCACTCAGAGATTTAGATGGAAACCCCAAAGGAAGTGATCAGCGTAGAGCGCCGGATAAATGTGATCCAAAATGTTATGTAAAATGTTCCCAACAGATGCTTCAACTCAATCACATAAAAAGCAAGTCCCCACTCAGGTCCATCATCTGTTAATGGAAATATAGGGGTTTCCACATTACTGGTAGTACAAAGGCTCTGGAAAAGCGAAATGGCTCCTCACCTTACAAAAGAAATCCAGCAAATTTTCCACACCCAAATCCAAATGCCCCCCTCCCTTCTGAGCCCCACAGTGTGCCTAAAACACATTTAACATCCACATGTGTGGCAGGGGTATAATTTCCAAAATGGGGTCACTTGAGGTGGGATTCTGCTCTTCGAGCACTTATATAGGGCTCTATATGTATGGAGTCTGCAAACTATTCTATGAAAATCTGCGCTCCAGGAGACAAATGCGCTTCGTGCCTCAAGTAGTTTTCGTCTACTAAGGAAAAATTGCACAACAAATTTTTGGGTCCAATTTCTTGTTTTACATTTTTTTTAAATTTTTTTAAATTTTTTTAAATTTTTTTTACATTTTTTTTAAATTTTTTAAAAAAATTTTTTAAATTTTTTTAAATTTTTTTTAAATAAACGGCTAAGTAACATTTTTGTGCAAAAAAAAAAAAAGTTAAAGGGAATCGGTCAACCTTTTTTTTGGCTTACAGCTGCCGGCATAGACATCGGGGGCTTATCTACAGCATTCTGTAATGCTGTAGATAAGCCTCCGATGTAACCTAAAAGATAAGAAAAACACGTTATATTATACTCACCGGGGTGGGCGGTCCGGTCCGGTGGGCGTTGCGGTCCGGTCCGATGCCTCCCTTCTTCATGCAATGACGTCCTCTTCTCCCGTCCTGTAATGGCTGCGGCGCAAGCGCACTGCTCTGCCCTGTTGAGGGCAGAGCAGAATTCAGCAGTGCGCAGGCGCCGGACCTCTTCAGACGCCTGCGCAATGCAGGACTCTGCTCTGCCCTCAACAGGGCAGAGCAGTGCGCTTGCGCCACTGCCATTACAGGACGGAAGAAGAGGACGTCATCGCATGAAGAAGGGAGGCGTCGGACCGGACCGCAACACCCACCGGACCGGACCGCCCACCCCGGTGAGTATAATATAACGTGTTTTTCTTATCTTTCAGGTTACATTGGAGGCTTATCTACAGCATTACAGAATGCTGCAGATAAGCCCCCGATGTCTATGCCGGCAGCTGCAGGCCGAAAAAAAGGGTGACAGGTTCCCTTTAAATGTTCATTTTTTCCTTCCTCATTACATTAATTCCTGTAAAGCATCTGAAGGGTTAATAAACTTCTTAAATGTGGTTTTGAGGACGTTGAGGGGTGCAGTTTTTAGAATGGTGTCACTTTGGGGGTATTTTCTGTCATATAGACCCCCCCAAGTCATTTCAAATTAAGGTGGTCCCTGTAAAAAAATGGTTTTGCAAATTTTGTTGGTCAACTTTTAACCCTTATAACTTCCTAGCAAAAAAACACTTATGTTTCAGAAATTATGCTCATCTAAAGTAGACATGTGGGAAATGTTATTTATTAACTATTTTGTGCGACATAGCTATGGTTCTGGACATAAGAATTCAAACTTTGAAAATTTGTGAAATTTTCAAAATTTTTCGCCAAATTTTCGGTATTTTCACAAATAAAAGCAAGTCATATTGAATTAATTTTACCACTATCATGAAGTTCAATATGTCACGAAATAACAGTCTCAGAATCACAGGGATCCCGTGACTCGTTCCAGAGTTGTTACCTTTATAAAGTGACATTGGTCAGATTTAAAAAAATGAGGCAATTAATGTGCAAAGTGGCTCAGTCCTTAAGGGGTTTAGATAATAATCTTTTGAACACAAGTAGAAATGTATGTACACACTTTTCTAACAATGGATTTTATTTTTAGGTAGTCAAGGAAGCGCTAAAACAAGGCAAAGGTGGGGCAGTGATCAGGAGAATAACTTGTTGGAGTCATGGACCTCTTTATTAAAATTCAATCAGTCGCACCGAGGTCGGATTTCTAATATGAATTTTGAAGGAGATATTTTTGATGAATTTTTGCATCAACAAAAGATAGGCAAACAGAACACAACCGTTAGAAAGGAGTCCGTGCATGAAATGCCTAAATCAGTCTATGGCAACATTGTAGAAAATGATGGACATGACTTTGAGATACCAGTTTTGCCTTATGGTCAACATTTGTGTATCAAAATTACTTCTACTTGGGGTGACAGACATTATGTTGGGCTTAATGGGATCGAAATCTTTTCATCCACTGGTAACCCTGTGAAAGTCGTAAAGATTGAAGCAGACCCCCCAAACATAAATATCTTACCAGCATATGGCAAAGACCCCAGAGTGGTAACAAACCTCATTGATGGCGTCAACAAAACCCAAGATGACATGCACGTTTGGCTGGCACCATTCACTCCAGGGAAGACGCACTTGATTTATTCAGACTTTGCATCCCCCTGTAATGTGGCAATGATCAGAATATGGAATTACAACAAATCAAGGATACATTCATTCCGAGGTGTGAAGGACATAGAAATTCTTTTAGATCATGGTGTCATTTTTAGAGGAGAAATTGCCAAAGCTTCTGGTACACTCAGCGGATGTAAGTGGATGGTTATTTTCCCACCTAAAGTCTTTAGTAGACCTTCCATTTTATAAATATACATATATAAAAAAAACTTTATTTAATATTAAACTTTTAGCGCCTCACATTTCTTGATTCCTCCTTTTCTTTTTCCTCTATTTTTCTCTCCTTTTCTTTTTAGGACCAAAAAATCCTTCAACATGAAGATCATCATTACATATCATTGCCCAAAAAATTGGAATAATTCTTTAGCAACATCTTAGGGTCTATATTGTTCTTTAGTTCCTTGGATGTAACGATTTTATCTCTAGGTCAGAATAGTGCTCTTTTCTGAACTGTTGTTTTTTGTCTCCTTGAAGGGGTTGTCGGATCATCTTTAGCAGGATCACACCTCATGGCTTCTTACTTCCTGGGGACGGTGCTGTTGTTAGATTGACCGTTTGGATCAGTGGTCCTGTTGCGCTGATGGCCCACGGTGTGTGCAGTCTGATGAGGCTGTGTGTGGAGTGGAAGAGGCTTTGAAGCTGTCCAGGATGGGAGCTGCTTCACAGTAGTCCTTCTACTGGATAGAGCTTGGGAACAATGTGCATGTTCGGCCAACACTGTTGGACCACAGCAGTAGCCGAAGCACTGGCAACAAGCTGTAAACAAAAAAGATATATTTATAAGGGGATACGGAACAAATTTTTAATAAAAAGGAAATTGCCAAGTTGCCCATTTTCACAAGCACTATCCATTTCTGCCTATCAATGAATATGGGAATAACCCTTCAATAGTATACAGTTGTGAGAAGGGTCATTCCGAGGTGGTCACGCTGTGAAGGTGTGGCTGTGCGTGTAACCCACAACTTAATCTATTATCTATGGGACTGCTCCATACATACATTAGTACATTGGAAACCGTGCCAATGAATAGATGTTATATCCAAGTAATGTGTTCCCTGCTAAATTAAAACTGGGGGACCACAAGCCCTCTGCTGCATTTCTTACCCCCATGATTACATGGGCATAGAGGGCAGATGGAGTGTATGCACATCAATGCTCTTTGCTATTCACTGGGTGTTATGGGAAGAGCTGAGTAAAAGCTTTACTTTGACTATCGATGATGGACCTCTACCACCCTAAAGACCCCATATGCATTTATAGTTTTCTGAACTTAAAAGGGTTTTTCACCTTCAGGAAAATGGACCCTACACACCCTGCAATATTTAAAGTGACAAACAGAGCAGGAACTCATCCTCCCTGGGTCCAGCCCTGGCTCCCCACCGCTGGTTGGTCTCTATGTTTTGACTGTTGTGGTGACTCCGTCTCGGCAGCATGTGCCACCACTGCAGCCAGTCACTCATGCTATCTACGTCGGCACAGCTGGTGATCTCGGTGATTAGCTACAGTGGTGATGCACACTGACAACGTGACTGCGACGCTGAAGCCAAAGTTGGACCCGCGAAGGGTGAGGACCAGCTCTGTTTTATTATTTTAGGTGTTTTAGAGCGTGTGGAGTCTACTTTCCTAAAAGTATAAAACCCCTTTGCGACTTCTATTCCACTTACACAACAGTTTAGTGCGAATGAGAGGTTTATTGGCAGATGATATCATGGGAGATAAGGATTAGGAATTTTAAAGGGACTCTGTCAGCTCAAAAAGACTGTTCAAAGCAAGTACTGATGCTCGGTGCACCCTTGTGTGGCCAAACATTAAGTGCATTTTCCCACTTACTTTTCAAAGCTGTCAATCAAAGAAGAGGGACGTGGAGATAGCATGAAAACAAGGAGGCGGAAAGGTGCACTTAAATGACTGGCCACACCAAGGGTGCACCGAGTGCCTGTACATGGTTTGAACAGTCAATCTGTGCGGAGATTTCCTTTAAATGTAGTTGCCCCTTTCTTTTCACTCCATGTAGATAAGATGCTGCTAGAGATGTTTGTCAGTGGCTCATATGAGAACTCTTGGCTTTATATTTTTGCTTTATTCCACTTTAGCCGCAGAACAGTTTGGAGATACAATTTTGTTCACCACTGACGATGACATACTGCAGGCGATGTCTGTATATGATGAAACCTTTGATGAGGATTTTGAGAGCTCAGATCTTCAAACAGGTGAAGAAATGGTCAAAACGCGCCCAAGGACGGCAGACAGTGGCGAGGAGGAAAGACCTTTTACACAGGCCGGCTCCAGTGAAAAATGTCAGGTAAGGACACAATACAACTATTGTTCTGCAATATACAACATGATATGAACTGGGTGTGCTCGAAGGAACTGAGAAACCAGACCAGTTAATAATATTGTCCTTACAATTGCTGTCCTTACATCTGTGACACCTCATGCCAGTGCGGCATATTTTTAGGATGGATTTTATTCCCCCCCCCCCCCCCCCCTGAAAACCTACTGAGAATAAACCAGTCAGACTGTGTATATACAAGTGCATCTCACAAAATTAGAATATCATCAAAAAGTTCATTTCAATTCTTCAATACAAAAAAGTGAAACTCATATTATATAGAGTCATTACAAACAGAGTGATCTATTTCACGTGTTTGTTTCTGTTAATGTTGATTATTATGGCTTACAGCCAATGAAAACCCAAAAGTCATTATCTCAGTAAATTAGAATACTTTATAACACCAGCTTTAAAAATTATTTTAAAATCCGAATTGTTGGCCTACTGAAATGTATGTTCAGTAAATGCACTCAATACTTGGTTCGTGCTTCTTTTGCATCAATTACTACATCAATGCGGTGTGGCATGGAGGCGATCAGCCTGTGGCACTGCTGAGGTTTTATGGTAGCCCAGGTTGCTTTGATAGCAGCCTTCAGCTCGTCTGCATTATTGGGTCTGATGTCTCTCATCTTCCTCTTGACAATACCTCATACATTCTCTATGGGGTTAAGGTCAGGCGAGTTTGCTGGCCAATCAAGGACCATGATACTCTGTGTAAACCAGGTATTGGTACTTTTGGCAGTGTGGACAGGTGCCAAGTCCTGCTGGAGAATGAAATTTCCATCTCGATAAAGCTTGTCAGCAGAGGGAAGCATGAAGTGCGCTAAAATTTCCTGGTAGAAGGCTGCGCTGACTTTGGTCTTGATAAAACACAATGGACCTACACTGGCAGATGACATGGCTCCCCAAATCTTCACTGATTGTGGAAACTTCACACTGAACCTCAAGCAGCTTGGATTGTGTACCTCTCCACTCGTCCTCCAGACTCTGGGACCTTGATTTCCAAATGAAATGCAAAATTTACTTTCATCTGAAAACAACACCTTGGCTCACTGAGCCAAGAGTCCAGTTCTTTTTCTCCTTGACCCAGGTAAGACACTTCTGGCGTTGTCTATTGGTCATGAGTGGCTTAACACAAGGACTGCGACACTTGTAGCCCATGTCCTGGATACGTCTGTGTGTGGTGGGTCTTGAAGCAATGACTCTAGCAGCAATCCAATCCTTGTAAATCCCCCCAAAATTTTTGAATGGCCTTTTCTTAACAATCCTTTCAAGGCTGCGGTTATCCCGGTTTCTTGTGCACCTTTTTCTACCACACTTTTTCTTTCCACTCAACTTTCCATTAATATGCTTGGATCCAGCACTCCGTGAACAAACATCTTATTTAGCAATGACCTTTTGTAGCTTACCCTCCGTGTGGAGTTTGTCAATGACTTCTGGACATCTGTCAAGTCAACAGTCTTCCCCATGATTGTGGAGCCTTCAGAAACAGACTAGAGGCCCCTTTACATTTAGCGATGCCGACCACGATACGACCCGGTCAGGATCGCTGGTGCATCGCTAAATGGTTGCTAGTGAGCTGCCACACAGGCAGATCTCACAGCGATGCAGCAGCAATACAGCGGTCGTTACTTACCTTTCAGACGAGGCGATCCTGACGTCCTCCCGTCCGCGTCCACGTGTCGCTCGTCGGCGCCAGCAGGAAGCCCAGCAGGAAGCGCCCGACGAGAAATGGAGCTGCGCGATCTCGTGCGATCAGTGACAGACAGCGGGGGAGATGGTCGGAGATAAGTATCACACATAGCGATATCGCTGCTGCATCACCAAATCGGTGATGCTTTAGCGATATCGCTATGTGTAAAACCCCCTTAAGGGACCTTTTTAAACACTTAGGAAGCCTTTGCAGGTGATTTTTGTTAATTGTTCTAATTTACTGAGATAATGACTTTTGGGTTTTCAATGGCTTGTAAGCCATAATCATCAACTTTAACAGAAATAAACACTTGACATAGATCACTCCGTTTGTAATGACTATAGAATATGAGTTTCACTTTTTGTATTGAAAAACTGAAATAAATTCACTTTTTGATGATTTTCTAATTTTGTGAGAAGCACCTATGATATCTCTATTTCACCTATACATGGAGGTCTGTAATATTTTAATGTTTTATTATACAAAACCTTTCCTTGATATGGTACCCAAGTTATTGTTTTTGTTAGATTTTAGAATACTGAATAATCCAGTGGAAAGATTTATATTGTAATTTATCCACATGTAAATGCACATATGGCCTCTAAGCTCACCAAGATCAACATTTTATTATTATTATCTTTTATTTGTAAAGCTCCAGCATATTGCACAGTGCCGTCCATTGCATGACAGAGGTATAAGGACCAGCTTCGACACAATTTATACAAAATCATGATACAAAATTAAGAGAGACGATCTGCTATGCTAGTCATATAAGCCCATCATAGTCTTTACAATCTTGTTAGGAAATACTGTTTTTCCGGAATACACAGCTAGCTAACGGTAGTGTCATGGTTCCACCCCTCATTGTGTCTGGGATGCAGTTACTAACAGCTTGGCTGTCCAATCTGGTACAAGGGCATGCTGAGCTGTCAGTGTGTTGATTGACAGCTTGACCATCCCATCTGAGACTTGTGAGGCGTCGGCTGTCTCCAAGTGTTCATTATGCCAGGTTATGGCCTTGCTTCTTAACTGAGCTGTGTCTCCCAGAACTCTGCCAGACGTACATACAGCTTGTAAGGTTTGTTCTCCTGTGCCTTGAGTTCTGTATGTTTTTTTATCAGGTAATTTTTTATTAAACATATTCAAAAGCTGAAAAAACAGGTAATCCCATACAGGGTAGTTCCCAAATAGTGTATTACATAAACACAATAGAACCCCACAAAAATCCCTCCCATCTTACCCCCCACCCGACAAAAAAAACCTCTCTTCTCTCTCGATGCATTTGGTCTCTCACAGCCAGAGTTTTCCAGTTATATCCTCCTCAACGCTCTCATCCATGTTAATCTAGAAGGAGCCAACCCGGGTGAGTCCAACCAAGGCGCCCATATATCCTCCAATTTCTTAATTGTTCTTCTCTTTTGGTACACATATTTTTCCATATCTATATTGTTATTAACTGCATCAGTAACTTCCGTGATTGTTGGTACAGAAGATCCCTTCCAGTGAGCCACCACTCTCTTATGAGCTTGATATAATATTCGTGAGACAGCCAGCTGGTGTCCCTCCAAGAGCGGCAAATTCTCCACCCGACCCAGGAGAGCAATATTGGGGTCTAGTACCATTTGACATTGATAGACCGTATTAAGTAAATCAGTCACATCCCCCCAAAACCTACATAGCCGGGGACAGTTCCAGGTCATGTGTATCAGATCCGCATTGGGCATTCCACACTTCCAACAATCAGCCTCTCTAGCATAGCCCATTTTCAACAGCCGTAGAGGAGTTCGATAAACTCGATGAAGCAAAAAACGATGTGACACTCTCTGCGCCTCACTAACCGAGACTTTTTTGACTTCTTGCAATGCATCTTCCCATTCATCATCTGTTAAATCACCTACATCAACTTCCCACCTATTCTTCAATGCTTCCAAGCTTGCCACTTTCTTTTCCAACATTGTTGCATATATCATGGATATAATACCTCTTGATCCTCCTCCCCCCACTACTCTATTCAACAGCGGAGTTTTGGCTGGGTTACCTAGTGGAATAAGTCGCTGTTGTGTTTCACAAGCATATCTCAGCTGGAGATATTGAAAAAATCTTGCATTAGGAATGGAAAACATCTGTATAAGATCCTCAAAGGATCGAAACTCCCCTTCCGAATAAAGCTGTGATATTAGTTTAATCCCTCTCCTCACCCATAGCTCAAAACCCTCCAATTTATTTAGCTCTGTACATGTCAAGTTTCTCCAAATCAGGGAATGCCCTGTGACTCTCTGTATACCCAATATTTATTTGGCCGTGTTCCATACCTTTTCCATGCACTTCATTGTTGGACTATTGATAGCTCGACCCTGACGGAACCGCCCCGAGTCTAGCGCCTGCACCAGTAAGTCCTTTCCCACTAAACATGTAAGCATACAACCCGAGGAACTTCGCATGATGGAATCCTCCTCCCCCAATCCTCTAAAATGCTGCAACTGCGCTGCACGATAATACAGAAACGGGTCAGGAACCGCTAAGCCCCCTAGTTCTTTAGATCTACGCAAAACCTCCAACAGAATTCTAGGAACACTCCTCTTCCAGATAAGCCCTCTAAATATTCTATTTATCTGATAAAAGACTCGACCAGGAATCCAAATGGGCGCATTGTGGAGGGCATACAAAGCTTGTGGCATGAGAACCATTTTTACTAGGTTTGCACTTCCCACCATACTCAGTGGTAGCCTGCACCAGTCCTTTACTTTTTGCTGAAATTTAGCAAGTAGCGGGGTAATGTTTAAACGCTCAAAATCTTGTATATTATGCCAAATATGGATTCCCAAGTATTTAAACTCTTTGACTACATTTAAGCCTACGGCCGATCCCAAGGAGTTCTCGGGGGCCTCTCCCACCGGCATAATTGAAGATTTCTCCCAGTTAATACGTAGACCAGAGATCACTGCGAAGGATCCAAAGACTTCCATTGCCACCCTCAAAGAAGATGGCCAATCTCCCAAAAGCATATCATCAGCATACAACGCTATTTTTTCTTGCAAAGACTCATATTCAAACCCTTTAATTTCTGGTGTCGCCCGCATTACTACTGCCAAGGGCTCAATTGCCAGAGCAAACAGCAGGGTAGACATGGGGCACCCCTGTCTGGTCCCTCTGTGTAAGTTATTTGTATTTCAGATCTCCCCATTTACTCTAATTTTGGCCTCTGGACTCGAATACAGCAGCTGTATCCAGGCAATAAAATTTTTACGGAAACCCATCTTGGCTGATATAGCCCACAGATATGGCCATTTGATGTTGTCAAATGCTTTGGCAGCGTCCAAAGATGCAACTGCTCTAGGTTCCTTTTCATCTGATGGGATCTGTAAATTTAGATACAACCGCCGGATATTAATTGTAGTTGATTTCTCTGGCATAAAACCAGTTTGATCTGGATGAATAATACTAGATATTACTCTAGACAGCCGCATCGCCAGAATCTTTGCCAAAATCTTGACATCAACATTTAAAAGGGAGATAGGTCGGTATGACTCGGGAAGACAAGGATTCTTTTCAGCCTTGGGGATCACCACTATGATTGCTTCATTTAAGGACCGGGGCAAGTGCCCATCTTCCCTAGCCACTTCAAACACCTTCAGCAGCTGTGGAAGCATTATATTTGAGTACTGTTTATATATATCTCCACAGGCAGCCCATCAGACCCTGGTGTCTTATTCCCTGCAATAGAATCTAGAGCCTCCTCTAATTCCTCCAGACTAATTGGTGCCTCCAGCCCAACAGCTTCCGATTCCGGCAGAGTAGGCAGACTAGTAGTCCCCAAAAAGCTACTGAGCAACTCATAAGAGAACCCCCCTTGCGAATTATATAATGTCTCAAAAAACTCGCTAAAAGTTGCTAGAATTGCCACAGAAGATCTTTCTAGTTACCCGTTTTTATTTTTTATCTCCGCCACCATTGTAGGGCCAGATTGAGTCTTGATCAGGGTAGCTAGCAGATGTCCAGTTCCCTCTCCCTCCCCAAAATAAACCTGTCACCGAAAATATCGTTTATCTGCAGCTTTTGAAAGCTTATGTTGGGCTGATCGTTTTTCCTCGTCCTTTAATGCGTTAAAATGTGTATCAGAAGGAGTTTTCAAGTATTGCAGTTCTGCAGAGATAACTTCCTTCTGTAGGAGTTCCCCATATTCTCTAGACTTAGTTTTAACTCTATTCACTTACAAGATCAACAATCCTCTCAGGTAGGCTTTAGACGCATCCCATATTATTTCCCTGGGGGCTGTACCCTCATTAATAACAAAAAATTATTTTATCAAGTCAGGAATCCTAGCACCTGCCTGAATAATTGGTAACCAGAATGCGTTATACGACCATTGTGCCCGTTCCTCCCTCCCGCCATTTTCCCAGTTAAATGTCGCCATAACAGGGGAGTGATCCGACAAGGCTCTAGATTGATACTCGACTCCTCTGGACAGTCGAGCTGCCTGTGGGTTACCCAGTATCATATCAATCCTGGACAGCGAGCCATGAAAGAGGGACATGCATGAGTACAATCTTGTTCGTGGATTATCTCGTCACCATAAATCCACCAGTTCCACCTCATCCAACAATCTCCCAAGGGGTGTCTGATCTCTCAATGGTCCCCCTGACCCCTGCGATCGATCTAATGTGTTATCCAGTATGTTGTTAAAATCACCCAGTATTATCGTCGGGACTCCCGGATATGTCTCTAAGAACCGAAGACTCTCCTTCAACACTGTTCCAGAATACGGAGGAGGAGGGACATAGAGCTACAATCAAACATTCAATTTCATTCAATCTGCCACTCAAACATACAGACCGACTATCCACGTCTATTTTGGAATCAGATTCACAGAACGTAGTATTTTTTCTAAACAGCACACTCACTCCCCTAGAATAAGTGGACAAGGTGGAATGAAAACAATTCCCAACCCATAGATGACGCAAAGATTGAAGTCTATCCTTTGTCATATGTGTTTCCTGCAAACATATCACTTCCGCCTGCGAAGATTTTACATAGTGAAGCACTGCTTTACGCTTAGTCGGCTCATTCAGGCCTCGGACATTCCACGTCAATATTTTAAGGTTTCGAGCCATAGTAACTACTTATGAGATATAAAAGCAATAGAGCAGCGTGAGGAAGCATTTCTCGCATATACCTAGCCGCAATACCCCATACATCAAGAGACAATTGAGAGAAAATACAAGCAAATCCCAACATGCCACCCCCTCTTCCCAACCAGTTCAATACCCCATTTAACCATAGTACTGGAGGCCGGGGGTCTTCTTCTCTATTTAAGGTACTGTCACACTTAGCAATGCAGCAGCGATATGACGCGGTCAGGAACGCTGGTGCATCGCTAAGTGGTCGCTAGTGAGCTGCCACACAGGCAGATCTCACCAGCGACATAGCAGAGGTCGGGGGTCGTTACTTACCTGTCAGACGAGACGATCCGGACGTCCTCCCGCCCCGTCCACGCGTTGCTCGTCGGCGCCACAGGAAGCCCAGCAGGAAGCTGACGACGAGAAACGGCGCAGGATGTTCTCGCGCGATCAGCGATAACCAGCGGGGGAGCGGTCGGAGGTAAGTATCACACATAGCGATATCGCTAGCAATATCGCTGCTACGTCACAAAAACCAGTGGCGTTTTAGCGATATTGCTAGCGATATCGCTTAGTGTGACAGGCCCTTTAGCGCGAGAGTCCAGACCATTAACCATCAGCTCTCCAGAAAAAAGGGAAGCGTTGTTAGCAGCTTATCACCGCCATCAATCAGGAGCTACAAAAAAAAAATAAATGAAAAACAAATCCTTTCCATACCACAGTTCGCTCCTCACATTGCCGGAGTCCTCGTTATCCAAATATTTTTGGACGTAATGCAAAATGGAGAGAAGAAAAAAATTGTAAAACAAGAAAAGGAAGGATTAAAAAAACATCAAAAAATTCTTTACACTCTGTAGCCCGCATGGACCACCAGAGCGGACTTAAAGTGTGCAACAGGGCAGAAGGGGAGATCCATCATTACTCCGCCGACAGTCAATCCAGAGGGAGGTATCTCGAAAAAACTACCAAAAGACATTTAGTGCAGATCTATTATCATGAAGTAGTTCATACATCAAGGATAAACAGACTCAAGTCTCCGAATGACGTAATGTTTTCTCATTCTTATCCAGCCAATCCCTTGCATCCCTCGGAGACTCGAAGAAACGGGTATCTTCCATAGCAGCCACTTGCAGCTTGGCCGGATTCAGCATTGAGCAAGGCACCTTTAAGGATCGCAGCCGGCGTTTATCATCCTGACATTGCCATCTCTTATTTTGAACTTCAATGGAGAAATCCATATACAAAGAAATTTGTTGCCCATTTATTGTTAGGGCAGTCTTATCTCTAGCCTCCCTCACGATGGCGTCTTTATCCATGTAATGAAGGATTCGTATCAAGACCGTGCGTAGCTGTGCCCCAGGCGGCTGAGGTTTAATGGGGACCCTATGGGCTCTTTCTATCGCAAACAATGAGGACAGCACATTATTCCCAAACGATTTGCGAATCCAATCCTCAAAATATTCCACAGCTCTATTTACATCTGCCTTTTCTGGGACCCCCACTAAACGCACATTATTGCGGCGCGTCCGATTTTCCAAGTCATCCTGCTTGGCTCTGAGTGCTTCTATTACTTTGCCGTATTGTTCAACTCGTGTTCTGACAGGCCAAAATACATCTTCCACCTCACTCTGTCTCTCCTGCAGCTCAGTGGTTCTGTTATTTAGGGATCTAATGTCCTGCCTCACATTCCTCAGCTCATCTTTAATGTCTTTCATCTGCAGGGCCAGCGCTGCGTTCCCCCTTGACACAGCATTCAGAACATCAGTGAGGGTGGGAGGATTATCAGCCTGTTCCACAGTGGCCCTGAGCACAGGGTCCTGCATCTGTTCCCCAGTATGAGGCTCTATGGCGTCCTGTTATGAACGAGTCACCGGAGGAGGAAAAAACAAAAATGCAAGCTAAGTCCAGAAAACCGGAGAGGTTGGTAGCTAACGGATTGCAGACCCCTGATCCTATTCACACAACTAACAGTAGCCGTGGAGAGTTCCTACGGTGATCCTAGACACCTCGTCACAGCCGGAGAACTACATAAGCCTAAAGAAAGAAAGGGGAAATCTAAACTGCCCCAGAGCAGACCCCAAACCAATAGACAGCCCCCAACATGTATTGTCGGTGAAAACAGATGAAAACACAAACACAGGCAGAAAGACAGGCAGAGCAAACGATGGGGCCCAACTAACTAGATAGGAAAGGACAGAAAAGATGCTGGCTGCAATCCGTAAAAATCCTACCAAAAATGTCCCAACACGTCTGATAAGAAAAACGGCCCTGAAGTCACTAGACTTCAAAATCCCTATATCAGCACTCCGATATATTCTGAAGACAGAGCAAAAGAGATTTAACCGATCACGGACAAAATGGAAATTCAGCAAAGCCCCAGCCGGGGCTTGCTGAACACAAAACTAAGCAAATCAGACAAAATCTCATGGAACAATAATAGAGCAAAACTTAGCTTTCTGAAGACAGGAACTGAACTGGAGGCCAGAGCTCAGAGCAGAGAAATCACCAGCAACCTTACAAGGGCGTCGGCAGCCTTATATCCACTCAGATTCCGGATGTCCAATCGCAATCCACCTGTTCAGATGACAGGTTTCTCCCATCCAAATCAGTTTCACCACCTCCTTTCACCAGCAGAGGGAGTTCATCGGACATCAAAGATGAACGAGAAAATGAGCTCACAACAGCGTCCCTTGCCCCCTGCATCTCCTGGGAGCCATCCACCTCCATCTGTCCCGCATCTCTCTCTAATCCAGCCTTTACCTGCTGGCAGTGTGTAGGAGAGCCAGTGGTGGGGGATCGCACATATATCTGCAGCCTTTCAGCTGTCTCCCTTCTCCTCTCCTCCGCACGTGTCCCGGCTGTCAGCCCACGCTGCAGTGCGGCGCCATCTTGAATTCCTCTCTCCTCACCTCTCCCCCGCCGCGTCTTCCTCATAATGGCGGAGATCTCTGCTGCTGACCTCCCGGTCACCGCCTGTCAGCACCGCGGGTCCCAGAGGAAGACAGTGAGACTGTCCAGACCCCTCAGGGCTCAGGATAATGAAAGATAACAGGATAATTTCACTGGCGCTCCTGTGTCCTGCTTCTTCTCACATTGCTGGCTAGCTCCACCCCCCTCTGAGTTCTGTATGTTTGATCTGTTGCCTGACCTTTGACTTCACTCTGACCATCCGACTGTTTAACCCCTTCAGCTCTGATCCATTATTTTCCCCGTTACTCTGACCTCGAAACGTTACCTGACTACGCTTTTGTCTCTTCCTTCTGTTTATCACGTACCCTTCTGGCTTCTGACCTTGGACTCCCTGACCATTCTGACTCAGGACTTGGCTGTAGGAAGTGACTAGCATCACAGGTAACAAAAAACTGACCGTCACATCCAAACATAAATTAGGTCTGAACAGGTGCTTACCTAGAGTAGCCAACTCGTATACAATCAAAAAAGCTGCACACTGTACTGCTAAAACATGAAATATGAAAATTGAATTGCATTACTGTACTAGAGATATGAAAAATTGTGAATGCTTAGCACATAAATTGGCCAATTCATGTGTGCCCGGCAGCCACAATAAGGCGATTCTTGTTGCCAGGATCTAATGCCAATAGTCTCTTAGACTGAAGTATATATCTCTCTGGAGAGGTAGGATCCTACTGCAATTAAAAATGCCTGAGGCTGAGGGGCGGAGTGCTCAGTCAGAAGGCTAAGGCCGGGGGCACACTTGCGATTAACTCTCACGAGTCTCGCGGCTCAGTACCCAGCACTGCTGCCGGCACTCGGGACCGGAGTGTGCGGCTGCTTGTATTTCTATGCAGCTGAGCGCTCTGGTCCGAGTTCCGGCGGCAGTGCCGGGTATTGAGATGCGAGACTCGTGAGAGTTTCTCGCAAGTGTGACTCAGGCTTAATACATATAAATAACAAAAGACTGACCGTCACATCCAAACATTAATTAGGTCTGAACAGGTGCTTACCTAGAGCAGCCAAACAAAAAGCAGCACACTGTAACGCTAAAATATGAAAGTTGAATTGTGTTACTGCACTAGAGGTATGAAAAATTGAGAATTTTCATATTTCATGATTTAGCGTTAGTGTGCTGCTTTTTGTTTGATTGTATATGAGTTGGCTACTATAGGTAAGCACCTGTTGAAACCTAATTTATGTTTGGATGTGACTTTCAGTTTTTTTAAATTCGTATTGGCCTTCTGACTGAGCACTCCGCCCCATAGCCTCAGGTGTTTTTAATTGCAGCAGGATCCTACCCCTCCATAGAGATATAGACTTCAGTCTAAGAGAGGATTGGCATTAGGTCCTGGCAACGAGAATCGCCTTATCGTGGCTGCCGGGTAAACATGAATTGGCCAATTTATGCGCTAAGCAGTCTCAATTTTTCATATTTCTAGTGCAGTAATGCAATTCAATTTTCATATTTCATGTTTTAGCGTTACAGTGTATTGCTTTTTGTTTGATAGCATCACAGGTAGACCTTTTCGGTTACGTTTGGGGAAATACGGATTTGGCCAGGTTGTATTTTCTTACAATTTACTCCGTTTTACCTAAATTAAACAGCTTCAAAGGCTGCTGGGATAGGCGATAACTTATAGTTCGGTAGTAATCCACCCTGGATTGGCAGAATGGAGCTCTTTTATCCCCGTTAAAATGGAGTGGTCGCTCGTGTTTGACCACTGCTCTGTTTATTGTCTCTGGAGCAGCAGAAAGAAATAGGGCGCGTTGCTTGGCAACCCCACAGGGGATGAATGGGGCAGCAGTCAGGCATGCACAACAGAGATCTAAGTGCTCCATTCTACTGATTGCTGTGAGCCCCAGTAGTCGGACCCCTGCTGATCTAGAAGTTGTCATCCAACATGGAGATGGGTGATACCTCCTCTTCATTTCAGAACCCCTTTAACGAGAAAGACCAGCCAGTGGAGTATTTAATGGGTACTCTATAATCTTTATATTGTATAATAAGTTGGTTGAGGATGCACCAGATCTGACTCTGTCATTCATCTATTTTTTGCGTGATCCATAAGTCACTGTTTGCAAAAATGTTATCCAATGGAAAACCACTTGAACTCTTGAATCATATGGAAACTTTTGAAATAGAAAATTATTTTTTATGTATGTTAGTGGTTACCTTTTGGTCAGTTTTTTTCACGCCCCTCCCTTATAGGCAATTTGCAGCCTGATCCAAGTTTCAGAGTTTTCACAGCACTTCAGTGGCAGTGTAATATAGGCTGGAAACTCGTATATCAGCACACCTTCTATCCTGCACTCATTTCCTCTTTATATACGGTACTTTCCTTCTTTTCAATAACTGTGTTCTCCCTGCCCTCCCTCAGATACTTTATCTCCTCTACATGCTGTGGAAATCTGTGTACAACCCCCTCCCTTGTGCTACCTTTAGCACTGATAGAAGGAAAGGAGCAGTGAGATCTGTCATAACCAGTGGCAGAAGCTCTGATGGATTTGTGACATCTTTTACCAAAGTGCGCAGCTAGATAAAGGCCTTAGTCACTTTATAGTAGCAACATGGAAGAACCTTTATAGTGAAGCCTATTTGGAACTTTGCTTTGTATTTAGAAATCAAATGAGCAATAAAAAACAATTTCTGCTAGCTATATGAAAATGGAGTGAAATGTCATAAGATACCGATGCCACATGGAGCCATTTGCCTATGGTAATGAGTCGTGAAAAAATCGACAGCTATGCTCCAAGAGTGACTAACCATACAGAATAGATCCTATATGCTAGTGTCATTCTACAGGGGGAGAATAGGAAACAGCGCTGTACAGCTGACTGTTAGCGGTGGTAAAAGCTCTCCTGTGCTCCCTTCAGCCACGTGCGGTGCTTATATTTCCGCTTCTCTGTATTCCATAGCCCTGCTCATGATGATCAGGTGCAGAGTTCACATTGAAGACACTGCTCAGCTGCGGCCAGTCTGACAGACTGAAGGGCTTCTTGCATAAATGAAATAAAGCTGATTTCTTATAGACCCTTACATTTTCTAGTATATAGTTGTATGTATGTGTGTATATACATACATATATATACATACATACAGTGGGGAAAATAAACATTTCATACACTGCCGATTTTGCAAGTTTTCCCACCTACAAAGAATGGAGAGGTGTGTAATTTTTATCATAGGTACACTTCACCTGTGAGAGACAGAATCGAAAAAAAAACAGAAATCACATTGTATGATTTTTACATAATTAATTTGCATTTTATTGCATGAAATAAGTATTTTATACAATAGAAAAACAGAACTTAATATTTGGTACAAAAACCTTTGTTTGCAATTACAGAGGTCAGACGATTCCTGTAGTTCTTGACCAAGTTTGCACACACTGCAGCAGGGATTTTGGCCCACTTCTCCATACAGATCTTCTCCAGATCTTTCAGGTTTCGGTGCTGTCACTGGGCAACATTGAGTTTCAGCTCCCTTGAAAGATTTTCTGTTGGGTTCAGGTCTGTACTCTGGCTCTCCAGAACTTTGAAATGCTTCTTACGGAGGCACTCCTTAGTTGCCCTGGCTGTGTGTTTCTGGTCACTGTCATTCTGGAAGACCCAGCCACGACCCATCCTCAGTGCTCTTAATGAGGGAAGGAGGTTGTTGGCCTTAATCTCGCGATACATGACCCCATCCATTCTCCCTTCAACACGGTGCAGTTATCCTGTCCCCTTTGCAGAATAGCACCCCCAAAGTGTGATGTTTCTCCCACCATGCTTCACGGCTGGGACGGTGTTTTTGGGCTCTACTCATCCTTTTTCCTCCAAACTCGGCGACCACATGACCTTTTCTCATGCCTACTCTAGATCATTAGCAAACTTCAAACGGGCCTAGACACGTGCTGGCGTGAGCAGAGAGACCATGCTTGCTAGGCAGGATTTTAATCCATGACGGCGTAGTGTGTTACTAACCGTAATGTTTGAGACTGTGTGTCACGGTCATGCATGGCTGGACACAGCGCCTCCAGCAGGGCAGAGTTAGATGACACGCGTGACCCTGGATACACCGCCTCCAGTTAGGCGAACTTAAATAATAAAACGTGCAGCTGGATACGCCGCCTCCAACAGGTGAATTTCGGAAATACACGCAAGTCTGAAAACCCCGCCTCCAGTAAGGTGAATTTAAACAATAAAAGGGAAAACTTGGGTAACAATGGCGGCCCTGAGATAGGCAACGGGGACGTGGAGACCTCCTGCACTCCCCTGAGTCAGTGTCTCTACACTCCTAACGTTCCCTAGGCCGGTTCCGCACCGGGCGACGCTCAGGATACCTTTAAACCCTAGCTCGCCCTACACCTACCCCTTTCTAGTGTAATGGCCGGTGCAGAAACTAATCCCACCACTGCACTAAAACACACATAAGGAAAAGAGACAAAACAGGGAAAAACCACTTAGCTTTGCTCTGTTGCTTACGCTCCCAGCAACAGAGCCCACCACCTGCGTGTATCTTTTCCTCCGACCGGATCTAACACCATAGTGCAGCCTTGGAGCAAACAGAGTCCACCACCTGCGTGCAGCTGTCCAGAAACAGAGTCCAGCATATGAGTCCAGCTTTCCAGCAAAAGAGTCCAGCATCATGAGTGCAGCTCTACACCATAGCTGCCACTCCACCAAGCCATGCAAGAACTCCTTGCTGACACCATAGCTGCAACTCCACCAAGCCATGCCAGCCCTCCTCGCAGACACCATAGCTGCCACTCCAGGACTCTCACTGAGCTGCCTGGGAATCTCCTTCAGCTCCATCCTTCACCCAGGCTTGCTTGTAACTGAGGACTATCACCAACAGTGATTACCACACCTGTGACTCTTTTATAGCAGAGTGTTATGATTGAGTCACCGTAGGAGGCAAAAATAGAAATGCTAGCTAAGTCCAGAAAACCAGAGAAGTTGGCAGCTATCGGATTGCAGACCCCTGAACCTATCAACACAACTAGCAGTAGCCGTGGGGGGCTCCTACGATGCCCTAGGCCCCTCGATCACAGCCGGAGGACTACATAGCCTAAAGACAGAAAGGGAAATCTAAACTGCCCCAGAGCAGACCCCAAAGCAAAAGGCAGCCCCCCACATATAATGACGGTGAAGCAAGAAGAAAGAACAAAACACAGACAGAAAGATAGACTGAGCAAAGATGGGGCCCAAGCTAGCTTAGATAGGAAAGGACAGGAAGGCTGCTGTCTGCAATCCGTGAAAACCCCTATGAAAATAAGAGCCAACAAACTGACAGTAAAAAAGGCCCTGAAGACGCTAGGCTTCAAAAAAGGCTATGTCAGTACTCACGAATATTCTGAAGACAGAGCAACAGGCAAAAGGAGATTCAGCTCACCCCAGCAGGGAATGGCAGAATCCAGAAAAGCAAGGAAAACAAAACACTAATGCAAAAAGGCAAAGCAGAAATCTTAGCTTTAGATGAGCAGGAATCAGACTGGTTTCCTAGAAGTCCACAGAGAAATCACCCGCAGGCCAGAAGGGCGTCGGCAGCCTTATATCCAGTCATTAACTCCACTCAGCCAGTCATCATCATCAGCCCCAGGTGTTTGACAATCAGGCTCACTACCTTTCTTCACCAGAAGAGGGAGTTCCTCGGGCCTCAGTAGTGAAGGAGAAAATGAACTCACAACAGCAGAGCCAGCAATCACACCTGTTTTATAATTACATGCACAAAACTAAAGAAACAGAGTGCAATGACGCTCCCCACCACCGGGGGGCAAATTTAGAACAAAAGACACCACAGTGCAATAATCCTAATGACCACGGGGGGCAAAAACCAAACCTGAGCAAACAGCTCAAAGAAAAAAAGGTTACTTGTTCCTTTTTCTCTGTCTTATCCAACCTGGATCATGACAGTACCCTCCCCGTAATGAGGGGCCTCTGGACCCTCAAGACCGCTCCTCATTAGGGAACCACCTACAGCGGGGATGCCCAGATCCAGAGTTCACCCCAACCACTACCTGACACATCAGGTTAATGACAAACGCACTGCTGCTATAAGCAATGTATGTTCTGGAGGAACCACTCATCTCCAAAGCGCCGACCTGGGGAACGAGTTATGTATGTGTATGTTCGGTAAGAGCTGGTAAGACTCCGCAACACAGTTCCACAGGATGTTTTTTGGTGGCCACCTATACATGCTCGTTCACACACAGGTCCGGACCTGAACATTTATTGCCACACATTCGTTTGTCATAATTCAGTGAACTCATTCTGGGATCAACAACAGAGGCGTCCCCCTGTGTCACCACACTCACACCCCCGCTATTCACCAAGGGAACACCACCCTCCAATCCTTTACACCACGAGGTCTGCGCCTCCCAGGGTTGGCTAATGGCGAGGGTTGAGATTTGCCCCTACTCCCCCGCAGCGCACCTGCTGCTCACACTGGAGAGGAAGGGGCCTGGAATATGGAGGAAAAATACACTCCCTGGTCGCCTTCCTCCACACCACCAGGAGGGGGCGGCTACTTCGGTGGTATGGAAGATTTGGCGTGAGCCCCACGGACTATAACACCAGTTTGCTCACTACAGGGACGTACCCCTTCACCTCGGGGAACCCCAGACAGCACCATGGAGACACCAACTCCACCCACCTGTCT
Source organism: Dendrobates tinctorius (assembly GCF_039654945.1). Classification (NCBI taxonomy): domain Eukaryota; kingdom Metazoa; phylum Chordata; class Amphibia; order Anura; family Dendrobatidae; genus Dendrobates; species Dendrobates tinctorius. The sequence continues at coordinate 1,431,681 of NW_027361797.1, forward strand.
GGGTGCGTCCGTCAGTATGAGCAAGTCCCGCTCCCCAGCAGCGACTGTAGGGGGCTTCATTGCCAGCCGCTATTTGATTTTCCGGATGAGTCAGAGGGAGGGCCCCAGACCCCGATTACTGCTGCTGGAACTGCTTACACACCATGCAGCTCCTCACTCACCCTAGTGAGGCCCAGCAGCAATTGCTCACATATCTGAACATGGCCAAAGGCTCACCAGAGAAAAAGTAAAGTTGGTGATAATGTCACAGTCATGCATGGCTGGACACGGCGCCTCCAGCAGGGCGGATTTAGATGACAGGCGTGACCCTGGATACACCGCCTCCAGTTGGGCGACTTTAAATAATAAAACGTGCAGCTTGATACGCCACCTCCAACAGTCGAATTTCGGAAATACACGTAAGTCTGGAAACCCCGCCTCCAGTAAGGCGAATTTAAACAATAAAAGGGAAAACCTGGGTAACAATAACAACGGTGGCCCTGCGATAGGGAACGGGGACGTGGAGACCTTCTGCACTCCCCTGAGTCAGTGTCTCTACACTCCTAACATTCCCTAGGCCGGTTCCGCACCGGGCGCCGCTCAGGATACCTTTAAACCCTAGCTCGCCCTCCACCTACCCCTTTCTAGTGTAATGGCCGGTGCAGAAACTAATCCCACCACTGCACTAAAACACACATAAGGAAAAGAGGCAAAACAGGGAAAAACCACTTGGCTTTGCTCTGTTGCTTATGCTCCCAGCAACAGAGCCCACCACCTGCGTGCATCTTTTCCTCCGACGGGATCCAAGACCATAGTGCAGCCTTGGAGCAAACAGAGTCCACCACCTGCGTGCAGCTGTCAAGAAACAGAATCCAGCATATGAGACCAGCTTTCCAGCAACCGAGTCCAGCATCATGAGTGCAGCTCTACACCATAGCTGCCACTCCACCAAGCCATGCAAGAACTCCTTGCTGACACCATAGCTGCAACTCCACCAAGCCATGCCAGTCCTCCTCGCAGACACCATAGCTGCTATTCCAGAACTCTCACTGAGCTGCCCGGGAATCTCCTTCAGCTCCATCCTTCACCCAGGCTTGCTTGTAACTGAGGACTATCACCAACAGTGATCACCACACCTGTGACTCTTTTAATAACTTGTTCCCAAGTACAGAATACATATTCTTATGGCAGAACAACCCCTCTTGTAATTCCAGGAAGGGAATAGTTCCCAATGGAGCTCCCAAATCACTAGAACAACTCAGAAAAAATGGAGCAAAAATCCATACAGAAAAACATGTAATCTAAATCTTGCTTTTATTAGTTTTCCAAAAGTTTCATTTGAGTTTCAATAAATGGGGAGGATGGGGGAGGAAAGATGGGGAAAAAAAAGGGGGGGGAGGGAAAAATGTAAAGGGAAAGAAGGAAAAAGGAAGGACAATAAAGTCCAAATATAAAGAAGACATAAAATGAAACAAGTTAATACAAAAGCATATTATGCAGTGAATTATTACAAAGGTAGGTATTTAAGCATATAATATATTAATATATATGTTCCAAAGACCCAAACACAAGGGGCCTTAGGCAGGTGCACTCTGGGTGAAGACTTAAGAGAACAACTCCAGCCATCTAGACCATTTCCTAGAATATTTAGCAAATTGATCATGCACATTCGCAAATTTCAATTCAAAAGAATGATGAAGGCTAAGTTTGTCTATAATTTCATTAATTTGTGGGGGTTTTGGGTCTTTCCAAAGAAAGGCAATACTATGTTTGGAGACTAGTAAAATGTGCGTAATCAATAGCCTGTTAAGGGCCTGTCACACTAAGTGATATTGCTAGCAATATCGCTATAACGTCACTGGTTTTTGTGACGTTATAGCGATATCGCTATGTCTGATACTTACCTCAGACCTCTCCCCCGCTGGTTATCGCTGATCGCGCGAGAACGTCCTGGACCGCGTCGCTCGTCGTCACAGCAGGAAGCCCAGCAGGAAGCTGATGACGAGCGACGCGTGGACGCGGGCGGGAGGACGTCAGGATCGCCTCGTCTGACAGGTAAGTAGCGACCCCCGACCGCTGCTCTGTCGCTGGTGAGATCTGCCTGTGTGGCAGCTCACTAGCGACCACTTAGCGATGTACAAGCGATCCTGACCGCGTCATATCGCTGGTCGGGATTGCTGGTGCATCGCTAAGTGTGACAGTACCTTTAGAAGTATCAATTTTGTCTGCGTCCAGAGAAAGAAGGGCCAGACGAGGAGACAAAATAAGTCGTGTTCCTAGTATAAAATCGAGAAGGTTAGAAATCTTTCTCCAAAAGGGAACAATTTTGGGACATTGCCAAAATATATGCAAGATATTTCCTGGCCTTCCACAACCCCTCCAACAGAGCGGAGAATTGTCAGGGTTGATTCTATGAAGTCTAACGGGGGTATAATACCATCTCGTTAAAAGCTTGAAGTGGGTCTCTTGTAGTGATAAGGAAATGGAAGAGGCATACGAGAGGGTACATGCCTGTTCAAGGTCAGAAGGGTCAATTGTCGTGTTCAATTCGGTTTCCCATTTGACAATATTTTGAGTCTTTACCGCTTCAAAGCTATTGTTACACCATTTGTACATGTATTCAAAACTCCCAAAAATATTATGATATATATTACAAATAAGGTTAACTGCTGGTTCAGAGATTCTCGGGTAGATAGTAAGGAACTCATGGATTATGTCTTTGAGGATAACATATTGTAAGAAAGCAGGGGTAGTAGATTGAAATCTTTCCTTGAGTTTATTGTAAGGTGTACAAGTAACGCCATCGTATAAATCTTTAATTTTTTTAAGTCCAAGTTCAGACCAAATTGGGTCAATGGTCTGATTAGACGCTTGAAAGATAACTGATAGAGCCAGATTTTTTATTGTGACTTCTATGTTAAAGCCTCTTTTTGGAGCAGAACATTTTTTCCAACCTTCAGAAATAGCTTGAAAAATCGGATGAGAATTTGTAATTAATTTTTTATGAAAGAGTTGGTTCAGAATTAGTAGGTGAAGAGGTTTATAATTATTAAAGAACAGTTCTAGTTCATGCCAAGCTGGTGTCGTATCATGAGGCCACTAGTATGAGCTTTGCTTGACTAAATTTTCAATGTAATAGGCAGTAATATTTGGAGAACCAGCTCCACCATAAGATTTATGGTTGTATAGAATATTTTTTGCTATTCTGGGTCTTTTGTTATTCCATATAAAGGAGTTTAATGAGGCATGAAGGTTTGTGAGCAAGGAAGTGGGTATTTTTAAAGGCAGTGAGCGAAGTAGGTATAGGATTTTTGGGAAAATATACGACTTGACCATCATGATTCTTCCCCACCAAGAAAGCCCATCATCTCTAGATGTACGGAATTCATTAAAAAGCTTTTTAGTAAGCAGCTCTAAGTTTATTTTTATTAGAGAGTTTACGTTTTTGACGAATTTTAGGCCTAGATTTGTCAGCCCATCAGTGGCCCACCCCCAAGGTGAGAGGCCCTCAATTTCCTCTTGGTCTGATCCTAAGTTAAAGCCAAATATTTTGGATTTTGAGTCGTTTATTTTAAAATAAGAAATTTTAGCAAAAGTCTGGATTAAGGTTTGTAAGGCAGATATAGAGTTGCTTGGATCTGTGAGGGTAAGAATAATATTGTCTGCATACAACGCTATTTTAAAATCTCTGTGCAAAGTTTTTATTCCCGAGATCTTTGTGCTGTTCCTGATTAGTTGGGCCAGAGGTTCAATAGCTAATGCAAAAAGCAATGGTGACAATGGGCAACCCTGTCTGGTCCCAATAGCTATATTAAACGTAGAGGAAAGATGATTGTTGGAATAAACCCTCGCACCAGGGCCGGAGTACAAAGCCATAATACAAAGTGATCTGAGAAGCCATTCCAAATTTTCTGAGAGTTGCTTCGAGATATGACCAATTAAGGCGGTCGAACGCTTTCTCAGCATCAAGAGAGATAACAATGGCCCTGAGTTTGTTCGAGGAAATAAGCTTAATTATGTTAATGCATCTTCTACCATCTATGGATTGTCTTCCTTTGATGAAGCCTATTTGATCATTGGAAATTAAACTCGGGAGGAATTGATTTAGTCTATTGGCCAGGATCTTTGCATACATTTTTACGTCTGTATTGATGAGGGATATAGGTCTATAATTAAAAATTTAGCTAGTGTCAGAATTTGGTTTTGGGATTACGATAATTGTCGCTTCCAGCATCTCTTTAGGAAATTGACCTGTTTGGAAAGCTGAGTTAAATACTTTGACAAGGTGGGGGGTTAATCTAATATATAAAGCTCAAAGTGTGTATGTGTGTATGTCCGGGATAGGCATCCGCATCGTCGCAGCTACAGCCACAAAATTTGGCACAGTCACACGTCTGGACCCCGAGAGCGTCCTAAGCTATGTTGTGAGGTGAAAATTTTAACCCCGCGCGTTCCAATTCACCAAACAATTTTGCCCCTATCTACATAATGGGGAAAGTGTGTGCGTATCAAGCCCCGCCCCTCATTATGATGTCACAATGGTTGCCATGGCGATGCTGATTCATCATAGGTTGCAAGCCCCGCCGCCCATTATGATGTCAATGGTTGACTATGGAATGGAGGCTGTGTGATGGGTATATGGGCACTGGACTGTGGGATGGAGGATATGTATGACGGGTATATGGGCACGGGCCTTTGGGATGGTGGATATGTATGACGGGTATATGGGCACGGGACTATGGGATGGAGGATGTGTGATGGGTATATGGGCACTGGACTATGGGATGGAGGATGTGTGATGGGTATATGGGCACTGGACTATGGGATGGAGGATATGTATGATGGATATATGGGCATGGGACTATGGGATGGAGGATGTGTGATGGGTATATGGGCACTGGACTATGGGATGGAGGATATGTATGACGGGTATATGGGCACGGGACTATGGGATGGCAGATATGTATGATGGGTATATGGGCACGGGACTATGGGATGGACGATATGTATGATGGGTATATGGGCATGGGACTGAGATGAAGGGTGTGTGATGGGTATATGGGCACTCGTCTATGGGATGGCGAATATGTATGATGGGTATATGGGCATGGGACTATGGGATGGAGAATATGTATGATGGGACTATGGGATGGAGGATTTGTGATGGGTATATGGGCACTCGACTATGGGATGGAGGATATGTATGATGGGTATATGGGCATGGGACTATGGGGTGGAGAATATGTATGATGGGTATATGGGCACGGGACTATGGGATGGAGGATAATTATAATTTGTTATAACTAACCACAGTTAGCTACTATGCCTGGGCAGCATCGGGCTCTTCAGCTAGTATATTACTAAAAGACTTGAAATAATCATTACTAAACCCGTCTGGGCCGGGTGATTTGAATGTTTAAAGTTTGTTTATGGTATCTAGGACTTCTTGGTCATTGAAGGGAGAAGACAAAAATGATAAGTCTTCAGGGTTAAGCTTTGGAAGGTTCATGCTGGAAAGAAATGATCCAATCTCTGAGGTAGATGGCTGCATATTGTGGTTTTCTTGGTTGATATTGTACAGATTTTTGTAATAATCGGCAAAAGCTGCTACAATATCTTTAGGGTGGACCAGGGATGTACCATTAGAGGAAGTTATACTGTCAATTCTATTCTGTTTCTGTATATTCTTAATTCTGTTTGACATGTATTTTGAAGGACGATTTATAGATAAGTAATGTTTGCATTTTGCTGATCTCATAGCTGAGTCGTAAAAATTGAATATGATTTTCCTTAACTGCAACCTGAGATCAGTAAGTTCTGATAATACAGCTTGTTTGTTAGAGGAAACAGAGGATCGACATAGTTCCTCTTCTTTAGATTTAATAGACTGTTGTAGGGTAAGGATTTTATCCCTATTAATTTTTTTTGTCTGGAGGAAATTTGAATCAAGACACCCTTCAATACCGCCTTATGAGCATTCCAATAGGTAAACGGATTGAGGAGGTTTGATTCGTTTTCACTAAAATAATTTTGTAAGGCTGAGCTGATTTCAGATTTGATGGTGGGGTTATGAAGCAGAGAGGAGTTGAATTTCCACATGAATTGGGGATGAACTGGGGACCCTATTATCAGTTCTGCAGTTACCGGGGAATGATCTGAAATAGATTTATTAAGTATGGAGCTGGAGGAGAACCTTGGCAAGGAGAAGACATCTGTGAGTATCAGATCTATTCTAGATGCCGACTGATGGCCATCAGAAAAATGAGTAAATTCTCTAGATGTGGTGTTCAAACAGCGGAATGAGGCGAATAGCTCGTGAATATAAATCCAGCTGTTCAAGGATTGCGTTTTTTGTCTGCTGGGAGAGGTGGAGTCTAGTACACCATCTGGCACCATATTAAAGTCCCCTAACAAAAGTAGGGTTCCTGATCGTAAGGTGTCTAATTTTTTCATTAGCTTATTCAGGAAGCTAATTTGTCTGATGGTGGGAACATAAGTATTAAATATTGTGAAGGTTTGGCCGTTCAATTTGCACAGGAGAATATGATAATGTCCTTTTTAGTCTTTTACTTCAGAAAGCAATTCAAAGGAAATTGAGTTACTAATCAGGGTTAAAACCCCAGCTTTCTTTCGTGGGCCCCAAGATTCAAATACAAATGGGACATTTTTGAGATTTATAGAAGGGTGGTTGTCTTTTTTTAACTTGGTTTCTTGAAGGCATACAACCTCAGGATGCATCCCGTTAATCTCCCTACCAATGGAAAATCTCTTCCAAGGGCTATTTAGCCCCCTGACATTGTATGATACAAATTTTATTTTCATGTTACAAGAATGGCTGGGTTCGTATGAAGTTTGGTAGGGGAAATGCAGAAACCTGAGTGCACCTACCTTTGTAGAACTTAGTTGTCCAAAAACCTCAAATTATATACCTATTTGAAACCAAAAACAAAAGAGACTCAAAAACAATAAGAACAAAATTGTCCTTCGGAAAGAGCCGATCCGGAAGGCTCTAATTCCTTAGTGGGGAAAGTTTGTGTATGGATCCCTTTGGAGGCATCCCTTGGCATAACAACACTATTCCCAGAAGGAAAATAATCTCATGTGATATATGAGTCCATAAAGTAGTAGAGAAGTGAGAAAACCTGTGGAAAGAAGAATAATAAGCAGTACAGTACAATACATTGACCAAATAATCAAGAAGTGTAGAGAGGCCTTATAACAAGGTGAGTAAATATATTTGCCAGGTCTCTCCGTTGGATCATCCCTTCTCTGACGAGGGCCCAGGGTCTTGAGAGTTGGAGATTCTATGGCGGTCAGGTATCCTGTAGTAGGACAGGAAATCTCTTCCTTCTTTAGGTGAGAATAAGGACGGTGGTCTTTCCTTTGTAGATTATCAAAAGTTTAAGTGGGAAGCCCCATTTATAGGGGATATTATTTTCCCTCAAGGTGGAAGTGACTGGCTTAAAAGACTTTCTTCCTTCAATCGTTTCCTTTGAAAGATCCGTAAATAGCTGAAGATGAGCATAGGGTTCTGGAAAACCTCCTAGATCTTTAACCGATTGTTGAATTTTTTCCTTAATCTTGAAGAAGTGTACCCTTAAGATGGTATCTCTAGGTAGATCCTTATCGATATTCCGTGGTTTGGGAAGTCTGTGGATCCTATCTATGATGAGATCTTGGTCTGTAAGTGTCGGTAGTAATTTTTTGAAAATTGTCTTGACAGTCTTCTAGTTTATCCGGTGAGATAGATTCTTGTACTCCTCTTATTTTCAAGTTGTTTCGTCTGTTCCTGTCTTCTATATCCGCAACTTGATTTTTAAGTATGTGAAATTCAGATTTGAGGTCATGGGTGTCTTTTGATAAATCATCAGTGTGTTCTTCCACTACAGTTAGCCGTTTTTCGTGGTTGTCTAACCTGCTGCTAAATTTATCCAAGGTGGACTGTAAAATTTTATTTTGGTTTTTAAATGATTGAGACATACTGGACTGGATTTTCAGGGCGAGAGTATCCATGTAAGAGTGTATGGATATAACATCCAGATTTTGGGAAGGAGAAGGATTGGTGTTATCCATCTTAAATTTTGACCTTTCCGGCGAAAAGTTTGGTGAATTATCTTCAGACTCAGGACTTGAAGCGTCGGCTGGCGATGTTAATTTTTCATAAGTTTTACCAGGATTTTTCTTTTTTGATGAGAGAGATGTATCCATGGCCTCTTTATGATGAGATCTGGCCTTAAATGGGTTAACGATATCCACTTGATCTTTAAAGTGAGAATTGTAAGGGTGTGTGCACACGCTGCAGATTCTGCTTCTGTTCCGCAGCGGATTTGGCCGCTGCGGATCCGCAGCAGTTTTTGCTGCGGTGTACAGTACCATAATATCCTATGGATATTAAAAACCGCAGTGCAGACGGTGCGGATTTTTCCGCGCGGTTTTCCTGCGGTTTCTAAACCGCAGAAAGAATTGACATGTCAATTCTTTCTGCGGATTCCGCTGCGGTTTGCCATCTCCTCCATTGTGGAGATGAAAAACCGCAGGGCAAAACCGCAGAGCAATCCGCAGGTCTTTTGACCTGCAGATTTACCTGCGGATTTTACAAAATCCGCATGGCCAAATCCGCACCCCAATCCACAGCGTGTGCACATACCCTAAGAATCCTGAAATTTCTGTGCTTTTTGAGGAGTCGTATTAGACACTTTCGTTGATTTGGACACTGGAGTAGCCTTGTGACTCATCTTGTGCCCTTTTTTGAATCCTGCCTTGCAGGGATTATATTAGAGAGAATTGATATTATTGGTGATGTTTATACTGAATAAACGTTAAAAATATAGAAAATTCTTGTGTCTTCCTATGCCTTTTTATAAAAGGGACCATGAGGAATGAGAGACACCACAGAATCAGATGGCACGTTTAATATTGTATGATGCATACAGTAAAATCCTTTATTAACTGCGCGCCGATATAGACGCGCTCTCTGTGACTTTAAATGCAGCCGTGACAGGCGGCTAGTCTTCATACAGGGCTCAGTGACGTCAGTCCCCGCTCATAAAATATGCAACAGGGGAGCCGGCAGCTGACACACGGCACCGCTGAAGAAAGGCAGATCACCCCAGTGGAGCCGCACAGGAGCGGTGGGGAGCGGAGGTAACATAGAAATAGGCACAAATCATGGACTATTTTGTGTCCTTCCGCCTCACAGATCTGTTATGACAGCAAAATGGCATACTTGAGATAGGACGTTGAGATAAAAGAGATCCCCCCGCAGCCGTTATTGCTCCCGCAGCCTCGCACAAAGGAGGGGAATATAGCTAAATTAGGACACCCTGAGACTTCCAAAGGGTCTAAAACAGACAAGAGGAGATTAAAAAAAAAAAAAGTCAATTAATTAGGCAACGAGAGAAATCCTGTCAGATTAGGCACAGGGTGGGGACTATTTTGTATCCTTCCGCCAATCAGCTGGTATATGACAGGATTTTTGTAAAAAAAATATCTCCAAAAGACAATAAAAATCTTTAAAATGTGGTAGACAAGCGTGGAGATACTTTTTCTGAGGACAAGGACAGCCGGTGGGTAATGGAGGGAGCAGGGAAAGGATTTTTTCACTCACGGTTCAAAATGGTGTCACCTTGCAGTAAAATGGCGGGAAAAGGCCTCAGATTTCAAAAATGTCTTTTTTAATGTCCAAAGCTCATACAAGGGGTATCAGAATGTACCTCTGAGTAACGAGAAAAGAATCCTTCAGTGGGTTATCAAAGAGAGCGATTTTCTTTTGCTTTATTTGTCGCTTTAGGAGATGCCTCCTCAGAGGTCCTGAGCCATGCGTGTTACACCATCGCCAGCTCAGGCCACGCCCCTAAATCTTGCTTTTATTAGTACAAAACTATATGTATTTTAAAAAAACATTGTTACAACATGATGCAAACTAGGACAGAAGTGTAAGACATTGATCAGAATGCACCACAATTGGAAAAAATGCGCTACCTGACACAGATGTTCAGCTTAGGGAATAGACCAAAGTCCTCCTCAAGGGCCCCATATATAACTCCAAACATCAATAAAGGTATCCTCATTATGTGAAAATCAAGATGGAGTTGTGAGCGATCCATAGGGAGCACAACCCCCTACTCCAAGTAGTAGTCCCCATATGCACCGATCAATACAATCATCAAAGGTATCCTACAAACCTATAGCCAAAAGTAATCAGTTGCACTAGTAAATGGGTGTGGAGGGAGGGGAGGAGGTGTCTTTAGCCATTACTCGTGCTGGTGTCCATTGGTACACACGTACCCCTACACACGTTTCGCAAGCAGCTTCCTCGGGGGGTTCCTGTGTATACATTGTCCTTCCGGGCCTCTTTATATACTGCTCCAGTCCACCGTCCTCGGCGCATGGAGGCGGTGCCAGACAACCGCCCCGGCGTCAAGATGGCGGCGCAAGTCCCACGAGACGCGAGACCTACGTCACATCCCGCGACGCCGGCAACGGTGTAGGCAGCGCAACCAAACCGCGGGCATGCGCACTCGTGTGCTGAGGTAGACCGCGCCATTTTAAATCAGGCGAACACTGCCAGTCTCCCATACATGGAGCTCCCTCTGATCTCCCCCACAACTGGGGTTGGAATCTCCAATCAGATTACTCAGTGCCCATCTCCAATGCACTAATGGCATCCCCCATACTGTGCTGATAGAGGAAAGATACATAAACATCCCCCCATTTAAATCTATAAGAGAGAGGTGCCAATGCAAGGGGAACAGGTACAATACACAAATACAGTATGTCAGACAAAAGTCCCCACTTTATCAATCCTAGTTAATAAGTACACATACATTAGAGACACACAAATCACAATGCATCAAAAAAATATATTATACCGCATCTAAAAGGAATGTCTAACATATAAAACATATAGGGCTCCAAGAGAACATAAATGAGTGGTTTCATTCTCCATCATGGACCGAGATTTCATCACCATTAGCACTTGATGGGTATCGAAGACAGTAAGGTTGCTCCTCAAAGGTACACCCGAGCATATACAAGGAAAAATGTGCATATTACGTCAAAGACTAGACAAAATATAAAAAAACAGAAGAACACATACTTAAAAACAAATCCAATTAAAAAAGTAACCATCAGAAACAAGGAATTTCACTGGCGTACAGGTATGAGGAAAAACTAAGATGTTCGTTAAGGCCCCCAGGGACCTGTGACTCTCTTATAGCAGAGCCAGCAATCACACCTGTTTTATATTTACGTGCACAAAACTAAAGAAACAGCGTGCAATGAGGCTCACCACCACCGGGGGGCAAATTTAGAACAAAAGACACCACAGTGCAATAATCCTAATGGCCACTGGGGGCAAAAACCAAACCTAAGCAAACAGCTCAAAGAAAAAAAAGATTACTTGTGCATTTTCTCTGTCATATCCAACCTGGATCATGACACTGTGGTCCCAGCTCTCTTCAGGTCATTGACCAGGTCATAGATGATTTATATACATACACATATATAGTAGGGATACATGCTTTCAGGTAGGTACTAGCGTTCACACAGGCACCAGATTCTTGTGTCAAGGCAGTGTGAGGTTAATTGGACTCCGTAAACTTGCACAGTTCTTTAAATTAAAGCAGCCTTTTCCAGGCACATACATAATAACAAAATTCTAACGGTGACTCCTACATGGCTGAGCTAGTTCCAGTTTGATCACATAAAACAGCTATCGTCTATAGCAAACGGTGATACTTGCAGTTTGGCGCTCACAGCCTGTGCTGTCTCTTGAGAGAGAGAGACTCTGGCTTGGCTTGCCTCTCTACAGCTGACCACCTAAAAAATGAACACAGGGCCTTGCTCTAGACATAGCTAGCCAGGCGCAATGATAACAAATCTATATTGCTCCTCTTCCACTTTCCGGATTGAAATTTTGAGACAAGACTCCAATCATGGAATGGTAAATTCTGAAGAGCGTTTGATATTGCACATTTATGTTTTAATATTTTTTTAACCAAATACCTTTATTAGTTGGAGGGCCAACTAACCTTATTTGGTACTCTGGATACTCTATAGCACCATGGGTCATTTCAGAGTATTTGATATTATTATCAGCAAAAACTCTTCCTTTTACATACCATGCTGATATGCCAAGCAGCCAGGACAGTATTTGCCACTAGGCACCCGAGGGTGAGTGACTAGGGCAGCAATTTGTGGGGGGGCAGCACCACCGTGAGGGGGGGGATAAATTTCTCCCTTCATACCAACGCTGTATCTAGTGCCAAAACCAGCGTTTTTGTGGGGGGAAAGAGGATGGGCGATGTGGTTGGGAGTTTGAGATCTAAGTGCTCCTGCAGCAAGGGGCAGAGAAGCGCTCTCTAGCTTTTTGCCTGGACAGAAGACATACATCCTCCTGGTGACAGACCTGTGATGAGATCATGTCCATGTGACTCGTGTGGGAGGAGCTATCATAAAGCTTGCAGGAAGTAGTTTTTTCCTTGTAGGAAACATCAGCTGCTGGAGAAGATGGCCACTGGTGACAGGTAATCAGGGCACAGGGGTACATGGTGGTGCAAGCTGTATGTGGCGCACATGGGGGTGCAAGCTGTATGTAGGGTACATGGGGGTGCAAGCTGTATGTGAAGCACATGTTGGTGCAAGCTATGTCTCGGGTAAATGGGGGTGCAGACTATTGGTTACATGGGAGTGCAGACTGGGGTACATGGGGGTACAAGCTATGTCTGGGGTAAATGGAGGTACAAGCTTTGTGGGGTACATGCTGTGCAGACTATATGTGGGGTACAAGCTGTGTGTGGGGTACATGGAGTGTAAGCTATGTGTGGGGTACATAGGGGTGCAGGTTGTTTGTGGGTTACTTGGGGGTGCAAGCTCTATCTGGAGTGCAAGATGTGTGTGGGGTGCAGGTTGTATGTGTGTTACTTGGAGGTGCAAGCTGTAATTGGCACATGGAGGTGTGAAATACGTGTGAGGTACATGGGGGTGCAGGGTAAATGTGGGGTACATGGGGGTGGTGCAAGGTGCGTGTAATAGTATCACAAGAAGGACACAATGGAGAAGGAACGCACTTCTTTGTGGACCTGAGGTTACAAGTAACTTGCTCACACTTGATGAAATCGGAAGAATGCAATCCTATAAAAAATTGGATTGCATTCAGAACTATGTTATTCAATGATTCAGTGCACATCTGCAATTTTTTTTTTGTTATCAGCTCGGATTGCGATTGGACTGATAAAAAATTGAAGCATGCTGCAAGTGGATGCGAATTTCATATCGGAATGGCCAATACAATGGGTGCGAGAAAGAAAATCACACCGCACCTGGACCAGGCGCGTGCCATCCGATTTTTTTTTTATGTACTCATCTCATAGGAAACGCGACATTTCATCAGCCGAATACAGTAAATTCACAGCGTGACCCATCAGAGTAGAATAGAAAAGAATATATATGTTCTGTCCTCACTGAATGAGGCAGACTCGTTGCAGCTTATACAGACAGCTAAACCGCTATACCAGGGTCCAATAAGGAGACTGTGGTTGAGTCTATGCTTTTATTGAACTTGATAGTATATTGGCACGGTGAAACTGAAAACAATCATAATACACATAATCAGTACAGGGTACAGCAGAAATACATATTATACATGACATACATTGTGCATGAACATTTACACACTAGTAGCTGACCCAGGGGTAGGACTGACTAAGCTAGGCTAATATTTAGACAGGAATTAACTATAAAGAGCATAAATACATACCGGCAATGCAATCGCAAGGGGACAGCAATAGATGAGGTTCTTCTTGGATACAAGCTGAAGGAAAAATGGAGGAAAGTGGAGGGAGATGGAGCCTGAGATAACCATAATGCATTGCAAAAGAAGGGAGGAGATTCAGACATAGGAAAAAACAGAGTAGGACTGTGAACATGACTCTGGCCGCTAGAGGGAGCCAAAACACTGCAGATGAATAAAGGTTGTTAAACTCCTAAATATACAAATTTCCTATATGAAACTACAATTATGCAAACAAACAATCAGATAACAATTAGATGTCGGAGACTGAACAATATATATATACACACACATCGTTTTTAAGAAATCTCAATATGGAAGAGGCCAGGAGCCATTTGGTGAGCTGCATTTCTTGCTACATGTTCACAGACTTACCAGTGGAAAAGCCAAACTTCACATGCCACAAATGCAAGCTTGTGTCCCTGTTGGAGGAAAAGTTGCAAAGTCTCGAAGAGAGGTTAGCTACGTTGAAGATCATTAAGGAAGGCGAAGAGTTCTTGGACAGAGCAGAATTATCTCTTCATGTTACAGAAAGAGAAGAAATTCGAAGTGCACCTGAAGAAACAGAGGAATGGAGACATGTGACCCAGAGAAGCAGGAGGATCAGGAGGCAGTCAGCACCCATACTCCTCAGGAACCAGTACCAGGCTCTCACACAGGAAACCAATGAAGAAATACATCAGGATAAGACTTTGCCCACAAACAGCAACCTTGTACGCCTTCAGAGTCCTCCTGGATGGAGAAAGAAAAATGTTGTGAAGAAGAAACGGAGAGTGGTGGTCATGGGGGATTCCCTGTTGAGAGGAACAGAGGCCGCTATCTGCAGACCGGATATAACTTCAAGAGAAATGTGCTGTCTTCCAGGTGCAAAAATTAAAGATGTGTCTGACAGGATATCAGGACTCTTCAGATCTACAGATGACTACCCATTCCTGCTACTACATGTGGGGACAAATGACACCGCAAGAAACGACCTGGAAACCATCTGCAGAGACTTTGAAGACTTAGGCAAGAAAGTGAAAGAACTGGGAGCGCAGGTGGTCTTCTCTTCCATCCTCCCAGTGGATGGCCATGGAACAAGGAGGTGGAATAAGATTCTGCAGGTGAACAACTGGCTACGTCGATGGTGCCGTCAGCAACGATTTGGATTTCTGGATCACGGAGTGAGGTACCTTTACGATGGACTACTTGCTAGAGATGGGGTGCACCTTACGAAGACTGGAAAACATGTATTTGGAAGTCGTCTTGCTACACTTGTAAGGAGAGCTTTAAACTAGAACAACATGGGAAGGGAAGCAAAAGACTAGAAAAAGCCATACACCTGACAAATGCTATTGAGAACTCTGCTATTAGAAGTGGAAAGGAAGAACAGGAAGAACAAAGACAAAAGAATCTAATTAATAAAAATATTGGAGATAGAGAAACCAATCACAAACTAAAATGTTTCTATACTAATGCACAAAGCATGGGCAACAAACAAGGAGAATTGGAACTACTAACGCAGGAAAAGAAATATGATGTCATTGGAATCACTGAAACTTGGTGGGACAATACACATGATTGGAATACAAGAGTAGAAGGATACAACTTATTTGCAAGAAACAGACTTGATAAACGAGGAGGAGGTGTCGCATTGTATGTTAGAAACGCGTATATCTGCACAGAGATTGAAGCTTCAGAGACTGGGAGTTCTGTGGAAACTGTTTGGGTAAGAATACAAGGACAGAACAATGGAAAGGACACCATTGTAGGCATTTACTACAGGCCACCTGTGCAAGCTGAAGATATGGATGAACTCTTTATGCATCAAATGGCCAAGTTCTCCCAAAAATATGACATAGTTGTCATGGGAGATTTCAACTATCCAGACATTTGTTGGGAATCTCTCTCAGGCAAAACTAACAGGTCAAGGAAATTCTTATCCTCTCTTGCTGACAACTTTATCTTCCAAAAGGTACGGGAGAAAACAAGGGGAACTGCTACCTTGGATCTAATCCTTATAAACAGGGAGGAAATGGTTGAGGAGGTAAAAGTGGCTGGGACCCTAGGAGGTAGCGACCATGCTATTTTAGAATTTTGGATAACTAGAGGAGGAAGACCTGTGAAGACTCAGACGTCAAGGTTAGATTTCAGAAAGGCAGATTGTAAGGGATTCAGAAAGAGAATTGGAGGGATCCAATGGCTGGATATCCTTTAAAGACAAAAATGTCCAGGAAGGATGGGAAATCTTGAAAAATGAAATTCTCAAAGCACAATTGTTAACAATTCTGAAAAGAGGGAAGAATAGGAAGCATTTAAGGAAGCCAGGATGGATGAACACAGAACTTAAGCACATGCTAAAAAGGAAGAAAAAAATGTTTATAAAATGGAAAGAGGGAGGCATATCTAAAGAAGAATATAATGCTGTCTGTAGAACCTGCAGGGCACAAATCAGATTATCTAAAGCTGACAATGAATTGAGGCTTGCAAGAGATGTCAAAAGCAATAATAAAGGATTTTGGGGATATGTCAAAAGTAAAAGAAAAGTCAAAGATGCTATAGGATTTTTACAGGATGAAAATGATGAAATGGTAAGACAGGATGTTGAGAAGGCCGAACTTTTAAATTCCTATTTTGCATCTGTTTTCTCTCAGAAAGGAAATGTGACATCAACTGTTCTTCACTGTCCTATTAAGGGTATAGAAGAATCCAGGATATCTATAAACAGAAAGATAGTGAGGAAACACTTAGCTAACCTAAATGAATTCAAGTCTCCAGGTCCAGATGAATTACACCCCAGAGTACTGAAGGAGATAGCAGAAGAAATTTTTGAACCCCTCTCCATAATATTTGAAAATTCTTGGAGAACAGGAGAAGTCCCAGAAGACTGGAGAAGAGCAATTGTTGTTCCTATCTTCAAAAAGGGGAACAAGGTGGACCCAGGCAACTATAGGCCGGTGAGTCTGACTTCTATACCAGGAAAGATCTTTGAACAAATTATTAAACAACATGTATGTCAGTACCTGGATAAGAATGAAGTGATTAAACAGAGTCAGCATGCGTTTGTAACTAATAAGTCATGTCAGACTAACTTAATTTCCTTCTATGACGGAATCACTGATATGGGTGGATCAAGGAAATGCTGTAGATATAGTATATCTTGACTTCAGCAAAGCATTTGACAAAGTCTCTCATACAATCCTTATTGAAAAAATGACTAAGTATGGAATGGACAAGGCAACTGTTAGGTGGATTCATAACTGGCTTAGTGATCGGACCCAAAGAGTGGTCGTAAATGGCTGCACATCCAGTTGGAAGAATGTCTCAAGTGGGGTACCACAGGGCTCTGTCCTGGGCCCTGTATTGTTCAACATCTTTATCAACGATTTAGATGAAGGAATTGAGGGTAAACTGATTAAATTCGCTGATGACACAAAGCTAGGAGGGATAGCTAATACTAGAGAAGAGAGAGAGAGGATTCAAAAAGATATAAATAAACTGGAGAACTGGGCAGCAACTAACAGAATGGTTTTTAACAGGGACAAATGCAAAGTACTACATCTGGGCAATAAAAATGAAAAAAGCATATACAGAATGGGAGGAATAGGCCTAAGCAACAGCACATGTGAAAAAGACTTGGGTATACTAATAGATCACAAACTGAATATGAGTCAACAGTGTGATGCAGCAGCAAAAAAAGCAAATGCAATTCTAGGATGTATTAACAGAAGCATACAGTCTAGATCACGTGAAGTCATTATTTCCCTCTACTCCTCTTTGGTCAGACCTCATCTGGAATATTGTGTCCAGTTTTGGGCACCACATTTTAAAAAAGACATCAACAAACTGGAGCAAGTTCAGAAAAGAGCAACCAGAATGGTGACCGGTCTGCAAACCCTGTCTTATGAGGAAAGGTTGCAGGATTTGGGATTGTTTAGTTTGCAAAAGAGAAGACTGAGAGGAGACTTAATAGCTGTCTACAAATATCTCAAGGGCTGTCACATTGTAGAAGGATCATCTTTATTCTCATTTGCACAAGGAAAGACTAGAAGCAATGGGATGAAACTGAATGGGAGGAGACACAGATTAGATATTAGAAAAAACTTTTTGACAGAGTGATCAATGAGTGGAACAAGCTGCCACGAGAAGTGGTGAGTTCTCCTTCAATGGATGTCTTCAAACAGAGGCTGGACAGACATCTGACTGGGATGATTTAGCGAATCCTGCTTTGAGCAGGGGGTTGGACCAGATGGCCCAGGAGGTCCCTTCCAACTCTACGATTCTATGATTCTATGATTATATACAGTGCCTACAAGTAGTATTCAACCCCCTGCAGATTTAGCAGGTTTGATAAGATGCAAATAAGTTAGAGCCTTCAAACTTCACACAAGAGCAGGATTTATTAACAGATGCATAAATCTTACAAACCAAAAAGTTATGTTGCTCAGTTAAATTTTAATAAATTTTAAACATACAAGTGTGGGTCAATTATTATTCAACCCCTAGGTTTAATATTTTGTGGAATAACCCTTGTTTGCAATTACAGCTAATAATCGTCTTCTATAAGACCTGATCAGGCCGGCACAGGTCTCTGGAGTTATCTTGGCCCACTCCTCCATGCAGATCTTCTCCAAGTTATCTAGGTTCTTTGGGTGTCTCATGTGGACTTTAATCTTGAGCTCCTTCCACAAGTTTTCAATTGGGTTAAGGTCAGGAGACTGACTAGGCCACTCCAACACCTTAATTTTTTGCCTCTTGAACCAGGCCTTGGTTTTCTTGGCTGTGTGCTTTGGGTCGTTGTCTTGTTGGAAGATGAAATGACGACCCATCTTAAGATCCTTGATGGAGGAGCGGAGGTTCTTGGCCAAAATCTCCAGGTAGGCCGTGCTATCCATCTTCCCATGGATGCGGACCAGATGGCCAGGCCCCTTAGCTGAGAAACAGCCCCACAGCATGATGCTGCCACCACCATGCTTGACTGTAGGGATGGTATCCTTGGGGTCGTATGCAGTGCCATCCAGTCTCCAAACGTCACGTGTGTGGTTGGCACCAAAGATCTTGATCTTGGTCTCATCAGACCAGAGAACCTTGAACCAGTCTGTCTCAGAGTCGTCCAAGTGATCATGAGCAAACTGTAGACGAGCCTTGACATGACGCTTTGAAAGTAAAGGTACCTTACGGGCTCGTCTGGAACGGAGACCATTGCGGTGGAGTACGTTACTTATGGTATTGACTGAAACCAATGTCCCCACTGCCATGAGATCTTCCCAGAGCTCCTTCCTTGTTGTCCTTGGGTTAGCCTTGACTCTTCGGACAAGCCTGGCCTCGGCACGGGAGGAAACTTTCAAAGGCTGTCCAGGCCGTGGAAGGCTAACAGTAGTTCCATAAGCCTTCCACTTCCGGATGATGCTCCCAACAGTGGAGACAGGTAGGCCCAACTCCTTGGAAAGGGTTTTGTACCCCTTGCCAGCCTTGTGACCCTCCACGATCTTGACTCTGATGGCCTTGGAATGCTCCTTTGTCTTTCCCATGTTGACCATGTATGAGTGCTGTTCACAAGTTTGGGGAGGGTCTTAAATAGTCAAAAAAGGCTGGAAAAAGAGATAATTAATCCAAACATGTGAAGCTCATTGTTCTTTGTGCCTGAAATACTTCTTAATACTTTAGGGGAACCAAATACTGAATACTACTTGTAGGCACTGTATATATATATATATATATATATATAATACAGTGGGGAAAAAAGTATTTAGTTAGCCACCAATTGTGCATGTTCTCCCACTTAAAAAGATGAGATGCCTGTAATTGACATCATAGGTGGACCACAACTATGAGAGTCAAAATGAGAAAACAAAGCCAGAAAATCACCTTGTCTGATTTGGCAACTTTTATTTTACAAATTATGGTGGAAAATAAGTATTTGGTCATTAACAAAAGTTCATCTCAATATTTTATTATATATCCTTTGTTGGCAATGACAGAGGTCAAACGTTTTCTGTAAGTCTTCACAAGGTTGGCACACACTGTTGTGTGGTACTGTATGTTGGCCCATTCCTCCATGCAGATCTCCTCTAGAGCAGTGATGTTTTGGGCCTGTCGCTGGGCAACAGAGTTGTGGAAGTAGTGCCAGCGTTTTCTCTATGTTTTTGCACTTTACAGAGTAACTAGATTTTGGGGAGTTTTTTTTTTTGCATGTTTTTTGCTCTTTAATTCTGAGCAGATTGTTGCGGATCCAGGTTTAGAGACCCCCATTGATCGCTCAAAAGACGTCTTAAAAGTGCTGAGCTCAGTAGAGAGGAATGCACAAACAGAAGAAAGCACATGCAGTAGACCAGTGGCCCCCAACCTTTTTTGCACCAGGGACCGGCTTCAAGCAAGACCATTCTTCCATGGCCCGGCAGGGCGGGGATGGAGGTGTGACAGGGGCGGGGCTTTGGTCAAAAGGGGGCGGGGCTATGGACGCAGTAGTAGTTTAGCAGTGCATACTTATCATTTAATTATAACATTTATAATGTGACTAAACTCACCATAGGTTTTGAATGAGTGGGAGCACCTGGCTTGTTTCTCTGTTTCAGTGGGAGCACTGGGCTACTTCTACTGATGACCGTCACTGCTAATGATGATTGGAACCTACAAGGAAATGGAGCATTGAGCACTTAAGAAAGATTGTACTGGAGTACTGTACATGCTGATTATTTTCTAATCATCAGAAAATGTATGTGTGGTTCCCCCCGTCCTGTCCAGCTCTGTGTGACTCGCCCTGTTGTATGCATGGCTCCCCTGTCCTATCCTTGTATACATGGCTCTGCTCCCATCCTTGCATACTTGGCTCTGCTCCCACTCTCCCATCCTGTATGCATGGTTCTGCTCCCACTCTCTCATCCTCTATACATGGCTCTGCTCCCACACTCCCATCCTGTATACGTGGCTCTGCTCCCACTCTCCCATCCTGTATACATGGTTCTGCTCCCACTCTCTCATCCTCTATACATGGCTCTGCTCCCACTCTCCCATCCTGTATACATGGCTCTGCTCCCACTCTCCCATCCTGTATACATGGCTCTGCTCCCACTCTCCCATCCTGTATGCATGGCTCTGCTCCCACTCTCCCATCCTGTATACATGGCTCCCCTGTCCCATCCTGTATACATGGCTCCGCTCCCACTCTCCCTCCCGTGTATATATGGCTCCGCTCCCACTCTACCTTCCTTGTATATATGGCTCCGCTCCCACTCTCCCTCCCTTGTATATATGGCTTCGCTCCCACTCTCCCTCCCTTGTATATATGGCTCCGCTCCCACCCTCCCTCCCTTGTATATATGGCTCCGCTCCCACCCTCCCTCCCTTGTATATATGGCTCCGCTCCCACCCTCCCTCCCTTGTATATATGGCTCCGCTCCCACCCTCCCTCCCTTGTATATATGGCTCCGCTCCCACCCTCCCTCCCTTGTATATATGGCTCCGCTCCCACCCTCCCTCCCTTGTATATATGGCTCCGCTCCCACTCTCCCTCCCCTGTATATATGGCTCCGCTCCCAATCTCCCTCATATATGGCTCTGCTCCCACTTGCTCTCCCTTATATATGACTCCGCTCCCACTCTCTCTCCCTTATATATATGGCTCCGCTAACACTCTCCCTGCCTTGTATATATGGCTCCGTTCCCACTCTCTCTCCCTTATATATGGCTCCGCTCCCACTCTCTCTCCCTTGTATATATGGCTCCGCTTCCACTCTCCTTCCCTTGTATATATGGCTCCGCTCCCACTCTCCTTCCCTTGTATATATGGCTCCGCTCCCACTCTCCTTCCCTTGTATATATGGCTCCGCTCCCACTCTCCTTCCCTTGTATATATGGCTCCGCTCCCACTCTCCCTCCCTTATATATGGCTCCGCTCCCACTCTCTCTCCCTTATATATGGCTCCACTCCCACTCTCTCTCTCCTTGTATATATGGCTCCACTCCCACTCTCTCTCCCTTGTATATATGGCTCTGCTCGGCTCCCCCATCATACTTACCCTCACATCGCTGACCTTCCTTCCGCTGAACTTCCCTCCCTGCATCTTAATAACACCATACACACAAAGAACACACACAATAAAAAATACTGGTAAATACAAAATATTTATAATTAACCCACAATATATCTCCTGTATGTACCCCAATCGGTATGCAATACACAGACACAGTATAAGCCAATATACAGCACCAGGTCAGCAGGGTTCCAAATCTCAACAAAGTATCAAGGTGAAAAGATCATAAAAAATATAGCGCAAAGTGTACATAATGTATACAACAATATACAGTAAAGATACCTTAGTGTATAAAGTGCTTAGTGCCAACTCATGAATAGAGTAGTGCAAGATACCACATTTTATCATATAATTAGATCACAAATAAAATAAATTAAATAGAAATAAAAACCAGTGAGACACAGTGACCACAGTGCAAAATATAAAGTGCTAAGTGCAATGGACTCCCAACTGGCATTAGTAAAAAGCAAATGCTCTATATAATTGTTAGAATATAGTGTCTATATGCTTCTGGAATAGGATCCTAAATGCAGAGCACAAGGTCTAAATACAATGCATACACCTTTAGGTCATACACTATGACAAGCATGTTAGCAAAATCACTGACCAAGCTGTTGCACTATCATAGGTGACAAACAGGGGACAGAGAAAATCAAACAAACAGTTAATACCTTAATAGTAGGGGGAAGAAAGAATAGTGATGCAGTACGCGCCCGGACGTGGATGTCAGGCACTCAGACCATCCTCATGGAGTCGGTTTCTAACCGTTTGTGCAGACACATGCACATTTGTGGCCTGCTGGAGGTCATTTTGCAGGGCTCTGGCAGTGCTCCTGTTCCTCCTTGCACAAAGGCAGAGGTAGTGGTCATGACGCTGGGTTGTTGCCCTCCTACGGCCCCCTCCACGTCTCCTGGTGTACTGGCCTGTCTCCTGGTAGTGCCTCCATCCTCTGGACATTACGCTGACAGACACAGCAAACCTTCTTGCCACAGCTCACATTGATGTGCCATCCTGGATGAGCTGCACTACCTGAGCCACTTGTGTGGGTTGTAGAGTCCATCTCATGCTACCACGAGTGTGAAAGCACAACCAACATTCAAAAGTGACCAAAACATCAGCCAGAAAGCATTGGTAATGAGATGTAGTCTGTGGTCCCCACCTGCAGAACCACTCCTTTATTGAGGGTGTCTTGATAATTGCCAATAATTTCCATCTGTTGTCTATTCCATTTGCACAACAGCATGTGAAATTAATTGTCAATCATTGTTGCTTCCTAAGTGGACAGTTTGATTTCACAGAAGTTTGATTTACTTGTAGTAATATTCTGTTGATTTCACAGAAGTTTGATTTACTTGTAGTAATATTCTGTTGTTTAAGTGTATGTATATATATATATATATATATATATATATATTTATTTGTAATTGTAATTTCGCCTCACTGTTGAAGAGATTTTGGCATTCAAAGTATTTGGCACCTAATGAGCTATCCGTTTTTGTCAAATTTTGTGTTATCAGATAGTTTTCACTGAGGGCGTGTACTTCTTCATGTTAAATACTTTGGTAATATCTCTGCAACAGAGAGGCGAAGTTAAAAAAATAAATAAATAAATAAAATTGTTTTATACGGCTCTGCAGCCACTAGTACATTCTGTGTTCAGTTCAAAAATGAAAAAAATGATGGAAGGTTCTCTTTATAGGAAATCTGTCACACCTCAAACTATGCATATTTGCATGCAGAACCAAAGGAAAAAACAATGTGTGTATATACCCTAATGAAAATAAATAAGTAAAAAAGCAAGTGCATTAAATAACATAGGGGTACTTGGTAAACACTATTTTGATCAAAAAAGTATAAAGCTGTCCCACCACGGCAAGGTGTACCCATTTGAGACAGTAACTACACTAACAGTTAAAACCTACCTAGTGTGAATAGTGGCAGAGAGTCTCCGGGTCACAAACGGACACCCAGCTTCAGAGGGACTATAAGTGAACTACACAGCTCAGTAGAAAGGAGGCCACACCCTATTTGTACTGAATACAAAAATGCTGAAAAAAAAACAAAAAAAACTGAACTGGAGTAGACTTGAATGACATGCATGATGTAAAAGCATGTTCACACTGGCCATAAAAGCAAGCAAAACCAAAGGAAAAAACAACGTGTGTGTATATACCCTAGTGAACATAAATAAGTAAAAAAGCAAGTGCATTAAATAACATACGGTACTTGGTAAACACTGTGCATGTAGCTCTTTCAATGACAACTCCTTTATGTTACCTTTACTTGTCTAGTCCATTCCTCTGTTACTGAGAACTTGGCATTGGATATGCAAATTAATTTAAAAAGCTATTTGAATTTTTTATATATATACAATGGCCAAGAAAATATTAGTTCTCCTCATACATTTCAGTATCTTCCTTCCAATTCTATCTTGCTACTGTTGAGTAAAATTACCTATCACCAGGCGGCAGGATATTCTCTTGTGCGTCTTGGAACATAATATATATTTTTTGCTCAGTAATTGCACTTACTCTGAATAAATCTAAAGCCTCTAAAATAATGTTATTACCCTTTCACCGTGATTTGTATCTGAAGTAGTTTGTCTAATTTTACTATTTTTTTTTTTTTCCTCAAGCCGGTTTTTATAGCTTGATCACAAGTCAAACCTTCAGATATTATGATAGACTCTTGCCAAGTTGTTCACTTTTTGATATGCAAATGACCCTTGTATAGTTGCGAGGTTATATCACTGCATGCCAGCTGTCTTTTTGTTTCAGATGTAGTCAGGGTGAAAGAAGCAGATGTATCTCAAGTCACATTTTAAATAATGGAGTAAAAATGTGCATTTGCTTTTTCCAATGATTTTTTCATTTACAGCAAACAACCTAAGTTTAGTGTATTTAGCCCCAGTCAAACATTTGGGTGCAGATTGCTTATTTTATCTAATTATGCAGGAGGCACACAATATTAAAGGGGTTGTCCACTATCCGGAACTTGAATCCCAAACAGGGTAAAAATACATAAAACAGCAAACACAATAGGTACTTTCCCTCCCTGGGTCCAGTGCCGGCTCTGCACCACTCCTCCGGTCTCAGTGGTTTGGCTGCAATGGTGACGTAACATGTACACATCTACAGCTCACATCACCGTTGTAGCCAATCACTGACCTCATTGGCTTGTGCTGCCTATCTTGGCACAGCTACTGAGCTTATTGATGGGCTAAAGCGGTGATGTGAGCTGTCAACGAGACTTCACCACTGGTGACAAACACTGACACCAGCAGCGGCACGAAACTGACGCTCAACCCAGGGAGGGCGAATTCCTGCTGCGTTTGTTATTTTAGTTTGTTTACAGCATTCTGGTCTACTTTCCTCAAAATGAACAACCCCTTTAAATCTATCTGGTTCAGAAAAATAAAGTGTCAAACCAGAAAGCACCAAAACAAAAAACCCCTCAAAAATTAACTTTTATTAGTCATTAAAACAACCCATATATAGATATCTAAATATACCAGGGGGTCAAAGGTCCGTTATTTATATAAAAGAATTTTTACCTTATATGTACAGGAGCAAAAAAGCTAGATTGCCCTATAGTGACCCTTCCTGACCGCGGAGGTTGGCACCCTAGTTGTAGACGATATGGTGCCCCCGCTCAACGTTGGCGTCCCTAATTACGCCCTAGACCACCCTGCGTATAAAAAAAAGGACACAAAAATTTAACACACACACACCTACGGTACCGAAAAAAGAACAAACAAAAATGAAGAGATAATAAGTCTCAATAGAAAAGTGCTGTAGTGCTGTAAATCTTATTTCATAGTATGAATACAGTCTTATGTCAAAAATTGAGAAATTGCAGCTTTAAAGGGACTTATCTCGTAGTCAAAAATACAGTAAGCTGCAGTAGACGAAAAATACTTGGGCTTACGTAACCTATTCAGTAATTTATAAAAAACGTCTACAAAGGGGTTAAACCACAATTCACACTCGATGCAGCTTCCAATGGAACTTATCTCGTAGTAGAAAACATCATAAGCTGCCATCAATTCATACCTGGGTTTAATCCCCCATCAACTATAGGAAGACTGAGAAGCTTCAGCAGCACAAATAGTACACATATGTAAGGACGCGCATTTAAACTTAAATACACTGCGATGCCAGAGAGAATTGCTAACATAAATGTGGTCTCTGCAGCTGCACGCCGCACTGACCGGACAGCCTGGGGTGATGATACCCCCTTCTTCTGACCCCTGACGAACCCTCGTCTATTTTGAGGGGGAAACACGTCGGGTTTCGTTTCCATCAATGGCTGGCTGATAAGTACCTTTTCCAGTTCACCACCTGACAGCACATTGGAGGACGTCCTTTTCATCCGTAGTGGGACAGGAAACCACAAGAGTTTAAAAGGATCCTCCCTTTCCCATCCCTCAGTGTTTTTCCTGTCCCACTGCGGATAGGAACGACGAGAGAAGATCCGGCCGTTCCATGCAGATGGTCAGGATCGGGGGGCCCAGCCTCACCCTTCCTACCTGCTGAGATCTGCAGCTGACACCCGATGGAGGGTCCCTCAGCTTCTCCAGTGTAGCGCTGCTACCGGACGCCGGGTCGCTTCCTCCTGACGGGGGCTCTCGACCCTGGACGCCACCACCGCCAAACAGCCGCTGGGGTTTTCAGAGCCCACAAGCGGTCCTCCTACATGAGATTACAACCGGGTGGAGCTGTTGTGTCCGGAGGGGCCGCTATGCCCGGAGGCAGGAGCGCGCAGTAGCAGGCGCGCGTCAGAGTCCGGGGGCGCCCCGGGGCCGGCTGCCCACCGGAGGAGGACGCGCAGGCCAGGGTGCGCGTCAGAGACCGGGGGGCTCGTCACTTCTGGTGCGCGCATCACGGATGCGTCACTTCCGGTCGGACGCATCACTTCCGGCCGCGTCGCCGCTAGGAAACCTCAGGCAGCGACCGCCCGGTACCAAGCACACCGCGGCGGCATAGGCCCATCAGTAGAAGGGCAGGTGTCTGGAGGCTGGATCGGCAGCGCAACAGAGGCGGTATGCAGCTCTGCTCCACAGGGCAGGCGGCAGGAGGGGCCCGTCACCGCTTACAGGTCTGTGTCTCCACAGTGGCAGCAGACCGCAGCGGTTTTCCATCACCATCAGGAAAATGGAGGACCAGGCGAAGACTGAGGCAGGAGCAGAGTGCCAGGGTCACCGGGGAACCTTTACCTCTGAGAAAAAGGAGCCTAAACGGAAGGATAAGAAGTGTCCGGTTTGCTCTAAGAAGCTAAAGGACACGTGGCAGAAGACCCTCTGTGACGCATGTGCAAGGCGTATAATGGGGGGAAGAGCAGGCTACTTTTATGTCTAATATGAGGGCGATAATTAGGGAAGAAGTGAAAGCCTCGGTATCCAGCCTAGCCACTTCCCAGACCCCGCAGGCAAACCCCCAGTCATCCACGAAAAGACAGAGGGAGTCTGATACGTGATCTGAAGGCATTCTGTCCGACTCAGACGCAGAGGAAGAGGAGATTAGAGAACACCCAGAAAGGGGGAGAAAATACCTGTTTTCGTCTGGGGATACAGATGAACTATTGGGAGCGGTGCGGCAGACCATGCAGATTGAGGAACCCCCTCCTTCCCTCTCAATACAGGATGAAATGTTCGGGGGATTACGCTCCATGGTCTTCCCAGTAAACACCCACATACGGGCGATGATACTGGAGGAGTGGGAGGAGGCTGAGAAAAGGTTAACTATTCCCAGGGACTTTAGGTCGCGTCTGTCGTTCGACCCTGAGGAGGTTAAAGTCTGGTAGGAGATCCCCAAAATTGACATTCCCGTAGCTAAAGTATCAAAAAAGACGGCAATTCCGTTTGAGGCTTCCTCAAGTTTGAAGGAACCCCTAGATCGGAAGGCAGACGGGCTCTTAAAAAGAGCCTGGGAAAGCTCAGCAGCGGTCATAAAGACAAATATAGCCGCGACATCGGTAGCACGCTCCATGCATCTGGATAGATGACCTAGAGGAGCATCTGTCAGATAGAACCCCGAGGGATACCATCCTAAAGTCACTCCCCTTACTTAAGTTGGCTACGGGGTTCTTGGCCGACGCTTCAGCAGAATCAGTTAGGTTCTCGGCCAGAAGCCAGTCCCTGTCCAACACAGACAGAAGGGCTATCTGGCTTAAGAGTTGGACAGGCGACATGCAGTCAAAAAATAAACTGCTCAATTCCCTTCTCGGGTGGCAGGGTCTTCGGGCCCGTGCTCGACGACATTTTAGAGAAGGCGTTGGATGAAAAAAAGTGGTTCCCTGAGGAGAAACGTAAAAGATACCAGCCCTTTCATAGACCCCGTTACAACCAGAGAGCGGACTACAGGGGGAAAGGGAAGTCAGGTCGATGGAGCTACCCCAAAGGAGGTGAGGGTAGAAATAGGAATAGAGAACATCTTTTCCGGCCCAGGGTCCAGCTCCCGGAAGAAATGACGCCACCAGAGTAGGGGAGTGACTGCTCAAATTCTCGGGAGAATGGCAGAAAGTCATCTCCAGCCCCTGGGTATTACAGGTCATCTCGAAGGGGTACAAAATAGAATTCAACTCCCTGCCCTCAAACAGATTTTTAGTGACCAGTTCACGTCTCAGTTCAGCTTCCCCCATGTGGTTGGACATCCAAGATCTCCTAGACATGGAAGCAATTACTCCGGTTCCCACCCAGGAGGAAGGCAGAGGACACTACTCGAGCCACTTTGAAATAAAAAAAACCCTTGGCGGAAACACGAACCATAATAAACCTCAAACCTCTAAACAAATGGGTGTCTTACAGGCTCTTCAAAATGGAATCGATAAGATCCACGATTCCTCTTCCGGGGAAGGACGTGGTAATGTGCACTTTGGATCTAAAAAACGCATATTATCATGTCCCTATCCACCCGGATCACCAAAGATACCTCAGGTTCGCGGTAGAAAGAGACGGCACAATATACCACTATCAGCTTCGTTGCCTACCCTTCGGCCTAGCATCAGCCCCGAGGGTCTTCACAAAAGTAATGATAGAGGTAGTGGCCTACCTAAGGGCCCGAAATATCACGGTGGTCCCATATTTAGACGACTTCCTAATTATAGCCGATTCAGCAACCCAGCTCAGGATCGACTGTCAATCCTCAACCTCCACGCTGCAGAGTTTAGGATGGATAATAAATTGGGCAAAATCAGATCTCATACCCAGGCCCAGAGTAAAATTCTTGGGGGTCATGTTAGACTCAGAAAGAAGGATGTCGTATCTACCAGCCGAAAAACAGACTTCAATGCCGAAGAAGATTCATCAGTTTTCAAAGAATCAGGTATCGGTCAGAGATGCAATGAGAATCCTGGGGCTGATGACTTCTTGCATTTCCTGTGTCAGTTGGAGTCAGTTCCACTCCCGCGACCTCCAACACACAGTCCTAGCGTCCTGGGACAGAAGGCAGACTTCTCTGGACAGCAAAATACTGTTAACCCTACGGGCCAGAAGATCGCTACTATGGTGGACCATTCCGAGAAACCTAAAAAGGGGTGTCTCATGGGTTCAGTCCCCGGAGGTTGTAGTGACGACGGACGCAAGTCTATTCGGCTGGGGCGGACACGTCGCAGGAAAGTATTACCAGGGGCGATGGAGTCCGGAGGACAGCAAAAGATCCTCCAACGTCAGAGAATTACATGCGGTCTGGAAGGTGCTGCTCGTCGCCAGGTCTCACTTGAAGAACAAACACGTCAAAGTCTTGTCAGACAACACCACAACAGTATCCTTTCTCCGTCATCAAGGCGGACCAAGACATCCCACACTTCAGGCCTTAGCAGATCCGATTTTCAGATGGGCAGAGAGGGAAGTCCTCTCAATCTCGGCCGTGCATCTGGAGGGCTCCCGGAACCAGATCGCAGACTTCCTCAGCAGGAGAAGGGTAACTGCAACAGACTGGGAGCTCAACGACGAAGTGTTCAGCAGCCTGTGCGATCATTGGGGACAATCAATGGTAGACCTGTTCGTGGACAAAGAGAACGCAAAACTCAAGACCCTCTACTCCCTGAACCCCCTGGGAAATCCGGCAGGAATAGATGCCCTATCACAATCTTGGAGCAGGGGACTGTTGTACGCCTTCCCGCCCCTAGCCCTCATTCCACAGGGTCCTCAGAAAGATCTGCGAGGACAGAGCCAGCATTATATTTGTAGTTCCCTACTGGCCAAGAAGAAGTTGGTTTCCCCTACTCAGGAAGCTAGCATGCGAGGAACCCATTTCCCTACCAAGAAGGAAAGACCTCCTCCGTCAGGGTCTGGTTCTACATCAAAAACCAGAAGCCTTCCAGTTGTCAGCCTGGATCCTGAGCGGCAGGTCCTAAGAGCAAGGGGTCTATCGGACGAAGTCATTTCTACCCTACAAGCTAGTAGAAAACCCATGACCGCGGCAATATATAATAAAATCTGGAAAAAATTCTGCAGGTTTTGTGGGGAGGAGACAGTTGGAACTGACCAGCCTGACATCCCGAAAATACTTGACTTCTTGCAGGAAGGGTTCAGGAAAGGCCTTAGACCCAGTACTCTGAGAGTTCTGGTAGCAGCCTTGAGCGTGTTCTATGACACAGCCCTATCATCACACCCATGGGTAACTCGGTTCTCGAGAGCGGTGCAAAGGCTTAAACCCCTAATTAGGAACTGCATACCACCTTGGGAGCTTAACCTAGTCCTCAATATGCTTTGCAAGCAGCCATATCAGTTATGGGCAGAGATAAGTATTCATAATCTCTCTCTCTCAAAACAGCCTTCTTAGTGGCAGTCACCTCAGCCAAGAGGTTAGGAGAACTGCAGGCCTTATCAACCCAGGATCCCTGCTCACAGGTGTTTAGTGACCATTTAGTGTTAAGACTCGACCAGGCCTTCCTACCCAAAGTCGTCTCAAACTCCAACATGAATCAGGAAGTAGTACTTCCTTCCTTTTTCCAGTCTCCCAAAAATAGCAGGGAAAAAAACTACCATAGCTTGGACGTAAAGGAAACTGTGCTCAGGTACCTGGAGGCGACCAGACCCTGAAGACAGGAGAGCAATCTCTTTGTCCAGTTTAGAGGCCCTAATAAAGGAAAAAAGGCATCAAAATCGACAATAGCAAGGTGGATTAGATCCACTATTAGCATAGCCTACAAAACACAAGGTCAAAATCCCCCGGGTAACCTTAGAGCCCACTCAACCAGGGCCATGGCCGCATCATGGGCAGAAAGGGGGGGGCCTCGGCATAGCAGATCTGCAAGGCGGCATCTTGGACTAGTCTTAGTACTTTCTCCAAACACTATAAACTAGACATAGCATCCACACAGCTGGCATTTGGGAGGAAAGTGCTCCATGCAGTAGTCGCGCCCTAGGACCAATATACTTTGGTACTACTCCAATGTGCTGTCAGGTGGTGACCTGGAAAACGGTAATTAGACCTACCAGTAATTGTGTTTCCAGGAATCCATCCTGACAGCACTGTTAGATCCCTCCCGATAATACTTTCCATACAACTGTGATATAACATGTGTATGAAGAATGTTGGTTTATATAAAATCTGTTTGCATCCATCCAGAGGTGTTACTTTGTGAAATCACTGAGGGATGGGAAAGGGAGGATCCTTTTAAACTCTCGTGGTTTCCTGTCCCACTATGGATGAGAAGGACGTCCTCCAATGTGCTGTCAGGATGGATTCCTGGAAACACAATTACCGGTAGGTCTAATTACCGTTCTTTGTACATTATATCTTATGGACAGATGATTAGTGGACGCTGGGGAAAATTATGTACCTCATGATGGAACAGATGTATTAAGAAATGTTTTTTTCTATAAGCAACACTGCATAGTCTATGCATAATAATATGTCTGTCTCTGCGTCTGTTTTCATTTGGCGGAGAGTATCTGGTTAACATTTGATGAGGATATATTTTTTCATTTTTTTCATTGCATAGAAGACTGGGCGACTATATATCTTGGCCTTCCCAATGATTGATATGATGCAGAGAGCACATTTATGTTAGCAATTCTCCCTGGCATCGCAGTGTATTTAAGTTTAAATGCACGTCCTTACATATGTGTACTATTTGTGCTACTGAAGCTTCTCAGTCTTCCTATATTTACGTTGATGGTGCGTTGTGAGGGCTTGCTATTTGCGGGGGTGCGCTGATGTTCTTATTTATACCATTTTGTGCTAGATGTAATATTTTTGCATGGTGAGCTGACGTTCTTATTTATACTAGTTTGGGGACCATCTTGTGGCATTTTTTGGTGGCGTTTCGGTGACTGAAATAACACAATTCTGCCATTTCAATTTATTTTTTCTCTTTATGGTACGGATTAATTGATTTCATATTTTGATAGATCTGACTTTTACAGACACAATGATACCAAATATGTTTATTTTTCATGGAATGGGGTAAAAGTGATTAGAAACTTTATACATTTTTTTTTTTAATTTCAGTTTCTATATTTAAAACTTTTCTTATTTTTTTAGTTCCAATCTGGACTTGAACCTGAGATCATCTCACCACTTGTTCTATATAGTGCAGTACCATAGTATTGCAGTACATAGAGACAATCACGGTTTCCTATGAGGCCTAACCTGGTCTATATAGAATATCATCATGTTTTTCACAGGGGCCTTCATCAGGCTCCCAGCTGCCATAGCAATCCGTTGGCACGACTTGATTGTGTCGCGGTGGGGCCAACGGGCTTGTGTAATCTGCTGTTATGATGCATGCTCACCACCTGAGCCTTCACCATACACGAGGACCTGACATTGGATGATCCAGAAATATCTGCGCAGTACACTCAGTAGTCCCATAAAGAATGAATGGAGTGGAGACTGAGCATGCTACATCCACTCCATTCATTGCAGGGTTGCGGAGCCTAGTTCTCAGGGTTGGAAAGCTGATGCAAAGATCCCATGGATAATCGATAACTTGATTTGTTGAGAATAACACTTTACATTTTAGGCTTATTTTATCTTGCAGACCCGTGTTACCAGCATTTTTGGTTTTGGCATCTATGATTTTAGTTTGGACTATAATAATATATGGGTGTAAGAATATTTAGTATATCACATTTAATTATAAATATTCTATTTTATTATTTAATATAAAATAGAGTTCATCGTAAAACAATTAAAAGCAAAAGATTCAGCGTATTTATAAAATTACACTCAATGCTGCCTGTATTACTGGCTGTCAAAGGTAATGTAAAATATAATTATGTACTGTCGAAATCTTTATTGCTCATTACACAATCATTATTAGGTTAAGCCATGCTTATTACAATGTGTTAGTGTTACATTCTAGTCTTCATTGGATGTCCTGTGATGCTTCCTAAAAGGAAAATCCTCCCAAAATATGTGTTTTGACCATATAGACAGAGTATTGCATCGCGAGGTTTCTAACATTTTTAACTCTACCTCTACTAACTTCAAAAATGTTATAGCACCCAAACCCCTTAAGTGATAACTGGATTAAAGCCCTAGATGTTACAGCACCCAAACCCCTTTGAGCACTACCTGGACTAAACCCCAAAAAGTTATAGCACCCAAACAATTTTGAGCACTACCTGGACTAAACCCCCAAATTTTACAGCACCCAAGCCCATTTGAGCACTACCTGGACTAAACTCCAAAATGTTATAGCGCCCTTTGAGAGTGATCTGGATTAAATTGGTTGTCTCCTCTTATTAAATGAAAAACTAGCAGCATTGCAATTTATGTCTTATTAAAATTTCTCTCCATTCTCAGGAACAATTTGTTACAGGTTTACTATAGTTTATATGGTTGGACCCTTTTACTCTGCGGTGTCTGATTTTCTAGGCAAGAATCATGCGCTTGTAAGTTGTTGGCTTTACAGTTTGCAAGCGCTATTCTGCAGTGGGCCGGATTGCTGGATCCAGCTAACTTCAGTGCTCTTGCATTCTTTTGATGCTAGCACACCAAAACCAGGATGTGTAACCATCCAGGATGAAGAAGAGATCCAAAAATTAAAATATACAAGTTTATTGAGACATCTTTCATTTTTTATGTGTATGTTTTTTAGATATTGAAATCAACTTTTATATTTTAATTTTTGGATCTCTTCTTCATCCTGGATGGTTACACATCCTGGTTTTGGTGTACAATGATTGTAAAGTGCCATTTTTTATTTCTTTTGAGGACAACTTGTATATTTTAATTTTTGGATCTCTTCTTCATCCTGGATGTGTTAGCGTGGCTGGTCTGGAGCCGAAATCTCCAGGAGTGGACCCTCTGGGCCGTGGCACCAAGGGGCCCCGGGCGAGCTGCCAGGTGGAACCGACCCCTATACAGGGACTGTTAGGAGCAGGCCCAGGGGTTCGAGTACCTCGGTAGCCGGTACCGAGAGGGGCGGCTCAGGATGGACTGGTGTAGGAGTGTGGGACTGAAGTGTAGATGACAGAACAGCGCTGGAACACAGGAGACAGGAGTGGAGTAAGACTGTAGACTGGAACGTGGAGGGACTTAAGTGTAGATGACAGGACAGAGCTGGAACACAGGAGACAGGATTGGAGTAAGACAGTAGACTGGAACATGGAGGGATGGCTGGAGCAGGAACACAGGAGACAGGATTAGAGGAGGACGGAAGGACTGGAGCAGGATGGAACTGGAACACCGGAGGCAGGACTGGAGAAGGACGGCAGGACTGGAGCAGGATGGAACAAGAACACCGGAGGCAGGACTGGAGTAGGACGGAAGGACTGGAGTAGGACGGAAGGACTGGAGCAGGATGGAACATGGACACCGGAGGCAGGACTGGAGTAGGACGGCAGGACTGGAGCAGGATGGAACAGGAACACCGGAGGCAGGACTGGAGTAGGACGGTAGAACTGGAGCGGGATGGAACAGGAACACCGGATCCAGGACTGGAACAGGAACACCGGAGGCAGGACTGGAGTACAGCAGGGGACACGGATAGCTGGACTGCAAGGCTGCTGCAGGGAGCACATGAGAACGGGACTGTGAGACTGCAGAGAGCACACGAAGAAGCGAGGCCCAGTGTGCTAGGAAACACAATGATCAGGCGCCTCCCTCAGGGAGAAGCGGCCTGATATGCCCCTGTCTGGCCTGCCATTGGTCAGGAGGTGCTTCCGGGTCAGGGCATAGCCGGAGCACAAGAAGCAGAAGGGAGACGCGGCCCCGGCCTATGGCGCATGCGCATTGCATGCAGAGACACCGTCGGCCGCGCCTGTCAGAGGTGCCCGCCGTAGCCGTCGGGCGGCGAGTGGCTACGGCGTGGGAGCGATGGCCAGGTGAGTATGCAGAGACGGCGTGGGAGCGGAGGCCGGGTGAGTATGTTGGAACGGCGTGACAGGATGGTTACACATCCTAGTTTTGGTGTACAATGATTATGAAGTGCCATTTTTTATTTCTTTTGAGGACAATTTTGTTAGTTTTGCCTAAGCAGCATCAGAAGAATTAACAAAATTGTCCTCAAAAGAAATAAAAAATAGCACTTCACAATAAGTGTACACCAAAATCAGGATGTGTAACCATCCAGGATGAAGAAGAGATCCAAAAATTAATATATACAAGTTTATTGATACATCTTGCTTTTTTATGTGTATTTTAATTTTTGGATCTCTTCTTCTTCCTGGATGGTTACACATTCTAGTTTTGGTGTACACTTATTGTGAAGTGCCATTTTTTATTTCTTTTGAGGACAATTTTGTTAGTTTTGCCTAAGCAGCATCAGAAGAATTAACAAAATTGTCCTCAAAACAAATAAAAAATGGCACTTCACAATAATTGTACACCAAAACTAGGATGTGTAACCATCCAGGATGAAGAAGAGATCCAAAAATTAAAATATACAAGTTTATTGAGACATCTTGCTTTTTTATATGTATTTTAATTTTTGGATCTCTTCTTCATCCTGGATGGTTACACATCCTAGTTTTGGTGTACACTTATTGTGAAGTGCCATTTTTTATTTCTTTTGAGGACAATTTTGTTAATTTATTCTTCTGAGTTTTGCCTAAGCAGCATATCTCGGCTTTCCACATTAGAGAGTGGTCCGTTTTGGACATCACCTCAGCCATTCCACTGCCCCAGACCGTCAATCTTCAGAAGCACATGATTCCCCTGACACACAAGATGCTGGGAGGCAGGGGAGCAGTGCGCTCCTGAATATCTATAGACAAAATCTTTAATAGTGAAAGTATCTGACACATTCAAAGAAATTTACTATTCATTTGAACAGTCTTTTGTTTAGGATGTGTCAGAAAATTCCAGTGTGAGAAATCCCTGAGTTAATACTGAATACTTTTGAGGGCTGTAACATTTTCTCCTGACCGCTATCTAGGATGGTAAAACTGCTCAATTAATTTAGGAATTTGAGAAATAACAGAGAACAACACAATATAAAGTAGCAAGAAAAGCAGATACTAAACAATTATTTTCATGGGGAATGACAGCATTTTCTTTCCTATGAAGGACACTTATTATGTACAGTATAGATGCAGGAAAGCGGAGAAAATGTTTGGTAGCTGTGTCTCTCACTTGTGATAGCACCACTATCAATAGAGAAGGGTCCCAAGCCCCTTTTCATTCTCACTGTTTCTGAAGATTAATGGATTAACCTGGTCAACCAATTGCACTGCCACTCCATTTATACTAGCAAGCAGGATTTTTATCCACTAGTATAAAAAAGCAAGGATAAAATATAACCTTTATTCTTAAAATTTAAAAACTAACTCGCCAAACAATGTGACCCAAGTGTAAACACACTATGAAAAACCACAAAGAACAAATAGACAAAAATAATGATAAAAATACCCACAGGGTTCCCTGTTGCTAATGGGTATAAGGCCGCTTCGGATATATAATATTTTATGATAGGTACAATACTCTCAGACTCAATACCCCAAAAGTATGAATCTTCACTTGAGACAAAGTAAAATATTGTCACACACCTAAATCAAAACCATAGGACTACTACCCCCAGCTGGGTTATAGTGCTTGTGATCAAAGGTCCACTTAGTCTCCAAAGTGCTTAATGCATGTGTTAAATTGGTCCTTATGTCAGGAACTAATATTGCACTTAAACCGACAGACACTCACTGTCTAAAAAATGCTTGGTACATGAAAGTAATATCCAATACTATAATAATGAGGCCTTAGTATTAATACAGACAAGCCGCAAAATGAGGCAGGCAAAATAAAGAGATCGCCGCATGTATAGTCACCAAATTGGAACCAAGCTTCCTCACTATTTCCGTGAGCATTCCTTGTGACAACTCTGCGGTAACATCATCATTCATGCCGTATTAATAAATGTCTTACCGGCTCTATATTGTCAGATCTCACCCGGTCAGAGGAGTCCCGTAGTCCAGATGTACTGGTATGCTAATTTATCACCGGGAACCCCCACTGTACTGTTAAACCGTTACTGCCTCCTTCATACATTGCGTCTCCCGACGTGTTTCGTCATAACTTGACTCCTCAGGGGAGTCTCTGCAAATAAAGTCTGGCTGCCTTACTGTTGTCTCGGCTCCTGTGGTTCAAATAGCTTCTGCCTAGAATCGCACCAGATGAAGCCACGCCGCCAGCGTGTGACGCGCTTCCGGGAGGTGAAGTGCATTGTTTATGCGACACTTGAAAGGCTTATGGAGCGCTCCATTACGATGGTAACACCTGGAGCAAAATGACACCTCATTCAGGCTCATCATAGCGCAGCGTTTTTTCTCACAGTATCGTCCACCTTAATAAGCATATTAATTGAATCGAGCTACAATATCCACGATTGTCAGCCCTGAATACACTCAATTTAATAGGTCTTACCTAGAGTCTTTCATAGGTATGACCAGTCCCTGTGTTTGTGTATAAACCCCGTGGTGAATGAATCCCATTAACACCCAGGGAATCCAAATGGTATGATTCAAAGTTCCACACATACCCATATGCTGCCAACCATGTGCAACAAGGCCATTAGAGATAGCTTAGAGATTAATAAAATACCCAAATGTTCAAGTCTTCAGGGGGAATTTTTTAGAAAATTGTGAAGGATTCTAGAAAAATTTTTTTGCTTAAGGGAAAACTACTACTTTTAGAAAGGAAAATTTGTTATAGGAGGGGATCTCTGGAGCCATATGGTAGAGAAACTGGGCAAGTGGACCAAGTGAAGACCACCCCCTATACAGGGAGTGTTGGGGGCAGACTCAGAAACCCAAACCCATATAGCAAGAAAACCAAAGTGAGGCTCCACAAGATTAACCCATACAGGGAATTAATGGCTATTAGTCGTAGGAGGCATAATTCAGAGGAGTATATACCAGAGGGGAACCCCAGGGCCCCATGACTCAGAAACTGGGTGAGCGAACGTGTTAGGTCACCCCTTATAGGGAGTGGTGGTAACAGGCCCAGGGACCAGGATCATGCGGATAAACATAGGCAACGGCTCTTACGGTACAAAATCATATGAAACAACCATAAGATAGTTGCTCATTTAAACCATGCTGGTGTATAGTTTTCAGTTGAAAAATCCATCTGCTCTCTTTTTGAAGTATCAATTTGTCCCAATCTCCCCCTCTCACTGGGGGAGCAATCTTGTCAATACCGGTGAACAAGATCACATTAGAGTCCCCTTGATGGTACACATTCACATGGTCAGCCACTGGAGTGTCTTTCCTATTCACAATGTCCCGTAAATGTTCACCCACCCTCTTGCGAAATTCCCTTTTTGTTTTTCCGGATGTATTCAATGCCGCACCTGCAAGTGGTCTTATATATCACTCCACTTTTGCGACAATTGATAAAATGATGTATGGGGTATGCTATCTTGGTCACATTACTCACAATTTTTTTGTCTGAGTGACCGATGCACACGCCTTACATCTCCCGGATTTATAACAACCTTTTGGTTGATTTGACAAAAAGTTGCCATTCTCTCTTGTTTGGAAGTTGCTATGTACCAGTCTGTCTCGTAAAGATGTACCCCGTCTATATGTTATCTGGGGATTCCCGGGAACAAATTTGTTAATGTCATTGTCCATCCTCAAAATTGACCAATGTTTTTGCAGGATTGCTCTCACTTGTTCAGAACCATTGGAGAACTTTGTGATGAAACGAATGTAGTCTTCTTCCTTCTTTTGGGCTTAGGAATCAATAATTCTCTCCTATCTTTTTTTACAGATTCCTTGTAGGCTTTGTGCAAGACACTATCAGGGTACCCCCTCTCCAGGAATCTCTCTTGTAATTCCCTTGCTTGGATTTCAAAATCTTTCGTCTCTGAGCAGTTTCTGCGTATCCTAATATACTGACTCCTCGGTATACCCCTCTTGAGGGCTGAAGGATGATTACTCTCCCATTTTAACAGGGAGTTAGTGGCCGTTTCTTTCCTGTGGGTCTTAGTGCAAAGAAGACCTTCATCATTTTTTGTAATACAAATATCAAGGAAATTCAGTTTATTCGCATTCACTTCATAAGTGAAGCGTAGGCCTATGTCATTAGTGTTAAGACCCTCAACAAAGGCACCGAAGTCTGCCATACTGCCCCTCCAGATGACCAGGATATTGTCGATGTAGCGAAGCCATATGACGATCCTGTCATCTGGAGAATGCGCAGAGTCACCAAAGATCACCTCTTCCTCCCACCAACCCAGGAGCAGATTTGCATAGGTCGGCGCACAAGGGCTGCCCATCGCGGTGCCCCTGAGTTGGTGGAAGTACTTGCGATCAAACAAGAACACATATTTTGTGAGGCAAAACTTTAATGCCTCTAAGATGAATCTGTTGTGTCTGGCATATTGTATGCCTCTTGTAATCAGATAATGTTCTACTGCCTGCAGACATTTGTCATGTGGAATGGATGAGTACAGTGACTCCACATCCACACTGCCCAGTACCATATCTGGCTCAAGACATACACCCTCCAATTTTCATAACAAATCCATAGAATCCCTCACATATGAGTTCAAAGAAAACGCAAACGGTTTAAGAGTTTTATCCAAATATATGCCAAATTTTTCAGTCAAGCTACTATTACCAGACACAATAGGTCTCCCCTTAAGAGGGTTGGTACCTTTGTGTATCTTAGGAAGGCAGTAAAAGGTTGGCATCACAGGGTGTTTCGGGACCAAAAATTATTTTTCTTCTTTACCCAAAACACCTTCCATATACCCCCATTCCACTATTGATTTCAGTTCATCCAAGGATTGCATACTGAGATTTTTGTCCAGAATTTCATAATCACCTTCCTTCTCAAGTAGTACAAGACACATCAACCGGTAATCAGAGCTGTCCATAACTACGATATTGCCTCCTTTATCAGAAGGTTTTATTATGATGTTATTGTCTTTTTCCAGGTTACAAAGACCAGTTATTTCACTTTTGGTCAAATTATGTTGATACCACTGATCCCCGGTTGATAGTTTCATTAAATCCTCTGTCACCAGATTTAAAAAGATATCTATCGAACCTATGTCACCACTTGATGGAGGCATTCTGGAACTTTTATTTTTCAAATCCGTAAAGGGACCTAGTCCCTCGGAGTTAGGGTCAGGATCACTTAGATGATAGAGAAACTGGACATCGTGCAATAGATCATCTGGTACCCCCAGTTCTTCATATTTCCTTTTTTCCTCTTTCAGAAAGAATCTTTTCCATCTTAAACATCTAGCAAATAAGTTTAGGTCCTTCACAATTTCAAAATCGTCCATGTCTGACGTCAGTTCATACGACAGTCCTCTGTTCTATAACTCTACCTCCTCTGGTCTCTGAAGATTAATGGATTAACCTGGTCAATCAATTACACTGCCACTCCATTTATATCCAATATACACTGCTCACTTCACCATCGGAGGTGAGTCGTTCCAAAGACAATTCCTGACAAGACATGTTTCCGGTCACCAAATAGCCTGCGCTTGTCTTGTTCACTAGAATAGGGCATATGAATGATACCTGCCAATCGTGCAGATGTCTAGATAGGTATCACTTGTCTGCACCAGCCACCTCCGATGCGGAAGTGAGCGGCACCAGATTTATTGTCTATGGGACTTATGGAAACAGACAAGTCATTGAATAGAGTGGTCGTGTGCATGCAACCACAGTAACGAAGACGAAGGATCCTGTGATCACAAGGTTTCCAAGGTTCAGAATCCCAGCAATCAGGCATTTATCATCTATCTTTTGGATCCCAAAAGGGCTTTTATAAATGTGATGGTAGTGGTGCAGTGTCTGCAAATTTGCAACAAAAGTAATGGGACCACAAGATGAAAGGTTTCTCATTGGGGAATTCAAGAAAAGCACTTCTGAGCATCCGCGCTGCTTTAGTGATAAGAATTCTTCAGAAATCCATATAAATCTTTCAAGTTTTTTATTATATGTACTACAGAAACTACGCGTTTCGAGGTGACAAACCGCACCTCTTCTTCAGGTTACAGTACAACTCTGTACTGTAACCTGAAGAAGAGGTGCAGTTTGTCACCTCGAAACGCGTAGTTTCTGTAGTACATATAATAAAGAACTTGAAAGATTTATATGGATTTCTGAAGAATTCTTATCACTAAAGCAGCGCGGATGCTCAGAAGTGCTTTTCTTGGATCCTCAACTTATGATACCTAGTGGACGCTGTCCACCTGCACGAGCTCTGCAGCAGCTATATGACTGCAACAAACGTTGAGAGTGGTTGTGTCTGAACACAACCCATAAAGGGTGAGTACTCCAGAGTATTTATATTTTAATTGATTTATACCAGGTGAAGCCCTATGTCTGCGCCCCCGCCCTTGTTTTCTCTCATTGGGGAATTCGTCAGTTGTGACACCCATTATGCAAATATTTTCTGCAAATATTAGTATCAAATATGTGTGCTGTAGAATAGAACTAAAGAGATAAAAAATAAGAACTGCAGAACATGTGTGAAACATAGCCAGAGACTGAGCAGAAGACCATTAAATAATAATAAATAATTTTTAAGATATAGCCACTTTTGTACTTGGCTTTATTATACAATTTCCAAGTTTTCTCCTTATACAGCTAATCACTATATGTGCTTTTTCCCCCACTTCCTGTGATGTATCATTTGAACAGGGAGTAGGTGACATATGAAGGTGTGGTAATAGAAGCAGTGTGAGTGACAGTAGTTAAAGCCCCAGATTACAATTAATTTAAAGGCAGTGAGAGAAGCTGTGGGTCGGTGCAACGGTCACTCACCCTACTTCCATCACAGCCCCCTGTTAACTATTCATTTCAGGGAAAGATATAGACATGGTAGAAGCAGAGACTGTATGGGAAGGCTCTCATGAGGGGTGATAGACGTCCCATTTGAGACTTCCCTGAAACGAACGGTCACAGGACATTAAGTTAAAATATAAGGATTAGCTGTATAGGTATATTAGCAATGAATTTTATAATAATGCACATTACAAAAGTGGTTAGGACTTAAAAATAAATATTTATAATGGTATTATAGATATCGTACAGCCCCTTTAAACACCCATTATGGGGCTGTGACTGGAAAAAAATATTCATCTGTGAGACCAAGAAAAAACCATATGGATATTTGATTTTGATACCTAATGGAACAAATTTTAGGCTCAATCTTTCGTTTGTGTGTGTGTGTATATTATATACAGTGGGTATGGAAAGTATTCAGACCCCTTTACATTTTTCACTCTTTGTTTCATTGCAGCCATTTGGTAAATTCAAAAAAGTTCATTTTTTTCTCATTAATGTACACTCTGCACCCTATCTTAACTGAAAAAAATCAGAAATGTAGAAATTTTTGCAAATTTATTAAAAAAAAAATACTGAAATACCACATGGTTGTAAGTATTCAGACCCTTTGCTCAGTATTGAGTAGAAGCACCCTTTTGAGCTAGTACAGCCATGAGTCTTCTTGGGAATGATGCAACAAGTTTTTCACACTTCCTTGCAGATCCTCTCCTGTTCCATCAGGTTGGATAGTGAACGTTGGTGAACAGCCATTTTCTGGTCTCTCCAGAGATGCTCAATTGGGTTTAGGTCAGGGCTCTGGCTGGGCCAGTCAAGAATGGTCACAGAGTTGTTCTGAAGCCACTCCTTTGTTATTTTAGCTGTGTGCTTAGGGTCATTGTCTTGTTGGAAGGTGAACCTTCGGCCAAATCTGAGGTCTAGAGCACTCTGGAAGAGTTTTTCATCCAGGATATCTCTGTACTTGGCCGCATTCATGTTTCCCTCAATTGCAACCAGTTGTCCTGTCCCTGCAGCTGAAAAACACCCCCATAACATTATGCTGCCACCACCATGTTTCACTGTTGGGATTGTATTGGGCAGGTGATGAGCAGTGTCTGGTTTCCTCCACACTTACCATAAAGTTCTATCTTCATCTCATCAGACCAGAGAATCTTATTTTTCATAGTCTGGGAGTCCTTCATGTGTTTTTTAGCAAACTCTATGCGGGCTTTCATATGTGTGGCACTGAGGAGAGGCTTCCGTCGGGCCACTCTGCCATAAAGGCCTGAGTGGTGGAGGGCTTAAGTGATAGTTGACTTTGTGGCGCTTTCTCCCATCTCCTTACTGCATCTGTGGAACTCAGCCACAGTGATCTTGGGGTTCTTCTTTACCTCTCTCACCAAGGCTCTTCTCCCATGATTGCTCAGTTTGACTGGATGGCCAGGTCTAGGAAAACTTCTGGTGGTCCCAAACTTCTGCCATTTAAGGATTATGGAGGCCACTGTGCTCTTAGGAACCTTGAGTACTGCAGAAATTCTTTTGTAACCGTGGCCAGATCTGTGCCTTGCCACAATTATGTCTCTGAGCTCCTTGGCCTGGGTTTCACAGTCACTACACACGTCGGTTTACCTTCATGCCCGGTTGCAGTGTAAAACTGCACCGCCGTGTCAGTGTCCCTTTACTCACAGCTTTTCCACAGTACACAATATCCCTCAATTTGCAGCCATTACACACACTAATCCTCCTTCGGGCACATTACCGTCCACCTCTGAAACCTGTTACTCTGGGCGACTGCACCGATGTGGATGCCAGGCTATTCAGCAGCTGCTGACCTGTGTTACCTCACACAGGTGGAGCTCTGCAACACCAACTGCTCTGCACACTATCAAGCACCAACTGACTCTGGCCCTGATACTGACATACCCATACCCTTTACTGCAAGGATTTTAACTGGGCTCTGTGGAAAACCTGGGCCTGGAATGAAACGGACTGCACGACTACCATCCTCCAGTCTGTTTCAAAATAGGGTCAGAACCACAGAGCTGAGTGGAACGGTCCTAACTTCCATACCAGGGATCCCTTTAAGAGAGGCTTAGGGTCAAAACCAAAGCCCTGGATGGATTTGCTCTGACTTCCCTACCAATGATCCCTTTAAGAGGGAAGATGTGCCTACG
The DNA here is from genome assembly GCF_039654945.1 of Dendrobates tinctorius. NCBI lineage: Eukaryota > Metazoa > Chordata > Amphibia > Anura > Dendrobatidae > Dendrobates > Dendrobates tinctorius. The sequence goes on from NW_027361797.1 coordinate 1,475,814, forward strand.
GGATGGAGGATGTGTGATGGGGATATGGGCAGGGAGGGGGGATTCATTTCTGTCATGTGCTCTCTGCTCCTTCCAAGGGGGCAGACAATGGCTGGGAGATTATGTTCCCGAAGATGCTAGATTTCTCCCACCCTGTCAGTGTCTGCTGAGGTGTTGTCAAGTGGGAAAACTTGCTCATAGCAACCAATCACAGCTCAGCTACTTTTAACCAGCTGTGGTGAAATGAGAGATGCTTAGTGATTTAGTTGCAAGGAAAACAGTGGCTCATAGCAACCAATCACAGCTCAGCTTCTTTTGAACAGCTCTGGTAAAATGAAATATGCTTCTTGATTGGTTGGTGATACACAAACACACATACATACATACATACAGTCACTTTTATATATAGAGATATATATACCAGAAAGCTGACATATTGTAGGGGTTTCAGCTTTCTGATAGCTGCTTAGACACACTAAGGCATGGAGTTCGATATCAAAACAAAGTAAAGTTTAAGGTACCTTCATAAACTTTTGAACTCCAAAAAGGAAAACGACTTTCTTCCGCACAAATTAATAACAACACCATCTCTTCTTTTGGGGTAAGGCAAAACAAATCAAACGGCCTCACCAGCTTGCTGTCACCGGCACTTCTTAGTCTCCAACATAGACTGTCCACCATGAACTGTCTTTCTCCAGCCCCAGCACAACACAGTGTGCTAAGCTAACCTGTCTAACTGTTATTAGATCTGTAAGACACGGACAGGAATATAGGAGCAACCGTTCCCTCCCATGCTCTCTTGGTCGCTCCTAAATTACGAACCCAAAATCCAGTCAGAATAAAAACCATCTTAGTAACCTATTGTTACTGATGCACTTTCTCCTGGGACTTACATCACCGAGCCTAGCCACCTCAGTGACACACATCTGCATCCAGTACCTTCCGTGTATACATATAAATAAAGGAAATATTTTATCCTTACGGATGTGCTGACTTATCCTTATTACTTGGTGTATAATTTAGATAAATGATGTATGTTATTTGTGATAAACCCATTTAGGCTATGTCCAAACTCGCTTTACTTCTCTCAAATCACAATAGCGTAGCATTCAGTACTTTTTTATCCATTGAAAAAAGAGAAACCCAATGGACCCCTGAGAGACACCAGTGAATCATAACTGATCTTTCAAACATGTCACATTTGTTCTGTCCTGCTCGCATCTGTTCTGTATCCTTGATGAGAGTCTTGACCCCAGTGTGAACAGACACTGAATGAATTTCCACTAATTATCACATTTATGTTTTATTTTTTTTTACATTTTCCTTCTGACAGTTGTCTGTATTATAAGCAAACAGTCCGGCACATCCGGATGGTGAAATAATGCAAATCTTCTTTTATTTCATATGTGCAACAATCATAAAATCCATCAAATCCACAAACAGGTAAAGCGTCTCGAACAAACAGTTCTTTGTCATGCCTTTGGCTTTGACTTGACAAAGAACTGTTTGTTCGAACTGCGTTGCCTGTTCTGGGAGCACAAGTCATTGTGGACTTTATGGATTTTATGATTGCTGCACATATGAAATAAAAGATTTTTATTTTTTTTCACAATCCGGATGTGATGGACTATTTTCTTATATTATTGAGAAGGTGATCACAAACCACCGTGCACCCGGGGGAACGAAATCTGCAGACGTGGTCAGCTGAACACTTAGATCTTATAACTTTCTTAGTATACGTTAGGATTGATAGACTGTATAGAACAATAGTTTTTTAGTAGTTCCACTTCTTTTGTTTTTACAGGCTTCTGATCAAAAATCTGTAGCATCAGTATCCCCGAATCTCCACAGTAATATACCCGGAGTGTACACTGGGAAATGTAAGTATATTTGATAAAATGTGTAATAGTATATAAGGAAACATTTTGTGCAGTATTGTTAATACCCTTTCGGATGATCATAGATTATTTCGTATTCTAGTTTCCATACATTTTCTTTGCTTCTTCTTAGAATCCATTTGATGTCTGGCCGCCATTGATGGGTTTATTGATTTTTAATAGGACTTTTGCAATTTAATAGTCTATGGCTGAGATCTAGTGTCTTTTAATTAAGATCATTACTGGTAGAATATATAATATAACTAAAACTCGTTCAGTTCTGCAATTCAAAGCTTGGTTAAGCTGGTACAACCTCCTAATCTAGTAGCTAATTATCTCCTTTGCAAAATTTAATGAGGTCGTCTCATCAATTTAAATTGGTAAAATTGCATAGATTCTCTAAAAACAAGCAAGTTTGCAATTTACCTCTTGTTAAAAAAGCTCTCTATTCTTAAGGACTAGAGGAAATTTGAATTTGATAGTTTCTGGCCATCTGTCACGGGGGCTTAGTTCAACTAAGGCTGAAATACCCGGGGCCCCTGTGGTGTCCCTTTTACTAGGGGAAACCCTGTCTGACCCTCAACCCAGGGTTTTTGCTGAAGGTGCAAATGCCTGAGCCTCCGACCTTTCCTTATCTCCTGCTCAGCCCTGCACTTAACCCTCCACCCTCCACCCAGTGAGGAGTCACACCACCAAAGCTCCCACACAAATAATGACAGACAGGGAGAACTTAAACTGCACTGCGCCGCACACACACAGGAATAAACAGTAATGTGAACAGGGCACAACTAAACACAAATATGGGAAGGAGAAAGGATAACGACGGATCATACGACACCAGATATGAATCTCTCTCTCTTGAACACCTCCACTCCAGACCGGAACCACTTGGTATGAAACACAAGCTATAATCGGCGACGCCCATATGCCAGTATGACTATTTAAAGACCGTGGGCGTGACTAACCTTCCAACCTGGTCTCCAGCAGGATTAACCCCCGAGAGCCTGAAGATCAAACCGGCGCCACTGAGGCTATAGTGGCTGGAGGTGGAACTACCTCTGCCTGCCGGATGCTGTGGTGTGAACAGCGTCCGACATGACACCATCTCGGAGCGCACACTTGGAAGTTGTATGCTACACAGGTTGCGATCATTGGATTGCTGAATATTTCCAGCTTTAGTGCTCCTGAAACTGCAGAACCAAAACTGCTCTTTTCTAACCGCATCGGGAAAGACAGGGAATTCGGGCCAGGCGCTCAGCACTGTAGATGGGCAAAACTGTCAAGTCACCAGGAGCGCCCTGTCCTTTGGCAACCAGGAAGCAGAGGAGCACTACTGAAGATTGAAAGGGAGAAAACCAGATTAAGAAGCCACCTGCTGTGCCATGCTTTAGAAGAACCATTTACATATAATTTAGTGGATGTAATTATTTTGTATTTATAAAAAAAAGTTCTTGCATGTGTAGGAAGATGGACCGGGCCAGTGGTGCTTCTCCTGTGCTGGTCCCGGAACCAAAGAGACTGTCACCATTGTTGCAGGGGTAAAGACATTCAGACCTGGACCAACCTTTGCACTGGACTGAAAGGGCATGACTGAGATAAAAGGGGCTGTGCGCGGGAATCAGGGAGACTTGGCGGGAAGACAGAGTAAACAGCAGGAGACAGTTAATTCTCTCTCCGTGAGATGACTCCTGGATACCATTTCTCACTGTCGTACACCTCCTCTTACCGTGAAGGCATTGACTGCGTGCCTACACCTAACTCTGAGACAGAAATGACCATGCGTGCAGAACCGCAGACTAATGTGGGCACACAGTCTTCCCTTGAACAGCGCTGTCAGCATTGCATTCTGCGAAACTCCAGTGGAGTTAGAGACTGCTCCACGATCCGCACGTTGCTCCGTCTCTGCAGGACCTCACCCAAGGGAACCTGAACACACTGCTTTCATCAGGAGACAGTGCCTCGAGTACCTTCAGGACCAAGCCAGAGACTTCACGCGCTTCCTTCGGCGCCACTGTGGAAGCACAAACCGGCAAAGCCCTGAAGACTTCAGACTGATGTTTGTCAGTTACTTAGCTAACTTTATTGTTTTCCCCTGTGTTTTATGTGTTCTGCCTTCACCCCCTTCATTACCAATAACATCCCCAGTAATAAACCCCTTTTAACTCTTGATCTACCTCCTGCTCATCACTTTATCCTGCGTTCCTGTGCTCTCCTACACATGGACAATCTGAAGTGTTGCCTTACCAGTCATAGATCAGAGGTCCCGTGCACCACCCTTTTGGTCAGTTGTTGCAATAAATTGGAGGCTAATTTGGGCAGTGATTCAATGGGCAGCGCTTTTGGCTAATAGAATGGTCATTAGTGAATCATGAAGGGACACGTGAGTTTCAGTCAGTTATCTGGTGTGGGTACCTCAAATTCCCTGACAAGATATTCTGTATATTCTTCGTGTAAAGGGATCATAAGTTGAGGATCCAAGAAAAGCACTTCTGAGCATCCGCGCTGCTTTAGTGATAAGAATTCTTCAGAAATCCATATAAATCTTTCAAGTTCTTTATTATATGTACTACAGAAACTACGCGTTTCGAGGTGACAAACCGCACCTCTTCTTCAGGTTAAAGTACAGAGTTGTCAACTCTGTACTGTAACCTGAAGAAGAGGTGCGGTTTGTCACCTCGAAACGCATAGTTTCTGTAGTACATATAATAAAGAACTTGAAAGATTTATATGGATTTCTGAAGAATTCTTATCACTAAAGCAGCGCGGATGCTCAGAAGTGCTTTTCTTGGATCCTCAACTTATGATACCTAGTGGACGCTGTCCACCTGCACGAGCTCTGCAGCAGCTATATGACTGCAACAAACGTTGAGATGGTTGTGTCTGAACACAACCCATAAAGGGTGAGTACTCCAGAGTACTTTTATATTTTAATTGATTTATACCAGGTGAAGCCCTATGTCTGCGCCCCCGCCCTTGTTTTCTCGTGTAAAGGGAGGCATAGCATTATCCGCCATGTCGAATAATAGATATTGGAGTATTGAGACATCTGGAAAAGTGTCTTGGGAAAATTTAGCAGCGGCATTCTTTGTCCACGCCCGTAGCCTATTCCTGGTCTCTTGGCTTTCAGAAAAGTAGATTTGATACTGAAAAAGCTTAATAAGGTCACTCCCTAATTAAGTTAATAGATGATTTCCAAGGCTTGTTGCACTTTTACATATTTCCATTTGATTTCTCTTTAGGGTATGCTATAAAACTTTGATGTTACTATTATATTTTTTAGGTCTTCAATTAAATTTTAGTATGACCTGGGGAGACCAGCATTACCTTGGCCTTACTGGACTAGAAATTGTCGGTTCCGATGGTGAAGCGTTGTCCTTAAGCATGAATATTATGACAGCCTCACCCCCAGATCTCAGCGTGCTTCCTGAATACCAAGATGACAGCAGAACTTTAGACAAGTATGTTTAAAATCACTGATTACCTTGTGATCAGTAAAACACTGTCATTGTATATTCTGTTCTTTACATTGTATTAAGGAAAAGAGTTAGTGAGGGCCGATCGTTACATTTTCTGGAGATCCCCAGTATACCCCGAGTTTTAGCATCGTTTTTTGTAGGTGTCACTGTGTGACAGAGCTTTAGTTGGCATATCTGCAGCTTTTATTGTGAACGTTCCATCGTGGTTAAAAGGAACGTGGCAGGTGATTCATGCTGCCCAAACCATGGATCATACAAATATCCACATTTTACTATGAAACGCTGCAATGAGGTGACTAAGTGAACTAGTCTGACAGATGTTCGTGGCCGAGCTCTGCATGACTGACAGGTCTCTCCCTGTACACACCTAGGGAGAGACCTCCAGTGGATCTAGTCGCTTAGTCACCTTATTGAGTCCCCACTTCTTGTTCATGCTATGTCGTCTCTGAAACACTGCAGCTTTTCAGGGTAAACCATGGATATTTGTAATGATGGGACCCATCTTATACTTTCTACTTTCTTTGCTGCAGGTTTTTCCTTTGTAGAAAATTGGTAGCATGCCCGACTCTTGTGAAAAAGTACCCTTGGGCTGAAAACTCACTATCGTATGGGATCTGATGCGAGATGCTAATGACTCGTCTGTGGCTCTGCTGCAAGTGTGATCCAAGTGTCAGTGCTCTGTGGTCCGATCCTCTCGCACGAGAGAATCCCAGCACAGGTGCGGTGGAGACGGAGAAAGCAATTTCTCCTTCTCCTCCATGTCCTGACTCGGCGTATATCGGAATGCACTGGGATGACATCCGACTGCAATGTTTCACATGCGCCCATAGACTTGTATAGGTGCGAGTACGCCAAGTCTCGCTGCCATTATTCTATCTTGTCGAATCAGTATGAGAAAATAATTGTAGATCTGAGTGGCCCCATAGTATAACACTAGGCCGAGTGCAATGCCATATTTTATCATATAGCACTCTGCCATGTTTTATCGCATAGCACTCTGCCATGTTTTATCTTATAGCACTCTGCCGGTGTTTTATCGCCTAGCACTCTGCCGGTGTTTTATCGCCTAGCACTCTGCCGGTGTTTTATCGCATAGCACTCTGCCAGGTTTTATCGCATAGCACTCTGCCAGGTTTTATCGCATAGCACTCTGCCAGGTTTTATCGCCTAGCACTCTGCCGGTGTTTTATCGCCTAGCACTCTGCCGGTGTTTTATCGCCTAGCACTCTGCCGGTGTTTTATCGCATAGCACTCTGCCAGGTTTTATCGCATAGCACTCTGCCAGGTTTTATCGCATAGCACTCTGCCAGGTTTTATCGCATAGCACTCTCACGGTGTTTTATCGCATAGCACTCTCACCAGGGCTGTGGAGTCGGAGTCGTGGAGTCGGAGTCGGTGCTCATTTTGGTGGAGTCGGAGTCGGAGTTGGAGTCGGTATAAAATGGACCGACTCCTAAAGTATATAATAAATTGGGTACAGTAATTCAATGCAGGATGTGCTGAATATTTTTTCATAGGAGTTTGGGAAAGTTATGAAATGTCCTATAAATGGCTGTTATATTCCTGATCTAAGGCTACATTCACACACAACGTTTTTCCTGTGTTTTTTGAGGATACGTTTTTCAGCTGCAAAAGCTGATCATCTTTTTAAAAAACTGCATCACCTGAAAGGTTTTTGAGCTCATAGATAATGTTTTCAATAGCAAAAGCAGATTAGAAATCTGCTCTATCTATCCATTTATCCATATCTGTCTATCCATATCGTATCTGTACCAAAAAGAATGAAAACCGGGTAGTACACCAATATATATTCTGTTCTATCTAAACATCTTGATTATTGGATCATAAAAATGATTAAATGTCTGAGGTTCACATTGTACTACAATAAATTTTTCACTTAAATATAAGCAATATGTGTGGGAGTCGGAGTCGTGGAGTCGGAGTTGGAGTCGGAGTCGGTGTAAGGGAAATTGAGGAGTCGGGGTCGCAGGTTTGGCTTACCGACTCCACAGCCCTGACTCTCACGGTGTTTTATCGCATAGCACTCTGCCATGTTTTATTGCATAGCACTCTGCCGTTGTTTTATCGCATAGCACTCAGCCGGTGTTATACGCTGGTGTGACCCTGGCCTTATTCTGTAGCTGACGTGTTTCATGCAGATATCCCTCTGGGGGTCATACAAATTGGTAGTTATGGTTTATTAGGAAATTTCTATATAAGCTATGGTCAGATAACAGGTGGACATGCGATCTAAATACTACCGCCAATAAGTTACTCCTTGTAATGCTGATCGTATGGCAGTAGAATTGCTTCAGTTTGCTCGTAATATATTAGAGGTACTGTTAGTTTGAGATTTGCTTTTTTGCAGTTCACTAATCTATTAATCCTTACTGGGGTTGTATACTACCTGTACAACCTCCTTTTAAATAAAGTAGTCCCCTTGTAAAATGAAAACACCATATACTCCTCCCCTGCAGTGACATTTCTCCCGCTATGTCGGATCTGGATGACCCAGGGCTCGCGTGACAGTCAGCAGCCGCTGTTGGACTGCAGTACTCTTACTACTTCTGCTTGTCTGAGGTCGTCCAGTGGCGCGGTCCTAAGCCAGACAGAAGTGTTAGCAGTTAGCATATACTACACAACCTTCTTCACACACCCCATTGGTGTAGAAACATGCCAGGATTAGTAACTCCATAGTATAGCTTCCAGTTTTTTAGAAAATTTCCCTTGATGCCCTGCCGATACAGGAAGTTCCCTCTCTGTGAATGTAAACCAGAGTTACAGCAATTCATTCCTAAGGGTCTCAAGCATCCTCCTATAGCCAATGCTTTTTAAGGCTCTAAAGAAATCTGTCACCAGGTTTTTGCTACTCCATCCAAGAGGCATGATGAGCCATTTTATTTACCTCCTGCTAACCTTCTGCAGATTGGAAACGCGTGATAATCTGATATCTGCCTCATCCTAATAAAGGGTCTCTGTTGATTGTTCACCACCACCCAGGCTCATATCCACTTTTTCATTTTGTTCCTCTAAAAGCTTTAGACTTTGGGTAATGACCTACTTTACAATATATATAATTATTTCCATTAGCTTCATTTTCTGATGCATTCCTTTCTTGGTTTTCTAGACTCATTGATGGTATGAACATTACCAGTGAGGATTCCCACATGTGGCTTATCCCATTTACCTGCGGAGAAAATCACACCATCACCATCAGTTTTGATAAAGTTGAAGCGGTTGCAGGGCTGAGGATTTGGAATTACAATAAATCTCCTGAAGACACATACAGAGGGGTAATGTTTTTCGTACCTTCTTGGTAAATTAATATTGCTTCATGAGAACCTCGGAAATAAACTGTTATGAGAAACTAAGCTTATACCTTCCATAGCATCCGTCAAAGAGCAAAAAATATACGTATGCCGCTAATGGTTCTTTTTTTTTCCATTGTCTTTTAAATTTATTGCTCAATTTTTTAATTCATTTTTATTTTATTTCTTTTTTTTTCTATTGGTGGATTGCTGCTCTTGTAAGCTAAGATGAGATGTAACTTGTTGCTCCCCATTATTCATCTTTAACTTAAGGGGAACTGGTCAGCAGGTGGTTATACCCCAGACGAATGCTCTGCTAATTACTTCCATAGCATCATTTTAGAGAAATTTATTGTTAAATTGTTATACAAATCAGCCTCTAGTCCAACATGGGGCGCACGGCACACAGCTCTGCTCTGATTGACAGGTCACTCACCCTTCAATGTCTTGCTTCCTCCAGCCTCAATCTAGTGCAAGTTCTGCTATTCCCCAGAGTGGCTCATGCGCAGTACAATCCTGATGAAGACTTTATAGTTTGCAGATCGCGCCAGACACTGACCGTCCTCTTCATCAGAATGACTGGTGCGTGAATGAGCAGCAGGACTGAAGGAGACTGTCACTATCTGGTGCAATCTACAGACTGTGAAGTCTTCTTCATCAGGACTGTACTGCGCATGCACTGCCCAGACAATGACGGCACTTGTACTAGATTTCGCGTGGGGGAAGCAGGTCACTGGAAGCACAACTTTCGTGTTTTTTTTTATTGCATCTCTGTGTTCCTGCTTCTAATCTAAATACCCAGCCCTAGTATCAAGACACCCCATAAAACCCCAAAAGAAAGAAATGGCAATGTGGTCAAAAATAATTCAACAGTGGCACGGTATAAACAATAATGCATATGGTATAGTAGTTAAATGGCGAGATTGTAGCACATTTACAAGTATATAGAAAAGGTTGTTAATAAAGAGACAAAAAACAAGATTCAAATTGATAAAAATATCCCCTTAGTCCAGATAGTTCTGGGAAAAGTGAAGCAGTTTCAAAACAAACACAAAGACCCACCTACTATGTACGTAAACTTTATTAAATAAGTAATTAAAAAGGAAGGGATTATATACTACACAGGGTGGAGATGGAAAGGTGTAGGGTTACTGGCCCTAAATTTGCCTTAATGATAACCCTACCTTGCCATGAAGGTTGGCACCCTAGTGAGCGAAGTGGCGCTCCAGCTCAACGATGACTTACCCTCACTGCCCCTAATAAGTCCTGTAAAGAAAAGAACACCACCTAGAAAAAAAATGTTAAAGTGACTTGGATATACCAGCAAATCAATGACACGATTGTGGTCTTAGATATAAGACCCAATCATAATCAGCTCTAAGCAATCCATCCCAATAGATGACAAAATATATGATTTTAGTTTTCAAAAGCAAGCCAAAAATTACTTAATTTAATAAAGTTTATATACCTATTAGGTGGGTCTTTTTGTTTGTTTTGGATTTTTTTTGTCTTTTTTGGACCTGCTAAGGCATGTTTTTTTTGTGTGTTTCCTAAAAGTGAAGTAGTTGCACAAACCTCCATCTATATTGACAACATTATTACAAGGGTAAGCACCATAATAACTAATGAAAGAAAGTCTATTCATGAAGGAACTCAATTCATAATATAAGAAACTGTATTCATAAAGGAGGCGCTCTGACTGACAACATTACTAAAAAAGTGCAGAGCGACAATGCCAGCCATACCCACCAAAATGAGTAACCAGAAACAGAGCACACTGCCCAGTACCCCGACTCACGGGTCATGTATAGCCTCGCCAGGGGGGCACATTGGTTATATTGAGAGCAAAATGATGGCGCAAGACACAAGTTGTAGCGAGAAGAGCTGAAGACAGCGGCTGGTAGTAATAAGACTAGGCCTATGGAACTCAGGTTAGCTCCAATACACAATCTCCAATTTGGAAGATTCCAGAGAATTTTTTTTCTTGACCCTTATGGATCCATCCAGGACCCCCACTGTCAGTCCACTGCATTGGATCACAAGGGGAACTGCCTTATTGGGCTTTCAAGGTTTTTTGTTTCTTTTGCTACCTATATACCAAAATCTGTATGCTTCTGCCTAAATGTAAATATAACGTTACATATGTGTAGAAATGATCCCAAATATCTATGTCAGTACTGTTCTAAGAGTTCCAGCTTGCATAACCCCGTGAAATGTGTGTTAATAAATAAAGTTGCTTATATAGGATGTAGGGTTCCCCCTTTTTCCGACATAATAAGAATCTCTGGTAATAGCGGTGTTCTGCATGTAGGTCACAGCCAAGGCTTTTTGTTACAATAGTACTGTATACGTACAATAGGTTGTAGTGAAGGATTACTGTTGGCGTCATATAGCGGAGATCTGTTTGGCAGGTACAGAGTACAAGCTTCTCATAAATGCTATTGTCAGGAAAGCTTCTCCGAGATAATAAGCGATTGTTTCCAGATGATCACTTGCTTTAAAACATGTCATAGTAATTTTGCTGACAGCCATTGTTTGATTTCATGCCTAGTGACATACTACCGAGTTATATCATAGGGCAGAGAGTCGAATTATAGACTTCCCGTAGAGCAGAATACACGTGTGTTCATCTTCGTGTTTGATGAACTATAGAAAACAGTCAGCACTGTTCAAAAGACTGAAACCCTTTTTTTTTCCATTCCCAACCAGACACATTTTTGAGGTTTTATCATATTCACGCTTTTAATGGCTCTAAAATAAAAATTCTCGTTCAGATATTAAAATTATTTTGTTCTTTTTTTCCCACGATATATGGGGCTTAATTGTTATGTTCTTTTTATATTACCATATGTTTCAGACTATAAAACGCACTTTTTTTCCAAAAACATTTTTGGGGAAAATAGGGGTATATCTCATAGTTCGGATGTACTTACCAGAAGTGTGGTGGCAGCAGGAGTCTGGCGATTCTGCCGGCCCTAACCTGGGAAGAGGTGGGGTTCGGAGGTACGACACTGCAGGGCAATGATCTAACTCACATCCCGGGCTTGTTTGGCAGTGCTGGGGCTGCACCAGCATTTTGTGAAAGCACGAAGCCCCCGCACTTCCATTTCTGTAATGTGTTGGCCTCCGGGTAAATGACCACCGGAGGCGGTGCATGTGCAGATCGAAATCTCGGCAACGAGATGTCGGTGCCGAGATCTCAATCTGTGCATGCGCCGCCTCTGGCGGCCATTTTCCCGGAGGCCACTGCATTGCAGGAATGGATGTGCTGGGGCTCGGAGCTTTCACAAAATGTTGGCGGAGCCCCCACATCACCAAACACCATTGAACCTGCCGCACTAGCCTTGGATGAGAGTCAGATCATCGACAGACCACAGAACACCTCCTGTGACCCCGCTCCACCAGCCCTCCTGATCATTTTCCCCGGTAAGCTGAATTCAGACGCCCATTTGACGCTTTAATTTTTTCCCCTTGTTTCCTTCTGAAAATGTCTTATAGTGCGAAAAATTCTGTAATTTTATTTATTTTTACATTTTTTTATCATTTTTTTTTTTACAACCGTGAAAGACATTCCTAAATTGTGTTCCCCTTTCTGTACAAGTTATTTTTATATATTGGACATATTTTTTTTTCATCAGGGGGCAGGGCTGTAAACATATAAACAGTGATTTGACATTTTTATGTTTTTCTTGTTTTTTTTCTTTTTATCTTTATTTTACACTCTGTGCCCCTAATAAGGTCTTAAGATAATTGAGGGGGCATTTGAACTCAAGATTATTTTATTGCTAATTTTCCCTGTAACTGCGGCTGGTATTTAGCCCTAGTTCAGCAGAAATTTGGACACCTTATTCCTATATTTGCCATCATTGGTTTTTGCATGTGTTTGATCAGGAAGGCACACATAATAATAATACTGTAGGCATTCTCTATAGGGACTAACAAAAAACTGCAATTGTTGCGTAATTTTTTTTGTATATGTTATTTATGTTTTTGATATCTCCATTCAAGATAAAGACATAGTGTTATAGAATGAGTCGATGAAACTTTTGATGTTTTACTACTTTTGCACAAGAACATTAGTTTAAAAGGGGAAAAAATGTATGTATGTGTATATATATATATATATATATATATATATATATATATATATATATATATATATATACCGGTAATATAGAGAGAGAGATATAGTCCTCCCTCTTTCTCTCTCTTATTGGTGGTACCATTTGGGGGTGTATATGACTTTTTGATCATTTTCATTTTGAGAAGCAGAATGTAAACATGTTATAAGTCTGTTTTACTTTTTTCTTTTACTTGTTTTTCTAGCAGCATTTACTTGGTGTAATAATTATATATTTTTTTTTATTGTGCTGGTTGTTGAAATCGCGCTCATACCAGCTATTGTATCTTCTTTTTGGCATTTGTTTTATTATATTAATTTAAATTTATTCTGAAAAATTGTGAATTTCTTGTAACAATTTTTATGTACTTAAAAACATGTTAGATTTTTTCTTCTTTTACAACATTTATTAGTCCTGCATGAGGACTCGAAGATGCGATTGTTTGATAAATTCAATGCACTACTCATGTAGTGCAGAGCATTGCGAAGGCTGATAGTGTCTGCTTTGGTCTATTAAGTTCCTAACTGTGGCACACCTAGAGACCTTTGTTATTTCTTTTATTGCCATAGCAACCATTGGCACCCCATAATTGTGTTGCGAAGAGCCAATAGATTAAAAGAGGGAGGGATCTCCCCACGTCCTTATATGTTGCAGATGCTATTGACCGCAGTATGTGAAGTTTCATGCTCCCCAAGCCATGGTCAACATGAATCGATGAATAGCTACACAATTGCAACCAGTTATATTTTTTTTCGAAACACTCCTGTGTTTCAGAGAAGGTATGCTTTAAAGATGTGGTCAGGGACCATAGCCAGAGGGGAAAATAGTCCAGAATGACATTTCCAAGCACCGCTCTAGGTAATTAATAGTTCTATTACTATGGGAGAGTCCTGGCAATCACCTGCAGTAGCGATGGGAGAAGCTGCCTGCAGTCGGCACCGTACTAGTCTCAACTCTGGCTATGATCCTCATTTGAAACTTTTAAAGTATTGATGGAGTGTTTCAGAGAAAAATATACTTAGCTGCAATTATGTAACCAGGCTCTGATTCATGCTTCTGCGGTTTGGCAGCATAAATCAGGAGACAGTCCCTGCAGAAATTGTTTGAATGCAGTGTGCACATGTTGCTGAGCAGCAGGTGAAATGAGCTTCTAAAGAAGCTTGAAACTGCACTGCAATTTAGGCTCCAATTTGTAAAAGTGTTTATTCCAGACATCTGGCCTATAAACACTTTGAAAAATTGTAAAAATGTTGCGACTTTTGCTGTTCTTCATCAGTGTTGGTCAACAGCACCAGAATAATTGTAGCTGAGGTGGGATGAGGCATGCCCACCCATCAAAGTCCCAACGAGATGTGGTGTACCTTTATGCTACAATTCGAACTCCAGTCACTTCCTGGAGTAAGATTTGTTGTGAGGTGCATGGAGGAACACACGACTTTTCAGATGAGTCTGATACACTAAGAGGCATGTGACTCTTAATGAATCAGGAGTAAAGTTTGGCGGACCCCTGGGTGTTTGGGTTCAGCCGAACAGTTAAAAAAAAAAAAAAATCAAGTTTGAGTGCCAGAACAATACCCCAACCTGGACCCCATTCACTTGAATGGGTGGCCAGAACATCCAGTGTTTGCCATGCTGTCATGTGCATGACAGTACAGTGACATGCGCAGCTTTGATCGGACGTAGAAAGCTTACCTCATGTCACTGGCGTAAGCTACTGCTCACATTAGCCTATGCTGACTGCCGCTAATAACAGCGAGAGCAGGCATAGTCAGATGCGAGTATTCATTTGCCGGTGCCTGTGCTATAAATAAATAAGTAAAAAAAAAGAAACACATGGGTTCCCCTGTATTTTTGATAACCAGCAAGGCAAAACTGACATCTGGAGGCTGCAACCCTCAGCTGTCTGCTTTAGCAAGGTTGGTTATCAAGAATAGAGGGGTCCCCACTCTGTTTATTTATTTAAATAATTTAAGAAAAAAAATTTAAAAAATGGCGTTGGATCCCCCCCATTTCTGACAAACAGCCTTGCTAAAGCAGACACCTAAGGGCTGGTACTCTCAGGCTGGTAAGGGGCCATGGATTTTGGCAGGGCCACATCCAGGTTTTCGTGGGCCCCGGGTGAAAGTCACAGTGGGCCCCTTTAACACATACCACATTTCATGATGCACAGATACAGCAGACAAATATATAGTATAATTCCAAAGATTTCACTTACTTCTTACATTACATGAATGATATCCATTGTAAATTCTACAATAGCTCAGAAACCAGACAGTATAGTCCTCCATACAGTATTATGGGCACCACATAGTGCTCCATACATTATTATGGGCACCACCACATAATCCTCCATACAGAATAATGAGCCCCATATATTGCTCCATACAGTATTATGGGCACGACATAGTGCTCCATACAGAATAATGGACCCTATATACTGCTCCATACAGAATGGACCCCATATAATTAACCATATATAATGGGCCCCATATATGATGCTTCAGTGTGTGATGGGCCCCATAAAATGCTCCATATATAATGGGCCCCATATATGATGCTCCAGTGTGTGATGGGCCCCATATAATGCTTCATATATAATAGACCTCATATGATACTGCAGTGGCTGATGGGCCCCATATAATGCTCCATATATAATAGGCCTCATATATGATACTCCAGTGTATGATGAGCCCAATATAATGTTCCATATTTAATAGGCCGCATATGATACTCCAGTGTATGATGGGCCCCATATAATGCTCCATATACAATAGGCCTCATATGATACTACAGTGTATGATGGGCCCCATATAATGCTCCATATATAATAGGCCTCACATATGATACTCCAGTGTATGATGGGCCCCATATAATGCTCCATATATAATGGGCCACATGTGATGGTCCCTATATATTGTTCCAAGCATATAAAAAAATTGAAATACTCACTTCTCCTTGCTAGCTGCTGCGTCGGCATCTTCCAATTCTCTGCACTGTGACTGTTCAGAGCAGAGTGTGCATGGTAGTCACGTCATCCCACCCCCTGACCTGAAATGTCACACTCAAAAGACGCCGCAGTGGAGGAACAGGGAGAGGTAAGTATTGCAAGTGCCGGAGCCCTGTGCAAGCTGGTGGGGACGCACTCGCAGGCGTGGCCACAGGCACTGTGTCCCCATAGGGCGCCGGTGTCCCCTATGGAAAGTGGGCCCCCTCTGCCTGATCAGGGCCCCTGCACTTGTCTGGGTGCGCCGGTTGCTGACGCTGGCCCTGGATATTGACCCCCCGAGCTTAAAAATACCAGCCTGCAGCTGCCCAGAAAATGCATATCTATTGGATGCTCCAATTCTGGCGCTTTGCCAGTGCTTCTCACTTGCCCTGTAGCGGTGGAAAGTGGGGTTCATATTTGTGGGGTTCATGTCAACTTTGTATTGTCCAGTGACATCAAGCCCACGGCTTAGTACTGGAGAGGCTTCTATAAGACATCCATCCATTACTAATCCTATAGTTATGGTATATTGTAAATAAAGACAGCCAGAATAAGGTTCTTTATTTAAAATAAAACAAAACACACTTTTCCTTCTTTATTTAAAAATAACAAACACCGTTCTATTCACCTAATGCCCGTTTCACTGAATTTCTCGTCGTCTGTAATAAATAGAAAATAAAAAGCATTAATAACTAGATGTGTATTTCCTGAAGGAAGTACAGATAGTGCTTTGAAATGGTGCCTGGGCTGCCCCTTTAAGAGAGACTTGCCTGCTGCCCCTGCAAGACTTTCAACTCCGGATCCGTTTTAACTGTGGATGCCTCTCAGGGGCCACTTTGGCCTGTGGGGCCCCTCAGGGTCTGATTTGGTGGGTGGGGCCCCTCAGGATCCGATTCGGTGGCTGGGATCCTCAGGGCTTGAATTGGTGGACGGGATCCCTCAGGGTCTGATTTTGTGGATGGGGCCCCTTAGGGTCTGATTTTGTGGGCGGAGTCCCTCTTTGTCCGATTTGGTGGGCAGGGCCCCTCAGGGTCCGGTTTGGTGGGCAGGGCCCCTCAGGGTCCGATTTGGTGGGCGGGGCCCCTCGGGGTCCAATTTGGTGGGCGTGTCCCCTCTGGGTCTGATTTGGTGGGCGGGGCCACTCTGGGTCTGATTTGGTGGGCGGGGCCACTCTGGGTCCTATTTGGTGGGCGGGGCCACTCTGGGTGTGATTTGGTGGGCGGGGCCACTCGGTACGATTTGGTGGGCGGGGCTACTCTGGGTATGATTTGGTGGGCGGGGTCCCTCAGGGTACGATTTGGTGGGCGTGGCCCCACAGAGTCCGATTTGGTGGGCGGGGCCACTCTAGGTCCAATTTGTAGGCCGGGGTCAATCAGCCTCCGATTTGAAGCCTGGGGTCACTCAGCTTTCGATTTGGCGCGCCGGCCCTTTAAGATTTATTTTAGTGCGCCGGCCCTTCAAGAATCACTTTGGCGCGTCGCCTCTTTAAGAGCCAGTTTGGCGCACTGGGCTTCTAAATCCACTTTGGCGCACATTCTCTTTTAGGGGCTTGCGTCATGTGATGAAGCTAGATTTGCATTTGTGCTGTGGGTTTCGCTTTAAGAGCTGATATTATCTGGCAGAAACTGTGTCCTGCTGGGGTCATGTATAGTTCGTAGGCATTGGCATAGTAACAGGGTGTGTCTGCGCATATCAATGAGCTTAACTGCCATTTGAATCACCTCACGACTGCCCCATGTTTTCCCTATGGCAAAATTTTCCCATTGAAATGCATTGAGACAATTCATTCCAATGACGGGAAAAAAAATTTTCAAACGCAAATTGCGCAAAAACTACAAATCCGATCGGCACGAAAAATGCTTTGCACCCCACTTGTGGACGCTGGCTTCGAAACAACACCTCAACGGAGTCTGTGCGTGTAGCGGTTCGGGCCGCATTAATTGCGAAATCAAGAAGAAGAAGAAGTTAGCAGCGCTCAGATTACAAGATAGTGGTTTTTTCAAAGCACTATAATAATCTTTATTTGTATCCCGCCAACATATTCTGCAACGCTTTACAATTTAACAGTTCATACACAAGTCATAACTAACAACGTTAAAAATAATACAATAATTAAAGCAAAATAAGACGACCCTGCTCTTGAGAGCTTCCAATCTACAATAAAGTGGCACCTGTTCGACATTCTGTCCCACTCCGTAATCTATGTCTGGGGATTAAAGGGCCCATTACACTAAGCGATATTGCTAGCGATATCGCTATGTGTGATACTTACCTCCGACCGGCTCCCCCGCTGATTATCGCTGATCGCGCGAGAACGTCCTGGGCCGTTTCTCGTCGGCCACTTCCTGCTGTGGCGGCGAGCGACGCGTGGACGCGGGCGGGAGGATGTCAGGATCGCCTCGTCTGACAGGTAAGTAGCGACCCCCAACCGCTGCTATGTCGCTGGTGAGATCTGCCTGTTTGGCAGCTCACTAGCGACCACTTAGCGATGCACCAGCGATCCTGACCAGGTCATATTGTGGTCGGGATCGCTGGTGCATCGCCCAGGCTGAAAACCACTGGGGAATGAGCTGCTGCGGGGACCTCATCGAGGTTACTACAGGTCACTGATGCTGCTTTCCCATCTGGCCAATGAACTGCTGTGCCCTCCCTCGATGAGGTCACCGCTGTTTACTGATTTTGGGCTCGCAGCAGCTCTTTCATCAGTGGTTCTCAGCCTATACGGTCACATCTTGGCCCTGTCCACATTGAAAACTATTACTACCAATTTTCCACCAAGCTGGTCCAAGGAAAAAAAAAATCACACCATGCACAATTTGCATCTGTAAACTGGATTGCACTCACCTATGCAAGTCATTGGCTCCATTAAGAAAAAATTTGACCACACTTGGATGACATCTGAATTTGGTCCTATTTTCATAGAATGACAGAATGGAGAATATGTTGAAATTATTTTTTCCAACTTCTCATCCGAGAAAATCAGATCACACTATGATCACATTCTGATTATGACGAGCGTCAGCTTACGCTGAGTCGTTTTTCCTTTTAGAGTTGACCCTCTGGGCCGTGGCACCCACCCAGGGCGAGCGAACCTAGTGAGAACCCACCCCCTGTACAGGGAGTATCAGGGGCAAGACCAAGGGGGTGAGCCACCACAGCAGCTGGACCAGGCGGCCGGCTCAGGGAGACACTATTGAGTGTCAAGCAACAGGACGAACAGGATACGAAACATAAAGCAAAGTCACAGGATTTCTTCAGCAAACGTGGTTACACACTTTAATCAGATACAAGGCAAAAATATAGAATCAGATGCAGGGCACCAACGGTGAAACACGGCAAAGTGCGTGCAAGGGCACACCAAATGTTCCAGACATAACACGTGCAGAAAACATACCGGAGTCCAGGGCAGGGTACGTGTTAGGGGTCACACCAGAGTTACTAGGAGGGATGCGTGCTAGGACATGCTAGAGTCCAAGACAAGGTGCGCGCCGAGAGACAAGCCAGAGTCCAAGGCAGGGTGCATGCAAGGAGACACGCCAGGGTCCAAAGCAGGTGCGAAGGCATCAGACTCCGGAAGACTGGCAAGGACTGACATGATCCAGGTATCAGGATGCACTCATCAGGTTCCAGACCTCTGGCAGCGGTCGGCAGGCTTCGGGAATCCGGCAGACAAACCAGGATATGAGGCAGGGTGCGTGCTAGAAGACACGTCAGGTTCAAGGACGGAGGCCTGCGCGTGCAGAGGGCACGCCAGGGACAGATACAAGGACGGAGGCCTGCGAGTGTAGAGGGACACGCCAGGGACAGGTACAAGGACGGAGGCCTGCGCGTGTAGAGGGACATGCCAGGGACAGGTACAAGGACGGAGGCTTGCGCGTGCAAGGGAACACGCCAGGGTCAGGTTCAAGGACGGAGGCCTGCGCCGGCCGAGGGGCATGCCAGGGACAGAGTTTAAAAGCAGAGTCCTGCGCGTGCAGAGGGGCACACCAGGGTCAGGGTTTGAGACAAGGTACAGACTAGGACCTGTGCGTGCTATAAGGCACGACAGGGTACATGGCAAAACCTGCGCGTACTTTTATAGAAGCATGGGGAGGTATGCCACGGGCAGGCGAGGACCTGCGCGTGCTATAGAGAACACGTAGAGCACAGTGCAGAAACAGCGTGAAGTGCAAGGAAGCACAGAGAGCACGGCTGGGGCACTGGCTAGCTGATTGGTCTGCAGCACTAACAGGCAGGCAAGACTCCAGCGAACCCGGCTGAGGCATAGCAGGCGACACAGCTGTCACTGACCGAGCACGGCTGAGGCACAAGCAGGCGGGCACGGCTAGGGCGGGCACGGCTGAGGCACAAGCAGGAGGCTAGGAAGGCCAGGCGCATGCAAAGGGCACATGAAGCAGCAAAGCAAGACAAGAAACAAGGCAGAGCTAGGCAGGTACGGAACACGAAGCGGAAACTTAGGAAGGAACACAGAGTCAGATCAGAGCGAGAACAGAGCTAGCAGCAGAGCGTAGGCCGAAGCCCAGAGCCGGACCAAGGCAGAGCCTTGGGACTAGTCAGAGAACGTGCTAGAGAGCACCATAGATCAGAGAGCAGGAATGGTGCGTGAGCCAGGTGGCACAACAGGGCACCATAGGTCAGAGCAAGGGAGAACAGGCAAGAACAGAGACCAGAGGAGGGAACACAAGATTGAGCAAAGCGAAGGCAAGACATGGCAGAAATGGGCAAAGCAGAGAACACCAGAAGGACAACAAGTCCAAGCAGGACAAGGACGAACATAGCACAACGGACAAACATAAAACAAGGCATGGGACAAGAGATGGAGTACAAGCACAGAGCGTGTGCCGAGACGCACGACAGAGCAAAGTGCAGGGGCACAGAATACAGGAGCGACCCAGCAAGGCAAGCAGCCATGCAAGGAAGCAACACGATACTCAGGCCCTGACCATAGGGAGGGGCGGTCTGATATAGCACCATAGCAGGGGTTTCCAGGAATACAGCGGATTGCAGAATCAGAGCAGGGCTGGAACATAGGAAAGGTCACATGATCAGGGGTTTCCAGGAATACAGCGGATTGCAGAATTAGAGCAGGGCTGGAACATAGGAAGGGTCACGTGATCAGTGGTTTCCTGGAGTACAGCGGATTGCAGAGTCAGACAGAGACGAATGGTTACCCAGCAACAGCGTGCAGCCATGAGGTAAGACGCGCGTGCACACTGCTCCAGGCATCTTGGCGGACATGACACTGATCAGACTTTGAGTAGCGTAATCAGACCTGGTTTCTCAGAGGATGAAAAATACGGTTGTGTGACCATAAGTGACACATGGGGCTTGGCCCCAAAGGTGAAATTTGATTCCGTCGCTAAATGGGGTAAGAGAATATTTGCTCAGTATGGGCTTCCTTGCGACCATATGAATAATGTCCATTTTTCTGCTTCGGACACCTGAGAATACACAGTTTATTCACCAGATCTAAATGTAAGTTAACCATTGGTGATTTTTTTGTCTTTTTAACAGTTTGTATAATGTCTGATAAAAGCTGTATACGCAGTAAATAGAGTCTGACAGCTATAGAATAAATGTTGTTTTCTTCAATCACCCAAACTAATCCATTTTTTTAAAGGCTAAAATTGTCCATGTAACACTTGATGGATGCAGCATTTCTCCACCTGAAGGGTTTCTGATCCGGAAGGGTCCTGGTAACTGTCACTTTGATTTTGCCCAGGAGATTCTTTTTCTCGACTTCCTTACAGAACATCTTACTGATAAACAATCAAGGTAACTTTCTGAAATGTCTCTTGCAGTTTGTATTCATATGGCATAAACCGCAGACGTTTCTAGTTTATTTCTTTGCTGTATACATTCTACCATTACGACCAATTACATCAGTGAGATAAATTTGGCATTGTTACAATGTATCATTTTAGGTAGTATTTTCTGTAGTATCTTTTAGGCTTCTTTTACACTTGCCGTGTCTTTGCGGACCATTTTTGCGTCCCCAATAGATTTCTATTGGGCCACAAAAATTAGTCGGAGCGTCGTATGGCCGTGAAGGTCGTATTTACGGTTGTGAAAAAATATCGCGCTTGCACGATATTTTTCACATCTTACGGACACGGCCCAGATTGAAAATCAACGGGGCCGCAAAAACAACGGAAGCTTGCCCAGTGTGTTGTTTTTGCGGTACACCGTGAAGACTATTTGCGGAACGCCATTTTATTTCCCTACTTTTCAAAAGCAATTCAAAACCAGAAAAACGGCTATTCGAGAAGCTTTTTGCATCCCGTTTTTGCGGAAGACCGTGAAAATTACGGCAATACGGCCCGCAAAAAAAGGCCCGCAAACACGGGCCACAAAAAGACACGGCAAGTGTAAAAAAAAGCCTAAGGCTGTCAGATCGTTATGGCAGCTTTCACACAATGCAGACAGCAGTAAACTGTAGCTTACAATTCTGCTGATCGGTTTGTAGAATACCAAGCTTCCTAGTATATTTTATCCATGCTTCAATAGGATTTATTACTTGTTGGTTGCTACACAACATTTATGTAGTGTTCTATAGAAAAAAACACTGATCTATAATTCAAAGCTGAGATTTCACTTTCAAGAGGTTTTCGAGGACCACAAATTGAGCACCTCTTAGCTAAACTCGAAAAATTAAGCAAGCGTGTAATCTGTGTGAACTTGGAAAGTGTCCCCATTTAGGTTTCTTTTAATCTATAAGGAAATTGTAAGGTATTTATGAATTATGGAAAACCTTTTAAATTCACTTTAATTTATGTGTCTACAAAATAGCTTAGTTATATACAGTATTTAAAGCGGACCCGTCACCAAGTCAAAAGTAAGCGTTGCTCCCCTGAGAATTCCATTTTTTTTCTTCTTTCTTATGGCTCCAGAGAGATCTAGGCCTTTTTATTTAGTGTCAGTTTTTATAGCCTGGGTGTGGATCACGTACTTTTCGGATGTTGTGTCGTTAGGCCTCTCTGCATTATTAAACTATGAGCCACGCCGCCTTGGTAAAACATTAGAAAGTAGCACTAAAAAAAATGGCCTATTTCTCGGGAACATTAAAATAGGAAGAAAAAAAATAATGAAATGAGAGCTCAAACTGGCCACTTTTGAACTCATGACAATTCCTTTTTAAAGGCTTATTCCCAAGTAATCAAGTTATTCTTTATGGGTACAATGGAGGTGATAGGTTCCTGATCTCTCACCATCCAGCTGCTGGGACCCCCATCGTTCCTGAGAATGCAACTCTAGAAACCAGCCCCTGCAGAACAGGGCTGTGGAGTCAGTCGTGCAGTCGGGTTTATGGAAATTGAGGAGTCCGAGACGGAGATTTGGCTTATCGACCCTTGCCAGGGCTGCGGAGTCGGAGCCCATTTTGGTGGCGTTGGATTCGGTGTCATGGAATTAGAGGAGTCAGAATCAGAGGTTTGGCTTACCGACTCCTCAGCCCTGCTGCAGAACCTCATTTTCTGGGGGTTGGAACCCAGCGATCAGGACGCTATGCCAAACCTATTGGATAGCAATAACCTACAGAAAAAAAAAATAGAGGATTAAAGGTGCTCATCGGGTTACTGTATCCTGATTTACTGTACTCATTTTTCTTGTGCTTTTTTTTTTACAGTAATTTAAAATGCATTGAACCTGCTAGCATGGATTATGAAGCACCACTGATGCCCTGTGGCTGTATCCTTTCATGCTCTAGTTTTCTTCTCTACACGTAAACAAATTCTGTGTTTTCAAAAGTTCTGAGCTTTTTAAACTAAAAAAGTGCGAGATTTCTTCCAACAAGCACGTCATAAGTGCATTAGTTTGGGAACTAGGGAGTAAGCTGATCTTGTGCATGGTTCTCCTATTTTAGCAGTGGGAAGCCCTTTGCAGTAGGATCCTTCTGTAGCAGTATAGTTTTTGTAGCAGTTATATAAAGTCTGTTCTTACAAGCACTAAAAGTTTGGTTGTGTCACGAAAAAAGTTCTCCTTTCCTTAAAAATTGTGTTCAGTTATCTTCCAGTTTCAGCTTCTCACCAGCTGGGGTGATCCCTATTACATCGGTCTAAATGGTCTTGAGATGTACAATGGCCACGGAGAGAAAATCCAGCTCACGGAGAACAGTATCCTTTTCATATATGTTTTAATTTTTAATTTTTTAAGATTGTGTCTGATTTCGTATGTGTGAATTTCCTTCATGCTGTTTGTTCTTATGTTTATTTAATGGAAGTTTAACTAGTTCTACGAAAATTCTGTCGATCACTGGGGTTCGGCTGCAGGGATACCCAGTGAACCTGAGATCAAGGCCCTGAAATACTGATCACTCTGCTCTGCAGACCCTTCTTAAATGTAGCAGAGTTGCACATGCTCAACCTCCTCTCCATTCCTTGTCTACGGTACTGCCAAAGAAAGCCAACACTATACTGGGCTATTTCCAGTGGGCCAACTGAGCAGAGGTCAAACGTGCAACTCTGCTCCATCCAAGATAAAGATCCAGAGCCCTATTATCAAGGTTCGAGAGCTACAATTTTGGGAATGCTGATGTACCAAGGGTCAGACTACCTTCGATCAGCAAGTTATCTTTTTAACCCCTGTAGGACCTGGCAATTTTAATTTTTGAGCTTTTGTTTTTTTCCTCCTCTTTTTTTCAAGAGGCAAATATTTTATATTTTTCCATTGAATTATCCTTAAGCGGGTTTATTTTTTGCTTGATAAATGGTAGTTTTGAATGACACCAATCATTTTACCATAAAATGAACTGAAAAAAATGGAAAAAAAAAATGCAGTTCTGTCATTGTCTTTTGGATTTTTTTTGTATTGCATTCATTGTATGGTAAAAATTACCCACCAAAATGATTCTCCTGGTCAGTACGACTGTGCTGATACAAAACCTTACACAGTTTTTTGTTTTTTTTCAATTTAAAGGGAATCTGTTATCAGGTTTTTGCTAAATAATCTAAGATCAGCATCATGTAAGGCAGGCGTGGGGAACTTCTGGCCAGCACGCTATGCACTCCAGTCCCACCAATGAAGACAATCAAAGCATAGACAGCCAAGCCCTTCCTGTGATGTTTATGCTCCCAGCGTCTCCTGTGATGTACCGTATTTTTCGGATTATAAGACGCACCCCAAATTTTGAGGAGAAAAATAGGAATTTTTTTTTAATAAAATGGTGGCGGTGTTATAATCCATGCATTTTATTGCTTACCCAGGGCAGTGGCTGCAGTGAAGCGGGGTCCCAGGGTTGCTGCTGGAGGAGGCAGGA
Source organism: Dendrobates tinctorius (assembly GCF_039654945.1). Classification (NCBI taxonomy): domain Eukaryota; kingdom Metazoa; phylum Chordata; class Amphibia; order Anura; family Dendrobatidae; genus Dendrobates; species Dendrobates tinctorius. Next base: position 1,500,814 of record NW_027361797.1, read on the forward strand.
GTAGGGTGATGCTGCAGGCCGCAGGCTGGAATCAGGGGGTGTTCCGATGTGCGGCGTTCTGCTGCGGGTGTCTGATGCTTCTGCGGGTGTCTCCAGTGCTGCTGCGGGGGCTCTGGCCTTTCACAAAATGTGAGCAGAGCCCCCACAGCTCCGGAGACACCTGCAACACCATCGGACACTCCCATAGCACCACCGGGCACCCGCAGCACCGCCGGACACCCCCCTCATCCCAGCCTGCGGCCTGCAGCAACAGTACCGGTAAGGCATATCAGCATTACAGTGCGTTGCAAAAGTATTCGGCTCCCTGGAACTTTTCAACCTTTTCCTACATATCATGCTTCAAACATAAAGATACCAAATGTAAATTTTCGGTGAAGAATCATTAATAAGTGGAACACACTTGTGAAGTTAAATGAAATTTATGGGTTATTTTTAAATTTTTGTGGAACTTCAAAAACTGAAAAGTGGGGTGTGCAATATTATTCGTCCCCTTTACTTTCAGTGCAGCAAACTCACTCCAGAAGTTCATTGTGGATCTCTGAATGATCCAATTTTGTCCTAAATGACTAATGATGATAAATATAATCCACCTGTGTGTAATCAAGTCTCCGTATAAATGCACTTGCTCTGTGATAGTCTCAGGATTCTGTTTGAAGCACAGAGAGCATCATGAAGACCAAGGAACACAACAGGCAGGTCCGTGATACTGTTGTGGAGAAGTTTAAAGCCAGATTTGGATGCAAAATGATTTCCAAAACTTTTAACATCCCAAGGAGCACTGTGCAAGCGATCATATTGAAATGGAAGGAGTATCATACCACTGCAAATGTACCAAGACCCGGCCGTCCCTCTAAACATTCATCTCAAACAAGGAGAAGACTGATCAGAGATGTAGCCAAGAGGCCCATGATCACTCTGGAGGAACTGCAGAGATCCACAGCTGAGGTGGGACAGTCTGTCCATAGGACAACAATCAGTAATACACTGCACAAATCTGACCTTTATGGAAGAGTGGCAAGAAGAAAGCCATTTCTCAAAGATATCCATAAAAAGTGTCGTTTAAAGTTTGCAACAAGCCACCTGGGAGACACGCCAAACATGTGGAAGAAGGTGCTCTGGTCAGATGAAACCAAAATCGAACTTTTTGACAACAATGCCAAATGATATGTTTGGCGTAAAGGCAGCACAGCTCATCACCCTGAACACACGATCCCCACTGTCACACATGGTGGTGGCAGCATCATGGTTTGTGCCTGCTTTTCTTCAGCAGGGACAGGGAAGATGGTTAAAATTGATGGGAAGATGGATGGAGCCAAATAAGGGACCATTCTTGAAGAAAACCTGTTGGAGTCTGCAAAAGACCTGAGACTGGGGCGGAGATTTGTCTTCCAACAAGACAAAGATCCCAAACGTAAAGCAAAATCTACAATGGAATGGTTCACAAAGAAATGTATCCAGGTGTTAGAATGGCCAAGACAAAGTCCAGACATGAATCCAATCGAGAATCTGAGGAAAGAGCTGAAAACTGCCATTCACAAACGATCTCCATCAAACCTCACTGAGCTCGAGCTGTTTGCCAAGGAAGAATGGGCAAGAATTTCAGTCTCTCGATGTATAAAGCTGATAGAGACATACCCCAAACGACTTGCAGCTGTAATTGCAGCAAAAGGTGGCGCTACAAATTATTAAGTTAAAACCGCCGAATAATATTGCACGCCCCACTTTCCAGTTTTTGAATTTCCACAAATATTTAAAATAAGCAGTAAATTTCATTCAACTTCACAATTGTGTCCCACTTGTTGTTGATTCTTCACCAAAAATTTACATTTGGTAACTTTATGTTTGAAGCATGATATGTGGGAAAAGGTTGAAAAGTTCAGGGAGCCGAATATTTTCACAAGCCACTGTATAAGACGCACCCCCATTTTCCCCCCAAATTTTGGGGGAAAAAGTGCATCTTATAATCCAAAAAATGCGGTATATGCTCCCAGCGTCTCCTGTGATGTATATTCCCCCTGCCCCACCTGTGATGTATATGCTCTCTGCGGCTGCTATGATATGTAGTATATGACCCTGGCCCCACCTGTGATGTATATGCTCTCAGCTGCTTCTGTGATGTATTTGCTCCCAGCGTTTCATGTGATGCAAATGCTCCCGGCGTCTCTTGTGATATATATGCTCCAGGCGTCTCCAGTTATGTATATTCCACCGGCCCCACCTGTGATGTATATGAGCAGTGGCTGCTGTGATGTATATGCTCCCAGCCTCTCCTGTTATGTATATGCCCTAGCCCCACCTATGATGTATATGCTCCCAGTGTTTGCAGTGATGGATATGCTGCCAGCTTCTCCTGTGATGGATATGCTCCCAGTGTCTCCTGTGATGTATATGCTCCTAGCCTCTCCTGTTATGTATATGCCCTAGCCCTACCTATGATGTATATGCTCCCAGTGTTTCCTGTGATGTATATGCTCCCAGCATCTCCTTGTTGTCCTTCTGCGAATTGACCACTAGTGGCTGCTATTATTTACTTTGACACCTGGGCTGCATTTCAGCTCCCTACCACTGGAGGCTGCTGTTGTGTTCTGCAATCGCCCCTTACTGAGATGGCAAATTATGAACCTGTGGAAGCCATCTTGTTTCCGTGTTTGGGCCAAATTAAAGCCACGTGGACCACTCACTCATTGCTGGAGTATTCTTTCTCTTTTGTCAAGTTCCGGTCTCCAGCTCCTAAGAACTGTATTACAAAGACTGTTCCCACTCCTCTCCGGATTGTTTCCCACAGCACCTATTGCTACCTCCAAGGATTTCCACTACCGCTTGCAGTACCCAGCTAGTGCTCCTCCAGCAATTGGATTCCAGCTGTGCTTCACCAGGATCCTAACAGGATACTCAAGCCTTTGTCATGGAATCTGCCAAGGGAGGAAAATTGGAGGTTCCTGTAAACAAAATGAAATGTTTTGATTACCAACATTATGCTGACATGCAAACATTAAAGACCAAATACATGGAATTTGAATCTGATACATACCATAGCGTTTACATTTTTGGACAAGCTACACAGGATTTACAGAATATTAAGACCTAAGCAATAAGATTGCACAGATGATCCTTTAATTACAAAATCAACACACAGCTCCGGACCCACCACCCAACTGTCCACTCTAACCTTTCAGTCTGGTGGAGACCGTGAAAAATATCGTGGATTCATCAATAAGTGCAGATTGTTCTTTGTTGCACACCCTTTTCACTTTCGTTTTGACAGATCAAAAGTATTGTATATCAATATGTTGCTGACACATAAAGCTTTACCTTGGGCTAGTCTTCTTATTGAAACTCACAATGATTGACTGAACGATCTGGAGGTCTTCCAAGCAGCCATGAGCCAGGGGTTTGATGACCATAATCGTTGTGTAACGGCTTCAGCCACATTGGTTGCTCTACGTCAGGATAAGCGCTCTGTCACAGAGTAGCCCCAGAATTCAGACTGTGGATGATCCATAGTGAATTGAATAATGCGGCAAATTATCTTTTTTAAGAACAGACTGTCCTGCAGATTTAAAGATGATCTAGAACAAGCTGATGCTCCCACAAATTTTGATGACTTCATTCACCATTGTATTTAAATAGACTGTGACACCCAATTATCAGAGAGAAGACTGGAGACGTGGAAATCAAACTGGTCTCATAACAGTAAATGTTTTCTACTTGTTTCAACCACCAGTCCCAGAGACTTTGAAATAAAGAATTGTCAGATATCAGAAGCCATGTCATTAGACAGCCTAACAAAATGTGAAAGTGCCAAGGGGAAAGGAAGGAGACTTCCTCAAAATCAGTGTCTCAAATGTGGCAAGTCTGACCACTTTCTCTTCAATTGTCCTTCTCGACTACATAAAACAGTGGCAGTAGTAACGGATCCCAACTTCTTTGATGAAGAATCGGTCTTCTCTGAACCAGTGACTCCAGTGAATGCTGTCATCTATTCAATTTCTTCTATTGCACCCAACATTAGCAAAGAAAACAAGGATTCTCATTGCTTCATTTCTATCAAGTTTCAAGTTGATGCTCAGTGTATCTCCACATCTGCCACGGATGATTGAGGAGCAAACAGAAATGTTATGGTCATATATTTTGCCAAAACACACAAAGTAAAAATCCAAGATAGACTGTCATCTATCATTATGGAAACTGTTGATGGATCCCGTCTAAGTTTAGGACCAGTGAATCAAGAGACTGAACCTTTGGAGATAGTTGTTGAACCTAATCACCATAAGTGTAATAATTATAACGGATAATGCAGGAGTCTTTTTGCGTGGACCAAAGACAGTACAGAACACAGTTTATAAGTGAAAAAGTCTATATTATAATCAGACGGTGTTCCACAACAAGTGCAGAGAAAAGTCCATAAACACTCAATGAAAAACTTAGTCTGTTGGAAACTTCAGAGGACAATGCAAACAGCGGAGCAGTCTGTAAAGCACAGTTCACACTTGAAACAAGTAGTCCTTATCAAGTTCATACACTGGGGTGTATATTTATATGTATATGAAGCCACCAGGAACAGAACACTGGCAGAATACTCTAGCACTGACTAGAGGCTGGGGTGGAGTTATAAAACAGGAAGACAAAGGGCACATGAGACAAAAGACGTCATCTTGAAAGAGGGCAGGAATGCCCAAAAGGTAAACAAAAAATATTCAGCGTCCTGACATTACTCCCTCCTTAGAAGCAGCCTCAGGACGATCTTGGACCCTGTTTCCCAGGGAATCTCTGAAGGAATCGAGAAATCTTTTGTTGGGCATTGATGTTTTCCACAGGTTCCCCAGAGTCTTCTTCAGGGGTATACGCCTGCCATCTAATCAGATATTGTAGATGATTTCTGAGAATCCTAAAATCAATAATTTCTTCTACCACAAATTCTTCTTGACCATCAATCACCACAGGCTGCGGAGGTGTCACAAAATGTCCCTGGAAGTTATTAGGAGATACAGACTTTAATAAGGAAACATGGAAAACTAGGTGTACCTTCATAGTCCTAGGCAGCTTCGGACAGCAGGTCACAGGGCTCACAATACCGTTGATCTTGAAAGGGCCGATGAATTTCTGTCCAAGTTTCTGTGAAGGAATGTTTAACTTGAGATTTTTAGTGAATAATCACACGGAATCTCCTACCTTGAACATGGGTGCTGGTTTTCAGAATCTATCAGCCGATCTCTTGTAACGTTCTTGAGCTGAGGTCAGAGATTCCTTCAAAACCTCCAGATTTTGTCTTATCGCAGTCAGCCTTTCCTCTACAGCCAGAACTGAAGCATTAATCAGGAACCTAGGTAAGATACTCGGATGGTAACCTAGATTGGCAGGACTGGTGTGACATTAGTGGAGGCATTCTGAAATGGTTATATGAGAATTCAGCTAACGGAAGTAAGGACCCGGCACACATAGCGACGCACCAGCGATCCCAACAATGATATGACCTTGTCAGGATCGCTGGTGTGTCGCTACATGATCGCTGGTGAGCTGCCAAACAGGCCGATCTCAGCAGTGATCAGGACAGCGACGACGCCTGTAACAAGCGACGCACGTCGCTTAGTTACCCGCAGTGTAGCTTAGATACTAGTGCGCTGGTACAGGGAGCTGGTATTCAAGGTAAACAGCGGGTTTCTAAGCGGCGCTTAGAAACCCGCTGTTTACCTTGGTTACCAGCTCCCTGCACCAGCGCGCTGGTATCTAAGGTACACAGCAGGTTTCTAAGTGCTGAGCGACGCTTAGAAACCGACGGTTTACCTTGGATACCAGCTCCAGCTCGCTGATCGCTGGTCTCCAGTCTACCACACGCAGCGATGCGTGCTGGCCAGTGGGAGACCCACGATGAAAAAAATCTCCAGAGCTTTCCAGAACGATCAGCGATACCCGGCGGGGGGGCGGTCGCTGATACCTGTCACACAGCGATTTCGCTGGTGAGATCGCTGTTGCGTCACAAAACTTGTGACTCAGCAGCGATCTCGCTAGCGATCTCGCTGTGTGTGACGGGGGCTTTACTGCAACCAAGTCTGGTTGGTACGCTCGGTCTGCCATTCGTCTGGGGGTAATAAGTGGAAGAAAGACAGACATTAACATTGAGTGCAGAGCAAAACCCCTTCCAGAATCTTGGGGTGAACTGCACTCCACGGTCAGAGATGATCTCATCCGGAACCCCATGCAGCCGAAAAACATTCTGTATTACCAAGTTCACTGTATCCTTAGCTGAGGGGAGGCCTGTGCATGGAACAAAATGAGCGGCCTTAGGTGAATAACCACCACCAGAATCGTATTCATGCCACCCGATGTAGGCAGCCCTACAATGAAGTCCATCGAGAGAGACCCCCATGGGCGGGACGGAACAGGTAATGGTTGAAGAAAACCCGTAGGTGACACACGAGGAGTTTTGTAACAAGCACATAGCTTGCAAGAGAGAACATAGTCCTTAGTATCCTTCAGGCAAGTTGGCCACCAGAAAAATTGGCTTTGGAACTATTGTGTCTTCTGTAACTTGGAGTCATGGACCAACTTGAGGATTTGCAGACGGATGGCCTCAGGGAAGTAGATGCATCAATGTCATGGTATGCCTAGGTTACTTTAGGCAAAAACCCCGGGACCCCTGCGATGTCCCTCAGACTAGGGGAACCCTGTCTGTCCCTCTACCCAGGGTTTACACTGAAGGTGTGCCTGCCTGAGCCTCCACCCTGTCCCTGTCTCCTGTCCAGCCCTAAGCTGAACCCACCACCCTCCACCCAGTGAGGGGACCAGACACCAGACCCCACAAATACGTATGGACAGGGGTAAAAGAAACACCACACAGTTAATACACAAGGGAATACAATAATGTGCAAAGGCAACCAAATATATATATAACAGATTGGAGAAAGAACCACTGAGGGATATACTGCACCAGATATCAGACGCTCCAACACCACCACTGCTGACCGGTATTGCTAGCACTAGGCTAAAGCTATAGTCGGCGACGCCCATAGTCAGGACGAACTATTTAAAGACCAAGGGCGTGGCCCAGCCCTCAGCCAGCATGACAACCTGGTTAACCCTATCCCGACTGGAACAGAATACCCAACAGGGTATTACCGCTGTCTGCCGGACACCCTGGTGTGAACAGTGTCCGACATGACAGTACCCCGCCTTCTACGAGGGACCTCCGGAACCTCACCATGTCGAGGACCTGGCTTGTCCGGATGGCGACGATGGAACATAGTAACCAGTCGATCAGCATGAATGTCAGAGGCCGGCACCCATGTCCTCTCCTCAGGACCATAGCCACGCCAGTGGACCAGGTACTGTAGAGTGCGACGCACAACCCTAGAGTCCACCACTTTGGACACCTCAAATTCCAACGCGCCATCCACCAAGACGGGAGGTGGTGGCCCGGGGGAACCATCCACCAAACCCACGACCTTCTTTAGCAATGCTTTGTGAAATACATTATGAATCTTATACATAGCCGGCAACTCCAAACGAAATGCCACTGGGTTGATCACTGCGGAGATTCTAAATGGGCCAATGAACCTGGGACCCAACTTAAGTGACGGTATCTTGAGCTTAATGTTCCTAGTAGATAACCACACCCAATCACCCACACACAGGTCCGGACCTGGCACACGTCTGCAGTCAGCCACCCGTTTGTACCTGGAACCCACCTTCAACAAGCGCTGCTTGACTCTCCTCCAAACAGACGACAATTGAGCTCCCAACTGGTCCTCTTCAGGGACGCCAACTGAGCACCCCTGACGCAAGGTGCAAAATTGAGGATGTTGACCATACACACAAAAAAAAGGAGATTCCCCAGACGATTCCTGGCAATGGTTGTTTATTGCGAATTCTGCCAGAGGAAGAAACGCTGACCACTCTTCCTGATTGTCGGAAATAAAGCAGCGCAAGTATTGCTCCAGGTTTTGGTTCATCTGCTCAGTCTGTCCATTCAACTGAGGGTGGAAAGCCGATGAATGAGATAATTTGATTCCAAGGCGAGAACAAAAAGCTCTCCAAAACTTTGCCACAAACTGCGTACCTCGATCAGACACAATGTCAGACGGGACACCATGAAGTCTGACCACCTCGCGAATAAATATCTGAGCAAGAGTCTTAGCATTGGGCAAAGACGGTAAAGCAACGAAATGTGACATTTTGGAGAACCTATCAACAATTACCAAAATGACCGAGTTCCCTGCCGAGGCGGGCAAGTCAGTAATAAAATCCATGGAAATCTCAGTCCATGGCTTACTGGGCACCCCGAGAGGCTGCAAGCTACCAGCGGGACGGGAACGAGGTGTCTTGGCCCGTGCGCACGTGGTACAGGCAGCCACATATGAGGCCACATCCTGCCGGATTTTAGGCCACCAAAAACGACGCGATACCAATTCCAGAGTGCTCTTAACCCCTGGATGACCTGCCAGTACCGTGTCGTGATGTTCGCCCAACACTCTAGAGCGTAGATGTAGCGGCACAAAAGATTTATTAGCAGGTAACCCCGGCGGTACCACCTCCTGAGCCTCGGCAATCTCTGCCTCAATCTCTGTCGTGATGGCAGATACCACCACACCCTTTTGGAGAATAGGCACCGGCTCTTCACATAACTCTCCACCAGGAAAACACCTGGATAAAGCGTCTGCCTTAACATTCTTCGACCCAGGTCGATAGGTAACAATGAAGTTGAACCGGGTGAAGAATAATGCCCAGCGAGCCTGTCTGGAGGACAGGCGCTTAGCAGATTCTAAATAAAGCAAATTCTTATGGTCGGTTATCACAGTAATCTGATGAACAGCCCCCTCCAAGAAGTGTCGCCACTCCTCAAATGCCAATTTGATGGCCAATAGTTCCCTGTTGCCAATATCATAATTACGCTCCGCAGGCGACAGCTTCTTGGAGAAGAAGGCACACGGATGCAACTTGGCCCAAGAAGGGCCCTGAGACAGTACAGCCCCCACTCCAACCTCCGACGCATCCACCTCCACGACAAACGGTAAGGAGACATCGGGCTGCACCAGAATGGGCGCTGAGGCAAAACTATTCTTGAGGAATTCAAACGCCTGTACCGCAGGCTCAGACCAGTCAGAAAAGTCGGTACCCTTCTTAGTCATGTCAGTCAGTGGTTTGGCAATCATAGAGAAGTTCTTAATAAATTTCCTATAGTAATTGGAGAAGCCAAGAAATCGCTGAAGCGCCTTAAGATTATCAGGCCGATCCCAATGTAGTACCGCCTGCACCTTTGCGGTGTCCATCTTAAAACCTGAGGCAGAGATTATATAACCCAAGAACGGTAGCTCCTGTACAAAAAACACACATTTTTCAAGCTTGACATAGAGCCTGTTCTCTCTGAGCAACTGCAGAACCTGTCTAACATGCTCTATATGTGTATCATGGTCGCGAGAGAAAATGAGGATGTCGTCAAGATAAATTATAACAAACCTCCCCAACAACTGAGAGAAGACATCATTAATGAAGTGTTGAAAGACCGCCGGTGCCATAGTCAACCCAAACGGCATTACCAAACTCTCAAAGTGACCCTCAGGGGTATTGAACGCTGTCTTCCACTCATCCCCCTGACGGACTCTTATAAGATTGTACGCCCCCCTGAGGTCCAGTTTGGAGAACCACCTGGCACCAACCACTTGGTTGAATAAATCGGGTATAAGTGGCATAGGGTAAGGATCACGGATCACGTAATCTGGTTGAGTTCTCTGAAATCCAGACACGGGCGTAAACCGCCATCCTTCTTTTTAACAAAGAAGAAGCCAGCAGCCAGAGGAGAAGAGGAAGGTCTAATATGACCCTTGCTCAGGCTATCCGCAATGTATTCCTTGAGAGCTAGCCTCTCGGGACCTGAGATATTAAACATTCTAGCTTTAGGTAACTTGGCCCCTGGTTTCAACCTAATAGCACAGTCATAGGGGCGATGCGGTGGTAGTTCCGAACAACCCTTCTCAGAAAATACATCCGCATAATCCAGCAACGGCTCCGGGATACTGGGGGTCAAAGCGGAAATACATGTAGCCAGGCACCTCTCCTGACACTCCCTGCTCCACTGAATTATGTCCTGGGTCTTCCAATCAATAACAGGATTATGCATTGACAACCATGGAAAGCCCAGAACCATCTGAGCCGGTAAGTTACTTTAGGCAAAAACCCCGGGACCCCTGCGATGTCCCTCAGACTAGGGGAACCCTGTCTGTCCCTCTACCCAGGGTTTACACTGAAGGTGTGCCTGCCTGAGCCTCCACCCTGTTCCTGTCTCCTGTCCAGCCCTAAGCTGAACCCACCACCCTCCACCCAGTGAGGGGACCAGACACCAGACCCCACAAATACGTATGGACAGGGGTAAAAGAAACACCACACAGTTAATACACAAGGGAATACAATAATGTGCAAGGGCAACCAAATATATATAACAGATTGGAGAAAGAACCACTGAGGGATATACTGCACCAGATATCAGACGCTCCAACACCACCACTGCTGACCGGTATTGCTAGCACTAGGCTAAAGCTATAGTCGGCGACGCCCATAGTCAGGACGAACTATTTAAAGACCAAGGGCGTGGCCCAGCCCTCAGCCAGCATGATAACCTGGTTAACCCTATCCCGACTGGAACAGAATACCCAACAGGGTATTACCGCTGTCTGCCGGACACCCTGGTGTGAACAGTGTCCGACATGACAATCAATCTCTCAACCTCATGCCACCCTTAAAGACCAGATTGATAGCAACAGGTGGACTGGCCAGAAATACATCACCATCAAAAAGCCTCCTTGAGCTCCTTCCACAGGTCCTGATCGTGAATAACTCAGATGAAGTTGGCTTTGGACGGGGATCCACGTACGGAATCGCAGCATGGATTCAGGATAAAGCATCAGCCTTCCCATTACAAGAACCTGGACGGTACAAAATAACATAATTAATTTGATTTAAAAATAAATTCCAACGAGCCTGACAAAGAGAAAGACGCCTAGCGGATCTGAGGAACTCTGAATTGCGATGGTCAGTCAGCACTACGATCTGTTGTGCGGCCCCTTGCAGATGGTGCCTCCTTTCCTTGAAAGCTGCAATAATAGCCAGCAGTTCCTTGTCTCCCACATCATAGTTTTTCTCTGCTGAGGTAAGTCTATGGGAAAAGAAAGCACAAGGATGTAGCAGACCCTTCTCTCCAGTTCTTTGGGAGAGAATGGCTCCCAAAGCATTATCAGATGCATCCACCTCCACAATCAAAGGATGTGCTGGGTCTGGGTGGATCAACAGCAGTGCTGAGGTGAAACAGGTCTGAAGCCAATCAAAAGCTTCTTGAGCCTGTGATGACCATTGAAGGAGAACTCACCACTTCTCGTGGCAGCCTGTTCCACTCATTGATCACTCTAACTGTCAAAAAGTTTTTTCTAATATCTAATCTGTGTCTCCTCCCATTCAGTTTCATCCCATTGCTTCTAGTCTTTCCTTGTGCAAATGAGAATAAAGTTGATCCTTCTACAATGTGACAGCCCTTTAGATATTTGTAGACAGCTATTAAGTCTCCTATCAGTCTTCTCTTTTGCAAACTAAACATTCCCAAATCCTGCAACCTTTCCTCATAAGACAGGGTTTGCAGACCGGTCACCATTCTGGTCGCTCTTTTCTGAACTTGCTCCAGTTTGTTGATGTCTTTTTTAAAATGTGGTGCCCAAAACTGGACACAATATTCCAGATGAGGTCTGACCAAAGAGGAGTAGAGGGAAATAATGACTTCACGTGATCTAGACTGTATGCTTCTGTTAATACATCCTAGAATTGCATTTGCCTTTTTTGCTGCTGCATCACACTGTTGACTCATATTCAGTCTGTGATCTATTAGTATACCCAAGTCTTTTTCACATGTGCTGTCACTTAGCCCTATTCCTCCCATTCTATATATGCTTGTTTCATTTTTATTGCCCAGATGTAGTACTTTGCATTTCTCCCTGTTAAAAACCATTCTGTTAGTTGCTGCCCACTTCTCCAGTTTATTTAAATCTTTTTGAATCCTTCTTTGTCAAGGAAGTAATGAGACGGACAATGGCAGAAAAATTTAGAATAAAACGTCGATAGAAATTAGCAAAACCGAGAAAACGTTGGACCTCTTTAACGTTCTTGGTTATTGGCCAGTCAAGGATTGCCTGAATCTTTCCAGATTCCATGTTCAGCCCCTGAGGAGAGAAGACATAACCTAAAAACTGTATCTCAGAACGATGGAACTCACACTTCTCCAGCTTGATATATAGATGGATCTCTTTCAGATGTTTCAAAATAGATTTGACTTGTTCTTCATGTTCCTGTAGATAGTCAGAAAAAAATAGAATATCGTCCAAATGGATCTCAACAAACTGGTCCAAAAAATCTCTAAAAATATAATTAGCAAGATGTTGAAACATCGCAGGGGCATTGCAAAGCCCGAAGGGCATCACGAGAAATTCAAAGTGTCCATACCAACATATGAATGCTGTCTTTCATTCATCACCGAAACGAATATGCTCCAAAAAGGATAACGATTCCCTATGGTTACCTTATTGAGTTCACGATAGTCAATATAGGGTCTCAGGGTCCCATCCTTCTTTTTCACAAAAAATATAGGTGCCCCTGCTGGTGAGGAAGAAGGACGTATGAAGCCTTTGGCCAAATTCTCATCGATATACTCCTTCAAGGCTTGAAGCTCAGGTGCCGCCAAAGGATAAACGTTACTAAAAGGAATAGCTGCCCCTGGAAGCAGCTCAATAGGAAAGTCATAAGGCCTATGTGGAGGAAGCTGATCTGCTTTCTTCTTGTCACAGATGTCAGATAATTCTTTATACGCTGAAGGTAAAGTAAATACCTGTACAGGGGATTCTGTATCTGTGGACTCAGGGACAGCTTCAGTTATCACTGAGTTGCTCCTTTTCGGAAAGATAATCTCATTGGTCTCCCAGTTGATAGTCTGGTTCTGTGAAGGCAACCAAGGGATGCCTAGTATAACAGGAAAATGAGGAGAAGAAAGAAATGATGAATTAGGCTCCAACAAAATCTCAAGGGGTACAGTGTCCTGATCCACAGGCCCGGAGATTAAGGGTGACCCATCCACTGTTTCCATAGGAATCGGAGAGGCTCTTCACCACATCTCAATAATGCCATCGCGGCCAAGAAATCATCCAAATTATTCAACCGTGTATCACGAGACTCGATCATCGGATTCGCCCAGGCGAGCGCTCGCGAGGTCAGCAGCATAATTACACACAATACTTTGGATCTATCAGTAAGGAAGCGGTCAGCATGCACATCAAAGTATAGCATACACTGATTCACAAAACCGCAAAACTTGTCGCGATCGCCATTAAATCTGAACGGAGTCAACTTAGGTGGGCTAACTGGTGGCCGTTGCCTAGAGGGTAAAGTCACCTCAATGTTCATGAGCTCTGTATAACCTCATTCCCACCACTGAGACTCTGCATAGTGAATAGAGGACACGGTCAATCAGTAGTGGACGTGGATATACAGAGCCCCTGGCAGCAGGTTTACTGTTTATTACTCCTGTGGTGATAATCTCTTGCTGACAAAACAGTGATTTTATCAAATCCACAGCCATCAGCCCTGTAAGTAAGTATTTATATACATACATGCATACAATATACACAGGATGTTACAATATGACCTTTGTATACACATTCTGAAATGGTGATGAAGAAGTGCTGGAGAGAAAAAAGATTTCCCCAAGGACTTGCTCTCATATATATGAGATTTTATTAAAAAACTGTTCAAAGGGACCCCTATGAAGGAATGATGCCATGAGTATACATCATAGTCTAATACTAATTACACCTCAAGGAGACACATGCGGTCTCCTATCCTGTATTGTCATTTATTATGCATTGGCGTGACAGTGATTAACAGCTTTAGCTATTTCTTGATCTGTATTTTATTTAAAATCTTTCGATAATTGAGATTAGCTTTTTGGAGAAAATGGAAAGTGGCTAAGGTACTGTGCTGCTGGTCCGATAAAATCCAGGAAATATAGATAAGGAATCAATTGCTGTTTTTTTTTATTTCACATGTTTCGAAGTCTTGTTTAGAAGAAACACAACTTTAATGCCAGGAACAACAGGTTGCCGGTTTAAATACTTGCAGCAAGGATGTGAAAGTAGCACATCGTCGATGTGTACATAACATTTTTATGATCATATGAAATGGTGATAGGCTTTGATAGTGCTGTACTTGTCATAACAGAGCCAGGTGAACATAAGCGCAACGCTATATTATTTGGATAATGCCCTTTTGTGCTCTCTTGTCACTTTTCAGTCTCTGGTTAATTTAGATGCCGTTTTTAGCCAGTGATTAGATTATCAGAATTACAGGGGCACACGAGTATCATGCTGGTGCTGCTTAAGCAGGAGCCTTTTGCAGTATGCGCTCGTTCTGTTTGTTTAGTCAGTCACTTATGAGATGTTATTTCTCTACATTCCCTCTAAACATTGAACATTTCTATAGTGATCTGAGGTTTACAAAAAAAAAAAAATCCGTAGCGCCAATTGCTTTTTTCACAGCAGTGAATATCCTCCATGTGCTAAGTAATTGTCAGATGCCATTTATTTCAGTTCAGTTGCATTTTCCAGCAGTGTCCTCTCCCTTGGGCTAAACTGCTATTAGCATCAGCTTCCAGCCGATCGCTAGAGGAAAATCACTGGTGTGACATCCTCCAATAACATTTAACGCACGTCCATGGGGACAGATTTTCGCAGTGATTTTTAGCTGTAATTTTTAGTGACATAATTGCTGCAGAAATATGTCAGTGCGACTCTAACCTTGCCGATGACATTTTAGACAAACTTTTAATAAGGTTAAAGAGGAACTGTCATTACTCCTGATGTGTGTTTAAGAAAATATTTTAATTAGGCTCTTCAGAAAGAAAGAGGAGCTGAACTCTAATGCCACCTATTGGATATAGCAACCCTAACAGTCAATATCGACCCTTTAAAGTTACTTGCCAGATGATTTAGGATAAAAGCCAAATCAGAAATCTCATTTCAAGACTCATGTTTGGGGGCATTTGCCCCTCATCAGGGCAAAGTAGGAGATTTGATTTAGCTGAATGAGAGGCCTCTGAAAGGTGGTCTAATAGGGAACAGTTCTTCTTTTATACAGCGCCAAGATATCGTAAGTAGACTTATAGGCCATGCAATGCTCCTCTGGGAATTTAAATATGCAAATATCTTATACAAAGAGGACAGAAACTCTAGTGCCAACTATTATATTTAGCAAACAAATACAAGCTGAATCTTTGTATTCCCCAAAATATAGCAGTTGTAGATCATCCTTTCTTAGAACTGTGTTGTGCCTTTCCTCTGTTATTCCTCTAGAAATGTATATAAGCACTGATTAGACTGTGTAGGGGCTAGTCCTCAACTGGTAAAAGCTTGTGTGTGTGTGTATATATATATATATATATATATATATATATATATATGCACAGCGTATATATATAAAGGAGCTTCTCTGTTCACACATTTATTATTTCTTTTATTTAGGTTTCTGTTTCTCATTGTTAAGCAACACCAAGGGCTAAACAGAATAGTTGTATCTCCAAAATCCAAAAAAGCTCAAAACTAGAGCCACCATATATCTGCCATGAATGTGGTTGTTTTACAGAGGAATATCTGATGGGGAAAATTTCTCTTTGTGACCAAGATGGCATAGGGACTTATCGGCCATGCAGTGCTCCCCTGGGAAATTAAATATGTAAGTAACTTCTTTAGAAACGAACTCATGTCCCACCTATTATATTCCCAGAGGAACATTGCACAGCCTATAAGTCTCCCTACAACCAGCTTGGCACTTTTCACAAGGAGAAACTTTCCCCTTTGCTCTCTTTTTAGAGGTCTCTCACCCAGCCAAAGTGCTACCTCAGCAGGGCAAAGCAGGAGATCTAAACTCCATGAAACATGCGTCTGCAAATAGTTTCAAGTTTGACTTCTTATCCTAAGTCGTATGGCAAGGTCCTTTAGAGTTGATGTGTCAGCAGGTTATTAATAATAATAAATTTTATTTCTATAGCGCCGACATATTCCGCAGCACTTTACATTTCAGAGGGGATTTGTACAGACAATAGACATTACAGCATAACAATAATCACATAGATTATAACAAATACCAAGAGGAATGAGGGCCCTGCTCGCAAGCTTACAGTCTATGAGGAAAGAGGTAGACACGAAAGGTGGGTGGTAACAGTTGCCCTGATTGTATGGACCAGCCATAATGTTAAGTGTGTAACAGTACAGACACAGAGGGCTAATGGATGCATAAAGCATGTGGGAACCTGATGTGGGGAACCTGGTTATGGTAAAACTTTTGGCTGTGCCACACAGGGATAGATTAGGTTAATGTGTTGAGGCGATGGGCCAGTCTGAATAAATGCGTTTTCAGGGCACTCTTAAAATTGTGGGGATTGGGGACTAATCGTATTGACCTGGGAAGTGCATTCCAAAGAATTGGCGCAGCAGGTGTAAAGTCTTGGAGACGGGAGTGGGAGGTTCTGATTATTGCGGATGCTAACCTCAGGTCATCAGCAGAATGGAGGGCGCGGGTAGGGTGGTATACTGAAACAAGGGAGGAGATTAGGGTGGTGCTGAGCCATGGAGGGCTTTGTGGGTGAGGGTAATAAGTTTATACTGAATTCTGGAGTGGATGGGTAGCCAGTGTAATGAGTGGCACAGGGTAGAGGCATCGGTGTAACGATTGGTGAGGAATATGATCCTGGCTGCAGCATTCAAGACAGATTGGAGAGGGGAGAGTTTGGTAAGAGGGAGACCGATTAGAAGAGAGTTACAATAGTCGAGACGAGAAAGAATAAGAGAAACAGTAAGAGTTTTTTCAGAGTCATAAGTAAGAAAAGGTCGAATTCTAGAAATGTTTTTGAGGTACAGATGACAAGAGCGAGCCAGTGATCGAATGTGGTGGGCAAAGGAAAGCTCGGAATCAAGTATGACCCCAAGACAGCGGGCATGTTGCTGGGTAGTAATAGTGGAGCCACAGACAGAAATGGCAATGTCGGGGATGTATGTACATTAGTAGAGGGAGGAAACACAAGGAGTTCAGTCTTTGACAGGTTCAGTTTCAGATATAGTGAGGACATGATGTTAGACACAGCGTTTAGACAATCGCCGGTGTTTTCTAGAAAGGCTGGCGTGATGTCAGGAGAGGAAGCGTATAATTGGGTGTCATCAGCGTAGAGATGGTACTGGAAACCAAATCTACTGATTGTTTGACCAATAGGGGCAGTGTACAAGGAGAAGAGGAGGGGGCCTCGAACCGATCCTTGAGGAACCCCAACAGTAAGGGGAAGGTGAGAGGAGGAGGAACCGGCAAAAGATACAGTAAAGGAGTGGTCAGAGAGATAGGAGGAGAACCAGGAGAGAACGGTGTCCTTGAGGCCAATGGAACGGAACATAGTGAGGAGGAGCTGATGATCCACAGTGTCGAATGCTGCAGAGAGATCCAAGAGAATTAGCATGGAGTAATGACCATTTGATTTAGCTGTTAGTAGATCATTAGAGACTTTAGTGAGGGCAGTTTCAGTAGAGTGTGAGGAGCGGAAACCGGATTGGAGAGGGTCGAGAAGAGAGTTATCAGAGAGATAGCGGATAAGACGGGAGTGGACCAGGCGTTCCAGGAGTTTAGAGATGAAGGGAAGGTTAGAGACAGGTCTA
Source organism: Dendrobates tinctorius (assembly GCF_039654945.1). Taxonomy (NCBI): domain Eukaryota; kingdom Metazoa; phylum Chordata; class Amphibia; order Anura; family Dendrobatidae; genus Dendrobates; species Dendrobates tinctorius. The sequence continues at coordinate 1,518,534 of NW_027361797.1, forward strand.
TAGTTAGCGGCACAGTTTTGGTCAAGGGATGGTTTTTTAAGTAGTGGATGTATGATTGCATTCTTAAATGAGGAGGGAAAGATACCAGAAGAGAGAGAGAGGTTAAATATTTTAGATAGGTGAGGGGTGACAGCAGGGGAAAGGGACTGGAAGAGATGTGACGGAAATGGGTCACTGATGCAAGTGGTTGGGCGAGAAGATGCAAGGAGCCTGCTTACTTCTTCTTTGACTGGTTCAAAATCAGGGAGTGAGCTAGATGCAGTGGGGGAGGGAGGACAGTGCATGGTATGAGGTGATTGGGAGATAATTTCCTGTCGAATCTGGTCAATTTTTTCTTTGAAGTAATTGGCCAGATCGTCAGCTCGGAGCTCCGTGGTTGGGGCCTGTACTCTTGGGTTGAGTAGAGAATGAAATGTGTTATGAATGAGTCACCGAGGAGGAAAAAACAAATAGCAAGCTAAGCCCAGAAAACCGGAGAGATTGGTAACTAGCGGATTGCAGACCCCTGATCCTATCCACAACACCTAGCAGTAGCCGTGGAGCGTGCCAACGGTGGTCCTAGACGCCTCGTCACGGCCAGAGAACTAAATAAGCCTAAAGAAAGAAAGGGAAAATCTAAACTGCCCCAGAGCAGACCCCAAAGCAATAGACAGCCCCCAACATGTATTGTCGGTGAAACAAGATGAAAACACAGGCACAGGTAGAAAGATAGGCTGAGCAAACGATGGGGCCCTCGCTAACTAGAAAGGACAGGAAAGAAAAGCTGCTGTCTGCAATCACGCAAAAAACCCTGCCAAAAAGAATGTCCAACACGTCTGATAGAAAAAGGCCCTGAAGTCGCTAGACTTCAAATCACTATATCAGCACTCAGGTATATTTTGAAGACAGAGCAAAAGAGATCAACTGATCAGAGACAAAATGGGGATTAAGCCCAGTCCCAGCCAGGGCTGGCTGAACACAATAATAATCTTTATTTTTTATATAGCGCTAACATATTCCGCAGCGCTTTACAGTTTGCACACATTTTCATCACTGTCCCCGATAGGGCTCACAATATATATTCCCTTTCAGTATGTCTTTGGAGTGTGGGAGGAAACCAGAGTGCCCGGAGGAAACCCACGCAAACACGGGGAGAACATACAAACTCCTTGCAGATGTTGTCCTTGGTGGGATTCGAACCCAGGACTCCAGCGCTGCAAGGCTGCAGCGCTAACCACTGAGCCACCATGCTGCCCTTAACACAAAAACTAAGTAAACCAGACAAAATCTCATATGAACAATAGCAGAGAAAACTGGAAACCAGGAGCCAGAGTCAGGAAAAATCACCAGCAAGAAACTAGGGAGTCGGCTGCCTTAAATCCAATCAGAAACTCCTGATGTCCAATCGCAGTCCTCTTCCTCAGGTGGCCGGTCTCTGCCATTTAGATCAGCTTCATTACCTCCCTTCACCAACAGAGGGAGTCCAGATAGAGAACTCACTACTCCTCTGTCAGCACAGCCAGCTCCATAACCCTCCCCAGAAGCCAGAGGCAAACCCGAAAATGAGCTCACAACAGAAAAGTGTCAAAAAGACGTTTTGGGTTATTGGACAGTGAGGTGATGAGGGTGTTGAAATAGGTTTGTTTGGAGAGGTGAAGGGCAGTGTTGTATGTTCTAAGCATAAACTTATAATGGATGAAATCTTCGTGTAGATTGGATTTTCTCCACAGACGTTCGGCGCACCTGGCGCATCGCTGCAGGAAACGTGTTTGCAGGGTGTGGCAGGGTTGTCGCTCTCTGTGTTGTGGTGTTCTATTTAGAGCGGATGCAAATTCATCCAGGACACTTTGAAGTGTTTCATTGTAATTCTTCAGTGCAGAATCAGGACATGAGAGGGAGGAGATAGGGGCCAATGAAGACTGCAAGTTCTTCATAAGTTTCTGGGTGTTAATGGCCTGTATGTTTCTATAAGTATGGACAGTGGGGGTGACCTGAGCAGCCTGGCAGTTCTTGATGGAGGATGAAAGAAGATTGTGGTCAGAGAGAGGGAGAGGGGAGTTTGCAAAATCATCCACTGCACAAAGCCGAGAGAAGACTAAGTCGAGGGAGTTTCCATCTTCATGCGTTGGAGAATTAGTAAGCTGTAAAAGGCCAAACGAGGAGGTTAGAGATAAAAGGTGAGTAGCAGATGGGGAGAGGGGAAGCGCAATGGGGATGTTGAAATCTCCCATGATGAGGGTAGGGATGTCACAGGAGAGAAAATGTGGAAGCCAACTGGCAAAATGATCCAGGAACTGATGGGAGGGGCTGGGAGGACGATACACCACCACCACTCGCATGGAGAAGGGGGTGTAGAGTCTGACGGCATGGACCTCAAAAGAACGGAAGACTAGTGAGGGTAGTTGAGGGATAACCTGAAAGGTATATTTTGGTGAAAGAAGCAGACCAACGCCTCCACCTGCTCTATTGTCTGATCTTGGGGTATGAGAGAAGTGTAGTCCCCCGTATGAAAGAGCAGCAGCAGCGGTAGTGTCTGACTGCTGGATCCAGGTTTCAGTAAGAGCCAGGAGGTTAAGAGAATTAGAAAGGAAAAAGTCATGAATGAAGGAGAGTTTGTTACACATTGAGCGAAAATTCCAAAGTGCACAATTAAGAGACAGATGGCATGCAGGGAATATTAATAAGATTAGAGGGGTTTCTGAGTGTAGCATTTGGGGGGTTTGACTTTCTATAACATGGGGGACCAGGGTTGGGAGCAAGGTCTCCTGCGACTAGGAGAAGGAGGATAGAAAGAGTGAGCAGATGTTAAGTGATTTGTGAGAGCGTCTCTTATGTTGAATGGTGGGACTGACTGGATCTGTGCAATTTAGCAATGTGAAAAGAGCGTGAGTGCTATACATGGGAGAGGAAAGAAGCGAGGGGCCGATATGGATGGAGTGTAGAGAGTTAATGCCAGGGCGGTGGATGTGTGTGAATGCAGCGGCCAGGATATAAATTACACAAATGCATATGGTATATATTTGTTGTATTTCAAATGTACAGAGAGTAGATGTATATAAATGTCTTACCTGTCTCCTGCCCTGTCTAACTGCCATGTTATAACTGCCAGTACTTTGATACATGTACTTCGATTACATGTGCATAAATGCTCCCTGCATAAATGCCTTCCCCAAGCTATGTCTGAATATATAGGAGGCAAAGGCCTCTTTCACACTTCAGTTATTTGCATCAGTTATAATCCGCCAAAAAGGCAGACAAGCGGATCCGTTCTCAACTGATGTGAACGGATGGCACAGGATCCGTTTTTAGACGGATCCTGAAAATGAGGAAATTTAAAGGAACTGCTGGCCGAGAGAGAGAGAATTTTTTTTGTCAGGCACCCAGACAGAATTTGGGGTTAATTTAGTGTCTGGAGGATCCGCCGGCCAAAAAAACGTTGCAAGCTCCGTTTGGAAATCTTTGAGGATGTTGACGGAGACTAACATTGTGGCGGATCCTCACAAAAATGGATGCAACGGATGGCAATCAGTCAGGATTCCCCAATAATGAAAGTCAATGGGGAAAAAAACGGATCCGCAAAGAAAAATGGCGGATCCTTTTTTTTTCAAATTTGGCGGATCTTGACTGATTGTCAAAAACGGAAGTGTGAAAGAGGCCTAAGGCTTTTTTTTTTTTGTGCTCTCTCTCTTCTCGTTAATCAATCAAACTTAATTGAGACAGCAGGACCCAATAAAATGTTGTGGTCAGATAAACAGATGTCCAGCACTACATGGATCATAAAGTACTTTGAAAAGTTTCTTGACCTCACAACACAAGGGGACAAACAGAGTAAGTTGAAATAACTATATACCAGATATAAGCTTGCATAGTTGAAAACACATATATAGCATTCAGGATTAACTGCTTGCTGACATTGGTTATTGAACAACTAACTAAAGGTATCAGTGTAAAGCTCCTTTAATGCTTAATACATTCAAACCTTTTTCGTAGAATTTCTTTGGGGGCATTATTCATATATCTTTTTTTGAAGTTTTATTCTTAAGTGCATCGAAGCAGGCACTTCACTTACTAGCTCTTCAGTACTGCACCGCCCACCACTGGTGAGATCAATGTTCAGGCTCTCACATGGTCACTATTTACTCACTGCACAGGCACCGCCATTGCAATGAACCCGGACAATGACGGCACCGGTGCAAAAAAGAGTGACCTGTCAATCATTGTCCAGTGGCGGGCAGCGAAGTACAGCAGAGCTGGCGAGTGAAGTGCCTGCCCCGATACACTTAAATAATATAACTTCAAAAACAGATTTCTCAAAAATTCTTCAATGAAATTCTACTTGAAAGATATGACTGAAACATGCGTTAAAGGGGCTTTACATTCATATCTTTAATTAGGGGTCAAATATCCTTCTGACAGGTCCACTTTAAAGGGACAATATTGACTTTTACTGCCTCTATGTCCAATAGGTGGCACTATAATTCGTGTTCTCTCCTTCTCTGAAGAGGCTTCTTGCACATGGACAAGAGAGGCACTCTTTCGGAAATAATAACAACACCGACTTTTTTTTATTTATTATTGTTTTTATTATTATTTTTTTTATTAATCACATGGTCTGATTCTTTGTAACCTATTTTATTCTGCAAATGTTTTTCATTTGTTTTCTGTCAGCAGTATACGGCAACATTTTTTTGTGAGCCTGATTTTTTTCTTTAGTTAAAGGTTGAAAATCCCACACAGAGCAGTGCTGCTTCAAAGACTTAACCATATGGACAACTATTGGGAATTAAAAGTAACTGTAGTGAGAAAATTGAATGTGATCTGTTTATACAAAACGTTCAAAAGAGGATTTGCTTCTAAACTCTTGAGAAATGCATCAGAGAAGCTTAAGATAACATAAGATAAAACCTGATTAAGGCTCTGTCTGGCGACATTTTCACTGTTTCTATGATTGCACAGTAAAGCAGTTATAATAAAATGTTATATAACATCTTTATGAAAATATAGCCGAATCAACTAAAATTAGCACAATTTTTGCAGATGACACCAAGCAATGTAGTATAGTTTACAGTATGGTAGATGTTTATAAGTTACAAGCTGACTTGGACAAACTGAGAATTTGGGCATCCACTTTGCAGAGGAGGTTTACTATGGACAAATGTAAAATTATGCATCCGAGCACATATAATATGCGGGTATTATATATTCTAATGAGACTAAAACTAGGAGAGTCACTTGTAGAAAAGTATCTTTATCCCTTCACAACCTTTGATGTACCGATACATCATAGTTGGGCAGGGATTCCCGACTTTTGATGTATAGGAATGTCATTGCGATCGTGCGGGCTCAGGAGCAGTGCCTGCTGGATTGCCATGGGGAGTCGGCTTACATAATAGCAGAGTGTATCATCCAGGATCAGTTCCCGCAACGTCCCCATATGTTTAAACCCCTAAATGCTGTGATTGATATTGATCGCAACATTTAGGAGGCTAGGAGAGGGCTCTCTCTCCCAAGTGATCGGCGTCATCGCGATGGACCGATCATTGTCATGTCATCCTGAGGTCGTATTGATGACCTCTGGGTCTGCCAGCTACGGGAACCTGTTTACACCATGCCAGGAGCATAATCTAAGAGGCGTTCCGTCAGTGCAGCATTGACTGGTATAATTCACTGCAGTGATGGTGCATTGGTATGCATTATACCAGCGATCAGAGTAATAAAGGTTAGTCCCATAGAGGGACTAAGCAAAAAAAAAGTTAAACAAAAATTGTAAAGATGTTTAAAAAAAATTACAAAAAATGAAGAAAAAAAATTATACAAATAAATAAGTATATCTATGTAAAAACAAAAAATAAACAAAAAAAAGTACACATTTGTTATTGTCGTGTCTGGAACAACCCGCCCTATAAGGGTATGTTTCTACGTGGCGTATTCTGAGCGCTTTGGACGTAGCAGACACCCGCCCCGTCCAAAGCTCTGACGGCTTTTGTACGCTCGGTGATTCCGCATGTGTTCATTGAACACATGCGGAATCACCGCATCCTATACATAGAACGTCTCCGTAAGATAAATAGACATGCTGCGGTCTGTAAAGACGCGCACCGCATGTGCGTATACGAAAGTGCCACCTGCGTCTTTGTACACATAGGGAATATGGGATTTCATAAAATCCCATCCACTATGCGGTAACAACTGGACGCTGTGGATTGGACGCTGCGGCTCTATGCAGAGTCCAATCCACAGCAAATGCGCCACATGGAAACATACCCTAAAACTGTCACACTAGTTAACCCTTTCAGTGAACACCGTGAAAAAAAATTGAAAACGTCACAAAATACTATTCTTTTCATTCTACTGCCAAACATGGTATTTCCTGTAGTGGGCTGGCGAAGTCCATTCCCACGTTTGTGATTGACTCTGCACCTTTCAGTCAGGTCAGCTTTACGCAAATAGTGCATAAGGTGAAACTTCGTGTAGGGGCTCTTCACAAGGAGTTCCTTTCTTGTTACCTTCTGGAAGGCCTCCCTAGTCCCATTGTGTTTGGTCTTCCCTTGTTGACTATGCATAATCCGATTATAGACTGGCAGGCAGCCAGAGATAATTAAGTAGAGTGATTTTTGCAAAAATAATTGCCTATCTACTATCATCTCTAATGTCTCTACTAAAATCATGCCATCTTTTATGTCTGATTTTGAAAAGGGGTGTCAATAACTTCCTCCCATTGTGTGCTTGATTGTCCTGTGAACTTGCCTGCCCAAGACCAGATTATACAATCTGTCAAGTCCTGAGGGGCAGGCCGTGAAAGTTTTGCCAAGGGTGTCAAACCCCTTACTGACATGACTAGGAAAGGTACGGACTTCTGGAGGTGATCCAATGGCGCTCGTCAGGCATTTTCTTCTCTGAAGATATGTTTTTCTACTGCGCCGACACTCATCCAACCTAATTCTTCTCAACCATTTATTGTCGAGGTTAAAGGGCCTTTTACATTTAGCGATGCACCAGTGATCCGACCAGCGATCCGATCCGCTTAGGATCGCTGGTGCATCGCTAAATGATTGCTAGTGAGCTTTCACACAGAAAGATCTCACAGCGATGCAGCATCGACGCAGCGGACGATACTCACCTTTCACACACAGCGATCCTGACGTCCTCCCGCCCGCGTCCACACGTCGCTCGTCTCACACAGCAGGAAGCCCAGCAGGAAACAGACGAGAAATGGAGCCGCCCGATCTCGCGCGATCAGCGATGGACAGCGGGGGAGCCGGTCGGAGGTAAGTATCACACATAGCGATATCGCTAGCCATATCGCTACAACGTCACAAACTCAGTGACGTTTTAGCGATATTGCTAGCTATATCGCTATGTGTAAAACCCACTTAATGCTTCTGAGGTGGTGGTTGGGGCTCTATTTTCTCAGGGGTTGTAACCTGGTATGTGGTATCCATCTGCCTTCTTCTCCAAAAAGTTGTCATTGGCTGAAAGAAGCTGAGATGTAGGCAATAGGGATCTTTTGGTCATTAATAGTGATGAGCAAACCCCTGGATGATCGGGTCTGGCGGGTTTGGCTGAACATTTTAAAAAAAGTTTGGTTTGCGTACCAAAACAGTATCCGATCCCAGACCCCATTCAGATGAATGGGGTGCCCGAACATCCATTGTTTGCCGTGCTGTCATCTGCATGACAGCGTGGAAAGCACTGCCTCTGATCTGCGGTAAGATTATTACCGGCAGTCAGAAGGCTGCGGCTGTGACCGGCGGCAAAAAGTTTACCTCAGATCAGAGGCGTTGGGCTGATGAGAGAGTACTACTCCCATCAACCTTCGCCTGCTGCGTCTAACAACAGTGAGAGCAGATACATCTGATGGCAAAATTAATCAGCTGGTGCCTTCGCTATAGACAAATAAAATTTTATAAGTGACATGGTGTCTTTCTATTTTTGATAACTAGCATGGCAAAACTGACAGCTGCACCCTGCAACCCTCAGCAGTCTGCTTTATCACGAATGGTTATCAAGAATAGAGGGGTCCCCATGCCGTTTTTAAAAATTATTTAAGTAAATCATTTTAAAAAACTTCATCGGGTACCCCCCCCATGTCTGACAATCAGCCAAACTAAAGCAGACAGCTGGGGGCTGGTATTCTCAGGCTGGTAAGTGGGAAGAGCAGGGCAAAGCACCTGAATTGGTGCATATATTTGAGGTACTTTTTCTGGGGTGGCTGCTGGCTTTTCTTTTTAGGGTGAGGGGGCAATATCAGCAGTCTGCTTTAGCTAGGCTGGTTGTCAAAAATGGGTGGTGGACCACACATTTTTTTTTTTTAATTATTTCTTTAAATCATTTTAAAAAATGGCATGGGGAGCCCTCTATTCTTGAAAACCAGCCATGATAAAGCTGAAAGCTGCAGGTGTCAGTTTTGCTATGTTATCAAAAATAGAACAGACCCCACGTCATTTTATTTATAGCGCAGGCTGATGAATTATCCCATCAGCAGTGCCTGCTCTCTCTGTTATTAGTGGAAGCAGGCGTAGGCTAATGGGAATAGTACTCTCTCATCAGCCGAAGTCTTTGTAATCGGAGGTAAAGATTTTACCTCCGGTCACAGCTGCTAGCTGTCCGATGAACCTCTTACCGCTAATCAGAGCCGCCGGTGTTTCTTGCGCCGTCGGGTTGCCGAACCCGAACAGTAACAGACATCCTGGAGAAGTCTGTGTTGAGGGTTTACTGTTCGGGTTCGCTCATCACTAGACATTAAGTTGGCATCTGAGGAGTGGCATCATTTATTTGGAGGTGGCAGTTCACCTGGTCAAGGTCATCCCTGATCACAAAAACTTGACGTACCTGGCATCTGCTAACCGTCTTAATCCCAGGCAAGCTAGATTGTCTTTGTTTTTCACCCAATGTAATTTTGTGATTACTTACCATCCTGGTATTAAAAACATCAAAACGGATGCTTTGTCTCTGAGTTTTCCTGTGGGTGGGAGTACTGATGATTCTGTCCCTATTTTACAAGAAGGGGTGGTCGTCTCTGCAGTGTTTTCTGAGGGTGAGGTATTGAAGGTTCAGGGGGATTCCCTTTCTGGTCCTTCAGGGTAATTGTTTGTACCTTAACATCTGTGTCTCAAAATTATAGGGTCACGTCATGACTTTGCTCTGGCTGGTCCCCCAGGTAGTTAGGCGACCTTGGATGTTTTTTGTGGCCACGGTTGCGTAAGGATGTATGTAGTTAACTTTGTTTCTCCTTTAGTATCTGTGCTCGTTCCAAAACCCCACCTACTCGTCCATCTGGTGCTTTTTTTGTCATTAACTATTACTGACCGACCATGGGCTCATTTATCCATAGATTTCATTATGGATCTTCCTTCATCCTCTGGTAAACGATTATCTTAAGGGGGTTTTACACATAGCGATAACGCTAGCGATATCGCTATAACGTCAACGATTTTGTGACGTCATAGCGATATAACGTCAACAATTTTGTGACGTTATAGCAATATCGCTTGCGATATCGCTATGTGTGATACTTACCTCCGACCGGCTCCCCGGCTGGTTATCGCTGATCGCGCGAGAATGTCCGGCTCCATTTCTCGTCGTCAGCTTCCTGCTGGGCTTCCTGCTGTGACGACGAGCGATGCATGGAGGCAGGCGGGAGGACGTCAGGATCGCTGTGTGTGAAAGGTGAGTATCGTGCGCTGCGTCACTGTGAGGTCTGCCTGTGTGACAGCGCACTAGCGATCATTTAGCGATGCACCAGCGATCCTGACCGGGTCTGATCGCTGGTCGGATCACTGGTGCATCGCTAAATGTAAAGGGGCCTTTAAATTGTGATGGATAGATTTAGTAAAATGGCTCACTTTATTGCTTTACCTGCTCTCCCTAATGCCATTACACTGGCTCAGGTGTTTGTCATAGAGATCTTGAAGCTTTACGGGGGTTACCTCTGATGTGGTGTCAGATCGGGGGACACAGTTCGTATGTAAATTTTGGAGGGCATTTTGTTCTTGTTTAGGGATTCATCTATCCTTTTCTTCGGCATTCCATCCTCAAACTGTGGATGGAATGGCCAAACTGAACACCTAAACCAAAGTTTGGAGACTTACCTCTGATGTTTTGTGTCAGATAACCATGAAGACTGTTTTTTTTTTTTGTTTTTTTTTTACTATTGGCTGAGTTTGCTTTAAATAATCATTGCAGCAATTGTTCTGGTAAGTTACAATTTTTTGGCGCATGTCGCTTCCATCCACAATTCTGTACCTTCAGTAAAGTGGAATCTTCAGGGGTTCCTGGGGAGGACCGATTTTCTTTTTCGCTCTCATCAGTATGGAAAGAGATTCATAACAATCATGGGTGACAAATACAAACATATGGCTGCTCCTGATCTGGTCGTTCCATCTCTCTATAAAATCTGTCCCGGCTTTCTCTTCCTTGCCAGAAAAAATTTTACTTTTTGGTTCCCTGGAGTTGCTGTACTTAATCGGCGATCATTTGAGCTGCTGGAGATTGTTGTATGCTGTTTTTGGGTGTATGCTTTTCTCCTTGGTCCTATTCCTGTTTAGTTGTTACATTTGTCCCATTCCTTATAAACCTCTCTGCAATTAGTGACTGTTTTTGTATGTTACTGACTTTTCTGTTATCTCTGTCTTACGTGTTGATACACTAGTGTTTCTGTCCCAGGCCTCCTGGGGGAGGGTGAAAGGACAGCTTAGGATATAACAGGAGAACATTGAGGCAAGAGGTCTAAACCTCCTCCCCTTCAGAGGTACCTTTGGGAACAGGGACAATTAGGGCCCTAGCCGAAGGGACAATGTAGGGCCCATTTCCCTATCTTACGTACTGCCACAGCATGACACATTTACAGTTCAGGGAATCTGTTCAGAAAAATAGATGTCTTGAAGTTCAAAACGTACAAATAGCTACAAAACTAACATGAAGCATGGATATTCAAATGAAATTTATTTAGGCTTGAAAAATTCTGTCTAAAGCTGGACATAATTAACAAGTGCATAAATGACCCATCAGAAAATATGGTCAAAGGTTGTTTCATATGACAAGAGGGTGAAAAAAAGTTTACTCACCAGACAAGACAGGCCTTCATTACTATGAGCACTATAAGTCTTTGGAATAGTCTATCTTAGGCAATGCAGGAACTATAAATACTTATGTACATGTGTATAATTCATGTTCTGAATGTTGATCCAGTTGATGAACACTTGGGATCAGGAGGGAAAAGCTTGCTCTTTAGGGCAGACTAGATCATGTATGATGGCTGTACTTCTACCCTATTCCCCTTATCCTTTCCCTTCCGTTGGTTGAACATGATGGACGTGTCGTTTTTCAACAGCACCACCTCTATAACTATGTGAGTGATAGCTTATCTCAGCATTTTGTAATCTCTTTCAGAGATGGGAATGCTTCTTTTTGAAATTGCATACTACTCATTCATAAGCTAATAAGAAAAATATGTCTATGAATTTGAGAAAATTACGGGTAATATATATTATCACATATCTAGAAAGCTACTGATTGACATTTGAAGGACCTAACAAAAGAGGACAACTAGTGATGAGCGAGTATACTCATTGCTTGGGTTTTCCCGAGCATGCTCGGGTGTCCTCCGAGTATTTTGGCGTGCTCGGAGATTTAGTTTGTGTCGACACAGCTGCATGATTTGTGGCTGCTAGCCAGTCTGAATACATGTAGGGGTTAGTGATAAGCGAGCAACGAGTATACTCACTTATCTCTAATGACAACTCAAATACATATTATTTGGATTTTATTTAAGATTATTTGTTATTTTACTTTAGATATTTTGTCATGTAAGTGTAAATTCTGATATAGTATAAAAGTTCAACTATTCTATTCATGCTGCAGTATGTGTTATTTCGTCTGTTCCATTGTTCCCACCAACTGTTGCAGTGTAAAATGCAGCAGAAAATTGTGAATATAAAGATGGTCACAATTATTTTAATGAAACCATTGTCAGAAGGGAAAATACTCAACAGTATCTAATTAGAACAGTTTAAATTGGAGCAATCACTTCCATATTAGCAAACTAATACCCAAGACGTGATAGACTTATTTTTCTTACATCTCGTATAATGATTATTGGTTGACAATCTTGAGGGGGAATCCAGTGTAAATGTATCCATATACATTCTCGTAGCATATCTAGTAAATCTGAGTATTTTATAGTTTACGTTCATGGTCACACTTTTTTTTTTTTTTGTGCCATGAAGGATATGGATCTGATGGGCAGTACATAAAAACACACATAACCCTGGTCAGATTGTATTTTGAACTCACAATGGCCATTGTAGTGCTGAAGCACAGTATCTCCACCATTGTCAGGAAATGCTCGTACTGCCAATCACATTCCGAAAATAGAAACCTTGAAGAAGACTTTGTTAAAAAAAGCAGGCTACCCATCATATAATGGCCACAACAACTGTTATTCCTAATGTGTACACATGTCAGTTTTTACTAAAAAGTCACCTGAAATATGGTCATAATAACATTTTATTTTATTTAACTTTTTTTGCTGTTTTATCGTTGCATGCCGAGAGCCATAATTTTATTTTTCCTTCGATGTAGTTGTATGACTGTGTTTTTTTTTTTATATATTTGCTGTAGATGTATTTTTCAGTGGAACTGCGTATAATTTTAACTAACCTTTCTGAACTCTTTATGGAAAAACAATAGTAACAAATAGAATTCTGCTTTTTAAAAAACTGTTTTACACTATTTTATCTATATTGTATTGTATTATTAGTTTTTGTATTGTCGTATTCTCAGAACAATGATTTTAGAAACTTTTCTGTAAGTGGAGCTGTGTGAGGGCATAATTTTTGCTTGAAAAGGTAAAGTATTCATTAGTACCATTTAATAGGTTATACTACTTTTTGATCACTTTTTATACTTGTTGTTTACAGGAGATATCTGCCTGGATTTGATATTGTGTGTTTTATCCTAATACTCTATCCCTTTTGGTTTATCCCGCCTACAGTTGCCTAGATTTCCACTCGGTCGTTTTGTGAGTTTGTTTGTTTGTAGTTTTCTTTTATCCCTGTTTGTTTCCCCTGTATGCCAGGTTTGTGTTATCCTATACTCTTCAGTCCCATACCTCCATGGGTGGGAGATGGAACAGATCAGTGTGCATATAGGAACATAGCAAGCTATGAGATCCCAGCATCTCCACCTCTTCACCATCAGGTGTAATTAGAGAACAGGGATAGCCTAGGTTCCTCCTAGCTTGAGGGACAGGGAAGCAGTCCATTGTCCTGGGAAATACCGTTACAGTTTCATGACAACAACTTATTTAAATTCCATCACCAACCAGATAGACCTCCCATTTATCTGAAGAGATTCCTTTTGAGCCTCCCTACTGGCTAACCTCCCACTGGAAATCCCTTCAGAAGCATAACCTTTTTAAACTTGTGGTAAAGTACTTCTCGCTTTCTGGACTTGAACATTTTAACGAGATGGATATTAATTTAAACCGTGAGTTTTTGATGTGACTCCATCCCCACCACCCACCTGTTTCAGAATATAATCTAGTGACCACCATACATCCCTGAGGACACCACAGTCATCCATGATCCAACTATACTCCCTCACATTTCTCCGCCTAACTTCTCTGGTTTCTTAAGATAATATTGCCACTATCCCTCATCCTTTCCCTAATTACATTATCTTGGTAGGTGGCCTATTACAGTTTCTTCTTCAGTAGAACATTCTAGACGCTATCCTAAATTGCACATTATAGTATTAGTGTTTTTTATTGTCCATGCTGCTCTTGGTTTCATAGATTTCCTCCATGCAGATTGGGATCTCTGTTTCACAGGACTAAGTCTGGGCCCAATTCTGAGTTTCTGGCCTACAGTATCTTAAGGGCTTGCCTGCCTCTTCCACTTAATTACAGCTATATACCTGGCTCCTGTCTACAATAAAATTTTGTCTTGTTGGGACCTATTTTCCATGTACTAAATAATGATAAAGGGGGTCAATATTCATTCCCTTTTATCTGTTTAAGTGTTTTTTTACCCTCATTTATGTTTTAATATGGCTACTCAAACAAGCAAATTTTGGGCCGTCAGCAACTTCAACATTTAGATGCCACTGACAGTGAGTGACATCATTATTTAAATGGTTAAACTACAGCGATTAGTGCAACCTCTGGTCGCTGTAGTTAGATTCAGATCCTGGCTGTGTAACACAGCTGGCATCTGCCATGTATGATTTAGGCTGTACTCCTCAGGCGGTGCCATAAATGGGGACCAACATAGGATGATGTCCAATTACGTCCTATGTCATAAAGATCTTAATTAATGAAACAGAAATTAATGACATGATACATTCCTTTTAAATATTCTAGAATTGGCAGAGATGACTCATTGCGGATTGATTGACACTCTTGCGCCTACAAATTGAAAATACAGATAAAAGACATGCAGGCTTGTACTAATTATAGTAGTCAGATATTATAAGATTGCACCGTCTGATTATTGCAGAATTATTGTATGTACTCAGCTAAACCCATGCAAAGATAATCCAGTGGATTTTGCAGAGAAAGTGGCCATATGTGAAGAACCTCATGCTGCTTTTCCTACATTGAGCACTGAAACTACAGGTTATGGGGTCATCTGCCAATCACAGAATGTAATCTCTGCTGCACTGGTTACAGCTGGGAAAAAATGTTTCTGCGAAATGGCTAATACACAGTAAATTGATTGCGACAGCGTTGAATGTTCTATTCAGATAAGCTGTTTTTGAGAATAATATGAGATTATTTCTGTTATGAAGATTTCCAGGGAGAAAGAAAAATCTATCAATTGTATACTGATATCCAGCCATGACATTTGATATGGAAAGCACTTGTTTTACCCACCAAAAACTAATCTGATCCTTAGCTGTGATCTGCTGCCCCACTAGACGCCTTCCATACTGGACTCCATAAGGCTATGTGCCCACGTTGCGTTTTAATCCGGACACTCAAAACCGGACTCCTTCCCAGAAATCGCGTGTTTTTTTCCGCGCGATTTTACCGCGATTATGTTTGCGATTTTCGCGTGCAATATTCAAGCACTTTCCAAGCGATTTGAAGCATCGCTTGGAAAGTGATTGACAGGTTGGTCACACTCGTCAAACATAGTGTTTGACAAGTGTGAGCAGCTTTTTACTATTGAGACCGCCTATGCAGCATCAATAGTAAAAGATAAAATGTTAAAAATGATTAAAAAAATAAAAAATCAGGGTATATTTACCTTCCGACGTCCCACGCAGTCTCAGCAATGCTCCCGTTCCCAGCGATGCCTTGCGAGACCTGTGATGATGTTGGTCTCGCATTGCTATAGCGATCTCACGAGACCGCTAGTGTAACGCGAGACTACGTCATCACAGGACCTTGCCGCAAGGCATTACTGGGAACGCTGAGGCCCGGGAAGGCTGCGCGTGACGCCGGAAGGTAAATATACCCCGATTTTTTTTATTTTTTATTCTTTTTTTTACAGGGGTATGGTACCCAGGGCCTGGAGGACAGTCTCCTCTCCTCCATACCGTGGGTACCACCCGCACATGAGACGCTTAACTCGCGCATGTGGGCATAGCCACATGCGGGAAGTAAGCGGTTCTCATGCATTCCTATGGGTGCAGAATCGCGGCAATTCTTTGCGATTCTGCAAAAAAGAATGAGCATGCTGCGTTTTTTTCCGCGATGCGATTCCGCCGCGGAAAAAAGCGCAGCATTAGCACAGCATGTGCGGAATGCCATAGGAATGCATGGGGTGCGTTCTGTACGAGTTTTTTAAACGTTTTCGCAGCATTTTCGTGCCAAAAATCGCAGCAAAAACGCTTAAAAATCGCATCGTGGGCACACAGCCTAAAGGTTATATCAAGTCTATTCCAGAATTCTGCCCACTTGCACCTTTTTGTTAGGTGATTTTTTTTTAATCTTTCTTTGTGTTAAAAGACTTTTTTTTTTTTTTTTTTACAGATTTTTTAGTGTAAACTGCCCGTATTCTCCAGTGAGTTAATGTGTATCCTTCCAGGATTTATGCAACACAGCTAAGGTTCTGCTTCATACAATTTTTTTGTGCCCCGGTATTATATACACTGCTCAAAAAAAATAAAGGAAACACTAAAATACCACATCCTAGATATCTCTGAATGAAATATTCCAGTTGCAAATTTGTATTCATTGCATAGTGGAATGTGTTCAGAACAATAAAACATAACAATTATCAATGTAAATCAAAATTAATATCCCATGGAGGTCTGGATTTGGAATGATACTCAAAATCAAAGTGGAAAATCAAATTACAGGCTGATCCAACTTCAGTGGAAATGCCTCATGACAAGAAAAAGATGCTCAGTATTGTGTGCGGCCTCCACATGCCTGTATGACCTCCCTACTGTACAACGCCTGGGCATGCTCCTGATGAGGCGGCGGATGATCTCCTGAGGGATCTCCTCCCAGACCTGGACTAAAGCATCCGCCAACTCCTGGACAGTCTGTGGTGCAACGTGACGTTGGTGGATAGAGCAAGACATGATGTCCCAGATGTGCTCAATCGGATTCAGGTCTGGGGAACAGGTGGGCCAGTCCATAGCTTCAATGCCTTCTTCTTGCAGGAACTGCTGACACACTCCAGTCACATGAGGTCTGGCATTGTCCTGCATTGGGAGGAACCCGGGGCCAACCGCACCAGCAGGGGTCTGAGGATCTCATCTCGGTACCTATTGGCAATCAGGCTACCTCTGGCGAGCATATGGAGGGCTGTGCGTCCCTCCAAAGAAATGCCACCCCACACCATTACTGACAAACTGCTAAACTGGTCATGCTGAAGAATGTTGCAGGCAGCAGATCGCACTCCAATGCGTCTCCAGACTCTGTCACGTCTGTCACATGTGCTCAGTGTGAACCTGCTTTCATCTGTAAAGAGCACAGGGCACCAGTGGCGAATTTGCCAATCCTGGTGTTCTGTGGCAAATGAGAAGTGTCCTGCACGGTGTTGGGCTGTGAGCACAACCCCCATCTGTGGACATCGGACCCTCAGACCATTCTCATGGAGACGGTTTCTAACTGTTTGTGCAGACACATGCACATTTTTGGCCTGCTGGAGGTAATTTTGCAGGGCTCTGGCAGTGCTCCTCCTGTTCCTCTTTGCACAAAGGCTGAGGTAGTGGACCTGCTGCTGGGTTGTTGCCCTCCTACGGCCCCCTCTATGTCTCTTGGTGTACTGACCTGTCTCCTGGTAGTGCCTCCAGCCTCTGGACACTACGCTGACAGACACAGCAAACCTTCTTGCCACAGCTCGCATTGATGTGTCATCCTGGATGAGCTGCACTACCTGAGCCACTTATGTGGGTTGTAGAGTCCGTCTCATGCTACCACGAGTGTGAAAGCACAGCCAACATTCAAAAGTGACCAATACATCAGCCAGAAAGCATTGGTACTGAGATGTGGTCTGTGGTCCCCACCTGTAGAACCACTCCTTTATTGAGGGTGTTTTGATAATTGCCAATAATTTCCATCTGTTGTCTATTCCATTTGAACAACAGCATGTGAAATTGACTGTCAATCAGTGTTGCTTCCAAAGTGGACAGTTTGATTTCACAGAAGTTTGATTTTACTTGAAGTTATATTCTGTTGTTTAAGAGTTCCCTTTATTTTTTTGAGCAGGGTACATAATAGTCTATTGCATTGTCTTGATTAAAAAGAAAACAATTGCATCCATTTTGGATCATTTTATAAAAGGACTCTGCCATAGGGTTTTTGTCTACCCCATCTGAAAGCAGCATTTTTTAGGAGGAGAAACCCCCAGTACTCACACACTGTAGCTCTAGCAGTTCTCTTAATGCTGAGCCCTGTCTAACCCCACCCACACTACTGACTCACAGCTCTCTCTCTCCATGTATTGGGTACACAGAAAGCTGCCAATCAATGGTGAAGGTGCGGTTATACAGAGCTCATGAATATGGATGACTACCTGTCAGCAGGTTTACTAGTCCTCTAGTGATAATCTCCTGCTGATAAAACTGTGATTTTATAAACGCTACGGCAAGTAGCCCAGTAATGAAAACTGAAAGAAAAAGAGCGCAATAGGGTCTTACCCGAGAAAATGAGAAAGTAAAACAATAAGTTATACTCACCCTGTGTAGGAGAGTATTAAGCATAAAGGAACAAAGTCAGCTTGCTGCACATCCAAATGACCACGCCGTGGCCATAAATCATCAGATTCAAAGAAGGAATTTTTATGGATTAGCCGTGCGCTGCCAGACCATCACTCCTCACAAGTTGTGTGCTTTAAAACATTTATTTCCCAATGCGTTTCAAAGTTAAAAACTTCTTCCTCAGGGGATGACATGTACAGACAGGTATAGACATTGCCGGTTTTATATACACACAGTTCAAAAATTGGCGCCAAGGGTCACATGTTGCGAGAGAGACAGAAGTCAAAGTTCATCAGTGTTGCAATGTCAAAGGTAATTAAAAGCTTATTACTTCAAACGAAATTAATTCTTATAATATATTTCCAGGTAAAAAGAAAGAAAAAAAGAGGAAAAAAGAAACGAAAAAAAGGGGAAAGAAGAAGGAAAAAAGAAAAAGGAAGAGGACTTGAACAGAACCAGAAAAACGGAGTCAGAAGAGAGAAATGGCCAGTGCATAGACCACTACTCTAGTGAACAGATTACGTATTGAAAGGAAAAAAACGAAGGGAAGGGAGAGAAGGAAAAGGGAATGAAAAGCTTTGTATGAAATATATAAATATTAATAGAAGTATAAAAAGTATGTGAAATTAATGGATTTAAAAACTGTAGTAAAAACGAAATTTATCAAACTTTATTGCATATAATAAAAATGTAGATAAAAAAGTTAATAAAAATGTGTCAATTCAATAAAAAGCGAAGGAATATGAATTGACACATTTTTATTAACTTTTTTATCTACATTTTTATTATATGCAATAAAGTTTTTGAAAAATTTCGTTTTTACTACAGTTTTTAAATCCATTAATTTCACATACTTTTTATACTTCTATTAATATTTATATATTTCATACAAAGTTTTTCATTCCCTTTTCCTTCTCTCCCTTCCCTTCGTTTTTTTCCTTTCAATACGTAATCTGTTCACTAGAGTAGTGGTCTATGCACTGGCCATTTCTCTCTTCTGACTCCGTTTTTCTGGTTCTGTTCAAGTCCTCTTCCTTTTTTCTTTTTTCCTTCTTCTTTCCCCTTTTTTTTCGTTTTTTTCGTTTCTTTTTTCCTCTTTTTTTCTTTCTTTTTACCTGGAAATATATTATAAGAATTAATTTCGTTTGAAGTAATAAGCTTTTAATTACCTTTGACATTGCAACACTGATGAACTTTGGCTTCTGTCTCTCTCGCAACATGTGACCCTTGGCGCCAATTTTTGAACTGTGTGTATATAAAACCGGCAATGTCTATACCTGTCTGTACATGTCACCCCTGAGGAAGAAGTTTTTAACTTTGAAACGCGTTGGGAAATAAATGTTTTAAAGCACACAACTTGTGAGGAGTGATGGTCTGGCAGCGCACGGCTAATCCATAAAAATTCCTTCTTTGAATCTGAAGTAGCCCAGTAAGTGACACATCGATGTCTGATTACATAGCAAAAAGCTGCTAACAGAGTCCCTATAAATGAAGCCAATATAAACAGGACCCAGTATTTAAAATAAAATCAGGAACAAGCTAAATACATGAATATTTGCATATTGACAATTATTTTATGAATAGGCAGAAATTGTAATTCCTTCCCATTTGCAGTTTTAAAACCTGTTGCCTGCAATGATTGGATCTCCAGCTATGCAGGAACTTAAAAAGTTGTTGTTTTGCAAACACTTGAGGGTGCAAATGTTTGATGAAAATAATTGAATCTAGAAATGACTGTGTTATGGACTGACGTGGTTTGGAGTAGTGGTACTGCAATCACTAGGGGCAGCAGTGGCAGGTAACATAGTAAGGGATAGCCAGAAGTCGGTACACAATAACAGCAATGTAGTTTGAATTATAAACAGAAATCGTAGTGATGGGTAGCAAGAAGTTGGTACACAATAGCAGCAGTAGAATCTCAAGGATAAGCAGCAGGTGAACGCAAGCTTGACTAAAGGCTGATGGCTCAATAATCTAGCAAAGAAGGGAGTTGTATGCCAGGTTTCAATAGGCTGTTCAATCATGATGGAGTCAATCAGAAACTCAGGGTGGTGACCAACAGGAACTCAGGGTGGAGACAATCAGAAACAATATAGGTACAAGTATTTGGGTTAGCACAGAACTGTCCAGTGAGCAGAATAGCTCAGAGGGAAGAGCTGCCGCCTGGTGCACAAGAGCTTCTGGGTTTGAATCCTGATAGACTGAATATAATATAGCAAGGCCATGCTAAATTAAGGTATTGGGTGCTGTCACAATGCGGCCATTTTGGTCATGTATGTATCTCTTGACTTTTGGGTATTTCCATGCATGCACTTTGCGCTGGAACACGTCATCCATGGAGGGATTGTTCTATGATGGACATTGGAGAAGGACCTACACAACACACACTCCATGCAGGACCCAATTATTAAGAAGCTGGACACATGCATGCGTTTTTTTTTTTTTCTTGTCACTTGGAATAAAGCTAAAAAAAGTGATTTCCTGTTTGCGGATATATTGGACTACGTTCCCACGGTCCGTAAACGCTGCGGATTGAGTGCTGTGTACATCCGCAGTGTCCAACCTGCAGCATCCAGCTGTTACAGCATACAGTAGTGGATGGGATTTCAAGAAATCCCATGCCCACTATGCATGCACCGATGCCCACGGCTCACCCCAGAGACAGACATGCGGCGCATCTTTCCAGATCGCAGCATGTCATTTTATGTAGCGGAGACGGAGCTGTGTAAATTACCCATTCACTATCGTTAGATGTACTAAAACCGCATTATCTTCCTAGTCACATGTGTAATAAGTGCGGGAACGCAGCTTACTACACATGTTTACTAATTTAAATAATGTCTGTCTGGTATCTCTGCATATTTGTGTAGACACACCCATAAACCTCTTTGAGTTATACTTCGGGGTTCCAAAGTTGTCATTTATGCTGCCATAAACACAGATTACTGTCAGTGCATATCATCATCTTTTATTTTACAGGTGCCATAAACTGTACAGGAATGTTTTAATTTATTGTTAATATTATTACTCTTAATTTTAATGTATCTCTCATGTAAATAATGTGTTATGGATACAGCATAGCAAAGATATTTATTTGATACAGCAGAAGCCTGTTTCACCTGCCTTCTGCTGGTGATAAGTTTCTCTTGATCAGCTCTCAAGCAGTAGAGCTCTGCTTAAAGCTGCTTCTAACGGAGTCTGCACAACTCAAACAAGAATAGAATAGACAGTCATTTTAAGTTAGGGGTGGTTTATAACTGGTGAACATACCGAAAAGGAGTGGGGTGTGAATATGTAAGAGCTGCCAGGAAAGCTGATGTTGTCATCCTGTAGTTCACAGGAAGTTAGAGACTGACCTTCTGTCTAAATGGGTGAGCATATATTGTACTACAGATCAGAATTGAGGGCACATCACACAGCTGTCCATAATCAAAGGTTTAAAATGTATAAATGCACTGCTAGAATTTTGTGTACGAGTATTGCATGTGCAAAATGATTGCTGGAGTGCGATCTTTAAATCTGTAAATGGATTATCCGTCAATGTCCAATGCTACTTGCATCTGCCTCTGAAGTCAGAAGTGCCGATTATGTTACAAATCAGACACTTGTTGAGAGTGTGGTATTCATTAGAATAGGACACATCCACAATAGCTACTGATCTTGCACGCATCTCGGCAAGCGTGCAGGTCATAATGTCATCACCTCCTCACTTTTTGATGCAGAAGTGAGCAGCTCTTGACGTTGTCGGATATCCATTTAAGCCTTGTAACTATTTTTGAAAACAATCTATTTTTCCAATACGGCTCCACAACGTGTACTTTTATTCACTCTTTAACTTTTTATTAGATATTGCCGCTTTCCCAGAAAGTATAAATATTTTAGAAGGTGTGTGTGGAGATGTGAGAACACCGGACAAGCTCATAGACAATGTGAATGACGCTAGTGATGGTAGACATGCGTGGCTTTCTCCAATTCTTCCTGGCTTGGTAAGTTACATCCAATGATGAATAAAGGTACTCGTATTACTAAAATCCAAGTTTAGTATTGTATAACATGAATATTCACAGTATTCGCAATTTGTTGGAAGATGACCATGATCTTAGAGGGAAACAACTTATTTGTTATTTTGATAGGACAGGGTTCTATGTAACGTGATCAGAATATGTGCATCAAAGGAAGCAAAAAGAAAAAAATTACATTAAAAAAGGCAAAGTGCTGCATTTCAGTTTCCTATAAAAGTATTTATGATATTTCCTTTGTCACATGATACTTGGCTATAAAATTCAATCACACAATATAGATTCTTGGAAACAGTTTTTAGAAGAAATGTATGCAATGTTTAACAGGAAATCTCATAGACATTCTAATATATATATGCAAAATTAGGAAAGGATGGTTACAGGGAGTGGTTTTTAGAAATAAAAAACACTGCTTGGTGACCATCAGTGTATGATTGGTGAATGCCCACTCTCTGGTACCCCCACAATAAAAATAGACGCATCATTGTTTATCAAGCCACAGTGCCAATGCAGTGCTAAACACGAAACAACTGAGCTTCTAAATCAGCCCTTATCTGTCCCCTCCCCCACCCAGGGAAGTAGGGAGTATCAGTATATACGAATAAGGCTAACAGGGGAAGACGTATAGGGATAAATGAAAATACCAATCATACCAATATGTACTCACAAACAACAGAGTGGAACACCGGGACGTAAAGGGAGGAAAAACTAAATAGGAGAGGATGAGGATATACACACAAATAAATCACCAAGCAACAGTTTTTTAGAACAACACTCCAAATGCCTCCTATCAACCAGCTCCTCCAACTCAAGAACCAGGCAGTATGAAACTAACACTGGCAACACATGCTTGCCAGAGGTGAGTATGTATAGCAGAGGAGAGTGGCCAACACTGAACAGCTGAGACCATCAAAGCAGGAAAGCTTGAGGAGCTCTCAACTGAACAGATTAACCCCTGCACTGCTAGCAGAAACCAGCACTGTTTAATATAATGGTGAAGTGTTTCTAATCCGTGCAGGAGTATGTGAAATCAGATGGTAAACCTGTGACAGCTTGTAAAAACAAGCACTTAACTTTTTCAATTTATTGCTTATTAAAAATGTTCAGCCAATCTTCAGATATTAACACTTTTATTTTGTTTACAGCCCATTGCCTAGCAGACCGACCACTGCTGGCGTCTAGCTTGTAAGCATTGCGCTAAAGCTGGCTGGGATTAAGAGGTAACATCGTGCTCCAGCGGTCTTGGCCAGCCGCAAAACAGTGAATATAAGCTCTATAGAAAAAGTTTGTAAGCACTTTGATGTTGCGCTGTCTAGCAGTGATGGTCAGTCTCCAAGGCAACGGAATGTAATAAAAAATGTTAACATTTTAAGAACAGCTGAAAATGTTTGTAAGCTGTAAACTGCAAAATTGCTTCTATTAGCATTATCTACAATACCCATTTATAAAGATGGGAACAACCCTTTAAACAGTAAAGATGTGAAAGCTTTTTTTAATTGAAACCTTTTTTTTTCATTAGGTTAATCGAATCTATGTTGTTTTTGATCAACCAACCAAAGTGTCTATGATCAAACTGTGGAATTATGCAAAAACACCACTAAGAGGTGTAAAAGAGTTTGGCGTAAGTATTAAACATTAACTACGGTAGTTAATTCATTTACACGGAAAGTTTGTCAGCGAAGAAAAGTATTCAGAAAATTACTATGGTTATCGCTCCAACGCTAATGAAAAACTTTATATTATAGTCAACATTACATGTGTGTAAATGGGAAATGAGAACCATTGATTTAGATGACCCTACATGATACGTGTATTAAAGGTTTTTTTTGCTTTTAGAAAGCCTATGTGTTCACTTTTATTTGGCTCTTTATAGATCCAGAGCATAGGCTTGCCGGCTAGAACAATTATAGTTCTCCTTCTGGCTTAACAAGATTTATTGTTTTAGGACCATAAAGTATCAATCACAAATATTGATTTCCATCAGACAGTAGAATAAAAGATTTAAACTTTATAGGCAATTATAAGTGCTCCCTAATAGTTCAGTTTACAGCTATTGCGCTGTGGTCAAGACCTTGTGCACTAAGCCACGTATTTATTTTTCTTGCTTTTAATATACCCACATTTGTTGGACTCAATCTGAAGGCAACTGGTCCTCAAAACGTCATCGGGCTTCACCGTAAACCTATTTCAGGGATCAGGGATATGTTACTGGTTTCTGTTAACATCCACCAAACATTAAGTCTTATTCACTATTCGTGTTAACATTATTGCTTTTTTTAGTCCTGTCCATGATATATGACATATCGTACAGGCAAAATGAAAATTGGTTTAAGGCTTTGTAGCTTTACACACTTAGCATCAGTGTCTGTCAGCCCAAGAGAGATCCTCTATTGGTTGAAGCAGAGGAAATAGGTGAAATAAAAGTGTATAGTGGACATGAGTTAGTTAAAGTGGTTGTCCTACAGAAGACATTTATGTATCGGATAATTCATAATTTTACAATCTCTGCGATTTCCACCGATCACAAAAACGAGATCCCAAGTAAGTGAGAAAGGGTTTAATGTAGCAAAGCAGTGAAGAAAACTTTTGAATGGAGCAGCGCAGTTGAGCATTTAGCACCAAACCTTTGGACAGATGACAAATGTCCTTGGTAGGACAATTCCTTAAAGGCAGCAGCAGATGCTCAGACCACACAACCATATTATAATACTGGGAGAAACCCTCCAATGAGGAGTCAGAAACTAGGACCGGGTTACCAACTATTTCTGAAAATGACTAAAGATTACTGGAAAATGCAATTTTTTAACTGAACTCCAAACAAATGTAAATATATATTTTTCCATGTCAAAGATGTCCATGGCCTTTAATTATCAGCGTGTCTTTTATTTCGTCCCCAGTCCCAAGATATAATGATGCTTTCAAGGGAACCTATTACCAGGTTTTCTCCATATAAAGTACAGATTGCATCTTTAAGTCCTCCGATACAGCATTCTAGTAGGCAGACACAGCTATGTCTTGAAACATTGTTTCCTACACAAAGGCTCAGGGAGCCCGGCTGTCTCCTCTATTATTGGTAGGTACTACTAAGGCATATGTGATGCCAAGAAAGTGGAACCGGTTACTATGTTTCCCCCGGGACACTAGAATGCTGTATGCCTGTCTTCAGTCCCCTATGCAAGGCACAAAAAAGAGCTTTTATTTTTCTCACAGTTGGCAATGTCCAGTACGATGGGCGTCTCGGGTCTTGATCTGGCACATCCTCTCTTTCTCTAGTCACCTTCCACGACAGCCATATCGGAGGATGTCTCCCCGCCCTAATGGGGGACAGGAAATGCACAAGAGGTTAAATAACCCTCCCCTTCCTGCTACCACCAGTGTTTTTCCTGTCCCCTATGGGGCATGAAGAGGTCCTGATAGTGCTGCCGTGGCCGGCGACAGGAGGCACTACAACATCTGAATACCTGTGACCGCCGGGCAGCCAACGGTCGGGGGCTCTGCTCTCCTCCGTGGGAAGGCTGCTCCCGTCTCCACTTCGGTGATAAAAACATGCAAAACACAAGCTGCGGAGACACCATCACATGTCTCTCAACGCAAGCAATGACTAGCCAGGTCTTTCCCCGGGAAGGAACAACCACAGGAAGGGCAGTCTCCAATGAAGGAAACCACCTATGCCAAAACATGGTATCCATCCACAGACAGCTGTTTCGGGGTATTGGCCCTCATCAGTGTGGAGTAGGAAACTGGCTAGTAGGAGCAATGCCTAGTAAAAGGCTGTGAACAATGAGGATGATTGAAATGGAGATCAACATCCAACACTGCGGAGACACCATCACATGTTTCTCAACGCAGTGATTCTAGAGCAATGCCCCCATCCCTTATGGGAAATATGCAAAAACATGCAAAACACAAGCCGCGGAGACACCATCACATGTTTCTCAACGCAAGCAATGACTAGCCAGGTCTTTCCCCGGGAAGGAACAACCACGGGAAGGGCAGTCTCCAATGAAGGAAACCACCTATGCCAAAACGTGGTTGTTCCTTCCCGGGGAAAGACCTGGCTAGTCATTGCTTGCGTTGAGAAACATGTGATGGTGTCTCCGCGGCTTGTGTTTTGCATGTTTTTGCATATTTCCCAGCCATATCGGAGGATGTCTCCCCGCCCTAATGGGGGACAGGAAATGCACAAGATGTTAAATAACCCTCCCCTTCCTGCTACCACCAGTGTTTTTCCTGTCCCCTATGGGGCTATGAAGAGGTCCTGATAGTGCTGTCGTGGCCGGCGACCGGAGGCACTACAACAGCCGAATACCTGTGACCGCCGGGCAGCCAACGGTCGGGGGCTCTGCTCTCCTCCGTGGGAAGGCTGCTCCCGTCTCCACTTCGGTGGTACTCAGGACCCTTGCCCGCCCCTCCTGCGCTCCCTCAGTGGGGTAAAGCAGGGTGGTGCTGTGCGGCCGGGGTCCTCCTGGAGCTCCCCGGCGTCCTCCTCCCCATGTGGCCTGTGCCGGAACTGCGTGCACGTGCACACCGGAAGTGGCGTCGGGACCGGCGCCGAACTTCCGGTTTGCCTCCCACCTGTGTGGAACGCACACGTGGCCTGCAGTTACCGGACTGCGGACACGGTCCGGGGCCCCAACCACCGGCCCTTCGAGACTGAACGGGACTGCTCTAGTCAGGCAGTGGCTAAGCAGCTTGAGGTGGGCCAGGAGTAATGGAGCACCGCCGACCCCCACAGGCGACGGGGTGAGTGTGCAGGGGCAGCCGCTGAGCAGCTGGAGAATCAGCTGTGGAGAAGGGGTGATTGGAATGACCCCCCCCCACCTGTGGACCGAGGGGAGGAGGAGCACACAACACGCTGGTGGACCTCGGATATTCCAAATCCTGGTCTGGGTGCGTCCAGTTAAGGCATTATCTGTACACTGTGACAGACTGACCATAGACAACGACAAACCCTTACTGCCTGCTTCTGTGGAGCCCAGCGTTCACCCTCCTACTGTAAGTAGCAGGGTGGGTCCCCAATTTTCTGTCCAGGGGTAGTCTCGGAGGTGACTTGGTATGCCTTCTCTCTCTCTAAAGGGAGACAAGGCTTCTGACCCTAAAAATGTGCATGTGTGGTTTCAGGCTTCCCTCTTCATATAGGAAGCTTTCTCAGCCCTGCACGGATTATGTATTACGTACAGAGCAGCCTCCCTACTGGACAGTATAAAAACTCTCATCACAGAAGTCCAATCTTCTATGATGACGTTTTCCCAGACCCGATACCACAGCCCCCTCCTGCTAGAAGGAAATGGGCATCTGTGGAATCTGACTGACTCTGGCGAGATTGATACCTCTAACTCAGAGGAGGCTTGGGAAAATGAAGGTTCCACTTCCACCCCCAGTTCTGAAATTACTATTTTTCTTCCGAAGTTAGTATGGGAGGAGGAAGTGGAATTCTCTATACAGTATGAGACGTTTGGGAGGGGCTGAAGCTTAAATCCCAAAGGGGTTTTCCATTGACGGATATATCCGGAATCTGGAGGAATAGGCCCTTCCCGAGAGAGACATAGTGTCACCTCAGAAATTGAGAAATTAGTCCCTTGGAGGGAAATTCCTCCTTATGGGAAATCCCTAAAGTGGACGTGCGGAGTCCAGGGTATCTAAAAGAGCGGCTCTTCCATTTGAGGGCAACTCTCAATGGCGAGCTTGCTTAGGAAATCCTGGGACGCCTCCACAACTCTGCATCCCTGTTCCGCTGGTTGCGTACACTGGAGGATCACCTCACTCGGGGGACCTCTAGCCAGCGGGTATTCGACAGGTCCAGGGAAGAAACCCTTGACTCACTTCCCCTATTACAAAGCGACAGGGTTCCTAGTGGATGCTTTCACGAAGTCCGTCCGGGTAGCAGCAAAATCTGCGGTCCTCTCCAACTCAGCCAGCTGTGGCTGAAATCTTGGGGAGGAGACTTTACGATTCCCTTTCAGGGAAATTATTACTTAGCTCAGCTCTGAATGATATCCCAGAGGAAGCCACTGATAAAAAGAAGTCGCCTCCAGAACAGCCGTTAAGCAGCTTAAGGCTGGGCCCGGACCAGATTCCTCCCAGAGAGAATTCAGGGGGAAGGGGAAAAACGGGCCGGTGGAGTTATCCTAAAGTAGGTAAGAGCAGAATATTCTTGCCCCCAACCACAGCAAGGAACGTACTGGTGACTGCAACGTACTGATCACTACAGCGTACTGATTAATACAACGACAGTTTGCAATTTTCACAATGACGGTTCTCCGGTTGAGGGCCGACTATCGAATTGCATAGATCGTTGCAATCCATATCCTCATACCAATGGGTTATTTGCACCATTCGCGATAGACTGAGATTTGAGGTTCGAGAGTCCTCCCCCCCCTCAATGCCTAAGAGTGACGTCCCTGCAGGCGCACCTCCAAAAAATCCTTGCTGTCAGACATAAAAACACTTCTGCAAGCTTGTAGGCTGTAATTGACTGCTCCCGTCAGGAACGATCTCCTCAGTTCCACAACAGACTTGCCTCTCCGTATGTGAAAACCCTCAGACAGGGTCATAATAAACTTAAACCCTTGAACTAAGTGGTAAAGTACAGAAGATGGAGTCGGTCAAGTCAGGCCACCAGCCATTCTAGGCTGAGCGTGACTGCAGTCGTCAGGTTGCGGCCGCTGGCCAGCTTGGGGCTGGGCTGGGTCCAGAATGGGAGTCCAGCCTGCAATCATGGGTCATGCATTTAACAATCCCCCTCATAGGACAAAATTGTGTGATTGGCCACAATGGACTGAGGGACGCTTTCTTTCACGTCCCGATTCATCCAGACGGGGAATTCCTCAGGTCCCAGGGTCCCCAGGTCAACCACTACCAGTTCAATGTCCTGCCGTTCGGGGTGTCATCAGCCCCTCGAGTGTTTACCAAGATAATGACAGAGGCAATGAACTTCATTTGCCAGCAGGAGATTTGCAGTTTCCCATACTTAAGCGACCTTCTAATAATGGCTCCATCCACATCTCGCCTGAACCAGGACATAGAAAACTCCCTGGAGATTTTACAGTCCTTGGGTTGGATCCCCAAGCTGGAGAAATCAGACCCTCCTTCTTCAAGGAAGAAGTTCTTAGGGATACTCTTGGAATCAGGAAAGCGAACATCTTTTTTACTCAGTGGTTCAGAGGACGTCCAGGTTCAAAGACCAGAGAGCACCAACCCTGAGAGACTCAAATGTCCATCCTAGGTTCACGTAAAGCGTGCGTCCAAGCTATTTCCTGGGCTCAAGCCCATACTCGGACCCTTCAGTCCTATCTACTCCGGTGTTCAAAGAAGTATCGGAATACTCTGACCAAGAGAACCCCTCTTCCTGGTCAGGTGAAGGTGTCTCACCTATTTTGACTGGACTACCAGAACCTCCAGCGGGGCGACAGCTGGGATCAGCTCTCCCTGAAAATCGTCACCACAGACGCCAGTCAGAGTCCGGGGTGCTATAGTGGAGTATTCACACTTCCAGGGGGTATGGCCCCCAGGCATCAGAACCAGCTCCTCAAATGTGAGAGAACTAAAAGCTGTAGAGGAAGTGTTGAAAGCAGGGTGCCAGCGGCCCTTCTAGGGCTCCTGTCAGGGGCCATTTGCTAAGTAGGTTGCAGCTGGGCTGGGACCAGAATGGGAGACCAGCAGCCAAATCGACAGGTCCGGGGTCATGCGTTTAAATACGTGGACAATGCGACTACAGTGTCCTACATCCGACACCAAGGAGACACGAAATTCTTCAACCAGAAAATTGGTGGCTGCAAGAATTTTTTCATTGCCAGAGAAACGTCTGTCCATATCAGTAGGCGGACTTCCTCAGCAGGAAGGACGTTCATTCTGGGGTGGAGCCTAGACCAAACAGTATTTTTGTCTCTGGTGTCAAGGTGGGGAAATCCCGATTTGGACCTTTTTGCCATCGGTCAAAACGTGAAAGTGGAAACATGTTTTCCCTCAGTGCCACCGATGGAGCGTGGGGAGTAGATGCCTCCTCCCATCCAGGGCAGTTCGATCTGGCTTAAGCCTTCCCTCCGATTCCCGTGATGGCGAAAACACTGCAGAAGATATGGGCAGAACAAGTCGCTACAATCCTAGTGGCTCCCATGTGGCCAGGGAGAAGCTGGTACGGAGCCCTATGGAACATGGCTCAGGAAGCCCCAATACTTCTGCCCCAAAGGGCCAGTCTCCTACTACACCCAGACCTGCACAGAATGAACCTTGCGGCCTGGCTACTGAAGCCGAAATGCTAAAAAAGTGTTCCAATCTCTACAGGGCCACTGGCCATTCTAGGCTGAGCGTAACTAACGCCATTTCGGGAAGGCTTGGAAGAAGTTCTCATCTGGGTGTTCCCCAAGTGCCCAGACCCCTTCCTTCCTAATTTCGCACAGATCTTAGCGTTCTTCAAGACAGCTTAGTTCTGGGGCTCACTCCTAGTGCACTAAGGGTTCAGGTGTCAGCTCTTAGTTAATTTTGCGATCAAGATCTAGCAAGCCAACTATGGATCAGGCGATTCATGACCTCAGCAACTAAAATTCGTCCCAGACTCCGAGGTCAGATTCCCCCTGGGATTTGAACCTAGTTCTCAAAGCCTTGACCAGGGAACCGTTTGAGCCACTGTCTTCCACGACCCTGGGAAAATTAACACTAAAAACTGTGTTTTTGTAACAATCACCACCGCAAGGCGCATAGGAGAATTACAGGCCCTTTCAATACAGGAGCCATACCTGACCATCACGAAGGATAGCATCATCCTAAGGTTTGATCCCTCCTTATGTCTAAGGTAGTCTCGAACCTTCATAGGTTCCAGGACATTATATTGCCTTCCTTCTGTACAAACCCCTCCAACACGAAATAAGTCTTTCACACTCTTGACGTCTGTAGAATAGTTCTCTTCTACCTCCAGCAGACAGAGTTGGAGGATTGACCAAAATTCATTCATTCATTCAAGTTTTCTGGTCGTAATGAAGGCAAAGGCGGCAATAAATACAATCGCGAATTGAATCAGGCAAGCGATCAGCCTCACCTACTCGTCACAGAACGTTCCTCCTCCTACATCTCTGAAAGCCCACTCTACTCGTTCAGCGTCAACATCATGGCCAGAAGGAGGGAACGCATCTTCGGAGCAGATATGCAGAGCCGCCACCTGGTCGTCTGTCCATACATTCACCAGACATTATAAACTAAATTTCAACAGGGAATTAACGTTTGACAGACGTGTTCTGCAGGCTGTCGTCCCTCCCTAAGAAATTAGTTGTTGGTATTCCTCCGATATGGCTGTCGTGGAAGGTGACTAGAGAAAATAGAATTAGTCTTACCGGTAATTCGGTTTCAAGGAACCTTCCATGACAGCACTAATTTCCCTCCCTATCTGATACTCTTATTGGATGATTCCTGCACTTTGGTGGTAACTATACATGCTAGTGTGTCCAGAAAAAACACTGGTGGTAGCAGGAAGGGGAGGGTTATTTAACCTCTTGTGCATTTCCTGTCCCCCATTAGGGCGGGGAGACATCCTCCGATATGGCTGTCGTGGAAGGTTCCTAGAAACTGAATTACCGGTAAGACTAATTCTATTTTTTGCGTTCATCTCCCTCCTTCCCATCTTCATGTGGATGTCTTGTCCTGCATCATCCACGCAGTGTTCCCCATTGTGCTCCTGCGCAGGCCCACTTCTCTCTGGCTTACCGAGATCAGAGCAAAGTACTGTAATGTGCATGCACCGGCAGAGAGAAGTGCATCTGTGCAGGAGCGCGGCGGGGGACACTGTGTGGACGACGTTGGACGCATCATCCACATGAATCAGGGAAGGTACACTGCGATCACAAGAAGAGAGGAGGTGCCAGATCAATACCAGAAATGCCTATCGGACTAGACTGCGCCATTTGAGCGTAAAATAAAAGCTCTTTTTGTGCCTTGCATAGGGACTGGGGACAGGCATACAGCATTGTAGTGTGCTGTAACAGAGGGATTAGAGGCTCTGGCCGTACTTTATATGGTGAAAACCTGGTGACCAGTTCCTTTAACTTTCTTGGCATCACAGGTGCTTAGTATTACCTACCAATAACCAAGGAGGCAGATGGGCTCCCTGAGCCTTTGTATAGGAATCAATGTTTCAGGACATAGCTGTGTCTGCCTGCTAGTTGTCTTAGATCAGTAGTGGTTAATCTCTACCTTCACATTCAGGCAGGGGTATCTGAAGATGTCGACGCACTCCAGCAAATAAGTATGACAATTTTTCACTCTTTTATTTGTGGACAGTTTTTTCCATATATAAATTGTATCTAAAATCAGGTCTGGAATCTTCAATAAAGCCAAAATTATTTCAAAGCAGATGTAAGATCTAATCTTTGTTTTTTTTTAGTAAACCACATACAGAGGCATCTCAGAATTGTACACATATGTAACACATACATAATGTCAAATAGAAGGGTACCACAGCACCCACATAAGATAAGAGCAAGCTGATCATCCCTCCTGTTCTTTATACTTGGACATGAGTCGGATGTCTAATAATTAATATCATGGTGGACACTAATGCTACAATGAGGACTACTTGGGAGTGACGGACCTCTGGGTTCCTATGGGTCGGGCAAGGCCAGTGTAGAGATGGCAGAGATACAGTTTCTGTAGGCAATGACTGTACAAGTTTTCTGAGATTTAAGACAAAATCAAGATCACCCAAGCATAGCTGCTAAAATCTAAGCTAGGCCCAAAGCTGTATCCTGGTATCAGTAATCTGTTGCCTGCGTTGGTCGATTCTCAGATGATACATTGTGGAATGACATCGGTAAATGACCCACCCAATATGTTTTTAGCAAGTTGATGATTTGCCTGAAAGTTTGAAGGACAAATAATATGCTTCTGCCGATTTTATCATTGTAGCAGTTTTAAAATTCTGATTCTTTATCATTAAAAATGTATTTCTTTTTTATTATCCTACTTGATTAGACAATAATCCTGTTTAGTGTTTGTGTGACGTGAATCCACTTCTATTTATTCAGTAATTGACACATGCTTTATGCACACAATTGATAGCAGACTGTTTGTTTCTGCTTCAGAGGAAGCATATTGTCGAACAGCGGTTGTGACGTTTAAAATGATATATTGATCGAAGACAAGTTTATAACTTCTTCCATTTCTTTCTTCAATATCACAGTTATTACTTTATTGCTATCTTTGCGTGTTTCATTATTCATAATTGTTTGCAGTAAAATGTATTAAAGATTTGGTAAGAAGCCTTTCCCATATTGCTGTTTTGTCTGGATATCTTGCCAGCTTCTTGTAGATGACCTCCTTGTGTACAATGGGATTTTAAACCAAGTCCGTCACATTTCTTATGGAATACTGCCGACTTGTGATCCTGTGATACCATATCATACCATCCTCTTTACAAATGACAAGAAAATATCAGAAGCAGAAAAAAGAACCGTCTTAAGGTATGTAGCGAGATTTGCCAAAATATTTGTTTTATAATTCAACATGTTTGAATGGGCTGCCCCCTCTCTCCATTGCTATTCGCCATCGCTATAGAACCGTTGGCCGTGGCAATCCATCTTTCCTCAAAAATTCATGGCTACCCATATGGGGTACACCAAAAGAAATTTGCACTTTATGCAGATGATCTTCTTCTTTTCCTAGACTATTGGCCTCCATCACTAGTGGAAGCTATGGCCATTTTTAAAAAGTATGGTTTGCTATCAGGCCTCTCTATCAATTGGGGTAAATCGGCACTTAGGACAGTGGAAACGAAAGCCCCAAATGAGATGATGGCTGCGGGACAACTTAAGATGGCTCGTTCTTTTACATATTTGGTTATACAGTGCCAACACTTTCTACAACGCCACCCTCACATCAGCCATAGACTCAGTCGCTCCTCTCATGCATGGCAAAGTGCGACAAACCAATAGGCAACCCTGGCACAACAACCTCACTAAAAAACTTCGACAAGCATCCAGGGCCGCGGAGCGGCGTTGGAAGAAAACACGCCTGCCAGACGACTTCACTGCTTTCAAACAAGCTACACTTGCCTTTAAATCATCCCGCACCTCTGCTAAACAGACCTATTTCACAAACCTTCTATCTTCATTATCCCACAACCCAAAACAACTGTTCAGCACATTTAAATCTCTCCTCCGCCCACCACTGCCACCTCCAACTCCCCTCATCTCTGCTGAGTACTTTGCCACCTACTTCAAAAACAAGATCGACCAAACAAGGCAAACCTTTACAGTTCCACCACCCCAACCACTCCACATACCGGACCTCTGCCCTTCCATAATAACCTCCCTCTCCAACATCACTGAAGGAGAGCTTACTCATCTCCTTTCCAAATCACACCTCACCACCTGTGCACTTGACACCATCCCTTCCCACCTGCTCCCCAACCTCACTAACATGATCATTTCAGCCCTAACCCATCTCTTCAACCTATCCCTAACTTCTGGTACCTTCCCCTCTGCCTTCAAACATGCCAACATAACACCCATCCTCAAAAAATCAAACCTTGACCGAACTGCTATGCCCAGCTATCGCCCCATATCACTGCTCCCGCTTGCTTCCAAACTCCTTGAACATCATGTCCATGCTCAACTTTCCTCCCACCTCTCATCTAACTCCCTCCTTGATATCCTGCAATCTGGCTTCTGCCCCCACCACTCCACTGAAACTGCCCTGACCAAAATTACTAATGACTTACCCACAGCCAAATCTAACAGACAGTTCTCCATCCTCCTCCTTCTCGACCTGTCCTCTGCCTTTGACACAGTTGACCACTGTCTACTGCTGCAGATCCTTTCTTCCCTTGGCATCAAAGACCTTGCCCTGTCGTGGATTTCCTCATACCTTCCTGCGTTTCCCACTCCCACACTACCGCCTCATCCCGCCCCCTCTCTGTTGGAGTCCCTCAAGGCTCTGTCCTGGGGCCCCTACTTTTTTTCCATCTATACTCTTGGCCTAGGACAACTCATAAAGTCCCATGGCTTCCAGTACCACCTGTATGCAGATGACACTCAGATCTACCTCTCTGCTGTCCAGAATCCCGGAGTGTTTGTCAGCCATATCATCCTTTTTCACCTCTCGCTTCCTAAAACTCAATGTAGACAAAACTGAGCTCATTATCTTTCCTTCATCTCACGTATCTTCCCTACCCGATCTATCTATTATGGTAAACGGTATCACGCTGTCTCCCGCACCTGAAATCCACTGCCTCGGAGTAACTCTCGACTCTGCCCTGTCCTTCAAACCACACGTCGAAACTCTTGCCACCTCCTGTCGCCTCCAACTCAAAAATATTTCCAGAATCCGTCCCTTCCTCAGCCCTCAATCTACTAAAAGTCTTGTACATGCCCTCATCATCTCCCGCCTTGACCACTGCAACACTCTCCTCTGCGGCCTCCCTGCTAACTCTCTTGCACCACTCCAGTCTGTCCTCAATTCTGCTGCCCGACTAATCCACCTCTCTCCTCGCTACTCACCTGTCTCCCCCTCTGCAAATCCCTCCATTGGCTCCCAATTCCCCAACGAATCCATTTCAAACTACTATCACTGACCTACAAAGCCATCCACAACCTTTCCCCTCCCTATATGTCTGAACTAATCTCCCAGTATCTTCCCTCACGTACTCTTCGATCCTCCCAAGACCTCCTACTCTCCTCCACACTTATTCGTTCCTCACACAGCCGCCTCCAAGATTTCTCCCGAATATCCCCTATCCTCTGGAATTCCATGCCTCAACACGTCCGATTATCCACCACCCTCGGATCCTTCAAACGGAACCTGAAAACCCATCTTTTCAGGAAAGCTTACAGCCTGCAATAGCCATTCTTCCGTCTCACCACCACCTGAGCTGCCACCTCATCACCACCAGAGCTGCTGCACCCCCGACCTTCTGTCTCTTTCCACTATCCTTTAGAATGTAAGTCCGCAAGGACAGGGTCCTATCCCCTCTGTACCAGTCTGTCATTGTAAATTTGTTTATTGTTAACGATATCTATCACTTTGTATGTAACCCCCCTTCTCATGTACAGCACCATGGAATTAATGGCGCTGTATAAATAAATAATAATAATAAATAATAAATAATAATTATATCAGTAAGTGACGATATTACTGAGTATGAATCCCTAAATATCGGCCATCTCCTAACTAAATTCCAAACTAAAACAACGGCATGGTGTAAACTACCTTTATCGGTGATAGGATGGGCAAATTTCATTAAGATGGTTCTTATGCCACTACTGCTTTAAATAATTGCATAATACCCCAACATGGCTTTTCCTACTATTTTTTTTATAAAGTAAATAACAACTTAAGAGATTTGATTTGGAAAAAGAATATTCCAAGACTAAGACTCAAGACCTTGCAGAGACCCAAAGAGATTAGATGTTTGGCTATCCCGGACCCCCTGTTGTATTTTCTTAACTCACATTTGCAGCATCTGAGGGGATGAGGAAACCCAGAACTTCCATCCTCCTCCACTAGAATGATTAGACACGTGCTGGGGGTGAGGAGTTTGGTGGAGGCCTTGGGGGGGATGGTTTCAGAACTATAATTTCTCAGGTATTACTATTAGAGGGATTCACAGAATATGTTCTAGATGATGGATAGATGATGGGTATGGTGGGATACTACCATTATTCACCTTTATGGAACAATTCTAACTTCCCAGAATTTGACAAATTAGAAGGTTGTTTGCACTGGCAAATTAAAGGGCTCTCCCGGCTTACCCAACTAATTAAAAATAATCAGTTCAAGGTTTTTCAGGAATTTTGGAGAGAGTTGGGCATTCCGAGTCAAGAAAGGATTTTAACAATATTTGTAATCAAAACATTCGTACACACTGCAAAATAGACTATCTCCATGTCATGATCCAGACCGGGTTTTGGGTCGTCTCTCCTTTCCCAGTCTGGTCATGTCAGGGGTTAACTTTCTCGGTGTTGTTCCGGTGTCGGGTCTGCTATTTCTCTGCACTGCATCCTGCAGGCATTGCCAGTTATATTTCCTGCCTACGGTGTGTGTAGCTGACTCTGGTGAAACCCTGATTTGTCCAGCTGCATTTAACGGTCTTTGCCCGTGTCTGTTCACTTCTCTCTTACCCGTCCTGACTCTGTGTGTCCCTGTCTTTTCGGATTCCCCGGTACTCGACTCTTCTTTGGCTCTGACTTGATTCTGTCTCCTCCTTCTTGTACTTCTGCTACTGACTAGTACTGACTTTTTGGCGCTCCTCTGTCTCTGTGTTTGGGATTCCCCTTGGTACTACGTTGTTGTGAACACTTTTGACCTGACTTCTGAGTTTGGGCTCCCTCTGGTGGTTGCTGCGAGTAATGGAGCTGGTCGGGTTGACAGAAGTCAATCACTTGAAGAGGATGATTGGAGGTCAGGTGTTACAGACTGGGAAGATTTAAGTCAGCAAGCATCCCTCAGTTGTTGCTGGTGATTTGGTTTTCTTCCTGTGCATTTTGAAGTCCGCTTACCCCCTGCTTGGTCCTGCATCATTCAGATAAGTTATTTGTTTGCTGGAATCTATTTGCGTTTGATCCAGTTTTTGCCTTTCTCTGCTTTCTGCTTTGCTGTGTGGGTTCAGCATTGTTCCCTGGTGGGACCAGTGCTGAACCCCGTTCCATATGCCACAGCTTATGTCAGTCTGTTCATTATTACTAGTCCCCTGTTTTATCAGTATCTTTTGCTTTGCTTCCAGTTCACACCAGAATGCTGATCTAGTGGAGGAGAGGTTGTGTGGCCTAAGTATTTTTGCATATCAGACGTGTTGGATTTTTCTTATGGTTTTTGCGTGATTGCAGGCAGTATCTTTCCTGTCCTGTTCTATCTAGACAGTTTGGGCCCCATCATTTGGTTACTCTATTTTCTGCCTGTGTTTGTACCTCATCTTGTCTCACCGGCAGTATATGTTTGGGGGCTATCTATTCCTTTGGGGTTCTACTCCGGGGCAGTTTAGCTTTCCCCTTTCTTGCTTTAGGCTTAGTTAACTCTTTGGCTGTGCCAAGTCGTCCAGGGCATCGTAGGTACGTCCCACGCCTAATTCTAGTTGTGTTGTTAGTTTTAGGGGTCTGCAATCTGCTTAGTTACCAACCTTTCTGTTTTTTTGGTTGCCTAGCTTATTCCCCGGCTATCCTCCTCGGTGACCTAATCATAACACTACGCTACTCTCTGGTATTGACCTGGCTTGTCTGATTATTCTGCTGCCACCTGGTGGTTGCCTTTCTGCAGTTCCACTGGTCTGCTCTGAGCAGGACTTCAGCCCTCTCTCCACTCTACTACCATCTAGTGGAGTTTGCATTTACCTGCAGTGCTGCAGAGTAACACTCCATTCATCCAAAGTAAGGGGGCTGCATTTTTAGACAGTGAGGTTAGGAAAGACTTGACGAGATGTATTATCTCACATCATTATAAGTGTTTGATGGAGCAGATTCTTAAGAAAAGAAGCTGTAATCTTAAAACCAAATGGGAACGGGACATAGACCCTATAAGTGAGGATGCGTGGGAAAATATTTTACAGTCAATCCCCATGGTATCAATGAGTGAAGTTCAACAACTTTCACAATACTACCTGATTCATAGAATGTTTAATGCAGGTATACAGGTATACACCTTTAGTTATAAAACAGATTCAAAGTGTTATAGGTGTGGGGCCCCTAATGCAGATCTGTGCCATGTAATGTGGAGTTTCCCTAAACTTAGTGAATTCTGGACAGTGATTTTGTATCCAGGGTGTTTGGGTTTGAGGTTCCATCAGATCCTGTTATCTGTCTACCGGGGTATGTGAGTGCTTTGACAACTGAGGAGGTCCACCAATTATCCATCCTTCGTTTGCTGTATCAAGTTAGAAAATGAGTTGCCTTTTATTGGAAGGACACTGATCCCCCTAATATGCAAGAATACATTCCCAAGGTAAACTCTATGTTTAGTCTTGAGAGATCTGTGTTACAGAACTCCTCTTAAATTTAAAACAACTGTGGGTGCCATGGTTGGATTCTACGGGCATGGCCCCTCTAACATTAACAAGGCTGAGAATGCTGATGAATGTACTTACCAGATCTTAGAATCAAATAGTAATATATGAGCACTAGCTGAAGAGCCCAGCGTTGCCCGGGCATAGTAACTATCTCTGGTTAGTTATAACACATTATCAAGATTATATTGTACATAAAAACATTTCACATCATATATTCAACACTACAGATTTGCAACACAAATTAACTGAATGATTACCCAAGTCTTGATAATATTTTATTTTCAACTCATTCAAGAGCCTTTTGATAAACAACGTTTTTGGTTTTTCCTTTTGGTGCAAAGATGAACAGATTTTTGGCAGTTCCAACTCTTGAACAGGCCACATAAAGTTGACCATGACAAAAGCATGGAGAATCATAGAATCATAGAATCGTAGAGTTGGAAGGGACCTCCTGGGCCATCTGGTCCAACCCCCTGCTCAAAGCAGGATTCGCTAAATCATCCCAGTCAGATGTCTGTCCAGCCTCTGTTTGAAGACTTCCATTGAAGGAGAACTCACCACTTCTCGTGGCAGCCTGTTCCACTCATTGATCACTCTAACTGTCAAAAAGTTTTTTCTAATATCTAATCTGTCTCTCCTCCCATTCAGTTTCATCCCATTGCTTCTAGTCTTTCCTTGTGCAAATGAGAATAAAGTTGATCCTTCTACAATGTGACAGCCCTTTAGATATTTGTAGACAGCTATTAAGTCTCCTCTCAGTCTTCTCTTTTGCAAACTAAACATTCCCAAATCCTGCAACCTTTCCTCATAAGACAGGGTTTGCAGACCGGTCACCATTCTGGTCGCTCTTTTCTGAACTTGCTCCAGTTTGTTGATGTCTTTTTTAAAATGTGGTGCCCAAAACTGGACACAATATTCCAGATGAGGTCTGACCAAAGAGGAGTAGAGGGAAATAATGACTTCACGTGATCTAGACTGTATGCTTGTGTTAATACATCCTAGAATTGCATTTGCCTTTTTTGCTTCTGCATCACACTGTTGACTCATATTCAGTCTGTGATCTATTAGTATACCCAAGTCTTTTTCACATGTGCTGTCACTTAGCCCTATTCCTCCCATTCTGTATATGCTTTTTTCATTTTTATTGCCCAGATGTAGTACTTTGCATTTCTCCCTGTTAAAAACCATTCTGTTAGTTGCTGCCCACTTCTCCAGTTTATTTATATCTTTTTGAATCCTCTCTCTCTCTTCTCTAGTATTA
The DNA here is from genome assembly GCF_039654945.1 of Dendrobates tinctorius. NCBI lineage: Eukaryota > Metazoa > Chordata > Amphibia > Anura > Dendrobatidae > Dendrobates > Dendrobates tinctorius. The sequence continues at coordinate 1,558,933 of NW_027361797.1, forward strand.
GCTATCCCTCCTAGCTTTGTGTCATCAGCAAATTTAATCAGTTTACCCTCAATTCCTTCATCTAAATCGTTGATAAAGATGTTGAACAATACAGGACCCAGGACAGAGCCCTGTGGTACCCCACTTGAGACATTCTTCCAACTGGATGTGCAGCCATTTACGATCACTCTTTGGGTCCGATCACTAAGCCAGTTATGAATCCACCTAACAGTTGCCTTGTCCATTCCATACTTAGTCATTTTTTCAATAAGGATTGTATGAGAGACTTTGTCAAATGCTTTGCTGAAGTCAAGATATACTATATCTATAGAATTTCCTTGATCCACCCAATCAGTGATTCCGTCATAGAAGGAAATAAAGTTAGTCTAACATGACTTATTAGTTACAAACCCATGCTGACTCTGTTTAATCACTTCATTCTTATCCAGGTACTGACATACATGTTGTTTAATAATTTGTTCAAAGATCTTTCCTGGTATAGAAGTCAGACTCACCGGCCTATAGTTGCCTGGGTCCACCTTCTTCCCCTTTTTGAAGATAGGAACAACATTTGCTCTTCTCCAGTCTTCTGGCACTTCTCCTGTTCTCCAAGAATTTTCAAATATTATGGAGAGGGGTTCAAAAATTTCTTCTGCTATCTCCTTCAGTACTCTGGGGTGTAATTCATCTGGACCTGGAGACTTGAATTCATTTAGGTTAGCTAAGTGTTTCCTCACTATCTTTCTGTTTATAGAGATCCTGGATTCTTCTATTCCCTTAATAGGACAGTGAAGAACAGTTGATGTTACATTTCCTTTCTGAGAGAAAACAGATGAAAAATAGGAATTTAAAAGTTCAGCCTTCTCAACATCCTGTCTTACCATTTCATCATTTTCATCCTGTAAAAATCCTATAGCATCTTTGACTTTTCTTGCAAATCGATCCCTACTACGTTCAAGGACTGTCCCTGAGCCTTGTTAATGGACATTGCAAATTCCAGTCGAATTGGAAACTTGAGGCGTTTAAAATCAAAAGGCAAATCAGATTGAATGAGTGGAATTCTTGGAATGAAAATGTCCTCTCCTTTGGCACATCCTGTTGCTGAGCCATGTATCTAATCCTATCCTGTGTGTTACTGTCTGCTGAGCTGTGCATCTAACCCTATCCTGTGGGAAACTGTCTCCTGAGCTGTGTATCTGATCCTATCCTGTGTGATACTGTCTGCTGAGCTGTGTATCTGATCCTATCCTGTGTGATACTGTCTGCTGAGCCTTGTATCTAATGCTATCCTGTGTGATACTGACGGCTGAGCCGTGTATCTACTCCTATCCTGTGTGATACTGACTGCTGAACCGTGTATCTACTCCTATCCTGTGTGATAGTAACGGCTGAGCCGTGTATCTAATCCTATCTTGTGTGATACTGTCTGCTGAGCCATGTATCTAATCCTATCCTGTGTGATACTGGGCTGTGTATCTAATCCTATCCTGTGTGATACAGTCTGCTGAGCTGTGTATCTAATCCTATCCTGTATGATACTGTCTGTTGAGCTGTGTATCTAATCCTATCCTGTGTGATACTGTCTGCTGAGCCGTGTATCTAATCCTATCCTGTGTGGTACTGTCTGCTGAGCTGTGTTTCTAATCCTATCCTATGTGATACTGGGCTGTGTATCTAATCCTATCCTGTGTGATACAGTCTGCTGAGCTGTGTATCTAATCCTATCATGTGTGATACTGGGCTCCCTCTGCAGTCTGTGTCAGAGGGTGGTCTGTGTTGGCAAGGTAATAAATTGTGTTATTTCCAGCTTTACAGAAAGATGATAACACCATAGAAATGATAAGAATAATAGGCCTCAGTTACCTCAACTGTCTACAAGGAAAACTGTTGCTCATAGCAACCAATCACAGCTCAGCTTCTTTTAAACAGCTCTGGTGAAATGAAAGATGCTTAGTGATTGGTTGCTATGTGGAGTGGGCGTGGCTGATACACACATACACACACATACGTACACTCATTTTTACATATATAGATGTGCTTTAGGTAACATTTATTGAGGATGACTATGGGAAGAATTGAAGTAGCTACAGAAAGCCACAGTTGGAATAATACATACAAAGTTTAATGGAGAAATAATCTGAGGCATTTAAGGATGTGTTTGATTATAAGGAAATTGTTCACAAATTATATTACTTATACAAAGAGGGGAAAAGAAACGAGCCAAAAAGGGTGTTGTATAAAGCACTTTATTTGACATTGTGATGTATACATTGTTTTGGGGGTGAGAGAAGTAGGGGAAAGAATGGACCATAAGGACTACCTCGCTGCAGGAAACAATGGACTTGTGGATTCTTTCTAGAAGAAATCTAAAATAAATAATTGAAAGTTCTTTCTTAAATCTGAGAGTTGGGTGGGGAAGGGGTGGGGTGAAAGTTTTTTGAAAATGTTCAATAAAAATATAATTATTTGATTAAAAAAAACACATGTTTGAACAGTAAGGCTATGTTCACACATTGTGTTTTTTCTCAAATTTTAAGCAGCGTTTAAGCTGCTTACAAAAAGCATGTTTTGCTACGTTTCGTTTTTTGCTGCATTTTTGTTGGTACATTCGTCTCTTGTGCATGTTGATAAAGTTTAGTGCATAAAAAAATCTGATTCAACTTCATCAGGTTTTCACACCAAAAGCGCCGCAAAACCTTGATACTTGCGTTTTCTTGCAGTATTTTTTTGCACTAACCATTGCTTTCAATGGATGAAAAATGCTGAACGAAGTGACATGCCGCATTTTGCAAAAACAGATCTCTTTGACAAAACAGGAAAAAAAAAAACAAGATTTGTTCACGAGATTTCTGAAATCTCATAGGCTTTGCAAGTACTGTAAAACAGCTGAAAATTTGCAGCTCATGTAACTCATGTACCGGAACTACGTTTCCCAGCGCGTGCGCTCTTCTGTGTTTCGGCTTTGCCCGCAGTTGGGCAAAGCCTATTGCGCAGGCGCACAAAGCTATATTTCTCAGCAGGCGCGAGATGTCCCACAGGGCAAGAGGCGTTATTGAACGAAGTAGGATGGCGACCAGCAGCAGATGGGTGTGATGTAGAGACCCGAAACCACACCCATCGGACCCGACTGAGAAATTACCATACAGCGCAGGGCATATTAAAACACGTTTATGTGAGTATACAAGGGGGTCAGGGGGTTCTATAAAAGATGTAGGGAATGCATAGCAGACACTTAAGGCAATATTTTTAGCTGCTATGCCATAAAAGTGGTGACAAATTCCCTTTAAGAGTTTCAAATCACCGTACAAATGTAAATATCAGACAAAGACAACACAAGTAAGCCCAAAATGCCATTTTTAAATGAAGGTTATTGTTATTAGGAGAAAAAGAAATACAAACCTATAGGGCCCCGTGTGAAAAATTGACTGCCCCCTATACCTAATAACTGGTTAGGCCACCCTTAGGCTACTTTCACATTAGCGTTTTTCAGCGCAGCGCTTCGTGCGCAATAGAAACGCATGCAAAAAACGCATCATGCGTTTTGCATGCAATTGCTTTTTTACGTGCATGCATTTTAACCAGTTTCTAGCCATGTTAACTCACAAAACGAATGCGTTTTAAAACGCAGGCGTGCGCATGTCCATGCGCATGCCTGCGTTCCCATAGGCTGTAATGCGTTATTTTGTCGCAATCCGTGCGCAAGTGTGCGCATGCATTTTTTTATGTCGTTGAACGGACCCAAAAATGCAACAGATTGCGTCTGGCGCACCTAGGCGCACACCTTAAAAAAACGCATGTGTACGAAAACGCATACGAACGCGTGCAAACGCTAGACCACGATGCGCTGCGCAAAAAAAGCTAATGTGAATCCAGCCTTAGAAGTACAACTGCAATCAATCGTTTGCCATAACTGGCAAGGAGTCTATTGCAATACTCTGGAGGAATTTTGGCCCACTCATCTTTGCAAAATTCTTGTAAATCAGCCACATTGGAGGGTTTCCACTTGTATGCAAACTGGTTACTGCTTTTGATTTGACCCGTGACATGAAAATGTCTTCCATAAACTTTGCAGCAGAATTTGGCTGTTCCTCACCCAGTTTTTAACCTTATAAATGTTGTTTCTGTTTCAGTTAACAACTATGTTCCCGCCTATAAATGAAAATGATGATCCTTATCACGATTGGTATAGTTGGTTACTCATACACCTGACTATAATCTTACAAAATCCCTCCCTGTCATTGTGCACATGTACCCAGCAGAATTGATGGTGTTTTGAAAGCAAAGAGTGGTCACCCCAAGTATTGACTTTATATAGACTTCTTTTATTCACTCAATTTGCGTTTAGTTAATTGATTAAAAAAATGACATTTCTACTTTCAGAAGCATTTTTGCCGCATTTGTCTATGCTCAAACCAAAGTAATTTACACTGTACTATACATATTTGTATTTATTCATATTTATTTGATACATTGAATGCCTCTTAAAATGGTGACAGAATGGTGCAGCTTATTGCATTACATTTATTTGTTGTCATTCTATTACTCCTCTGTTTATTCTTAGAATAAGTCACCATTTTGGGGGGCGTGTCCTGATGCCGGCATGAGCGGTCGTATAGCTGCAAAGCTCCCACCGGGCACATAAAACTTTAGGCAGAAGCACCCTTCACCAGCACTCAAATACTTTTCCGGATAGACCCCAGGAGATCCAGAAACCTAGCGCTGCCGGAAGTGGTGTCCACGGGTCCCGCAACGGCCCTGGACACCTTCCTCCGACGGGATCGGGGCGCTGCTGGAGCTAGGCACCGCTCAGGTGGTTTAGGAGTGGATGGAGGATGCCGGGGCTGTTACCAGAAGGACTAGTGAGAGGCCTTCAGGTCATGCGGACTCTGGGCTACCCGGAGACATAGCTCCACATATAAGTGACACTCCAAACTTGTGCTCCTGTGCTGGATTTTTGCAAGAGCCCTCTTCCCCTGGCCAGCAAGCTGCGGTCCTGGGTGTATGCGGCATGATGGAGGGAGAAGCCATTTTCCTCACCCACCTGATCAGCCTTACAGATTCCTTCCAACAGATCACCCACACAGAGTCTCATATGGAGGGGATTGGCTCTCGGGGAAATAAATGGGTCTCTGCCCATCATAGGGAACCTTCTAAGTTAACCCCTAGTAATACCTGCACTGAGGTTGGGAGCGAGTATTATTTAAACGGGTCCTCAGATGAAGAGGTTGGCCCCCCTGGACGATCATCTACACCCACAGTGGCTAAAGTTCCTCTCGTTTACCTTCAAGGGAAGACTTTAAGGCAATAATAACGGAGGTCAAAGACTCTTGCAGGTCAGAAATTGCACGTGTGCGACAGGATCTGCAGCTTTTAGCAGGCAGAATTGAATCTTTGGAAGAAGAGCATGATGAAACCAGATCACATGTGGCTGATTTGCACCAGACATCTATTATGCAGCAAAATGTGATCAAAGACCTGCAGGTTCAAGTAGAAGACTTGGATAACAGAGGCAAAAGGTGCAACATTAGAGTAAGGGGAGTCCCCGAATTGGATGGACAGAAAAATTTAAAAATAATTCTTCAGGAAATATTCACCTCCATCTTAGGCGACTCAGTCTTCACTCCCTTTAAATTTGACCTGGCTCTTCGGGCCTTACAGCCCAAAGGAGCTTCTCCTTTCCCAAGACACATTATTTGCTGTCTCCACAACTTTGAAATTACGGAGAGTATTATGAGGAAGGCCAGGTCCCTGAAGGAGATTTTGTATCAGGACACCGCCATTCAATTATTCCCGTATCTATCTCACATAACATTGCAAAAGTGGAGATTCCTCCGGCCTTTACTGTCCACTCTGTAGGATCTCAGCATCCCCTATAGGTGGGGGTTCCCCTTTGCCTTAACAGCCTGAAGAGAGGGTGTGTCAGCGACTCTGCACTCCCTAGAAGATCTGTCATCCTTTTGTGAGAAATTGGATCTCCAGGTCCCCAAGATTTCTGATTGGGACCTCCAGTTTGGACCGAGAAGAGAAGGAAGGAACGTCTCTCTCAGAAACAAGAGAAAGGAAGGGAACATCGGGTCTTCGCTGATCTCTTGGACGGAACTTTTTTATTTTTTTCAATACTTTTGGCATTTTTTCCTCATAAAGAATGCAAAACTTGGTTTTCACAATTGTTCAAGACTTTTTAAATGTTTTAGCCAGTGCAGGCTAATTTCTATAGCATGTTATAATACTTTAATAGCCATTTCTCTTTTCACCCTCTTTAACTGGGTGACCTGCAAATTGTTGATGTTGTGTGCCTGGGGGAGCCCTGTTTGATCCTTTGTCAGGGGATTGCGCCTCTATTGTTGTTTTTACTTTTCAGGGTTCGGGTGATGGGCTACGTCTATTTGTATTTTCCCTCTATGTTCTTTGTTTTCTTTGTCTTCCCCTCTTCCTACCATTTTCCACTTTTCCAATCACCTGCTTGCAAGTTTCAGATCTCAGCTCGCAAAATATCCTGAAGGAGAGGGTCTGGTACTGCTTCTTGAGGGTTGTGAGAACGGTATTGGCTTTTGGTGATCATATGCTTGTGAATACTTTGTACAATCCCAAATGTTATGCATACTATCTTTAAATGTCAAGGGACTTAACTCCCCTAGAAAGAGGAGGCTTGCCCTACGGGAGTTGAAGTTCCAAATGGTAGTTATCGCATTCCTTCTGGAGACACATTTTGATAACACAGGCTCCTTCAGGTTCGCCTTTGGCGTCTTTCCCGTGACACATTCTGCATTCTCAAATAATGAGAGGAGGAGTGGCCATCTTGATTTTCTCTACAGGTGAACAAGGCGCCCACTGACCCCGAGGGCAGATATGTAGTATTGGTGGCTTCTTTGAGAGGCAGCCCTATTATTCTATGTAATATTTACGCTATAAATTCAGGTCTGATCAAATTTCTGAGAAGGGTTTATTCCTGATTCAAAAACTATTGATGGCAGCTGTAACGGGGTCTACCCAAGCTGGGGTACCTCTTTCAGTACCACCCCGTGTTTTCGGATGTCCACTCTGCGTTGGCTGGAGTCTGAATGAATGACGCTGGCTGGAATTCCTTGGTTACATGGGCGCATATAAAAGATCACTGCTTCTCCACGTATTTCCAGTCTGACAACACTTTACTCACAGGACACAGAATATATCACACATATACAGAGGGCAGGTCAATAGAAAAGCGGCAGGCCAGACATGCATTACAAAAGCCGCAGGTGGCCGGAGCCTGCCGATGTTTACTGTGGGAATTACAAAGGTGGGGGGGAGGGCGGACAAAAAGAGAATATCGTGTCCCCTCTGCCCAGGTTCGCAGCCTGTGGGCTGATGCATTAGGGACATGCATCTCACATAGAACCTATTATACATACATATAACTGCACAACATATTCTGGGTGCTGAGTGGTTCTGTAACACGTAACACGGCTCCCCTTTTCAGCGACGCGATCGGCATACACAGTCTGATCCTCAACGGATCAGTTTGGGGATGGGTCTACCCAAGCTGGGGTACCTCTTTCATTACCACCCCATGTTTTCGGAGGTCTGCTCTGCATTGGCTGGAGTCTGAATGAATGACGCTGGCTGGAATTCCTTGGTTACATGGGCGCATATAAAAGATCACTGCTTCTCCACGTATTTCCAGTCTGACAACACTTTACTCACAGGACACAGAATATATCACACATATACAGAGGGCAGGTCAATAGAAAAGTGGCAGGCCAGACATGCATTACAAAAGCCGCTGGTGGCCGGAGCCTGCCGATGTTTACTGTGGGAATTACAAAGGTGGGGGGGAGGGCGGACAAAAGGAGAATATCGTGTCCCCTCTGCCCAGGGGCGCAGCCTGTGGGCTGATGCATTAGGGACATGCATCTCACATAGAACCTATTATACATACATATAACTGCACAACATATTCTGGGTGCTGAGTGGTTCTGTAACACGTAACAGCAGCCTTGCTGGTGGGTGGAGACTTCAACATCCCTTTCTCAGAACAATTTGATAGATTCTGTATAAGTGGTAGACCCACACCACAAAACCTCATCAATTTGGCGAGAGACTTTAGAAAACTAATTAGGGCTAACTCTTTGTTTGACTTGTGGAGAATTGACCACCCTAGGGACAGGACCTTTTCCTTCTACTCTCCACCTCATCACACCCATTCTAGAATAGATTATTTTTTTGCTAATATTTCAATCCTTAGGATGATGGTGAAAGCAGATTTGGGTCACATCACCTACTCTGATCGTGCCCCGGTGGCTTTAGACCTTAAATCCATTCAACCAATTTACAGGGTGTGTCACTGGCAGTTGAATTAGTTTCTAATAAAGGATCCAACAATTCAGAAGACTTTATTGAACCATCTCTCTGACTTCTTCCATCTGAGTGAGGGTTCAGTTTCTTCCCCTTTGGTTCACTGGGAGGCCCATAAGGCCTTCAAGAGGGGGTTCTGTATTATGAAGGGTTCTAGATTAAAAAGAAACGTTAAAGTGGAATTTGATAAATTAACTTCTCAATTATCAAGTGAGGAGCGTAAGTTGTTAGCCTCGCCTTCAGTGAGGACCTTAAATAAGGTTGTGGCACTTAGAAACAAATTGAAGGACCTGGCATCACGTAGGGTTGAAAAACTCAATCTTTAGATTAAACAAAAGTACTACGAAAAAGGAAACAAAGCTCACACACTTTTGGCCAGATTGCTGAAGGATAGAGCCTTGAATTCTCATCCCCAGGCTTTGAGAGGTACTGACGGTACGATTCATTATGATCCTTCTGAAATCTTAGACATGTTCTGCAATTTTTATAGTAGACTATATAACTTACAAGACACTATCTTTTTAAATAGGTCTGATAGAATAGGGACACTACATCAATTTTTGTTAAGTTTAAATCTTCCAATTCTTCTCACTGAGGCCTTGTCGTCTCTTAATCACAGTGTGACAAGGGAGGAGGTTCTGGACATTTTGAGAGTCCTCCCCTTGGGTAAATCTCCGTGCCCAGATGGGTTGACTTACTTGTAACTACAAATCCTTTGCAGAGGAGCTCTCTCCTTATATGGTCAATCTCTTTAATTCTTTTCTTGAGGGCTCTCCTATGCTGGATAGATTAGCTCATTCCTATTTGGACCTTATCCCAAAATCGGGGAAGTATCCTCTGGATTGTTCAAACTATCTCCCAATAGCGTTGTTAAACTCTGATTTTAAAATATTCACCTGCTTACTGGCTAATACATTGAACTGTTGGCTCCCCCAGCTTATTAACAAGGATCAGGTGGGTTTCGTCCCTAACCGGCAAGGGGGAGACAACACTAGAAGGGCGATAGACCTAATTGATATTGCTAATAAAAATAATTTACAGTCTGTTACATTAAGCTTAGATGCAGAAAAGGCATTTGATCCCCTTAATTGGTCCTTTTTATTCGATACTCTGAAGGCTTTTGGCTTTTCGGGCCCTTTTTTGTTAGCTACTGGAGTATTGTATAGCACCCCTTCTGCCTCAATTAGGCTTCCTGTTTACACTTCTCCTTTATTTAAGATATCAAATGGGACCCATCAAGACTGCCCTGTATCGCCCCTATTATACGTTTTATGCATAGAGCCGCTAGCAGCGATGATTAGGCGAAATTAGAACATATCAGGGGTAGAGGTACGCGATTAAACATTTTGCCTTTTCCCTTTTTGGCTCTTCGAGAGTCTCCCTGCCAACAGACTTTGAGAGGATCTTCAGGAGAGGGACATCAACCAAAGGTTTAATTTCAGAAATATGTAAAATTCTGAGTTTTCCCCAAGATGGTCATCATAGAATCAAAGAATCGTAGAGTTGGAAGGGACCTCCTGGGCCATCTGGTCCGGCCCCCTGCTCAAAGCAGGATTCGCTAAATCATCCCAGACAGATGCCTGTCCAGCCTCTGTTTGAGGACTTCTATTGAAGGAGAACTCACCACCTCTCGTGGCAGACTGTTCGACTCATTGATCACACTGTCAAAAAGTTTTTTCTAATATCTAATCTGTCTCTCCCATTCAGTTTCATCAGATTGTTTCTAGTGTTTCCTTGTGCAAATGAGAATAAAGATGATCCTTCTACAATGTGACAACCCTTGAGATATTTGTAGACAGCTGTTAAGTCTCCTCTCAGTCTTCTCTTCTGCAAGCTAAACATTCCCAAATCCTGCAACCTTTCCTCATAAGACAGTGTTTGCAGACCCGTCACCATTCTGGTCGCTCTTTTCTGAACTTGCTCCAGTTTGTTGATGTCTTTTTTAAAATGTGGTGCCCAAAAATGGACACAGTATTCCAGATGAGGTCTGACCAAAGAGGAGTAGAGGGCAATAATGACTTCACGTGATCTAGTGTAGTGCAAATATAAATATGGCTATTTTTGAGTCCATATTGAAATATACAGAATGCATTCAGACCATGACAGAGCTGCATTTCTTGTCAAACAGTTACAGACAGAGACAATTCTCATAGTGATACAATCTTAGGAACTATTGTTTATTACCTGAAACCATTTCACTTCACTCAGGCTGTGTGCACATGCTGCGGATTTTGCTGCGGTTCCGCAGCGGTTTTGGCCGCTGCGGACCCGCAGCAGTTTCTGCTGCGGTGTACAGTACAATGATTCCCTATGGGAATCAAAAACCGCAGTGCAGACGGTGCGGAATTTTCCGCGCGGATTATCTGCGGTTTTCAATCCGCTGAAAGAATTGACATGTCAATTCTTTCTGCGGATTCTCCTGCGGTTTGCCATCTCCTCCATTGAGGAGATGAAAAACCGCAGGGCAAAACCGCAGAGCAATCCGCAGGTAAAACCGCATGTCTTTTGACCTGCGGTTTCACCTGCGGATTGTACAAAATCCGCGCGGATGAATCCGCACCTTTTCCGCAGCGTGTGCACACAGCCTAACAGTTCTATGTTTATCTATGTTTGTTGTTTGTAATTGTAAAACATTAAGGTTTATTTAACCTCTGTCTGTGGTGGTTTTATCTAAAACCATGTGGCTTTTATATTGTTAGGGTTTACGACCAATTGGCTGATGATACCAAGTTGTCTGTTTCATCCAACCTTGAAGGCTGGCCACTGGAAGGGTTGGGTGAAGCAAGTTACACATAAGTGTAATTTAGTATATAATACCAGAGAAACATGACTAAGACAGAAGCACAACTTGGATACCTGTACACATGTACAGTGTTGATACCTGCATAATTGGGGACGCCCATGCATTGTTGTGAATCTTCCATGGGGTTCTGTGTCTTGGCGTTGCTTCTCTGATATTCCAGACGGATGATATTTAAAATCCTCTTGGTGGTTGATGATGTGAGTATAATGTATATAGTTAATCTTTATATATACTTAATCATTATATGTATTCAATCTTTATCTGTACTTAACCTTTGTATCTTAAAATATACAAAAGTGTACGCAATCATACTATCCAATCATACTATTCCTTTAATTTTGTACATTGAAATAAAATTGCACTATATCGCAAGCAGTAGCCTTCTTTAAAGCCATATCCGAACCTTAGTGTTAAAAACCTGGCAATACATTTAGACTGTATGCTTCTGTTAATATATTCTAGATTTCAAAACCTACAAAAGACAAAGGAAAAAAACCCTGCTATGATTAAATAAGTAAAAAGCAAAAGTGCATTTAAATCATACAGAGTTCTTAGTAATACTGTATTTGATCAAACATAGCATAAAAGCCGTCCTACCATCGACAAGGTGACTCTGTGGTCGGGGCGGTCCTACACTGTCTAGTATTAATAACCTTATCATGTGTCAAAGTTGACGTCTGTGTGAATAAGGGCAGGCAAGGACCGGGTCCCAACCACTAGGACACCTTGTCGATGGTGGGACCCTCTGCTTGTGGTTTCTCTCCGTCAGCTGTTACAAGCAGAAGGCAGGGGAGATAGGCTGAACGTGTGTCTCACACATTCTATAAATATGTGCGAGTCAGGTATGGATGATCGAATTTCTTGAAATTTGAATCGCCAGGTTTGAGGAAATTTCTAGCAAAATTTGATTTTCAGCGAATCACAATGCTGAAAAGCCTCCAATTGCTCTGAATAGAGATGAGTACCACTCTGAGGTCTCCTACAACTATATCTAACCACTTTCAATCTCTTTAACACAGACACCGCTTTATTAATTTCAAAGTTCTCTCACTCTATAAGCAGACAATACCCTATTTTAACCCACAGCCATTTAATAGAGCAGTGCATTGACAGACATTTCATGTTTTTTAAAGCTGAAAAACGGTCCAAAAATTATCCGTTTTTGGTCATTTATGATCAGGCAGACCATTTTGTGCAGAACAGTGGCTCAAACTGACAGTGTCAGGTAGCATCATGCTATAGTGACTCAGATGAGTTATGTGCCGTATATATTTCATAAAGCCCTCCACTTCACCCATCCTCCCCACTCTAATAAGAATGACGGAGGAAAAGAAGGCCAATTGTTACATGCATTTTGTAGTACTATTGCCCAGACGGCTGGTGCCAGTGGTGTCTAGGCTGCTGCTAATGGTGTTTAGGCTGCTGCTAATGGTGTTTAGGCTGCCGCTAGCTAAATTCTTAAATTCTTAGCCTTGGAATTTTGTTTTGTTTTTGTTTGTTTTTTACACTACCCCATCATTACCATTTTTTTACCATACATTTGATACAACCCTTTAACTTTTGCCAGTCTTTTCAGTCCCAGTTTTTAACCCTTACCAAAAGGTAAGAAATGCTAGGTATGTAGTTATATGCACAGAAAGCAAAATGTCTTGGCAGGCCATAGTATAGGTGAGGTGTGCATCTGCTAGGCAGGTACATGTCCAACAGGACATGGATGCAAAGCTTGACTTTTAAAACATGTCAGAAAAAGGTAGCCATATATTTACCAACACAGGTCACAAATCTTAATGCACTTACAGGATGCAGCAGCTCCTCTTGTTAAAAGTGGAGGCAACACAGGTGCAAAATACTGATGAAACAACCAATCACCACCTACCAATTCATGGAGGGGTGCCTAGTATTAGAATTGCACGCAGGTAAGGCTTGTGTAGGGCTCCAGTCACACAGATGTAGTGCACATCGTCTTCAGCTTTGTTATACCCATACTATTAGATTAAGCGGTTGCCCAGCACTCTTTTCTTTGTGTGTCTTTTTTCTGTGTTGTTGTAAAACATATGCAAAAAAAAAATTGCCTAGGACACGCACACTTCAAATTAGTTTTTTTTAAATTATTCCCTTTTCCGCAAAAGCATTGTGTAAGAAATGAAAATCTCAGTACAGTCGCTTGTAACTAGTAAGCACAGTGTCTCTGAAACTGATTACATTTTTTTCCTGTAAAAATATTGTACCGTACTGCTGCTTTCTAGTGTATGAAGAATGAAGGAAAAATGCGTACTTGTAATTGAAGCGCAGCATGACAATTACCAGCTGCAACATATCATGATCAATCACACTCAGCCTAGCACTGCCGCTGGCATTAATCCCATCTCTGTATTATGCGCAGACTACGCCACTCATCCTCTTTCTATATAGCACGGATCCCCTGTAGTCTGCTTTGCCAATCTTTGAATATATATACTTAGAATTGGAGATGCAGATTTTGGCCAATGTCCCTAGGGAATGACAGTAAGAATTTCTAGTTTCCATGCAGAATAACACGCCGTCAGTCACAGTGTACGGCAATGAGCGTCATGTGAAGTGATGATGGTCAGTGAGGTGGAAAACCTTTCGATAGCGGTCAGACGCTTATTGGTCATTTCTTAATTCTCTATCGATATGGTGAAGGCTCATGCGCTGTGGTTTTACATTACCAGGCAGCTAATGATATAAAAAACATATAAATCTAGTTTACACAAAACACATTGACCTGTCAATAGCATAATTCATTTTCACTGAGCCATTTGTTAATCCTAAAAGAAGGATTATTGGAAGAAGAGAGACATAAGAAAATTGAGTACATAAAAAGGCATCTCTTTACAGACTGATAGCTTGGATCTATCATACACAGATTTGTCTCTGGTTTTCAGTGAAATGACAGATACGCTTTCAAAGAATGGACTTTACCGTTCATGTGGGCGTTTGCTCTGTATCAGCATTCTATCAGCATTGTAGGCGCTGGAACTTTCTTATCTTTGCACCTATCATTGTCCAATGGTTTGCCTGCTCGGAACAAAAATCCTACCTCTTTGTTATACGGTATGCAACAGGAGAGCAGGATCCAAAAGTCAAGGACCCGCTCCCACCTCCTGTGGTCTAAATTATATGCTGCTGCTGGGTTGCAATTAGGCAATGGACAGCAGGATAGATTGAGGGGAGACACCATGTTATGGATGACTCTAACCTATAAAATATTCAGTGTATATACAGCTCTGGCAAAAATTAAGAAACCCCTTCCAAATTTTCAGTTGGTCTGATTTTTCTCATTATAGGTATATTTTTGAGTAAATTGCTCTTTTATTCTATAAACTACTGACATCATGTCTCCGAATTCCAAGCACTAAATGTTGTGTTTATTTTCAGAAAATGAGAAATGGTCAAAAGAACAAAAAATGCCGTGCTTGCAGACCTCAAATAATGCTAAGAAAACAAGTTCATAATCATTTAGCAACAACAATACTAATGTTTTAACTCAGGAACAGTTCAGAAATCAATATTTTGTGGAATAACCATGATTGTTAATCACATCTTTCGTGCGTCTTGGCAGCTTTCCACCAGTCTTTCACACTGCTTTTGGGTGACCTTATGCCACTCCTGGGGCAAAAATGTAAGCAGTTCTTCTTTGATGGCTTGTGACTATCCATATTCCTCTTGATTACATTCCAGAGGTTTTCAGTGGGGTTTAGGTCTGGAGATTGGGCTGGCCATGAGAGGGATTTGATGTGCTGGTCCTTCATCCACACATTGATTGACCTAGCTTTGTGGCATGGCACATTGTCCTGCTGGAAAAAACAGTCCTCAGAGTTTGGGAACATTGCCTGAGCAGAAGGAATCAACTGTTTTTCCAGGATAACCTTGTATGCAGCTTGATTCATACATCCTTCACAAAGATTAACCTGCCCAATTCCAGCCTTGCTGAAGCATCCTCAGATCATCACCGATCCTCCACCAAATTTCACAGTGGGTGCAAGACACTGTGGCTTGTACGCCTCTTCCGGTCTCCATCTAACCATTAAACGACCAGGTGTTGGACAAAGCTGAAAATTAGACTCATCAGAAAAGATTACCTTACTCCAGTCCTCTATGGTCCAATCCTTATGGTCTTTGGCAAACATCAGCCTGGCTCCCCTTTGCTTCTCATTGACGAAAAGGCTTTTTTCTACATTTATATGACTTGAGCCCTGCCTCTAGGAGCCTGTTACGAACTGTTATTGCCGTGCACTTCACCCCAGCTGCCATTTGCCATTCCTTTCGTAGGTCACTTTGTCATCCTGCAGTTTCTGAGTGACATTTGAATGAGATGACGGTCATCCCGGGCAGTGGAGAGTCTTTTTCGCCCTCTGCCAGCCTGTAGCTTTTGTAAATAAATTGTGAGATATATCACACAGAGAAATCATATATATAAAGTGTGACGAAATGATCAGGACCTATGGACAACAAAAATCGCACATAGCACTTGAAAACAAAAGAAAAAATTGCGACAAAAGAGACCAATTAAGAAAAATATATATAAATTTTATTGGAAGTGCATATAGATATAAGGAGAAGGAGGAATGACACCCACAAAAGGCACAAGTAGATAAAAGACGCAGCCAGATCAGAGCATACATATACTATACATTAGGCACACATATACATAGACAAAGCATAAATAAAGGCTAAGTAGCCAGTGGAAGTAAAAAGGCAAACTGACAATGCAAACAAATCCAGCAGTTAATACCGTGCCATACTACACATAGGTACGTATGCAACAGCAACCTGTATCCCCATTACAAGTATGAGAGATGGTAAATACCTGAAATAAACACAGGGGCAGGAGCCGGTGTCCGGGAGCGTCACCCCGACGCGTGTTTCGGCTGAAGAGCCTTTCTCAAGGGGCATGACAGGAAAGAGGAAGGAGTTTAAAAAGGCCTATCAGCCAATCAGATAGCTGCAGTATACGGTCGTCATAGAAATACCCAGCCAATCACTGAGGATGCCCTAAGTGTGTTATGAAAGCGGAGACAGCCCAGAGACCGTGACGACGCATGCACGCACCAGGCCAAGAGCTGGGCGTCGTCACGTGACCCGCAACGTCAAAGCGTTGTCAGGACAATGGAGACGCCGCAAGCCGGAGCACAGAGCAAGGCACTGGTGCGCATGCGTACTGGGTCCGAGGGCAGTAGATGATGACCGCAATGATAAATTGCAACATCCAGAGCATATTGGGGCAACCAAAAGAATATTAAGACACCCAATAACAGGAAGGGGACCAAAAATTAGCATACTAATACACAGAATCAGAAATAGAGTGGCTGGGTGGTTTCATATGTATTTATATAACACCGTAACACACAATAAAGGGAAAGGTGAGGTAAGTATAATCCCAACACTACGGACATCAAAATATGGGACACATGCAGAATTAAGGACCCCCAAAAAAGGATAGAAAATCCTTGTAACCAATATATCAGGGGCCATATCTTAAATATATCATATTCATACTCAATATAATACCAAGATGTTTAGGTAAAAAAGTATACAGTTTATATATGTACAATGCTTAACAAGAGTACATCATTGTTATATGGTATATAAATTCCAACAAAAAAGTAAATCAAGGTTCATGACACAAGGTGATGCAACATCAAGAAACACAGAACCAAAACATCAACGTAACATGCAGGGTCCTTTTCTTGGTCCTAGAATGGTATGGACAATGTAGAAGTCTTCCTCATGAAACCCAGTGTGAAAAAATGGCCAATATTAAACGAGATAGAAAAATAAAAACAAGGAAATAAGTAAAACAGTTAAAAAACACCCAAAAAATGTTTTGCAAACAACAAGTGCACAAAAGCAGTGGGACTGATCACAAAAATGGAACAAAGCTAAGGTTCTCATTGAGTCCTTTTGGATGGACCGTGTCAAGGGCCCAGATCCATCTCGTCTCGCGTTGGGCCAATCTGGAGCTAGTATTACCACCACGGACACCAGGATCGTTGGCATCAATACCACGAAACCTAATGAGTGAACCGTCACAATTATGTTGCTGTTTAAAATGACGGGGAAGGGTCTTAAGTGTGGATACATCATCCTGATCAGCAGCCGATAAAATCCCCAAAATATGTTCACGGACCCGTGCTTTAAATTGCCTCGTAGTGAGGCCCACATATATGAGGTTGCAGGGACATACTGCAAAGTAGATGGCATTTTTCGTATTACAGGTTATTGGTTTTCTAATCTCATATGTACGGGATCCGGATGAATTGAAGAATTGATTGGTGGACTCAATATTGGGGCACGCGACACACCGACCACAGGGTCTACATCCACACGTAGGACCCACTCCATCAATAAAGGCGTTCTTGGACTTAAATTGATAATGGCTATGAACTAGATGGTCACGAAGATTTTTAGACCTCCTGATGGTAATACTAGGTTTTTTCAGGAATTAGTTGTTTTAATATAGGGTCCACCTGTAGAATAGGTAATGCACGTTGGAGACATTCACGCATGCGTGAAAATTGTGCATGGTAATTAGTGATGAACCTGATCTGGTTCACAGATTGATGCTTCTTTCGTGCATATAGCAATGAATGACGAGTAGAGTATTTCCCTCTATGATATGCACGTTTAAGGATGCGTCTCCCATACCCTCTATCTCTAAATCTGTTAAATAGATCTTTGGCCTGGTGTTCAAATTCATCATCTTTGGAACAGATCCTCCGTAAACGGAGGAACTGTCCAATGGGTATGGAGTTGGTCATATGTCTTGGATGTGAGGAGGAGACATGTAGGAGCACATTAGTGGAGGTCTCCTTCCTATAAATAGTAGTCTGCAACATAGAGTCTTTATCCCTCCATACTGTCACATCCAAAAAATTAATTCTATTTTTATTACAATGGTAAGTTAGATGGATGTTTTTATCATTAATATTTAGAAGTCCCAAAAATTCATCCAGCTGCCCACCGGACCCCTGCCAGATCAGGAAAATGTCGTCAATGTAACGCATCCAGAGAGGGATGCGATCCATTGACAACTGATCTGACAGGGAGAGGTCCCTCTCCCACAGCCCCAGGAACAAATTGGCATAGGCCGGAGCAAAGGACGCACCCATGGCAGTGCACTGGAGCTGCAGGTAGAAGGACCCCTTGAATACGAAAAAATTGTGTGTAAGGGAAAACTCTAACAACTCTAGAATCAGACAAATGATGTCTCGTGGCAGATTGGACATCTCCAAAAAATACTTAGTAGCCATCAGGCCATCACTATGTTTGATATTAGTATATAGTGATTTGATGTCACAGGTCACCATGAGGGAGCCAGGTTCTACATAGAGACCATCGACCCTCCTCAAAAAGTCGCCAGTGTCTAGGATGAAGGATGGAAGTCCCTCAACTAGTGGTTTTAGTTTAGATTCAATCCAAAGATTAACCTTTTCAAGAAAGTTGCCAGATCCCGATATGATAGAGCGGCCAGGTGGTTGTTCAGGGTTTTTGTGAATCTTTGGCAATAAGTATACTGTGGAAATAGTTGGTTCCCTTACTTTCAATGCCAGAGCTAATTCCTTAGTAATTACCCCACTAATGGTTGCCGTATCAAGAATCTTATATAGTTGATTAGTAAAGGACAAAAGGGGGTTGAATGTTAAGCGTTTATAACATGTACTGTTAGTGAGTTGCTTGAAGGCCTCCTTTTCATAAAGATCAGTGGGCCAAATCACTATATTCCCCCCTTTGTCCGCTGGCTTGAAGACTACGCCAGGGAGGGAACTCAAAACCTCCAGTCTATCACGTTCCACTCTGGTTAGATTATCATGGGGAATTCTCATCGATATTTTGCGAAAGTCCTCCTCTACAACCCGATCAAAACAGTCTATACTGGAACAACAAGACAGGGGAGGAAATTTTTTGGATTTACTCCTAATGGATGAGGGAATCTTACCTCCCTCTTCCAGTTGATGTTCATTGGAGAGATCCTCCAAATCCTGGAGAGCTAATTGTTCTTCCTCTGTGGGAAATAAGGTATTAAGTTGAGGATCAAAAAAATGCCTCTTAAATAGCAGTGACCTAGCAAAGAGATGAAGATCTTTGATAGCAGTAAAGGTATCAAATTTGCATTTAGGTGAAAAAGTTAATCCTTTATTCAAAAGAGATATATCACTATCAGCCAAAATATGAGAGATAAGATTGATTACCTTATTTCCTGTCTTTTTACGTTCAGGTGACTTATACTGTGTATGTCTGTATGGATGAAAATTCGTGTCCGTCACCCTATTCTAGAGCCAGAACGAGTCGTAATTGATGGATTAGACCACCCGGAAGAGTCACTAATGTTTGATAACGAACTCTCAGAGGGTGTACGGGACACATTGCGAGTAATAGAGTTGGGTTTTCGCCATAAATAGACAGTCTTAGGCTGGTTTCACATTTGCGTTAAAACAACGCTGCGCCCTGCAACATGCTGCATTTCGGCGCGCACGGCGCACCGTCAAAAGTGCGCAGCACGCTACTTTCACACTGGCAGCGCATGATCTGCGCACCCTATGCTAAAGATAGGGTGCGCCGATCGCATGCGTGCAAATGCGAAAGTAGGCGGTGATCCCGGATGGGGCGGGCAGGGAGCCGGCTCGGGGCGGGGCTTAACGACGCAGGGAGCAGCGTTGTTTTAACGCAAATGTGAAACCAGCCTTAGACATATAGTCCTTCAAATCACTTTGCATCTTATTGCCATATGTTTCATGTATTTTTTTAACACATAAATCCAATTTTTTATCAATCTGGGTATCATAGCCATTAATTTTGTCAGAAGGACAATCATTTCTAAATTTGGTCTGAATCTCATCAATACACTTGTCAAGGTGATAGATTTTCTTTGCATCCAAATCAATGAGCAGCTGCATGAGGGACCAGGAGCACATACTACATGCCTCCTCCCACCTGGAGACAAATTCAGCATCCTCAACTGTGAAAGCTGGAATAACGCGCACACGCAGACCACGTGGAATCATCTTATTAGATAAATATCTTTGTAAAAATGCGCAGTTCCACCATAATTTGGTGCGTTGTACAAGTAGCTTTTCTATATCTTGGGCCTGGTTATCCCATTTGTGATCACCCACTGGTGGGGGCACACTCACACCCAACTCCAAATATCTGGTCAATCTGCCCGAGCCAAGTTTTATCCCTGGCACGGAAGTCCATCGTCACAAGAACAGAACCTATGCAAAACACAGTAAGTAGATAATGTAAATAACTTGTGAGATACATCACACAGAGAAATCATATATATAACGTGTGACGAAATAATCAGGACCTATGGACAACAAAAATCGCACATAGCACTTGAAAACAAAAGAAAAAATTGCGACCAAAGAGACCAATTAAGCCTGTAGCTTTGTTGTCCCCAATGTCTGCTGCTTTACCTTGTTGTAATGGACTGCAATCTTAGAAATTTTAAGGATGGATGCAACATAACACTCACTGTGTCCCTCTGACAGTAAAGCCAGAATTGAGCCCTTCTTTTCCTCACTCAAAACTTTTCTTTTCAACTCCTTTGGCATGGTTAAATGTTATTTTTTCATTCCTATTCCTTTGGGGATATTACTAGCACTTGTTTTGCCATCCAGCTTGTCCTATTACAAGAGGATTGTGAACAGTATTGCAGGTTTTTTTTTTATACTTTCCTTTGTTAAATAAGATTTGGTTCAGGTGATCACCTAATCAGAAGCACATTAAGTAGGAGGAGGTGTACTCTGATTGGAATTCAACTGACACTGGAATGGAATGGCTGTCAGACATGTAGAGAAGCTGATTTTTATAAAACTGTGCAGTGGTCTCTTAATTTTTGCCAGAGCTGTATATATTAAAACTTAATTGTTAATATTAGGCACCCAAACAGTCAAGATGAGTTGAATACCAGTATAATATGAGTACGTAATACTCTGTCATTTAAGTATTTTTTTTTTTATTATTTTAATTAAGAATTTAAATTCTTGTATATCAGTTATTAGAGATAAGTGACACAAGGAAGGATAAAAATCTAGGTTGTAATGTTCTGCACACCTGTGTAATAGGAATAGGTTACACTATTATACTCCTCTCTCTTCCACTGTGACATCGCCGTGGGCTGTATACCCTTTTAATATATATATCTTCAGACTATTGTCATTGTACTTTCTGGGGGCTTCACTACTGATTATATATTCCCAGATGCAGTTATTTTGGGAGATTTTGTGTTTTTAATTGTTTTATGGCCTTTATATTTCCCTCTCATGCATTTTGTTGCTGATACCCTCCTCGTATTTTTGATTGTGCTTGTTGTCCTCCTTTATTACATTTGTAGAGATACGTTTCCATTTTCACATATAGAGTCTTTATTAATTTATTATTTTGAGATAAAAAAATCAATTAATTCTCATATAAAGGTGTATTTCCATCATATATAACTACTGCATATGGAGAAAGCCATGTTCTGGTCTTTATGCAGATGTGAATGGAGTCTTTATTTCGGTTTGTTCAGGGTGAGGTCACTGTAAATCGGCAAATGGGCGTCTCATGACCCATAGGTAGATATGGGAGAAGGATAAATACGGCAATGCCATGACTGTGTTTGATGGGAATACCCCTTTATTGATGTCAAAGCATGAAAAAATAAATGCGGGCAATTACTCTTACAGACGGCGTAGGCTTCATCTCATCGCGTGATGTAACTCGCACATCACAGCGTTATAAGTGACTTTATTGTATATTGTTCTTGTATTACAGCAATAACATAGAGGATCAAGATGTAAGGATGATGAATGATAATAAGGTTGTCGTCAACTTTAAGAAGAGCCACAATGCCGACCCAGGTCTGTGTATCAACTTATATGTAGCATTGTTGTTAGTCCTCCATCATTCTTTTATTAGGTCTTTCGATATGTATTACTGCGTAGGTGCCTGTTAAAACAATGCAAAAATTGTAATTGGTTGTAATGATCTACTCCATTTTGGACATACGAAGTGCTTGTAACGCACGCATGTATCTAGTATTTTTAAATAAGTGCAGCATTTTGTGAATTATGATTTCCTTCAGAATATATCTTTATAGGAGTCAGATCTTTGTTTTTTCGTATACGCATAAAAATACAAATATCATTAAATGGGAACCGTACTCTTAAAAAAAACTTGGCATAGACCAGTAAATCAATAGTACATCTTGTCAGAGAAATCTTTCTCCACTTATGAGCCACCTCTTCCCTTTCTTCCTGCCTCCTAAGGTTACTCTCCACTCTGAAAAGACAGCTCCAATCTCTTTTTTTTTTTCCCAAGACAAAATGAGCTGCCAATACAGTGAGGAGTGACTGGTTACACCTCCTATTATAGTCTATAGAGAGCGGAGATAGAAAATGAAAGGCCAGAGTCAGGACACAGAAAAAGTACTGAGCTTTCTAGCTAGTCTTTTACCACATCTCAGAGCTGGATTCACTTCTACACTGCTTAGCACTGCCATATAATTTTCGGCGTCTGTCTGTGTGCGAACTAAGGAACGTAGAGCAGAAATCCCTCTCTGTGAGCTCTGCTGTGTTTGGGAGACATCATGGCAGCTGGTCTCCAGCTCAAAATCATTTGCAAATTAAAAGATAAACTCTTCCGAAGACACCAGGTGAAAATTCAGGATATTAGATATATAGGCCCTGATTTTATCATTTGCTTTCTTTGTCACTTTCTTTTTTTTGTCTTGCGGTATTAGTTGCCATTTTTTTACATGACATTCTTCAAAATGGCGTACGTGATTCATGAATTTGACACAGCCAAAAATGGTCTTTTTTCTGGTTTTGAACATTTTTGCAGCTTTTGGCACCAAAAGTCACACATTGGCACAAAGTTGCAGCCAAATTTTGGCCTCCTAAACGATGCGCCATGCCAGAGGGAACTTGAATGAACTTGTACCCAATTTTGTAACTTTTAAAAAGTAGCAATTAATAAATCAGACAAAACCTACTAATCATTAACCCCTTTCCGACATGTGGCGTAATAGTACCCCTGTGTTGGACTCCCCTGTTTGGTGTGGGCTCCGGCGCTGAGCCCGCACCTTTCTGGGCACATGACAGCTGATCTATACAGCTGACGTGCCCAAAACAGCCACGGGTGGAATCGCAATCCACCTGCGGCTGTTATCTAGTTAAATCCCGCTGTCAATCTCTGACAGCGGCATTTAACTCGTGCTTACAGGAAGCATGTCACACATCCATTCATTATGACCCCCCGTTACATGAACGCGGGACACCGATGGCTCGGCATGATAGCCAGAGGTCTGCAGCAGACCTCCATGGTTGTCATTGCCAGTGGCAAATGGTATAGAAACAAAAGAAACAATACCATCACAAACGGTCTTCTGCCACTCCTTAGCCAACACCTCTGTGGTATCCTGCTGGTTTCACGTCACCTAACTCCAGTGACATCTTGGTGTGTCAACACCACGGTGAGATCACTGCAGGCATTCACTGGTTGTAAAGGTAACATTTTGACACCACTGAGTTCAACGCTGTCAACAGTGACTGGCTGCAGTGGTCACATTTTGAGGTGACATGGCTGAAGCCAGTTTATCACTGACAAGTGAGGAATCATGGAAGTACCTGCATGAGAAATGTAAGGATTAGTATAGTAGAATTTTTTTGTTATTGTGTACCATCGTCAGCTTTTTGTAAAAGCTTTTGCCTGGAAAACCGTTCAAAACCAAGACGTTTACTTGGAAAATGATGTACAATATATTTTAATTTTAAATTCTTATTTTAATCATATGGTTCCCTCTAACAACCTTGTAACCTCTGAAAATATAACATGTCTTGTCTTCATCTCTTGTTTTACAGCTTTACGTCCTAAGACTTGTATAACTGACAAATCGAGCGGGAGACAAAGACGGTTCTGAAGTGGAATCCGTGCCCAGGAACAATAGCCAGAGTTATTTATTTACCAAAATTTGTATAAATTTTTAATACTTTTTATGTCAAATATTTTTATATGTACCCAATAAATATCTAACACAAGCCTCTGTAATAGTAATATGCTTCATTGCGCAAGCCAAAGAGAAGAACTTGACAAACCTCTTCCTATGTTTTTTTAGTCTTCTTCCTTATGTTTTACTATTTCACGTGAAATCTTTAAGCGTGCCCTGGTTCTGTAAATCATCTTAAGTGTGATGCCCCTTCCTATAATCTCAGCTTTTAAGTAGCAAATGTTAGCATTTACAGTAGAAATGGTTCTGTCCTATTGTTAATAAATAGCGAAAGTAGATTGTTATTTTTGCAGGAATTCACTTTGTGTAAACCTAAAAGAAGATGACTACAAGGCTTCAGTATTCTTGTTTGGGAAACAAAATATTTTTAAGATCTAAAATCATAAATGTAACCATACTACAACCGAACTACAGGCAACATGAATCAGAGAAAACCATACTACAACCGAACTACAGGCAGCATGAATCAGAGATAACCTTACTACAACCGAACTACAGGCAGCATGAATCCAAGATAACCATACTACAACGGAACTACAGGTAGAAGGAATCACATATAAACATACTACAACCGAACTAAAGGCAGCATGAATCAGATATAAGCATACTACAACCGAACTCCAGGCAGCATGAATCAGATATAAACATACTACAACTGAACTGCAGGCAGCATGAATCAGAGATAAACATACTACAAAGGAACTACAGGCAGCATGAATCAGAGATAAACATACTACAACCAAACTATGAGCAGCATGAATCAGAAATAACCATACTACAACAGAACTACAGGCAGAAGGAATCAGATATAAACATACTACAACCGAACTACAGGCAGCATGAATCAGAGATAAACATACTTCAACCGATCTACAGGCAGCATGAATCAGAGATAACCATACTACAACGGAACTACAGGCAGAAGGAATCAGATATAAACATACTACAACCGAACTACAGGCAGCATGAATCAGATATAAACATACTACAACCGAACACAGGCAGCATGAGTCAGAGATAAACATACTACAACTGAACTACAGGCAGCATGAGTCAGAGATAAACATACTACAACCGAACTACAGGCAGCATGAATCAGATATAAACATACTACAACCGAACTACAGGCAGCATGAATCAGAGATAACCATACTACAACAGAACTACAGGCAGAAGGAATCAGATATAAACATACTACAACCGAACTACAGGCAGCATGAATCAGAGATAACCATACTACAAAGGAACTACAGGCAGCATGACTCAGCTAATCATACTACAACCGATCTACAGGCAGCATGAATCAGAGATAACCATACTACAACGGAACTACAGGCAGAAGAAATCAGATATAAACATACTACAACCGAACTACAGGCAGCATGAATCAGATATAAACATACTACAACCGAACTACAGGCAGCATGAGTCAGAGATAAACATACTACAACCGAACTACAGGCAGCATGAGTCAGAGATAAACATACTACAACCGAACTACAGGCAGCATGAATCAGATATAAACATACTACAACCGAACTACAGGCAGCATGAATCAGAGATAACCATACTACAACCGAACTACAGGCAGCATGACTCAGCTAATCATACTACAACCGATCTACAGGCAGCATGAATCAGAGATAACCATACTACAAAGGAACTACAGGCAGCATGAATCAGATATAAACATACTATAACCGAACTGCAGGCAGCATGAATCAGAGATAAACATACTACAAAGGAACTACAGGCAGCATGAATCAGAGATAAACATACTACAACCGAACTATGAGCAGCATGAATCAGAGATAACCATACTACAACCGAACTACAGTCAGCATGACTCAGCTAATCAAACTACAACCGATCTACAGGCAGCATGAATCAGAGATAAACATACTACAACCGATCTACAGGCAGCATGAATCAGAGCTAATCATACTACAACCAATCTACAGGCAGCATGAATCAGAGATAAACATACTACAAAGGAACTACAGGCAGCTTGAATCAGAGATAAACATACTACAACCGAACTATGAGCAGCATGAATCAAAGGTAACCATACTACAAAGGAACTACAGGCAGCATGAATCAGAGATAAACATGCTACAACTGAACTACAGGCAGCATGAATCAGAGAAACCATACTACAACCAACCTACAGGCAGCATGAATCAGAGATAAACATACTACAAAGGAACTACAGGCAGCATGAATCAGAGATAAACATACTACAACCGAAGTACAAGCAGCATGAATTAGAGATAACCATACTACAACCGAACTACAGGCAGCATGAATCAGAGATAAACATACTACAGCGAAACTACAGGCAGCATGAATCAGAGATAAACATACTACAACCGAACTACGAGCAGCATGAATCAGAGATAACCATACTACAACCGAACTACAGGCAGCATGAATCAGAGATAAACATGCTGCAACTGAACTACAGGCAGCATGAATCAGAGATAACCATACTACAACCAACCTACAGGCAGCATGAATCAGAGATAACCATGCTACAACCGAACTATAGGCAGCATGAATCAGAGATAAACATACTACAACGAAACTACAGGCAGCATGAATCAGAGACCATTATTACAAATTTCTATATTTCACTCAGGGAAGCTGTTCAGAGCAGCTTTTCTCTAAAATGTAGCAGTGAGCCTTGAGGGTACGTGCCCACAATCAGGAAGAGCAGCGTTTTCACCCATAGCCATTCACTAGATGCGTTAAATTTCGCATGGTTCAGTGAGCACACGTGCAGTTAACTGTGTGAGTAAAACGCAGCCTTTTGGACGCAGTGAAAATGCGCTGTATCCAAAATGCTGCTATTTCTTGATCTTGGCACATAGCCTGAATGACGTGACTGTGCATTTTCTTTGCACTCCCTTACCCTTATGTGTGCATACAAAGAGACCAATTCCCTGAGCAGAGCCGAGCATGGACCCTTGGCCGTGGACTACTGTGAAAGCCTTTTAACCAGTTCAGAACCAAGCCATTTTCTGCCGTTCCAGAGCAGACACATTTTTGGTTTTCTGTCATAAAGAAAAATTTAAATCCATTAGACATCTCCAGAGAGGGGACATATCTCCCTCACATCGAACATATGGCATTAATTTCTAACACTTCAACTTCCATTAAAGTAGGGACTTCCTGCAGTGTTTAGGTAATTGCAGCAGATAAACGCTTTGAGAAAAATACAGCAACTCTGGGATTTGTTTAATCAGAAGTGGGAAGTACATTTTCCAGGTATAGAGCTTCCTCTGATGAAAAGAATTTTCTTAGACTTTTTGGAGCCAGTGGTCAGTGATCAATATTTAGGTTTAGCATTAATCCGATATTTATTGGAGATATATTTTCAACATCATAGCGAAGGGACACACATAACGCATTCACTCACATCACCGTAAGACCGTCAGAACTCAAACTTAATATCCGTCCAATAGATGGTGCTATCCATGTCATGTGTCACCTACTGTTCGGACACGGACACCAAACACGGACTTCACCAGGAAGTCCATGTTACTGTTCGGATTTGCCCCCTCCGAACACCGGGTGTTTGTCGTGGCAGACACCGCTTCTGATCGGTGGTAAAATCATCACAAGTGAGACAGCCACAGTTTTCATCCTTATCCTGCTATGCATGACCTCCTCATCCCTATCCTCGTAAGCATGGCCTTTTCATCCTTATCCTGTCATGCATGGCCTTTTCATCCCTATCCTGGCATGCATGGTCTTCTCATCTCTATTCTGGTATGCATGGCTCTTCATCCCTATCTTGGTATGCACGGCCCCCTTATCGCTATCCTGGTATGCATGGCCCCCTCATCTCTATCCTGATATGCATGGCCTCCTCAACCCCATCCTGGTATGCATGGCCACCTCATCCCTATCTTGGTATGCACGGCCACTTCATCTCCACCCTGGTCTGCATGGCCACCTCATCCCCATCCTGGTATGCATGACCTTCTCATCCCTATTCTGGTATGCTTGGCCCCCTCATCCCTATCCTGGTAGCCTGACCCTCATCAGAAAAACATTAAAAAAATAAACCATCCTACTTACCTTCCCTGCACTCCCTCGCAGCTTCTTGTTCTGATACCAGCAGCTTATTTTTGCTTGTGAGCAGCGCATGGCAAGGACATCATGTGCTGATTACAAGCAGAGGAAAGCTGCTGGAATACTGGGACTATGTGCATGGAGAGCAGTAAAAATTCATTGCTCTTTAATAGGCACAGTAATCGCAGCTGCTGCCTTCCTGCAGCGGTCGGGTAATCACATGTGCTCACTACTGAAGGGAATGAATATTCCCTGCTCTCCACTCCCATTTTTTTTAAATTATTTATTTACAGTGCAACCGCCGGCTGATGAATACTCCCATCAGCCGCTCCTGCTCTCACTGTTATTAGCGGCAGCAGATGTTGGCTGATGAGAGTAGTAGTCCCATCAGCTGCCACCAATAACTGGAGGTAAAGTTATACCTCCGATCATAGCTGCAGATTCATGCTGTCATTTGACAGCGTGGGAACCATGGCTGTCTGACCGGCAGTGATGATTTTACTGCTGATCAGAAACAGCACATGACAGCGTGGCAAACATTAGATGCTCAGGCCCCCTATTCAAGTGAATGTGGTCTGGGTTTGGGTATTGTTCTGATACCCGAACCCAAACTTTTTGTAACTGTTTGGCTGAGCCTGTTGGACCTGAACATCCAGGGGTCCGCTCATCTCTATTTATGACTGTCATTTAAAAGAAGGATGGCTATATTGGTCACTGATATATATTTTTTTTCATTTCAGAAATGTATTTTTGGACAATTGTTTGGATATTATTCTCACTTTAACAGATGAAAATAAACAAATGAGATGGGAAAATTCACATTTTTCATTCAGTTGCTCAATAATTCTGTACCCATGGATATTCTCCTAAGAAAGACAAAACCTCAGTTTGCGTTCTTATATTTAGGTTTATTAACTTTTTGGATTGACAGATAGCACTGTAGTTGTTCAATAAAAAAATTAATCAACAAAAATATAAATTGCCCAATAATTGCGCTTTAAACGATATTTACTTGCAGATTACCCCTGTATGTGCAGGTAAATAGCGTTCCTGGATGTGACAGGTTCCCTATGAAGGGAACCTGTCAGCACAGAAGACATTTGTTTACCTGGAGATTACCACTATGACTGTAAGTAAATTCGGTTTGTTTGTTTTTTTTAAATCCCACAAATTAAAGAGAACCTGACAGCAGGATTTATCTCTATTAACTATTTCCAGTTCCGCATTTGTCATACACTGATTTCTGGTAACCCAAAAGTTAAGGGAATGTTGCCTGTATAATTATAACTGTAGAATCTACATTTTAATCTTTTATTGGTGAGCACTTAGTACTGAGCAGCTCAGCCAGTTGATATCACATAGGCGTAGTTATGGTCTCTGCAGTGCCCCTCTGCTTCCTAAATCACACAATGCCTATCCCCCTCTGTGACTTCTGGCATGCGCAATAATCCACCTACAGTAGTGTTCATAATACTAAAATCATATTCCCACATGTCAAACAATTTACCAGTTGGTGCAGCAGAGTCTAAGAAAACCCCCAGACTCAGCATTCATGATCTGCAGGTTTTTGAGAAAATGGGGGAATGTTCACAATAATAACCGTGTGGAGATCAATTAGTGAGGTCCATCATTTTGTGAAGAAACAGGTGTGAATCAGGTGGCCCTTATCTAAGGGTGAAGCCAGGACATGTTGTACATGCATTTCTCCTTTAAAGCCTGAGGAATATGGGTCCTTTGAGACATTGTTCAGAAGGACAGTGTACTTTGAATACAAAGTTGATTGGAGACGGTAAAACTTAAAAAGAAGTGCAGACAATGATAGGCTGGTCATCTAAAATGATCTCCAATGCTTTACAATGGAAATCCAAACCAGAGAGACATGGAAGACAATGGAAGACTACCATTCTAAAGGCCTCGTCACACTAAGCAATATCGCTAGCAATATCGCTATAACGTCACTGGTTTTTGTGACGCAGCAGTGATATTGCTAGCGATATCGCTATGTGTGATACCTCCAACCGACTCCCCCCGCTGATTATCGCTGATCGCGCGAGAACGTCCTGGACCATTTCTTGTCGTCGGCTTCCTGCTGGGCTTCCTGTGGCGCCGACGAGCGATGCGTGGACGCGGGTGGAGGACGTCATCATCGCCTCGTCTGACAGGTAAGTAACGACCCCTGACCGCTGCTATGTCGCTGGTGAGATCTGCCTGTGTGGCAGCTCACTAGCGACCACTTAGCGATGCACCAGCGATCCTGACCACGTCATATCGCTGGTCGGGATCGCTGGTGCATCGTTAAGTGTGACAGTACCTTTATGGATGGAATAATAGCCAGAATGGCAAAGGCTCAGCCAATGATCGGCTCCAGGAGGATCACAGACAGTCTCAGGTTACCTGTGAGTACAGTGACAGAAGACACCTGTGTGACGCTATGCTACAGTATTAGCAAGAAGTCCAAACAAAGTCCCACTGTTGAAAAAAAACACATGCACTGAAGCGGATACATAAAGCCCCATAAATTGTAGGCTTTTTAGTCCAAGAGAGGTATCTTATCAGGACTGGGACCCAACTATAAAGTATGTCTTGACGGTGGCAGTCGGGCTCATACATTGGCCACTTTATGTGCAATGTACCTTCTTTTTACTGTACACTTCCTATAGCATTATTGCAGTTCCAGTTTTCTAAAAATTCCATATGTACATAATGTAGCACTTGCCTATTTTCAGTGGCAGTAATGCAGTTCCAGTTTTCTCGATTTACCAGTCTTAACATTCCAGCTTTGTATTTTCTTTTCTGAGGATGAGTTTAGCCCCTTCCTGCATTAGGACGTGAATAAGCTTCCGATGCATGTATCCGCATAGGTGGCATCTAGGTCTAACAGTAGAGGTGAGATCTGGACGTGGCTGTTAACTGTTTAGGGCAGACGTGGGCAAAGTGCTGCAGTCCGCAGGCCTCATCCGGCCCTCTGGCTCTTCCAGTCCGGCTTGCAGACCTAGACAGCTGAAGAGCTGAAAACAAGCCCATGGGCAGTATTATGCAATAGTCCTCATCTGATGTCACCGATATGTGCATTCTCAAGATGCAGTTAGCGATGAATATAATGGTGCGGCGGAAGGAACAGGTCTCCTCCTTCCACCATTCAGAGTGTGCGTCAGCAAACGCAATGCATCGCAACTGATGTGCGGGGCGTCATGGCACACAGCAAAGAAAGGAGTGGAGCATTGGGGGAATGGGAGCGAGGTATGTGAGGTGTATATATATATATATATATATATATATATATATATAAATAATGTGTGTGTAATGTATGTCTGTATGTAGGGGGCTAATGCTGTAGGGGCGGACGTGTGAGGTCATACTGTATATAAGGGTGCCGTGTCGGGGCTCATACTGTACAAGGTGTGGAGTGCTCATACTGTATAGGCGGGGCTATGTGTAAGCTCATACTGTATATAGGGCTATGTGGGGCTCATACTGTATATAGGGGCTATGTATTGGCTCATTGTATATAAGGAGGAAATGTGAGGGCACATACTATATATATAGGGGCTGTGTGTGGGCTCATACTGTATATAGGGTCTCATACTGTACATGGGGCTGTGAGTGGTTTTATGCTGCATATGGGGGCTCATACTGTATGCGATGGCTGTATGGGGTCCCATACTGTATATGGGGTTAGCTGTATGTGGGGGCTCATATTGTATATAGGGGAGCTCTGTGTGGGATACTGTATGTAGGGGGCTGTGTGTGGTGGCTTATACTATATCCCTATACAGGGATCTGGGGGTGTGTGTGGACTCATAAATATATATCTATATATATATATATATATATATATATATATACATATATATATTGTGAGACTGTGTGGGTGCACATGCTGCAGATAGGGGTGCTGTGTGGGTGCACATGCTGTACATAGGGGAGCTGTGTGGGTGCACATGCTGTATATAGGGGAGCTGTGTGTGCTCATACGGGGAGTCAGCATACTTAATTCTGTTTAACATTAAGCTATATCCTTAGTATAAAAATATAATCATAATTAATATTTTAATATTAATATTGAGCACAATTTTTTTCATCTTATTGGTTTGGCCTCCAACAGTCATGGTCTCTCATGTGGCCCCTCTGGAAAATTAATTGGTCACCCATGGTTTAGAAGCATCTGTCAATCTCTGACAGTGGCATTCAAGTGGAACGGTTGACGGACGGCCCTTCGTAACACAATTGTGGGGTACCAATAGATACTATCCTAGCTGGGGGCCTGCTGAAGGTCAGCATGGTTGCCATTAGCTGCAGGCTGAGCTCCATAGACTAGATTTTTCATATATATACTGCAACACTGCGGTAGTTTGATGATACGATCGCACATTCAAGCTCCTTAAGGCCGGTTTCACATTAGCGCTTTTTAAGCGCACGCACGGCCGGGGGTAGCTCCGCCCCCGAGCCGGCTCTCTGCCCGGCGTGCCCGCCCCTTGCTTGTAGCGCCGCCTACTAGCGGACAGCGGCGCCTGCGATCGGCGCACCCTATCTTTAGCATAGGGTGCGCAGATCGTGCGCAGGCCGTGCGCTAGTGGCGCTTTGACCTGCGCTGCGCACTTTTGACGGTGCGCCGTGCGCGCCAAAATCCGAAGTTTGATTTTGGCGCGCACGGCGCACCGTCAAAAGTGCGCAGCGCAGGTCAAAGCGCAACTAGCGCACGGCCTGCGCACGATCTGCGCACCCTATGCTAAAGATAGGGTGCGCCGATCGCAGGCGCCGCTGTCCGCTAGTAGGCGGCGCTACAAGCAAGGGGCGGGCACGCCGGGCAGAGAGCCGGCTCGGGGGCGGAGCTACCCCCGGCCGTGCGTGCGCTTAAAAAGCGCTAATGTGAAACCGGCCTAAGAGGGAAAAAAGTTGAACAAAAATGTTTTTTAAAATAAATCATCCTCTTTTTCACCATTAAAATTAATAATGAAAATAAACATTTTGGGTCACCGCATCTATAAAAGTGTAATCTAAATATAAAATTATTAAACCTTTCCAGTATGTACCATAAAGAGGAAAAAAAAATCAAGATGCTAAAATTTAATTTTTTGGCTACCACACCTCAAAAAAATGCAATCAAAAGACATGAAAACTTTGTATGTACCCATAATTAGTAACATTTTGCATCGGGGTACTCGGGCATGTTTGTTACTCTATCAAATATCACGGGTGCTCGAGCGCCATGCTGAAGTCCCCGCCCCGTATGTTTGGCACCTGCTTTATAGCCGGTAAACATGCGGGGATTGCCTAACATATATGGTAAAGCCATAGCCATGCTGGATACTGGAATTACTGTGATTGTCCGGATGCATCGTCATGGGGTCTGATATAAAACCTGTTGACATGATACTCGACACGAAGCAGTTCAGGGAGAGTTGTTATAGGGGGAGAAGATAGGCAGGGTTTAATATTGCTATTGTAGTACTTGTACATATATTTCTGCTGCAGCATTAAAAGAAAAGTCCTTTTCAGGGCTACATACTGTCCTTTCTCTAGTAATAACTTCTGATACCTGCTTTCAGTGTAGGGATAGTTTTGGATTACAGGCATAGAGGCCGTGTTGAATATTGCTATTGCAGTACTTGTATACCACTGCTGCACCATTAAAAGAAAAGTCCCTTGCAGGGCTACATATTTTCTTTTTCCTATTAATACTGGAAAGTTTGCAGGCCTATAAATACTGTATCTGTCTAATTTAAAATGCGCAAGACGTGCAGTAAGGGACGGGGAAGTGGACGTTCTCCTGATGGTGCACAGAGCCTGAGGTCATGGGCCAGGTGAAACTGCCTGG
Organism: Dendrobates tinctorius; assembly: GCF_039654945.1. Classification (NCBI taxonomy): domain Eukaryota; kingdom Metazoa; phylum Chordata; class Amphibia; order Anura; family Dendrobatidae; genus Dendrobates; species Dendrobates tinctorius. The sequence goes on from NW_027361797.1 coordinate 1,592,959, forward strand.
TGCAGGAGAATGTAAGGAGGAAGGCCGCGGGTACCTGTAGTGAGCCAGGTCCGAAACTGTTGAGTCTGCCTCCCTTGTTGCCTGGGGGAAGGAATGAGGAGTCGGACCGACCTCATAACACGGGTAGGAGGGGCAGCTTAAAGAGCAAAGCGTGCGCAGCCGCAGGCAGTTTTGCACGAATCAGCAGCAGCACACAGGCAGGTGAGCAGTTTTCTCTGTCCTCTGAGCACTGGCGCCGTGACAGGCTGCGTTGTTTGGTCCCCGCCACCTCCAGCGGGACCGCTGCAGAGAGAAGTGCCATGCGCTCAGTAGCTGCCAGAGACAGAAGTGCCATGCGCTCAGTGACTGTGAGTACCATGCACTTGCAGAGAGGGGGAAGGCCGAGTACTGGACAGACTTTTGCGGCCTTCCTTGCCACTTGCTTCCTGCCCATTTACGATTGACTCTGAGATTGCCGCGGCCATGTTTGTTTGTGTCGCACATATTTATGGACTAGGGGCTCAGCAGAAGGTACCGGAGACCGACCGCTGCTTCCAGAATATGAACTATCGTTTAAAGGACCCCATTTGAGGACATCGCCTGGCCACTGCCGGTTCTACAACCCCTCTGCGGGATCATCTGCTGCTGAGGAGCATACAGGACACGATAAGTTCCTTCATTGGACTGCTGTTGTTTTACATTTGTCCCTATTATCCCTCCTTAACCATTAACCTCCCTGCGAGAAGTTCTATAAAATTCTAAATTGTTCTATTAAACTGTTACATCTTGTTAACCCTTGCTCTGCCTCCTGTCTGTCACTGCATCCCGCAACCTGCTTACAAGAACAACAAACACACTCATCTGCAATACTTGGCTTACTGTCCCAATTTTCAGGGGTGCGCGGGACAGCACTCTTGAAGCCAGAACAGTGAGAATAGGTGGTTTTTGGATGGCAAATAATGCTTCCATTGTTTCCAAGCACCAGTTTGTCATCCACACTGTCCAGTTTCACTAGCCAATAGTGTGGACCACATAATGCTCACCCTGATCCTCCTTCCTCCCACCAGGTCGAGTCCCAGGAGACAAGTGATCCCACAGTCAGACACTCCGTGGAGCTCTTTACATTTGCATTTATTAACTGTGGCCTCTCGCCCTGCACATGATACAAGGGACATGAGGAGATCATATATGGTGATGCACAAATATTTGAGCAGGCATAGTCAGAAGAAGAGAATGATGGGGAATGGCTAGGTACTCTGTTCCTGGACGCCAGTATTTTTCTGAGTGTATCATCACCGCCTTACACCAGCACGTGTCTGATAACTTTACCCATGCCCTGACCAACTCAGTTACTGGGAAGGTCCACTTAACGACCGACAAATGGACAAGTACTTGTGGCCAAGGACGCTACATTTCCCTGACTGTACACTGGGTGCACCTTATGGAGACTGGGACAAGTCGCACCCTGGGACGGCACACGTGCTACTGAGGCCAAGGAATGAGGGCCCTAGTTCCATCAGGGTTTCCTTCACCTCCTACCCCAGTTCCTGCCACCCCCTCATCCTCCATCTCTGAATTGTCATCTCGGAGCACATCGTCCTTATCCCTCACAAGCTGGAAGCACTGCAGTACTGAATCAGTGAAGCTGCAACAGTTTCTGCTGAAACTAATTTGTTTAGATGGCAAACCACAAACTGCCGCAGAGTTGTTGAAAAATATAACAGACCAGACCAATCTGTGGCTCTTGCCACTGAGCCTACAACCAGGTGGTGTGTTGTAATGCCCACAAACTGATAGTGGCTGTGAAACTTGGCGTGCCTGGCCCACTTGCTCAACTTTTTATTTACAGTAACTCTAATCCTTCCTTATGATAAAGTAAGGACAAAAGAAGATATCCATCAAATTAACATTTTTATTTCTGATATTAAAAACAACAATTTACATAAAAATAAGCAGAATGCCTCAAAAATCAGGACAGAACAACTCATGCAAAAAATCAGTGGAACAATGATACAATACAAAGATAATGAATGCCCATATGTCAAAAATTTAATGCCAAAAAATATGCAAATAATTGTTTATCATAAAGTGCACAGTGCCAGATATATGAAAAAATATATTATTCTTTGACTAAAAAGAAATAAAAGCATTGTTTTTCATTAATTGTGCCACATCATATAAGGTCAGAAAGACCAAACAGCCACTTAAGGGCATGTCACACTAAGATATCGCTAGCAATATCGCTATAACTAGTGACGTTATAGCGATATTGCTAGCGACATCGCTGTGTCTGATACTTACCTACGACCTGCTCCCCCGCTGGTTATCGCTGATCGCGCGAGAACGTCCTGGACTGTTTCTCGTCGTCTGCTTCCTGCGGCGCTTCCTGCTGTGACGACGAGCGACGTGTGGAGCCGGACGGGAGGACGCAGGATCGCCTGGTGTGACAGGTAAGTAGCGACCCCCGTCCCCAGCGATATCGCTAGTGAGATCTGCCTATGTGGCAGCTCACTAGCGACCACTTAGCAATGTACCAGCGATTCTGACAGCGTCATATCGCTGGTCGGGATCGCTGGTACATCGCTAAGTGTGACAGTACCCTTAGTATTGACAGTATTAAATACAATGAACAGCTGAATAGGTCACCACTAAGTAATCCCAAAAGTCAATAGTAGGAGGTGTGATATAGTAAAGGGAAAGCAGTGCATCTAATTCAGTGATTATACCACACCATGTAAGATAATAGACCAAACTGTCACTAAAGGGGGTTTTACACATAGCGATATCGCTAGCAATATCGCTAAAGCATCACCGATTTGGTGACGCAGCAGCGATATCACTAGCGATATCGCTATGTGTGATACTTACCTCCGACCGGCTCCCCCGCTGTCCATCGCTGATCGCGCGAGATTGCGCAGCTACATTTCTCGTCGGGCGCTTCCTGCTGGGCTTCCTGCTGGCGCCGACGAGCGACGCGTGGACGCGGGCGGGAGGACATCAGGATCGCCGTGTCTGAAAGGTAAGTGACGACCGCTGTATCGCTGCTGCATTGCTGTGAGATCTGCCTGTGTGGCAGCTCAAAAGCGACCATTTAGCGATGCACCAGCGATCCTGACCGGGTCGTATCGTTGTCGGGATCGCTGGTGCATCGCTAAATGTAAAGGGGCCATAAGTCTAAACAGTATGCATACTATAACCGGCTGAGTGAGTGAACGCTGAATAATCCCAAAAGTCAATAATAGGAGGTATAAGTAATAAAGGGAGAGCGATTCACCTGATGCAGAGTTGTGACACCCGTCCTGACACCCCGACGCGCGTTTTACCGCTCGGCTTCTTCCTGGGGACGTGCTCAACCTGTCTGAGCTACTTGTGAACATACGCCGACCATTTCCCCAACTCAGCTACAGCTACCTCCAATCTGGCAGTACTTCAGCAGCACTTGCAAGTGTCCGTTCACCAACTGGTGTGCAATGTGACAATGTGCTGGAATTCCACATTACACATATTGGAAAGGATTTGGAGCAGCAGAGGGCAGTAGTTGAATACCAGCTACAACATGCCCGTTGATAATGTGGTCACCCATTGCACTTAGCAAATGACGAGTAGGCATGTAGGCATGGATGTCTGACATCTGTGAAGTTCTACAAAACTCTGAGGAATCAGCCAAGATGGTGAGCAGCAATGATGCCATAATCAAAGTAATCATCTTGCTTCTGTATCTACTCAAGCGCTGGCTGCTCACAATGGAAGCTTTGCATGTGGAACAGATGGAGATGGAGGAAGAAAGTACACAGGGTGATACTACCTAGCCTCATCTTATCTTCTCAGCACGGATTGAGTGAAAAGGAGGAAAAGGAGGCTGAGGAGGAAAAGGAACATGAGATGGCTGCCTGCGCTACAGAGGGTACTACCCACACCAGCTTCATCCCGTCTGTTCAGCATGGATGGGCTAAAAAGGAGGAGGAGATGGACAGTCGTCCTCCTGGTGGGGACAAGGAAGACTTGCCTGTTGAGAGTCTGGCACACATGGCTGACTTTATGTCCCTCTGCCTTTCCGACGACCCTCGCATTATATGAATTTTGGACAACACCGATTACTAGTTGTTCACCCTTACTGACCCATGCTACAAGAACTTTCCATTTCTCCTTCCTGCAATGGAGAGGGCTAGTAAAATGGTGCAATAGCATAAAGCCATTGTCAACCAATTAGTACAAAAATTCCCATCTGACAACACTGGCTACAGAGATCATAGATCCTTGAGCGACAAAGGAGACACACACCAGGTCCAACAGAGGTATGGGAACACTGTCAGACCCTGATGTGCAGGGTAGTCTGGCAAGGAGGAAACCATTTTTGAAGATGTTGTAGTACCTAGCTGACCGTTCGAGCATCCTCCTTGATGCCCTCTTGGGTATCCAAGCTGGACATGTGGCATGAACTGTCCCTCTAGGCTTTGGAGGTGCTGGCCTGCCCTGCTCCTAGCATTTTCTCTGAGTGGGTTTTTAGTGCCACCGGGGGCATAATAACTGATAGGCGCATCCGACTTTCAACTGAAAATACTGACAGACTGACTTATCAAAATGAACAAGGCCTGGATTGACTCAAAGTTCTCAACCTCACAAGACTACATCAGGGGAACATAAAGCCAGTTCTATGTGTCTTCCAGGGTGTATTGCAGTCCCTCCTTCTAATTTATGGCAGCCCCTGCATTTAGTAAGAAGGCTTTATGCATCTAGGAGTCCCACTACCTAACAATTTTAACAGAATGTGTATGAAGCCCTTCTTTATGTTTAAAACAGGGTGTATTGAAGTCCCTTTTCCTTTTAATTTTTGACAGTTCTTCCATTGTCTGCATATGCTTTGTGTGTTTCAAAGTCCCTCCTTCATAATTAAACAAGAGGTACAGTCATGGCCAAAAGTATTGACACCCCTGCAATTCTGTCAGATAATACTCCGTTTCTTCCTGAAAATGATTGCAAACACAAATTCTTTGGTATTATTATCTTCATTTAATTTGTCTTAAATGAAAAAACACAAAAAGAATTGTCCTAAAGCCAAATTGGATATAATTCCACACCAAACATAAAAAAGAGGGTGGACAAAAGTATTGGCACTGTTCGAAAAATCATGTGATGCTTCTCTAATTTGTGTAATTAACAGCACCTATAACTTACCTGTGGCACCTAACAGGTGTTGGCAATAACTAAATCACACTTGCAACCAGTTGACATGGATTAAAGTTGACTCAACCTCTGTCCTGTGTCCTTGTGTGTACCACATTGAGCATGGAGAAAAGAAAGAAGACCAAAGAACTGTCTGAGGACTTGAGAAACCAAATTGTGAGGAAGCATGAGCAATCTCAAGGCTACAAGTCCATCTCCAAAGACCTGAATGTTCCTGTGTCTACCGTGCGCAGTGTCATCAAGAAGTGTAAAGCCCATGGCACTGTGGCTAACCTCCCTAGATGTGGACGGAAAAGATAAATTGACAAGAGATTTCAACGCAAGATTGTGCGGATGTTGGATAAAGAACCTCGACTAACATCCAAACAAGTTCAATCTGCCCTGCAGTCCGAGGGTACAACAGTGTCAACCCGTACTATCCGTCGGCGTCTGAATGAAAAGGGACTGAATGGTAGGAGACCCAGGAAGACCCCACTTCTTACCCCGAGACATAAAAAAGCCAGGCTGGAGTTTGCCAAAACTTACCTGAAAAAGCCTAAAACATTTTGGAAGAATGTTCTCTGGTCAGATGAGACAAAAGTAGAGCTTTTAGGGCAAAAGCATCAACATAGAGTTTACAGGAGAAAAAAGAGGCATTCAAAGAAAAGTACACGGTCCCTACAATCAAACATGGCGGAGGTTCCCTGATGTTTTGGGGTTGCTTTGCTGCCTCTGGCACTGGACTGCTTGACCGTGTGCATGGCATTATGAAGTCAGAAGACTACCAACAAATTTTGCAGCATAATTTAGGGCCCAGTGTGAGAAAGCTGGGTCTACCTCAGAGGTCATGGGTCTTCCAGCAGGACAATAACACAAAACACACTTCAAAAAGCACTAGAAAATGGTTTGAGAGAAAGCACTGGAGACTTCTAAGGTGGACAGCAGTGAGTCCAGACCTGAATCCCATAGAACACCTGTGGAGAGATCTAAAAATGGCAGTTTGGAGAAGGCACCCTTCAAATATCAGGGACCTGGAGTAGTTTGCCAAAGAAGAATGGTCTAAAATTCCAGGAGAGCATTGTAAGAAACTCATTGATGGTTACCGGAAGCGGTTGGTCGCAGTTATTTTGGCTAAAGGTTGTGCAACCAAGTATTAGGCTGAGGGTGCCAATACTTTTGTCCGGCCCATTTTTGGAGTTTTGTGTGAAATGATCAATGTTTTGCTTTTTGCTTCATTCTCTTTAGTGTTTTTTCATTTAAGACAAATTAAATGAAGATAATAATACCAAAGAATTTGTGTTTGCAATCATTTTCAGGAAGAAACTGAGTATTATCTGACAGAATTGCAGGGGTGTCAATACTTTTGGCCATGACTGTATAAGACCATGCCTCACACACCACGTGCCCAGAAATGGTAGTAAAATGTTAAAATCACATTTACTGGTGACTACTGGAGGTTATTGTTTTATTTCCCCCTCTACTATGTCACCTACTGTAGTCATAGGCGATGGTGAAATACGGTGAGAGGTGGCTTGACAATTAAGGGGTGGAGGAGGCACTTTTTTTTTCCTCTTTTTAATTTTGCCTTATATACAAGTCTTTGTACAGGAAAGAATGTTCCCCAACCTATAAAATCCATTTTAGCTTCAGTTTTGCATTTTTTATTGTCGGTTTGTGTAGTAAAAGTGGAGTAATACTCTGACAACATTGTTCCCAGCAGCGACCTGGGAGTCAGAGATGCGTCCAGGTGTCTTCCCCATGCTGTTTCCATTCCATTTGAGCAAAGTTTCTGTCCATTCCAGCGATTTTCTTCCCTCCTAGCCCTCATGTGAAGGCCTTTTGGAAAAATGCTCAAGCTTCTCACTTACTTCCATTATAATCGTCACTCACGCCCGTTCAAGCATCCGACCTGCTCGGTTCTAGTACTGAGCATGCCAGCATTTTACTTCCCGGTCATCACTAGTAACAATAAAACGAGTAGAAAAGTAGAAATTCGGTACAGCCAAATGGAAATCAAATGACTTAAAATGTCTTAGTCTTTAATAGAAGTCCATAAAATTATGAACCAGTACTGCTGACATGTTAACCTCTAAACATGTCACCAGTACTGATTCGTAATTTTACGGACTTCTAATAAAGACTAAGACCTTTTTAAGTTATTTCCATTTGGATGTGCCAAATTTCTACTTTTCTACCTGACATTGCTGAACACACCAGCAAAATTCTTGGCACCCATGGTGTTCCATTTATTAATTCCGTGTCCAGAAGCTGCATTGAGAAGGTGGTGAGCTCTGTTCTCTTTCTATTTAACAATAAAGCGATCTGCTTGCCTTGCAAAAAACAATTCCTACAAATTCAAATCACCCTCTTTTCCTCTGATAAAAAAGCTCAAAATCATATTCGATATCACTGTGTATATCACTGCACTGTAATTCTAATACGTCAATGCAGTCTAATCAGCTTCACTAGATTGTGAAGCTGTCGGGGAGGGAAGCTGCTGTCACACATAGCCAGACCTTGTTACCATGTTTACTTACTCCATCTCAATGCTGAACAACTGGTTGTGTATACAGATTAGAAGCACTTACCCTGCTTTCATCTCCGAACCCAGTGAACATGTGATCACTGGGTGTAGGGAGGGAGGACAAGCTGCTGGTTCCTAGGAAACAAACAATTCTTCTAGGTCACAAGGAGGCATAAATTCCACTGCAGCTGGGGCTATTATACCAGCTCCAGTTTTGGGAGAACTCAGGAAAAACAAAAAAAGTTGATATGTTGCAATGCTATCCTGTGCCCCCAAAGGTCATTTAAGATCTTAAGGAAAGCACAGTGTATAAAATAAATGTAGAAAATGCGAAAGTAGCAAAAAAAAAAATAGAAAAAAAGCATGAATTAAAAAAATTAAACTAAAAAAGAGATACTGCTAGTCTAAATCATTGTTGCCTGCCTTGGCCCATCGAAAAAAATATGTCCAATAAATAAAAATTTTTATATTATTTTTATTTTTATTGAAAGGCGAACACAGTTTAAAATGTTTAGTGGTCTTTTGTGGTTGTAAATAAAAGTTAAAAAGTGAAAAATGAACATGTATTTCCTATTTTTCTTAACAGGAAAATATATCTTCATACCGTGTTAGCCAGTAGAAAGAATATTAAAATTTGGTCCTCAGTGGTTTATACCTTTTAATGGTAATGAGAAGATGGTAACAAATAGCAGATTTTTAGTTTACTCAGGTCTTTTCATCAGTTATAGAATAACACAAAATCTTCACAGTCACACTAAAAGAGCAAAGAATACATCTACCTGTGGCCAAACATGTTTGTAGCCCTGATCGCATTATCATGGACATAAAATTGCTGGTTTTGAAAGGTAACTTCACATCCCAGAGAAACAACAGTATACGGGAATTGTAACATCCCTGCTGGCATCACTGCATGGCTTCCCATCTCCCATCAGGCTAATACACCGACTTACTCACCACTCCAGGCCATGCTGTGAGTTCTGACATCCGCCTGCTCCATGCAGTAAACCAGGTGTCTTCTGCTTGCTGTGTGCATACTTCTTGGCTGTGTGCTTAGCGCAGCGGTGCCTGCACTTCCAGATTCTTGAAGAGACAGTGTACGCATTCCTAATGTGCCATAGCTTATTGCCAAGAGGCACCGGGTACTTAGGGCATTCCCACCAATGGGAGAATGCCTGAGCAACATTCTCACTCAGTCTGTATTCAAGCAATGAGTTGCCAGGTTCTGTCCTGGTTCGGCTTTTGTTTCTTTCACCCTGGGGGCCATATACCCAAGTGTGTATCTGTATCCTATGTGTCTTGTTTCTGCTACCCTGGGGGCTGTATACCCAGGCCTGATTCCTTTATCCTGAACTTGTTTCCATGTCTGAACTAAGTCCAATACCTGAACCTGTTTGTATCCTTATTTGGAGCTTTCCCTACCCTGCTGTGTCTATCCTTGTTCCTACTCCTTTTACTTGCAGAACCTGTACCAGCACATGTCTCTATTTGGTTGTCGCTGCACAACATTAGAGCCCCTGGTGTACACTTGGTACTTCACTGCAAGTACTTGTGTGAATCTGGTCCTGGCTGCTCCTTCTCCGCATCAGAGCTCTGCTATGCTCCCTCTCCACCTCAGCGGCTCTGCTCCCTCTCTGCCTCAGCAGCTCCTTGTTCGTCCAGTCCGAACTGGGTCCTACCTGTTCCACATCCCACTCGTACCTGCCTGTGTCACAGGACTTCCTGAAATTGTTCCTGCTCCTCCAGTTTGTACTGGGTCCTACCTGTCCCAACATCCCACTTGTACTTGCCTATGTCCCAGGCCCTGCAGAAACTGTTCCTGCTTGTCCAGTCCGAACTGGGTCCTTCCTGCCCTCATATCACAATCGTACCTGACAGTGTTCCAGCCTTTTCTGCAACAGTTCCTGTTCTTCCAGTCTGAACTGTGCCCACCTGCCTGCCAGAGTGTCAGCCATGCCTGCCTGCCATTGTCAGTCCTTCTTGCTTGTGTATCATCCATGCCTGCCAGTTCTTGCCAGTGTAAGCATCAGCTATCTACTGTACTCGCCTGCACCTGTCGTTAGTGTCCTGTCCCCCTGTGGGGTCAGCTGCTACTGCCAGACGCTGCCCTGGAGTGGTACCTGGCAGCACATGCCTGACTTCACCACTAGAGGTTTCAGTGAATACCAAGGTAGCTGCTTAGTCAAGCCCCTCCGGGGTGAGGCTCAGTTCCCATTTGTGTATATGTGCGCAGCATATCATCTGCATGCACAAACACATGCTACTGCAACGTTTTTTATCAGCTTATGCATGACGCCAAAAAAATGCTGTGCGTACATGCGTTTGTATGCATTTTGGCATGCGTTTGCGTTATTTGTGCGCATGCCTTCGATAGGACAATGCTTTTCCAGGAGAATTTCCTTGGACGTGTGGCATGGCAAGACGAAATGGTTAGCCGCTAAAATGTACCTGTAATGTTATGTATCTGTCATGTTATGTACCTGTAATGTTTGCTGACTTTAATAATAAAATACCTCAAGTGAAACACCCGTTTTTACTTCAACAATATACACACGTGTGCGTTTGTAGAGCATAAAGAGACAAAGAGAAAACAGTGATTATGCAAACAAAAACAAATTTTTATTGAACAATAAAAATAAGTAATTATCTTTGGGGTATGTCAGAGGGTGAGATATTGTGGACGTGGGGGTGTGGAGCTGGGATGAATGGCTACCATGAGTGGATGACGAAGGGGTTCCAGGGGAAGGGTCTATAAAATGCATGGGGTCTGGGAGGCCATGGATGGGAGTAGACACATTAGGAGTGGAATTGTGGGAATAGAGAGACATATTAGAAGGGAGAGACAAATGAGAAAACACACATTGGTAGTTGAGGATGGAGTTGGTTGGACAGATTTGGGGCGACGTTTGGTGCCCCTAGTCTTCCTCTTCTGGCGGGTCTGTGCAGAGCTGGTACTGGGTATCTGTTTCCTGTTTTTTCCTTGGGTGTGTGGGAGTGGTGGCTTCAGGCTGGAGTGCTGTAGGACTCGGCACGGTGGTGGCTTGAGGCTGGCGTGCTGCGTGCAGGACTTGGCATGGTGGTGGCTTGAGGCAGGCATGCTGCAGGACTCGGATGGTGGTAGCTTGAGGCGGGCATGCTGCAGGACTCGGAATGGTGGTGGCTTCAGACTGGCATGCTGCAGGACTCGGCATCATGGTGGTTTCAGATTGGTGTGCTGCTGGACTCGGCATCGTGGTGTAGCTGGGTAGTGGTGAAATAGTCCTGGTGTCCAGCGGTGGTGGTGGAGGATAGGTCGCCGTCTTCTGCCACTGCCCTTTTTGCTGTGTTGCAAATTCCATGTATGGCTGCTCGTAGTACTGGGACTGCTGCATTGCCTGGCTGTAAGCAGCCTGGCAGGCGTGCATCACATTCAGGTGGAGTTCAGGCATAAGGTTTTCCAACATGCCCCACTCTATAGCAGAAAAAAAATGTTGTGCCGGTCTCTGAAGTTCGGCTTCCAGGCGGTCAAGGGGGTGGTTGACTTCCTGGAAAAGTGTGTTCACATGGGTGAATCCACTTTCCAGTCTCTCTCCAATCACCTTCTGCCCATTCTGGAAGACCGAGCTTAAGTGAAGAAACTTGGGCATGACTGGCCTGTCCCAGGCCCTCTGCTGATGGCGAGAAGACACAAAAAAAACAGTGGCAGAGGACTGGGACAGGGGAAAATCTGTTCCCCAGCCTGTGAAGCATGCCTACTTGCTGCATCGCTGGTGGATGACTGGGACTGTTCGGTGGCTGGTCGATGAGGGGCCGCTCCAACAGAGGACGATTCAGGTTTGGTGGTGCTGCTCCAGGCTCTGTGTGGAAAATAAATGAAAAACATTACTATGAAAAAATAAAAATTTTAAAAGTGCCAACATATCCTGTGGAATAGAAAAATATACCATGGAATACAACACAAAAATACTTACGTTCGATGAGCAACCGCAGGCCTCAGGAAGGATGGTACTTGTATTTTGAAATCTTTGGAGCTGCACCACTTCAAACTAGGTTCTCCTCTCTCTTGTCCTTATTGAAGCGATCCTTCATTGAACACCAATGGACTTTTACTCTCTTCCCTGTGAAGGGCAAAAAAAAAGAAATAGTAAAACAATGCTCCTTTACAGGTTCACTGCCGTGTCAGACCACATTGCAATACTTGCGAAAATCCTTTCTGACTTGTGGCATGGTTTTGTCCCAATCATCCAACAGCGATCTGGCCACTTCTTTCCAGAGTTGTGTAATCACCACGGTGTCCGAGTGCTGCCGATCACGGGTGTCCCACAACGCTAGTCGCTCTTGCACCAGCGTAATCAAGAGGTCATTGTGAATGGTGGCTTCCTCACGTTGTGGAACCTAGAAATCAAAGAAACACATTAGTCATATACTTGTAAAGATAATACACTTAAACTAAAAACATTCAAGAATACTTACACCCCGTCTTTCCACCTGAGGAACTTGGGCCCGAGTCAACTGCTCCATCTCTTCCGCACTGGAACTGTTCTGTAAAGAAAATACATGATTTTACCAAATGTCATATTGACAGTCAATACATATCTATCAGTATAGCAAATGCCCTCACTTCATCAGTCTCCTGTCCACTCTTGGAGGAATTCTGGTCTTCACTTGAGGACATCTTTGAAGAAGGCTGCAAGAGAGACAGAAGTGAGTACAGACTGCAGTGAGAGAGACAGATAGACATTTTCATAGCTCACATCCAGAGTGAAATCCAGAGAGAGTCTTCGCAGCAGATCCACTGGCTTGTAATAGCATCCAGAGGCTTGAGAGTAGTGGACTTCTAGTGTCCACACCCTCTTTTTATACAGCTTTGTTTTGGGGGTGGCTGAAACCAGTTCCTGGACCTGCTCATTCTGAAGTACGCATGCATATCGAACGCACGCGCACGCTTGTCCTTGCGTACCAATGCGTTCCCATAGACAGTAATGTGTTCTTCTGACTCACTTCATCCGCACTCATCCGTATGTGTATGACTGCACATATTTGATGCCTCAAAAATGCAACAGGTTGAGTTCGCCGCAAAACGACGCATGCGTACAAGTCCGCAAGCGAATGCATTCAAACGTATGTTCCTGTATACACCATGTTAAAGATATGTACGCATGACGCATGCGGATCAAACGCTGTGCACAGATACGCAAATGTGAAACCAGCCTTAGTCTGGTTTGTGGCACAGTGGGGCCACAATTCTCGCTCGCGCCATTCAGTCTGGGAGCAAGCATTACAGGAATGAATGTGTTGCAAGGATTTATGTCTTTCTACTGCAATTAAGAAATATGCTCTTCAGACCTGTGAGGGCATCACAACCTTGGGACAGACCTCACAGAGGACAACACTGCTATTCTATGGGCTCCTCCAATATTTACTGTTTTTCCCTTTCCCACATTGATAGTTCTGCTTCACCTCACTTGTCTTATTACTGTTATTCCCCTGTCCTTTTGTGTATTAATATGTGAATCTTCAGATTTTGTGTTATACTCTGCCTGATGAAGACAGCTTAATAGTCTCCAAAGCTTGCTATTTGTTACCTTTTAATGGCTAACTGAAAATATTGTATCAACCATTTAAGACTGTCAAATTGTAAAATTTTTCTTTTCATTTTCCCCCAATATCAATGAAAAAAAGTAAAAAAAAATAGGATAAAAATGAAGTCCCATGTGTTGAGAAAAAAAGAGGCAAAAATGATTTTAGTCTCTGAACAAGAAAAAAATTATAGAGCCATTATATGATATGATAAAACCTCAAAATGTCCCTGGCCAGGTAGTGGATAAATGGTTAATTAACCCATATGTTAAATACTGTAAGGAGAAAAAAAAATTGAAACTCCAGAATTGCCAAATGTACCAAAAAAAGGCATTGGAGAAAATGCATGGTTTATTGTGCAAAAAATCCCTCACACAACTCTAGTTTACAGAAAAAATTAAAATTTGCAAAATATGACAATCTAAAAGTAGTACATAAAAGTAATAATAATACATTTTATTTCTATAGCGCCGACATATTCCGCAGCACTTTACATTTCAGAGGGGATTTGTACAGACAATAGACATTACAGCATAACAATAATCACATAGATCATAACAATTACTAAGAGGAAAGAGGGCCCTGCTCGCAAGCTTACAGTCTATGAGGAAAGAGGTAGACACGAAAGGTGGGTGGTAACAGTTGCCCTGATTGTATGGACCAGCCATAATGTTATGTGTGTAACAGTACAGGCACAGTGGGCTAATGGATGCATAAAGCATGTGGGAACATGATGCTGGGAACCTGGTTATGGTAAAACTTTTGGCTGTGCCACACAGGGATAGATTAGGTTAATGTGTTGAGGTGATAGGCCAGTCACTGTTTTTTGTGACGTAGCAGCGATATTGCTAGCGATATCGCTATGTGTGATACATACCTCCGACCGGCTCCCCCGCTGATTATCGCTGATTGCGCGAGAACATCCTGGACCGTTTCTTGTCGTCAGCTTCCTGCTGGGCTTCCTGTGGCGCTAACGAGCGACGCGTGGACGCGGGCGGGAGGACGTCAGGATTGCCTCGTCTGACAGGTGAGTAGCGACCCTCGACCGCTGCTATGTCGCTGGTGAGATCTGCCTGTGTGGCAGCTCACTAGCGACCACTTAGCGATGCACCAGCGATCCTGAGCGTGTCATTTCGCTGGTCGGGATCGCTGGTGCATCGCTAAGTGTGACAGTACATTTAGGAGCCTATTGCATTTAAAGATTATTCACAAATCAGTCATGTCAGGGTTTTTTTCTCAATTTTTGCAAAAAATAGGCAATTTAAAATGCTCCATTTTCTATTGAAGCTTTCTGGTATCAAAATGGGGTAAAGTTTTTTTATTTTTATTTACCCCTCTGTGGACCCATTTGAGAAACTTTTTAAGTCAGAAAATCCCCTTTAACTTTACGGACTTTGAATCAATACTACAATACTAATGATTGTACTAAGGATAGAACCCTAAGGCTGGAAACATACAGCACATGTGTTTTATTTTAGCCTAAATCAGGTGTGAATCCAGCAGCAGAAGAAAAATGATATATGATTTCTTTGTATATCTTTTTTTCTGTAATTCACTCCTGGCTTTGGCTAAATAAATGCACCAAAACCTATATGTCACGAAGTGACTGGCCCTGTGTGACACGACCCAGCAATCGGTCAGTCACTAAACGACAAACAAGCAAGGGAACACCGGGGACACAATTACAACTGTGGGCCCTGCGATAGGGAACAGGGAATGGACACCTGCACTCTCCTGAGGCTGTGCCCTGGTCTATCCTGATGTCCCTATACGGCTTCTTTAAAACCGTTGTCGAGAAGGATACCTTAGCCATCACTTGCCCTGCACCTATCCCTACCTCCCCTGGGCAGCAGCCCTCACACGACTGATCCCAGCTGACTACATCCCTGGACCGCCAATCTATGACCGGGTTGTGTCTTTTCAACCAAGGGAGGCCTAAAACGATAGGTGATGGCATTCCCCCAAGACGTAGCATGACAGGGACTCTTCATGATGAGTCCCTATATGCAGATGTATAACATCCATGATTTGGGTCAACCTCCCATGGCTAAGTGGGACAGAGTCAATGGCCTGGACGCCGAGGGGTTTGGCTAGTGTCCTACACCTCAGGCCATGGGTCTGGACAAAGTGAGCATCCACCAGATTGACACCTGCACCACTGTCCACAAGCACCGGTAAACCCTCAGTTACCCCTCCAACCACCACTTCTGCTGACAAGGTACACTGAGGGGAAAAAAAATGGAGGAAATATACACTCCCTGGTTGCCTCCCTCCACACAAACAGGGGGACGCAGCTTCTCAGCTGGTACAGATGATTTGGTGTGCGTTGGGCAGACCCCGATAAAATGCCCCATCTGCCCACAGTAAAAACATGCCCCCACACAACGACGAACTGCAGACGACACCGTTTGGGAACTAGCTCCTCCCACCTGCATGTGTTTGTCCGCCAGCACTGGTGTGTTCTCCTCCCTGAAAAGGACTAGGACTAGGACTAGGAATCTGGTTTCTGACACGTCTATACAGAAACCCAGATTCTCACATGCTGCAGTCTCTTGCCCATCTGCTGCAGCAGAAGGGATTGCTGAGGAGATTGTCTCACAACAACTGTCTCCAGAGGCTAAGTCCTTTATTCCATCTATTGGGCATGCTCACGGGACGAGTTCCTATTGGACTTCGGGAGTCAGGTGCTCAGGTCCCGCTCCGGATCCTATTGGCTCTTCCTGGACTCCTGGAGATTTCCGGAAGGTCCCGTGCGCTATAAAAAGTGCGCATGGCCGTTCCGCCATGCGCTAGTGTAGCATATTATGCTGTGTGTGTATGGTGATGGATGCATGGACTGGTGACTGACTTATTATGAAACCCCTTCCCTCGGTTATTACGAATGGTGACAGTGTGTCAGTCTTAGTCAGTTACAGCGCCAGCGTGCCATTTGCATCCTTGCCTCAGCAGCCTAGTGTCCATATTGCGCTTGCCTGATAGCAGCGTTTTCTTAGCGGTTGCGTTCCTGCCGCGCTGCTGTAGCAGCACAGTGTACGTTCGCAGTTGCGACGTCTCTTTCACAGACGTATACGGTAGGTCTAGACGGAGTTGGTGCCGTCAGCTCACGCCTCTCCTGTGACCAGTTACCGCGTCTGTGTAGCTGAGCCTCTGTGAGTTAAACAGACTCAGCACTTTTGCATTTCTGTTTATCCTGGCAGCTCTGTGAGCTAAACTGAGCTTGCCCAGTGCACCAGGGTGACGTTAACCCCGTGCACTCTACCGCCTCATATTCTGCCATCTCCTAGCAGCGGTCTTACCATCTGCCGCACGGTGGACCCCGGGTGGCGAAGGCACTTTATTTATAATTTTTATTTAATGCCTTCCGCCACTCCTAACATTACACTAGCGCCAGGGTCTGGCTAGAGATGGCAGATCAGCAGCAATTGTTGCAATGTGTTAAGCAGCTCGGCGACCGGGTGGCCGCTCTTGAGAAGTCTCTCTTAGCTGCTCAAGCTACTGATGCTGCCGTACAGGCGTTAACGGATGCAGTAGCGCGTTTGACCGTGTCCACCCTTGCGCCGACAGTTACCCGCCTTCCGTTGCCCGATAAGTTTTCCGGGGATGGCGCCTCCTGTAGGAGTTTTATCAGCCAGTGCTCGATCCATCTGGAGGTGCTGGCTGCACAATTCCCTACGGAACAGGCCAAGGTGGCATTCATTATATCCCTACTGTCGAGCAAGGCTCTGGAATGGGCTACGCCGTTATGGGAGCGTGGTGATCCCGATATACGAACCGCAGCGCACCTGCTGATGGCCATCAAGCATGTTTTCCTCGGCCCACGGGTCACGCACGACACCTCCCTGCAGCTACTTGCACTCTCTCAGGGATTCCTCTCGGTGAGCCAGTATGCCGTACGTTTTCGGACACTGGCGTCCGAGTTGGAGTGGGCTGATAGGGCCCTTATCTCTGTCTTTTGGAAAGGGTTAGCGGAGCATGTTAAAGATGCTCTTTCTACCAGAGAGATTCCTACGACCTTGGAAGAGTTAATTTCCATCTCCTCGCGCATTGACCTCCGTTTTTCGGAGCGCGGCTTAGAGCATGCTCACTCAAAACGGAAGGGTACTCCGCTTCCCAAATTTTTTGAGCCGCTAGAGCCACCTGAGCCAGAGGTCCTACCTCCTGAGCCCATGGTGGTGTCTCGTACCGATCTTAACACGGACTCAGACCAGGAATCTGTTTGCGGTTGTCACCACGTATGTGCGGTTTCTCCGGAAGCCAGCTCCCCGCAATGGTCTGAGTCTGAGCCGGTTGTCGAGACCTTTGTCCCTTCTCATCTTAGGGCTCAGGTACTCGCTTGGGCGCATGCGTCCAATGCGTCTCACCACCGAGGCTACATGCAGGTCTCGAAGCACTTAGCCGGAGCATATTGGTGGCCTCATAGGGCTCAGGATGTTAAGAGGTTCATTCAGGCATGTACCTCTTGTGCTCGGCATAGCCTCTCTAGGCGGAGTGGGGCGATGACCATCGATACTCGGCGGTGTGCCACGGCCACTCCCGCTCCTTCCATTTCCCAGATTTCCCTCCTGAAACCGGGCGATCTTGCCTCCGCTGGTACCTTCCATGTGTCCCGGGTTACCATGTCACCTACCAGGACACCAAGCTCGTCTATAGGCGAGTTTGAGCCATGTGCCACCGCTAGGCACAGGGTGATGGATCGGAAGGTTCAGGGAGGGGGGGGCCCTAGGAGGGGGGGTAATGTTAGGAATCTGGTTTCTGACACATCTATACAGAAACCCAGATTCTCACATGCTGCAGTCTCTTGCCCATCTGCTGCAGCAGAAGGGATTGCTGAGGAGATTGTCTCACAACAACTGTCTCCAGAGGCTAAGTCCTTTATTCCATCTATTGGGCATGCTCACGGGACGAGTTCCTATTGGACTTCGGGAGTCAGGTGCTCAGGTCCCGCTCCGGATCCTATTGCTCTTCCTGGACTCCTGGAGATTTCCGGAAGGTCCCGTGCGCTATAAAAAGTGCGCATGGCCGTTCCGCCATGCGCTAGTGTAGCATATTATGCTGTGTGTGTATGGTGATGGATGCATGGACTGGTGACTGACTTATTATGAAACCCCTTCTCTCAGTTATTACGAATGGTGACAGTGTGTCGGTCTTAGTCAGTTACAGCGCCAGCGTGCCATTTGCATCCTTGCCTCAGCAGCCTAGCGTCCATATTGCGCTTGCCTGATAGCAGCGTTTTCTTAGCGGTTGCGTTCCTGCCGCGCTGCTGTAGCAGCACAGTGTACGTTCGCAGTTGCGACGTCTCTTTCACAGACGTATACGGTAGGTCTAGACGGAGTTGGTGCCGTCAGCTCACGCCTCTCCTGTGACCAGTTACCGCGTCTGTGTAGCTGAGCCTCTGTGAGTTAAACAGACTCAGCACTTTTGCATTTCTGTTTATCCTGGCAGCTCTGTGAGCTAAACTGAGCTTGCCCAGTGCACCAGGGTGACGTTAACCCCGTGCACTCTACCGCCTCATATTCTGCCATCTCCTAGCAGCGGTCTTACCATCTGCCGCACGGTGGACCCCGGGTGGCGAAGGCACTTTATTTATAATTTTTATTTAGTGCCTTCCGCCACTCCTCACACAGGGGGCACATTTGGTGTATGCCTCTCCCTGAGGGGTCTATCAACCCAGATGGCAAGGGACATGGTGGCCTCCAACGACCTGGGGGAGGCGTACTGCACCAAAGTATCCTGCAACCTTGGGGACAGACCCTGCACCAAATGACTCCTAAGGGCAGGGTCATTCCACTGTGTGTCAGTGGCTCACCTCCTAAACTCTGAGCAGTACTGCTCAGCCGACCGGCCTGCTTAATTTTACGGAGTCGGGTATCCTCCAGGGAAACGCCATCAGGATCTCCATACACCAGCGCCAGAGCCGCAAAAAACCCGTCCACCAATCGTAAAGCTGGTGAATCAGTTGGCCGGGAGAAGGCCCAGGATTGAGGATCACCCTTGAGAAGGGAGACAATAATCCCCACACGCTGTTCCTCACTCCCTGATGAACAGGGGCGGAGCCTGAAGTATAACTTTCAGGCCTCCTGAAAAAACAGAAATTTATCTCTCCCTCCAGAAAACCTGTCAGTGAGAGATATCTTGGGTTCTGGTTGAGCCTGCACCTGAGACGAGGCCCAGAACCCCACCAACTGCTGCAGTTGCTGCACCACCTAACCCTGCAGCACCTTAAGCTCATCGGTGAGGGTCTGAAGCAGTTGGGCAAAGGCCTGCATTTGGCCCATGGCTCACCAGAAAAAAAATGTGAGGGTTGGTTATAATGTCACGAAGTGACTGGCCCTGTGTGACACGACCCAGCAATCGGTCGGTCATTAAACGACAAACAAACAAGGGAACACTGGGGACACATTTACAATGGTGGACCCTGCGATAGGGAATGGGGAATGGACACTTCCTGCACTCTCCTGAGGCTGTGCCCTGGTCTATCTTGATGTCCCTATATGGCTTATTTCAAACCATCACCGAGCAGGATACCTTAGCCCTCACTTGCCCTGCACCTATCCCTCAGTAGGGAATTGGCAAGTTCGGACACTGGTCCCACCGCTGCACTAATACAACAACACGGGAAAATAAAACAGACAAGGAAAGACAAACAACACTTAGCTTTATCTGCTGCAATGCACCGCACAGCAGTGTAAGGCACCAGATCAGCATTCAGCTGAAGCAGCACTGTACCAGAAATCTCCTGTCTTCAGCATGGTTGGTTTCCAAAAGGACCTGTAAAACCAACAGTCAGCTGATGCACCAGGTGACCTTTTAAAGGAAGGTGGGAGTGGTCACCATCTGCATCAGGAAACTCACCTAGCTATGCAATTGCACCAGCGGCCACCGGGGAGGGAAAACTGATGTTAACCCCCAATGGCCTGAAAGGAAAAAGGTTTATATGTGAGAACAAATCTGCCACGGATCCAAAAATGGATCGTGACACTATAATTCACTGCAAAAGGGTTGGAGGCAGCAAGGGAACAAATCCTAATACTACGGTAAATGTGAAGAAAGTTTATTTTTTTATTTTAAGCTTTTGAGGTTTTTTGAGTTGAGTTTTAAATTTAATGTATATAATCCCAGAAAACTGTAATCACATTTTTTGTATTTTTTTTTTTGTTCAGCGCCATTTCTGTTTTCAAACAATGTTACTTTTAAATCTATAGCAAATTATTTAAAAGTGGAGCATTTTGGGGTTTTGTAGCTTTTTCAGTTTCAGCATTCTCTGGGTATGTGATTTTTTTGTTAGAGTGTTTGTCCCATAGGCCCCTATAAAGTACATAAAGAACGTCAGAAATTCACTTTTTTTTTAAAAAAAAAAAGGTACAAAATGAAGAACATTGCCAAACCACTTGTATAAAAACTTTCTACAAATGTGTATGAAATGCTGAAAAAAATGTGTAGGTAAAGGAAGACTGATGCCTTGTGATTTTATTTTTAATCTAGGTCCGTCTGTGATTTTCTAACATACGACAAGTATATATGAGACAATTTATTTAAATGCTCACCGACGGCTTTCACATGTTAAGGCTCAAAGCTGTGTCTGAGGTCCTGGATGGAGATGAATCGGAATGCTGAGCACTCTCCACAAAGCACAAAAGTGAAATGAAAATCAGAGAATAAAGCCCCGTTACACATAGCGATATCGCTAGCAATATCGCTGTAACGTCACCGATTTTGTGACGTAGCAGCGATATTGCCAGCGATATCACTATGTCTGATACTTACCTCCGACCGGCTCCCCCGCTGCTCATCGCTGGTCGCGCGAGAACGTCCTGGGCCGTTTCTCATTGGGCGCTTCCTGCTGGGCTTCCTGTGGCGCCGACGAGCAACACGTGGACGCGGGCGGGAGGACGTCAGGATCGCCGCGTCTGACAGGTAAGTAGCGACCCTCGATCCCTGCGATGTCGCTGGTGAGATCTGCCTGTGTGGCAGCTCACTAGCGACCACTTAACGATGCACCAGCGATCCATATCATTGTCGGGATCGCTGGTGCATCGCTAAGTGTAACGGTACCCCAACAGCCTGGAAGTTTCTGACCGAGCCACCAAAAGGAGCAATCAAGCTTGTATTTATAGCTTTACCAACCTGATCAACGTAGGAATTGTCCAGCTAAAAGTATAAGATTGTGTAGATTTTTCAAGTGAAAATAGATTAAAGAAGCACTCCTCCTCCAATCAAAGTTTTTATCCTCTTAATATATTGCACTCATCATATGATATAGCATTACGTACTTACAATTGCTTATTTTGTCCCTCTACTCCTCTAATTCTTCTGTTTTTGAAATAGGCCTGTGACATCTTGTGATCAAAAGCTGACTTGCTGAATCCTCTATGTAGAAGCAGGAGGTCTCTTTTCCCTGCATGAGTCATAACTCACTTCAAAAGTCCATGGCAGGGGGAAGAAGGTAATGAGTTGGTTGAAAAGGGGAATGGTTCATGCAAGGAAAAAGGACTTCCTGTTTGTACATAGTGCAGTTAAAAGTGAAGAAATTGGGTAGAAATACAAAATGAGTAATTGTAAGTCCACAGTGCAATATAATATGATGACTGCAATATACTAAGAGTAGTGATGAGTGCAAGTGCTCGGTACTCACGTTTGTCTAGTTTATGCACCGAGTATGATGCAGGAATTGCCCGTGTTTGTCAGGCAATCCCCACATGTTTTGTGGATGTTTCACAGCTTCAAAACTTGCTGCTTTGGGGACTCAAACATGTCACTCGAGCACTCGCAGTTCTCGGTGCATACCCGAGCACCCTAGGCAAACTCGAGTATCGAGGAGCTGTGCTCATCACTAATAAAGAGGATAAAACTTTGATGGGAGTGCTTCCTTAAACTTATGAATATATTTTATGAAAGTCACAGGTATGTCCTGATTCAAACGAGGTTCTGTCCTATTAGCCCCCTTCAAGCATGTAACAATGGAGCTAATTAGCCAATTCACCATCACAAAGACAAGGGGCAGGCTTACTAATGAGACCAGTAAGACAGCCTTCCTACAACACACATGGTGTGATGAAGAAAGAGCTGTCAATCCTTTCAAAATGTATACTTGTAACATGGTCAAAATCACAAATTCAGGATGTTTAGAATGATACTTACAGTAGATAAAAACATGTACCATGACACTTACATTTTAAAAGGAATTGTCTTCCACATTTAATTAATTTAAAGATGGGCCCATGGCTGGTGTCCCCTACCGGATTACTGGTTTTCATCAACGACCTGTGGGAGGATAGAATGGCTGCAAATGGCCATGCTAGCCAATAAGTTTCCAGTGGCTGCAGTGGTCATGTTCCATTGAGTCGAAAGAAACAATGTTTTAGCTCTTTGTTTTAGTTCATGTAAACAGGGGCGGAGGAAGCAGTAGTACAGAAATTTTACAATTCAAGTAATCAAAATGCAATACCTAGTAAATGGCAATTCACAAGTCACAGACGATAAATTGCTACACAACACTTGAATTTGCTGTTAACTTTAACACTGCTGGTCTGCCCTTATTTCTATCCCTAAGGCCCTAACCACTGCTCTCTAAAATAATAAAACCGGTGCTACCGCACTTAGAAGTGTGCACCAAAAAATTTCTTGTCGACTAAAGATTCCCTAGCTTTACCAAACAAAGTTAAACGCTTTTTTCGTGTATTCAAGAACTGGCTTATATAACACAATCTAAATCACAAACTTAAGCTATGTAATACACAAAGATGATATTTAGGAAGGATGCACTGGTCTGTTGTCAGTCAAAGTCTGTGCCTTTTCGGTAAGGGCTTTTGCTCAGCCCCTCTGACTCTTGATGGTGGTTACCACGACAAACCTGTTTTCACCTTCATGACTGGCCAAATTTTACAATTCTGACCAAAGTGACTTTATGAGGTAATAACCCTGGAGTGCTTCAAAGGATGCCACTAATTATGATTTTTCGTGACCTATGGTAAAATTCGTTTGATATGACTTGGGTTTATTTGTGGAAAAATCAGAAATTTGGCAAAAAATTTGAAAATTTAACAATTTTTTTTTTGCCCTTAAATCCGTTATGTTACTCAAAATAGTTAATAAGTACAATTTCCCACATGTCTTATTTACATCAGCACAATTTTTGAAACATAATTTTTTTGTTAGGAAGTTAGAAGAGTTAAAAGTTGACCAGCAATTTCTCATTTTTAAACCAAAATTTACAAAACCTTTTTTTAGTGACCATATCACATTTGAAGTGACTTTAAGGGGCCTATATGACCGACAATACCCAAAAATGACACCATTCTAAAAACTGCACCCCTCAAGGTGCTCAAAACCACATTCAAAAAGTTTATTAATCCTTCAGGTGGTTTACAGGAATTTTTGCAACGTGGAAGGAAAAAATGAACATTTAACTTTTTTTCCCCCAAAATTTTACTTTAGACCCAAATTTCTTTATTTTTACAAGGAAAACAGGAGCAAATGGACCACAAAATTTGTTGTGCAATATCTCCTGAGCAGGCTGATACCCTATATGTTCTTTTATCCCCAATTTTATTATTTTCACAAGAGTAACAGGAGAAATGCACCATACCGTTTGTTTTGAAAATTCTCCTGAGTACGCCGATACTCTATATGTGGGGGGAAAAGAACAGTTTGGGTGCATGGCTGGGCTTGGAAGGAAAGGAACACCTTGATTCCCCAGGAGCTTCACAGAAGTTTATAACATTGAGCTGTGAAAATAAAAAAAATCACATTTTCCCACAAAAATGTTCTTTTTGACCCAATTTTTTTTTATTTTCAAAAGGGCAACAAGAGAAAATGAAACCCAAAATTTGTTGTGCAATTTCTTCTGAGTATGTGGATACTAAGGGTATGTGCACACGTTGTGGATTCTGCTGCGGATCCGCAGCAGATCCGCAAGCAATGCACAGTACCATGTTAGCCAATGGGATTTCAAAACCGCAATGCACATGATGTGGATTTTTCCGCGGTTTTAAATTAGCAGCATGTCAATTCTTTGTGCGGATTCCGCAGCGGTTTGACACCTGTTCCATTGTCCAGGTGTCAAATCACAGGGGAAAACCGCTGGCAAATCCGCAGGTAAACCACAGGTCACTTTACCTGCGGTTTTACCTGCAAATCCGCACGGAAAAATCTGCAGGTGAATCCGCACTGTGTGCACTCACCCGAAATATATGGGGAAAAACTTCCATTTGGGAGTACGACATGGCTCAGAAAGGAAGAAGTGACGTTTTGGAACAGTTTTTGATGGAAAGATGTGCAGTTGTTATGCCGTTTTTGGGAAACCTTTATGTGCCTAAACAGTGAAACACCCTCACAAATTACCCAATTTTGTAAACTAAACTCCTCAAGGAATTTATCTAGCTGTATGGTGAGCAGCTTGAACCTCCAGGTGCTTCACAGATTTTTTCAACATTGATCTGTGAAAATGAAATAAAAAAATTCACACAAAACTGTTTTTAGCCTCAAATTTTTTTGAGAAAATGGACCCCAAAATGTATTGTGCAATTTCTCCTAAGTACACCAATACCCCAAATATAGTCAAAAACTGCTTTTGTGGTACAGAGCAAAGCTCAGAAGACCCACCATATTGAAGTTAAGATTTTGCTTGAATGGTTTAAGGGTGCCATGTCACATTGGGAGAGCCCATAGCACTCAGCCTCAGTCCTGGGCTTTTTCTCTACCACAGGATTCTATGTGTCTGCAGTCTATGGAAGAGTTTTTCAGGGCCATAGCCCTTATCTATGATGTTCCTTATTGTATTTCCTTCTCTGAATCCAGGCTGCGTCGCATTGAACAAGGGAATTGTTCAGTAGAGACATATAGCTCAGAATTCCGCAGGTGGTCAACTAATACCAAATGGAATGACCCGGCTCTCAGAAGCCAATTCCTTCAGGGCCTCACTGAAAGGTTAAAGGACGCATTACCAGTGTATGAAACGCCAATGTCTTTGGAGGCTGCCATGTCCTTGGCTATTCGGGTGGAGAGACGCCTGAGGGACAGATGGGTAAGACCATCTGCTTATAAGCCCTCTTTCCTTGACAAGATTCCTGTGTTGGAGGAAAGGTCCGGGGGTGAACCTATACTTGTGGAGTTTGAGGAACCCATGCAGTTGGGAAGTGCATTTACGTCGCATGTTTCTCCCGACATTTGCAAGAAAAAGGGTGTATTTTTTTTTTGGGAGGAATGGACATTTTATTGGGGCATGTCCTGCAGTCCCAAAGCAAAAAGAGACTTGATTAACCCTTGGTAGCCTTTAGCTTCATAATCAAAGTGTGTGTTCGTCTTCAAACTGAAATTCTCTTAATGTTCAGGCAGCAGAGGTGGTGCTAGAGAGCAGGTCTGAAAAAATGTATGTGTTTGTAGACAGTGTAACGGGTTAAGTAAGATGTTCTGTGTTGTATTTATTATTCTTTGGTAAGATGATACTGCTGCATGTTTACATGTATTACCGCATGTGAGAAATGGTACTGCTACCCCTTCTGGGTATTACCATTGTTTTGTTTTTATGTTTATTGTATTGTTGCTTTTATTTGCACAGAATAGTGATAATGTTTACTGCATTTCATGGTTTGTCATTTACAATATAGGGAAAGTGAAGTGCTCTTTTTGGACACTAGAGGGGGGCATTCTAGTGTATAGAACTCGTAGTAGGATAGGGTTAAGTGTAGGAGGGGCTTCCGGGAGTTAAGGTTAGAGTTGAAGGGAAGTTAGTTCAGACGGGGCCAGCGTGCCCGAATTGTCTACATGGGCTATAGGCCCAGGACGGCTCGGCAGCCACGCAACATTAAGCAGCGACAAACCACGTTATCCACAACCACTGGACATCAATACAGTGTGCCTGTATAGTAGAGAGAAGATGTGGCGACACCTTTAGGGCGGGAGTCGGTTGGAGTAAGGAACAGAAGGATGCTGAAGCTTCGCAGGGAGCGGTACAGATGGGTCGGATGCTTTTCCAGAGGCAACCAAACCAGGTGGTGGATGATTTCAGGTCTGGGGCGAAACAGGCAGAGGCAGAAGGAATTGTCATCATGGCGAGGTTAGGCCAGAAAGTAGCTGGGAAGCAGTCCATGTACCGTAAAATCCTGAGAGACAACCTCCTTCCATCCCCCAGAGATCAAAGTTGATGAAATCCGGTGAACTTTCTCATGGCAGCTCAGTGCTAGACACTGCAGGAGTGATTCCGCTCCTATCACTGTGTTCCGGCTGGCGGGGTGAGAGCAGTCACTAGTATGTGACCACTATCTAAATCATCCAGATCATCATAGGACAGTATAGATTATCTTCAGATTGGACAGGTGAGGGATATGGATGTTTATTATTTTTCTTTTCAAGGGGACATGGGCATCGGTGGATTATGTATAAAGATGAGCATATGGTTGTTTAGTATTTTCTTTGTTTTACAGGTAACATGGGCTTCATTAAGGCTGGGGGAAATATCAATGGCCCCTTATCAGTTTGAGAATGCCAGCCACCAGCTACTGTATTTGCTTTAGCTTGGCTGGTTGTCAAAAATGGGTAAGACCCCAAACCTTTTTTTTTTTTTAAATTATTTATTTAAATGATTTTAAAAAATGGCATGAGACCCCTCTATTCTTGGTAACCAGGCAATGTAAAGCTGACAGCTGGGGGGCTGCAGCTCACAGCTGTCAGTTTTGCCTGTGCTGGTTATCAAAAAGAGATGGGATCCCACATCATTTTTTTTTTCAAATTTAGTTATTTATAGCACCAGGCACCAACTGATGAATACTCCCCTGAGTGGCATCTGCTCTCACTGTGTAGATTTAGAAGATTGGTGTGCACTCGATCGATTTACAAAGTGCTGGTGCAACAGGGTACATGACCCCTTATCAGCGACAGCAGGTGTAGGCTGATGGGAGTAGTCATCAGCCAACACCTGTGACTGGAAGTATCCCTTTTACCACCAGTCACAGCTGCTGGCTTATGCTGTCATGTGACCGCGTGGGAATGGCAGCTCTCTGACCGGCGGTAATGCTTACCTCCTATCAGAGCCGCCGGTGTTTTTCTGTCATGCACATGACAGCATGGGAAACACGATGTTTGGGGTGCCAAACTCGAACAGTAACATGGATTTCCTGGAGAAGACTGTTTCTGGGTCTGTGCAAGGACACTCGGTGTTCGGAATGGACCCCTAACTTTACTGTTTGAATTCAACCATCTCTAGTTATCAGTCTTTAGTCCCAGTCTTTTAGGATTTGTCTGTAAGCCAGTTCTGATGACACTGCACATGTAATTTGGTACAAGTCTGGGCAATGACTCATTTCTGCCTTGGCCTTTGAGGCTTTTATATTTACTTGCTCCGTTACAACAGGTCACATGTCTCAGTCCATCTAGCCTTTTCCTTCCTTCCATGCAACCAGTCATTTTTCTTTTGGTCCCTAAGTTGTTGCTTTTAGTTCCCATGCCTATAGTCTCTGGCCACTAGATGACAGTGTTTGTCCACATAAGCTTCACTGTCCATTTCTATTGTCTGCTTCACTCACTCCCTTACATTCAAACGGAACATGACCACTGCAGTCAATCATTGGCCGCCATTTGGCTGAAGCTGTGGCCCACTGAAAGAGAAAGCGTGGAGACTGTGGAGGGACCCCAGCAGTGAACAGGAGCTGTGGAGATTGGGTGGGTGAGTATGATTTTTTTCCTTTTATACTAATAAAATGTTGTGGAAAATCCCTTTAATTGAAACTGTTATTTTTGCCTAAAATGTATACATATTTAAAGCAAACTTGAATAAAATCAAATGTAATAATTCACAAAAATCCTCTTTCTCCCATGTTAGATCTGTTTCACATTGTAACATGCTATTGTTGTTTTCATATAAAGCATTCACTCACTGGAATGGAAAATTGACCGCCAGCCAGTCACAAAGATTGGAGGTTGCTCTGGCTTCATAAAACCTTTGTTCTCTCTCTTGCTCTGACCTCCAACACTGGAGATCATTGTACAAAGAAGAACCTAAATGCAGTCAGCCAGTAAATGGCACAAAGCGCTCAGCTTCCTGGGCCTGGGGAACTGATCTGCAATGCTAATTTCGGCAACATTTCTCATTTTGTTTCAAATAATCTCTTATTATATTTTTCAATGATTAACCTTCATTTATTCTTTTGTCTGCACTCTGTGGGTATAGTCGCTTAAATAACATCTTTTTTTATTTCGGCTACTACGTTTTATTATGGCAGCGGTTTGTCTAGTGAAGCATGCACAAGTTGGCTCTACTGACAATTCCCCAAATCCTCCTCATTGTGTTCATTTAAAGCCCATGCACACAGTCGTATTAGTGATCATCGGTAATACTCTGCTCTTGGCCCATTCTGTTACTCCATGGTCCATCAGATGCCAACAGGTTTCTGGCACAACTATGATAAAGGCCAGTTATGGCTGAAGCGCGTTAGCACATAGGTTCTTTTCACATTTCATCTGCAGTGTACATTTGTCAAACGCAGCAGAAGAATTCTCTGGGAATACTTTAAGTGAATCTATAGGTCTCCATTCACAAGACAGGGGCCTCCACATAGACAGTATATCTAGGGGAAGGGGGGAATTTAATTCTTTGGCTATATGAGCTATTACATTCAGAGGCATCCAGTAAAAAAAAAGTATGCTATGTACGAATGGGGCATCCGTAAAAATCTATGCAGGGTAATAAGAGTTCTACCTGTTGGTGTTTAGCTTAAATTCCTGATGTGAATTTTTGGGATTTTACCATCACAGTGGTGGATCATCGTGCATACCTAAAATGTTTTATACCCTGAGAAAATCATTGATATACTATTTAACGTTAATATATCAACTGATACATTTATTTATACTTTTTATATTATTCAGCTAGCTGAGAGTTATTATATATATATATTTTTATAGATTATTTTTCCCAGTGCGTTGGGCTGTATTGGGTTGTAAATTTCCACTTGATTATTGGTCTACTACCATATCCATTCTTTGACATACCTTCATTATTGCGGCCATCCATTGTACTTCAAACGCACCTTATTGTTTATTGTTTTCCTTGATTGGATATCTTTTTTTTCCATGTTTTTTTCAATAAAGATTTATAATACTTTATTTATCCTCTGGCATTTTTTCTTTCCTCACATTTTCTCTATCTCAATGTTTTAGGACAGTATACTTTGCTGTTAGTTTGCTTTACTGTTTTTTTCCCTCTCTGAGAAAAGCATAATGTAGGGGCAGAGACCCTGATTCCAGAAATGCATCACTTATGCCAGCTGTCATTTTAATAAAATTACTGCTTTATCTGCTTAAGATCTACCAGTTCTCTGAGTGTTGAGCCCTGTATACCCCGACACACCACACCACTGATTGGCAGCTTTCTGTCTATGCACAGTGTACACAGAAAACTGCCAATCAATGGTGGGGTTATACGGAGATCATTAATCACTTAGAACAGGGAACACCTGAAGGAAGCCCAGCATCTCCCAGTCTCCAATTGGATGGCTGAGAGCTGTATCAAAATAATGACAACTCAGTACGTACCTGCACTAGATTGTACGAATGGGCTGTCATTCACCAAACTGACAGCTCAGCATGACCCTGATTCCATAGGGTAGCAAACTGTCACTCACTGCATCCAAGACTTACAGAGCAAAGGAATTGTGACAGTACCTCCTCTTTCAGGGGTGCCACCAGACCCCAGATTTCCTAGGAAACCTAAGATGGAAGGCCCTGACCAAACGATTGGCTTTTACAAAACTAGCCGGAGCCCAGGATCTCTCCTCAGTCCGTATCCCCTCCAATGAACAAGATATTGTAGGGAATTTCAGACCCTTTCAGAATCCACGATCCTCTGCACCTCGTACTCTAAACCTCCACTGACAGAAACTGAAGGAGGCGGGGGACAAGACAGGAACAAACTCTTTTAACAGGGACTGTGGAACACATTATGTACACGAAGAGACTGAGGAAGTTTTAAACTAAAGGCAACCAGATTGATTACCTCCAGGATCTCATATAGGCCAATAAACTTAGCACCCAACTTCATGAATGGTACATTCAATGTAATATTTTTGGAAGAAACCCAAACCTTATCACTTACTTTGAAAACGAGACCGTTGAACTACCTTTATCTATTGCACCCAGGCCCGGATTTAGGGGGGGGCCCAAGGGGCCCGGGCCCTGGGCCACCCACCAAGCGGGGGCCTCCCACCAATATAGGGATAAATATCTCAAAACATGTAAATTACACGTCTCTCTTTGCTGTGAACCGTTTCTAATGATAAGGAATATTTAACAAAAGAGAATCTGTTGAAAGTGATTGCTGATGACTTTGAAGAAAAAAGCTGTGTACGGTGTGAAGCAGAAGGACTGTTAAGACAAATGAATCAGCTTGAATTGGTATTGACACCACCTTCTGGAATGATATCCTGCAAAGAACAGATGCTACTAGTAAAAACCTACAACACGCAAAACTCGATCTAAACACTGCTGTGGCGTCACTGACCAGCTTACAAAACTATGTCGCATCAAAGCGTGAAGCCTTCAAAATTTATGAGAAGCAAGGCAAAGAGCTGTCTAGTTCATCTGAGTATGTTCAGACGATAACTCGACACAGGTGCCGAAACGTGTGTCTCAATCCATTGGATTATGGCCATACAGAAGAAGCACAACTCAACCCCTCTGAAAAATACAGAACAGAAACTTTCTTGCCTATCATTGATCAGTTTATCGCTTCTCTTGACCAATGTCTTCAAGCAAATAAAGATATATCAAGCAAATTTAGCTTTTTTAGCCATCTGAAAGAACTGTCTTCAGACGAGCTTAAGGCCACAGCAGAGCAACTCATCAGGTCTTATTCAGATGACTTGGACATTACATTTATCGATGAACTGTGTCAGTTTGTAACATTTGCCCATTTATTCACAGACGAGGAGCCAAAAGATATGAGCACTGAACTTTTCATGTACAAGCTTATCATGGAAAAGGGTGTGCAGGACACTTTCCCAAATATTGAGGTAGCTCTAAGGATATATCTAATTTTGATGGTAACAAACTGCAATGGTGAGCGTTCCTTCTCAAAACTCAAATTAGTTGAAAACTGATTAAGGACATCCATGAAGCAGGAACAACTTGTAAATTTGGCTATCACGAGCATCGAGTCAGATATACTGTGTGAATTGGACTTTAGTGACATCATTAGTGATTTTGCAGCACAAACATCAAGGAAAGTGCTTGGAATGTAAAAATGAATGATTTTACCTGAATTACTCTGCGTAAATGATTTTTGTAAATAAACTTGCGTTCGTTTCATTTTGTGTTTTTGCATTACATATTGCAACACCTTGAAAAATGGGCCTCCCTCCAAAATGGGCCCTGGGCCACCCACCTCTTAAATCCAGCCCTGATTGCACCTTACATATTCCAATATACATTTATTGTGAGGGTTGGTGAAACCATTGACGGACTTTAAACATCCACTGTTGCTCTATGTGCTGCCCTACTTTCCTCATTTTTAATTAGGTGTTTTTCATTTTTTATGCAGAGTGTAATTTATTTTCTTTAATAACTTAATGTGAGTACATTCTGGCAGCCAATCAGGGCACAGAAATCATACACAAGGTCATGACACAAGGTCTTCTATGATTGGCTGCCGAGGTCAAATCATTTATGATAAAACTGTGCTGCAGTGATGAATCAGGAGGCCCTGTTTCCTCGTAAAAATCGTTAGGCCTAATATAGATGTTCAGACAGGAGGCCCTATTTGCTAATCCAAATCATTTGGAATAAAATTGTGTTGCAGTGAGGAATCAGGAGGCCCCATTTGCTCTTATAGAATCATTAAGCCTAATATTGGGGTGCAGCCAGGAGGCCTTATTTGCTAAACCAAATAGTTTGGGATAAAACTGTGTTGCATTGAGGAATCAGGAGGCCCCATTTGCTCATCAAAATCGTAAGGTCTTAGAGTCTTGTTCAGGCACACTAAGAAAATAAATAGTGATTGTTCATTTATTGACAGGTGACTGACAACTATGGGCTTAAGGTTTTGAAACAGCAATTGAACATGAATGAGTGGGGAAAAAAGCGAGGTTGTGGCGGAAGAGGGAATAGGTTTGGTGTTCGACGTGTACATGAGTTAGGTGTTAATGAAAGCTCAACTGAACAAATAATGTCTCGTCCTATCCAAAGACCACTGACAACATCTGTCAGTGTTTTGCACTATAGGAGCACAAAAGCGCAAATAGGGTCTTATCCGATGATAAAATTATAAACGTATGTAGAATCTACTCACCTGCTATAGAAGAGGTTAAAGCACATAGAGTTAGTGATCAGCTGCTGCACGTCCAAGGGTCAAACAAGTGACCGCCGACACATCAAATCCTATGGAGCTTTTTTTTGGGACTTTTTGTGCTGCTTAACATAATGCACAATTACTGATATATTAGAAGATCAATGTTTTTATTCCCAACGCGTTTTGAAGCATGAACTACTTCTTCCTCAGGGGATGACATACCCTGAGGAAGAAGTAGTTCATGCTTCGAAACGTGTTGGGAATAAAAACATTGATCTTTTAATACATCAGTAATTGTGCATTATGTTAAGCAGCGCACGAAGTCCAAAAAAAGCTCCATAGGATTTGAAACATCTGTCAGTGGACAGGCTACATGACCGCCTCTCTTTGGCAGCCGCACCGCAGTATGCCTTGTACATGAGGCTCAGAAAGAGCATATGCTCAAGTGGGTGGCAAGCGCTGCATCAAGTGGCCTCTCCTACTCTTCCTTCACCTTACCATCACAAACAGTCCAATCCTCAGAGGTGGCATCCCTATCACCCTTGTTTCTCCTGTGTCACAAATTTCCAAATGCCCAACTGACTGTGGGGAATCACAGTTAGGCCATTCTGCAGAGCTGTTCATACATTCTATTCCATGGGAATCCTATGTCTGTTCCAAAGATTCACAGAATCCAGAGAATGAAAGCATCTGCACCAATGCACAACATTTTTTCATGATGTATCTGGGGCTGTATGGAGTAGGAGAAAGACGAGGAGGTTACGTTGCAGATTGCCACACAGGCACAGAGTGACAAGCACTGCATCCTCAGCCACAATCATGGCTTTGGCCAGCACCAGTCACGAGTCTGCAGTTCACAGGGGCGTCGAGGGTTGCCTAGCAAGGGCCTTTTTTTGAGACGGCAAAGGATGACCCAACACTCGTTATCTGCCAAATTTGCAAAACAAGACTTAGTAGAGGCAAGAATTGCTATCATTTGACTACTACATGCATGACCTGAACAAGCGCGATCAACATTCTTTAGTCTGGGAATCTCACTACAGTAAAATGCAGACTAGTAGGTATCGCAACCACTGGCAGTCCCATCAACCACATCTGCTTCTTCCTCCTCCAAGTGTTCTCACATAGGTGTCTGGCTGCAGAAACTCCACTTGTTTACACCCTACGATAGGGGTGAGTGAGAGCCCGTCAACTGTTACAGAAGTGGAGATGCCTGCTGTTTTTGTTTCACTGAGCACAACACATCTTTCTTAATCCACCATAACATTTATGCCTGTACATCATTCACAGTCCAGCAGCTTGTCCTGCTAACTCTACTCCACCCTCTCTCAGCACAGCACCAAGCTCTTGGTCCCACAGTTGAGGTCACGTAAAAGAATGTTTCCTCCTATACATGCCAAATCTAAGAGCTTGAACTTGTACTCTATTATCTCCAATCTTGAAATCCTCAAGACTTGCGGGAGAAACCTCTATATCTAACACTTCTTCCACTGCTTCTGGCTTTTTCACCTCCTCTAGGGCCTCTACGTGCGCCCTCAACCCCTTCCATAATGAGACACGCATTTCAACAGTGCAGAGGGAATTCTCTCCACCTCCGTACTGCGCAGCCAGAGCTAACTGCAATCAGGCAGTGTTAAAATAAATATGCCTTGGAGATCACAGTCAAACAGCCAAGAGTTGTGGAGAGCTATCCAGGCCGAGTTTGAGCAATGGCTGTCTTCACTGAGCCTGGTGCCAGGTAAGGACATGTGCGAAAACGGTGCAAACCTGACCTGGTGGCGGCCTTACAACGGGGAAACCTCACACATGTGCCTTGCATAGCTCACGTCTTCCACCTGATGATACAGCAATTTCTCTGCCACTAGCCTGGCTTGGATGCACTGCTGGAGAAAGCATGGTCGCTGTGTGCTCACGTGCGATGATCGCACCCCGCAGGTCATCGACTTGCATCACTACAGAGGTCTTTCAGCCTACCGGTTAACCGCTTGATTTGCAATGTTCCGACACGGTAGAATTCCACTCTGAAGCGACTGTGGCAGCAGCGACAAATGTCCTTTTTGCATAGCCTGGGCCAACACAGTATGGACGCGGTGCAAATCACGCTTGCGAAGTGGGCACAGTTGAATGTACTCTGCACCGTTCTGCACAGTTTTGAAATGGCTACTAAGATGGTTAGCGCTGACGATGCCGTCATCAGCACCAATTCCTGTCATCTACATGACACTTTGAATAGTCTGTGTGAGGAGGTGGTTGTACCAGAGTAGGATGTGGAAGGTATAACAATATCTCTAGGTTCCGGACTGTCTTCGCACAAGTGGGTGCCATGTGTGGGTGGATTACAAAAATTGATGGGGCTCATGGTATCAGACAAACCCTTAGTTAGGGTACAGCAGCCAAGGAATCAAATGGAGGATGACAAGGAGGGTGATGGATGCGCATAAGTCAGGAGATGAAGAGGATAATGAACCTCTCTCTTTTGTATGTGGTTGGCGGGAGGGGATAGAGGAATCAACCTTGACTATTACCCAGCCACCAGCACACCATGGACTTGGCCCTCACCCAACACATGAGCGCAATTGGACCCTTTGGCATTTTGGTCTTTAAAAATGGAAGAGGGTCCGGAGCTCGTCTGTCACGCCTTGGAGGTTTTGTCATGCCCGGCAGCCAGTGTTCTCTCAGAATGTGTGCTCAGCGCTTTTGGTGGTGTCCTGGCAGATGAGAGCAACAGATTGTCCCCTGAAAATGTAGACTGCCTAACTTTCATCAAAATGAACAAGTCATGGATTTCCAATGACTTTTGCACCTGAGTTGCAGACTGGGCAGATGAGGCGATGGTGTCATTTTTATTGTCATGCATTTATATTGCATTATTGCAGTCTGGTACAACTTTGGTTTGGCTTCTGTGCCTGCTGTTCTTACTGCTGTTGATGTTACAAACAATTTTTTAAAATGTGGGGACGGGTCTCCATCTGGTGGGTTGCCTGTAGTGGAAGGTGTGTCACAGACCCATTATACTGTTTCTACTGTGTGTAAATTGATGCCACTTTAGTGGTGTGTGACAATAATTTTTTGAAATGTGTAGAATCCAAGTTGGTTGTCAGGACTCGAACCCAACAGCTCTTGTGCACCAGGCGGCAACTCTTCCCTCTGACTAATTCCGCTTGCTGGATAGTTCCATGCTAACCCAAATACTTGTACCTGTGTTGTTTCTGATTGTCTCTACCCTGAGTTCATGAGCTACCAGCCTCTAGTCAAGCATCCTTTCACCTGCTGCTTATCCTCAAGATTCTACTGCTGCATCTTGTACTGACCCCAGGCTATACCTGACTACGCTATGTGCTGCTCCTATAAACTACATAGCTGCGCCTGTGTACTGACTTCTTGGCTATCCCTGACTACACTACATGCTGCTACTTTAAACTACATTGTTGCTCCTGTGTACTGACTCCTTGGCTATCCGTGACTATGCTATCTGCCGGTGCTGCTTCTAGTGGTTGCAATACCACTACTCCAACCCAGGTCAGTCCATAACATTGGGTCTTCTTTATGTGTGTTGCCTGTAGCAGTAGGTTCCCAGACTGGCAGGCCTGCACTTTCACTCAACTTCCTGTGTTACTCTCCTTACAGTTTTCTATCAATAGTACTCTATGAAACTGATGTTTGTGCCATCTGAATGTGGCTGGGAAAAAAGAAAAATTGAACTGTTGCATGACGTATCAGGACTCCATGCAAAGGAGGATTATACCGCTCTCTTAACCACTGAGTCTTAGTTGAAACTTCAATTCAAAGTTCTAAATGCTGCCCCGGACCCTGATACCTCATGCATGGGCCATGGCTGACTGCTTCTGGGCCATTATAAAATGTTCTACTGTGGGTCAATTGATCAGTCAACTACCTGTGTTACTTTCTTACATTTTCCTATCTGTAGTACTCTACTGTATGAAACTGATGCTTGTTGTCATGATCCAGTGTTGGATCTGGCGGTATTAAATTCATTAAGTGAACTTTTTTTCCTTTGGTTCCAAATTGTGTCATGATTGCCCCCGGTGGCCATTAGAATCATCACGTGGTGTCGTTCATTCTAAGTTGCCCGGTGGTGGGGAATGGTATCGCACCTTAGGTTTAGGTTAATGTTCACTTAATTATGGATCAGGTGTGACACCCTATAAAGGTGTGCTCAGGGTGTTCACTCACTGCCTGTGATATTGTGAGATTGCTTTCACTTTGAGTTGGAGAGCCTGGAGGAAGGATGGAGCTGGTGAGGAGTCCTGCGCAGCTTAGCCAGGGGGGACGTGTTGCAGCTATGGTGTCTGGACGAAGGGCTCGCATGGGTGGTGGAGTCGCAGTGATGGTGTCAGCGGGAAGTGTCTGCATGGGCTGGTGGAGTGGCTACTATGGAGAGTGGCACTCACCATGTGGGACTTGGCCGCTGAGCTGGACTCAAGCATGCTTGACTTCGTGGCAGAAGCTGAACACTTCCTTGGGACTCTGGTACTAAGCAGCTGCAACTGGTGTTGGACTCTGCTCCAAGGCTGCACTAAGGTGAAGGATCCTGTTATGGTGATGGATCCAGGTGGAGGAGAAGATGCACTCAGGTGGAGGGCTCTGTTGCTAGGAGCGCACGCAACAGATCAAAGCTAAGTGGTGTTTCCCCTGTATTGTCTCTTTCCTCATGTGTGTTATTAGTGCAGTGGTGGGATTAGTCTCCGCACCGACCCATTCCCTAGTGAAGGTTTAGGGTCAGGGTGAGCAAGGGCGTTAAGGTACGTGTGCGGCGACAGGTGCGGAGCCTGTTTAGGGAATGTAAGGAGTGCAGGGACACTGGCTCAGGGGAGCTTAGGAGGTCTCCATGTCCCCATTCCCTATCGCAGGGCCCACCATTGTTAAAGTTTCCCAGGTTCCCCCTTTGTTATTTGATTATTGTATGTATAACGTGTAATACCTAAATTCGCCAGGTGGAGGCGGCGTATCCACCTGCACGTTTTATTATTTAAATGCGCCCCACTGGAGGCGGTGTATCCAGGGTCACGTGTGTCACATGGGTTCGCCTTGCGGAAACATCTGCGTCCAGACACACGTGATCATGACATTATCACAGGCCCTACAGTTTTTTTTCTGGTGAGCTTTGGCCATGTGGAGACCGCTGAGTATTGCTGCCGGGCCTCACTGAGGTGAGTGGGGAGCGGCAAGGTGTTTAGAGCCGCTGCAGCAGCAGTTATCACGGTCTGGGGCCTCTGCTCAGGTAACCAGGAAATTAAAATGGCGGCTTTGGCAAATTGCGGGTCTGGCAAAAGCCCCTAGAGTCGCTGCTGGGGAGCGGGACTTGCTCTCGCACGGGGAGGTACCCAGGCAGGTGGGAGGAATGGTGCCCCATGGAGCTGCCTGGTATTCCCCGAGGTGAAGGGGTACATCCCTGTGGTGAGCAGACTAGGTGTGTAGTCGCTGCTGGGGAGCGGGACTTGCTCTTACAGGGGACGCACCCAGGCAGGTGGGAGGAATGGTGCCCCACGGAGCTGCCTGGTATTCCCCGAGGTGAAGGGGTACGTCCCTGTAGTGAGCAGATTGGTGAATAGTCCACGGGGCTCATGCCAAATCTTCGATGCCGCCCCTCCTGGTCGTGTGGAGGCGACCAGCGAGTATATATATTTTCCTCCATATTCCTGCGGCTATGGTACTAAAACCCCCTAGAGTCGCTGCTGGGGAGCAGGACTGGTTCATGCAGGCGGGCGCACCCAGGCAGGTGGGAGGAATGGTGCCCCACGGAGCTGCCTGGTATTCCCCGAGGTGAAGGGGTACGCCCCTGTGGTGAACTGACTGGTGTGATAGTCCGCGGGGTTTTACGCCAAATCTTCATACCATCGAAGAAGCCGCCCTCCTGGTCGCATGGAGGCGACCAGCGAGAGTATATTTCCTCCATTTCCCGGTCCCCTTCTCCTCCTGGTGTGTGCAGCAGGTGTGCTGCGGGGGAGTAGGGACCAATCTCTACCCTCGCCATTATCCAACCCTGGGAGGCGCACTCCTCATGGTGAAAGGGTTGGAGGGTGGTGTCCCTTGGTGAATAGTGGGGGTGTGAGTGTGGTGACACAGGGGGACGCCTCTGTTGAGTCCGGAGTGAGTTCACCAAGTTATGACATATGTATGCAATAAACGTTCAGGTCCGGACCTGTGTGTGAACGAGCGCGTATGTGTGCCACCAAAAAACATCTTGTGGAAGTGTGTTGTGGAGCCTGATCAGCTCATAACAAACAAACATACACATACATAAACTCGTTCCCCAGGTCGGCGCTGTGGAGATGAGTGGTGCCTCCAAAATGAACTTTATTGCCATTACCAGCGGTGCGTTTCTCATAAACCTGAAGTGTCAGGTAATGGTGGGGTGAACTCAGGGTCTGGGCATCCCCGCTGTAGGTGTTTCCCTAATGAGGGGTGGTCTTGAGGGTCCAGAGGCCCCTCATTAAGGAGGGGGTACTGTCATGATCCAGTGTTGGATCTGGCGGTATTAAATTCATTAAGTGAACTTTTTTTCCTTTGGTTCCAAAGTGTGTCGTGATTGCCCCCAGTGGCCATTAGAATCATCACGTGGTGTCGTTCATTCTAAGTTGCCCGGTGGTGGGGAATGGTATCGCACCTTAGGTTTAGGTTAATGTTCACTTAATTATGGATCAGGTGTGACACCCTATAAAGGTGTGCTCAGGGTGTTCACTCACTGCCTGTGATATTGTGAGATTGCTTTCACTTTGAGTTGGAGAGCCTGGAGGAAGGATGGAGCTGGTGAGGAGTCCTGCGCAGCTTAGCCAGGGGGGACATGTTGCAGCTATGGTGTCTGGACGAAGGGCTCGCATGGGTGGTGGAGTCGCAGTGATGGTGTCAGCGGGAAGTGTCTGCATGGGCTGGTGGAGTGGCTACTATGGAGAGTGGCACTCACTATGTGGGACTTGGCCGCTGAGCTGGACTCAAGCATGCTTGACTTCGTGGCAGAAGCTGAACACTTCCTTGGGACTCTGGTGCTAAGCAGCTGCAACTGGTGTTGGACTCTGCTCCAAGGCTGCACTAAGGTGAAGGATCCTGTTATGGTGATGGATCCAGGTGGAGGAGAAGATGCACTCAGGTGGAGGGCTCTGTTGCTAGGAGCGCACGCAACAGAGCAAAGCTAAGTGGTGTTTCCCCTGTATTGTCTCTTTCCTCATGTGTGTTATTAGTGCAGTGGTGGGATTAGTCTCCGCACCGACCCATTCCCTAGTGAGGGTTTAGGGTCAGGGTGAGCAAGGGCATTAAGGTACGCGTGCGGCGACAGGTGCGGAGCCTGTTTAGGGAATGTAAGGAGTGCAGGGACACTGGCTCAGGGGAGCTTAGGAGGTCTCCATGTCCCCATTCCCTATCGCAGGGCCCACCATTGTTAAAGTTTCCCAGGTTCCCCCTTTGTTATTTGATTATTGTATGTATAACGTGTAATACCTAAATTCGCCAGGTGGAGGCGGCGTATCCACCTGCACGTTTTATTATTTAAATGCGCCCCACTGGAGGCGGTGTATCCAGGGTCACGTGTGTCACATGGGTTCGCCTTGCGGAAACATCTGCGTCCAGACACACGTGATCATGACATTTGTTTTATGAAGAGTTCAATTTTTTCCTTGGCTGTTTTGTTGTTTTTTAGTGTTACGACTCACATTATTCCTCTAGGTTTTGTGGTAGTTTTGGATACCGTTCATAGATAAGGTCTGTCTGACACACATCTGTATAAAATATTTACAATGAGTACGGAAAGTATTGAGACCCCTTTAAATTTTTCACTCTTTGTTTTATTGCAGCCATTTGGTAAATTCAAAAAAGTTCATTTTTTTCTCATTAATGTACACTCTGCACCCCATCTTGACTGAAAACCCACCAGAAATGTAGACATTTTTGCAAATTTATTAAAAAAGAAAAACTGAAATATCACATGGTCATAAGTATTCAGACCCTTTGCTCAGACACTCAAGTTTAAGTCACATGCTGTCCATTTCCTTGTGATCCTCCTTGAGATGGTTCTACTCCTTCATTGGAGTCCAGCTGTGTTTAATTAATCTGATAGGACTCGATTTGTAAAGGTCCATACCTGTCTATATAAGACCACACAGCTCACAGTGCATGTCAGACCAAATGAGAACCATGAGGTCAAAAGAACTGGCCAATGAGCTCAGAGACAGAATTGTGGCAAGGCACAGATCTGGCCAAGGTTACAAAAGAATTTCTGCAGTACTCAAGGTTCCTAAGAGCACAGTGTCCTCCATAATCCTTAAATGGAAGAAGCTCCCGAGGACTGTGCAGGCTACTCTATTTAAGTGTGTTTGAAACGATAGGTGCAGACCACTGGCGTAGCGTGGGGGGGGTGGGGGGGGCGGTCCGCCCCAGGCGGCATGTGTGTGGGGGCGGCGCGGCAGCAGCAATTCCACCCTGCAGTGCAGTGCAGCGGCGGGCAGGGAGCGATGCGATCACGGCAGCTCCGCTGCCTGCAAGAGTGAATAGCAGGAGCGGAGCGGCAAGGGTCCGTCCTGCTTCCTGCCCGGAGGCCGCGCTTCCTGTTTCACACAGAGGAGCGCCGCTGAATGACGTCATCATTCAGCGGCCGCTGCTGTGTGAGGGAGGAAGCGCGGGCGATGCTGCGGACAGGTGAGAGGAGAGAGGTGGTGTCTTGTGTGTATGTATGTATGTATGTCTGTGTGTGTGTGTGTGTGTCTGTGTGTATGATGGAGCAGGCAATGATGGGAGTGATGGTCTAGAAGGCAATGATGGGGTGATGGAGCAGACAATGATGGGGTGATGGAGCAGGCAATGATGGGGTGATGGAGCAGGCAATGATGGGGTGATGGAGCAGGCAGTGATGGAGCAGGCAATAGGGTGATGGAGCAGGCAATGATGGGGGTGATGGAGCAGGCAATGATGGGGTGATGGAGCAGGCAATGATGGGGTGATGGAGCAGGCAATGATGGGGTGATGGAGCAGGCAATGAGGGGAGTGATGGAGCAGACAATGATGGAGTGATGGAGCAGGCAATTATGGGGTGATGGAGCAGACAATGATGGGGGTGATGGAGCAGGCAGTGATGGGGTGATGGAGCAGGCAATGAGGGGAGTGATGGGGGTGATGGAGCAGGCAGTGATGGGGTGATGGAGAAGGCAGTGATAGGGTGATGGAGCAGGCAATGATGGGGTGATGAAGCAGGCAATGAGGGGAGTGATGGGGGTGATGGAGCAGGCAATGATGGGGGTGATGGAGCAGGCAATGATGGGGTGATGGAGCAGGCAATGAGGGGAGTGATGGGGGTGATGGAGCAGGCAGTGATGGGGTGATGGAGAAGGCAGTGATAGGGTGATGGAGCAGGCAATGATGGGGGTGATGGAGCAGGCAATGATGGGGTGATGGAGCAGGCAATGAGGGGAGTGATGGGGTGATGGAGCAGGCAATGATGGGGGTGATGGAGCAGACAAATATGGGAGTGATGGAGCAGGCAGTTATGGGGTGATGGAGCAGACAATGATGGGAGTGATGGGGTGATGGAGCAGGCAGTGATGGGGTGATGGAGAAGGCAGTGATGGGGTGATGGAGCAGGCAATGATGGGGGTGATGGAGCAGGCAATGATGGGGTGATGGAGCAGACAATGATGGGAGTGATGGGGTGATGGAGCAGGCAATGATGGGAGTGATGGGGAGAAGGCACAGTGATGGGGAGAAGACAATGATGGGGTGATGGTCGAGAGGGCAATGATGGGGTGGTGGGTGAGAATGCAATGATGGTGGTGGTGGAAAGGGCAATAAATGGGGGTGGTGGAGGAGGAGGAAATGATGGAGGTGGTGGAATGGGCAATGATGGGAGTGGTGGAGGAGAAAGCAAAGATAGTGGTGGAGAAGAAAATGATGGAGGTGGGGGAGAGGACAATAATGGGATGCGAGGGGAGGAGGACAATGAGGGGTGTGGGGGATTGGGATGGGAGGAAGGGGGACTTATAATGGCCTTAGGAACAGGGGGAGGTGGAGGAAGACATTATCGTTTATTATGTCTAACACAGTCCCTTAGTATATAGTGTACTCACTAATTCTGTATAACACCATCCTTAGTTACATAGTTTCCTCTTTTATTATGTATAACACCGCCCCTTATTACCTACCATCCTCTCTAGTTATATATGGTGCCGTCCCTTATTATATAGCTTCCTCTGCTGTTATGTATAGTGCTGTCTCTTACATAGTGTATTTTTGTTATTTTTGTTATTCACAGCGCCCTCTTTTATTACATGGTCCCCTCTCTTGTTAGATATAAAATGACTGCTGATCGAGGAGCCTGTGACCAGACGACCAGTCCATCAGCTCCTCCATTAGAAAGGAAGCTTTCCCATGCTCCATCAGCCATCATTGCATTATACAGCTAACAAGACAGGACGGTATGTAATAAACAGGGCTCTATATAATCCAATATGTAAGGGACGGAACTGTACATAACAAGAGAAGGCACTGTGTATGGGACAGCAATATACATAATAAAGGAGACTATGTAATATATACCTGTATGTGTGTGTGTGGCTATATAATATCAATAATCTATCTATCTATATATATATATATATATACACACACACGTAGCTTTGACGCCATAAAAGGAGGGGGGCCCGGACACATTTCTTGCACAGGGACCCCAAGCTGTCAGTGTCCGCCCCCTGTCCGCCAAAATAATTTGTACTTTCTGTTTTTTTTTCTGTCACATTATTAAAAATTATTATTAAAAAAAGCCATTAGGTCTTCATCCAGCATCATCAAGCTAATACATACATATATATAGAGAACTGCAAGAAGTTGAAAGTCTAGAAATTTAGAAATAATAGCAGAGTTAGTAGCAGACTAAAAATTAGATCTTTGAGTGTAGTGTGGGCTCTTCGGATGCTTCCGAATTATCAACGACCAAAGGGGCGACAAATTTTTCGACCGCCCCGGGCGCCACAAACAGTTGCTACGCCACTGGTGCAGACAGTGTAATGCTGCGAAGCTTTATGGACTGCAATGTACAGTATGAGTGGATGTTATTAGTCATAATGGTGGGTTGGTCCCACTGTTTTGGTTCTTTACTCCTGGGCACTGGCGTAGCGCGGGGGGGGCGGTCCGCCCCAGGTGGCATGTGTGTGGGGGCGGCGCGGCAGCAGCAATTCCACCCTGCAGTGCAGTGCAGCGGCGGGCAG
Source organism: Dendrobates tinctorius (assembly GCF_039654945.1). Taxonomy (NCBI): domain Eukaryota; kingdom Metazoa; phylum Chordata; class Amphibia; order Anura; family Dendrobatidae; genus Dendrobates; species Dendrobates tinctorius. The sequence goes on from NW_027361797.1 coordinate 1,636,664, forward strand.
GGAGCGATGCGATCACGGCAGCTCCGCTGCCTGCAAGAGTGAATAGCAGGAGCGGAGCGGCAAGGGTCCGTCCTGCTTCCTGCCCGGAGGCCGCGCTTCCTGTTTCACACAGAGGAGCGCCGCTGAATGACGTCATCATTCAGCGGCCGCTGCTGTGTGAGGGAGGAAGCGCGGGCGATGCTGCGGACAGGTGAGAGGAGAGAGGTGGTGTCATGTGTGTATGTATGTATGTATGTCTGTGTGTGTGTGTCTGTGTGTATGATGGAGCAGGCAATGATGGGAGTGATGGTCTAGAAGGCAATGATGGGGTGATGGAGCAGACAATGATGGGGTGATGGAGCAGGCAATGATGGGGTGATGGAGCAGGCAATGATGGGGTGATGGAGCAGGCAGTGATGGAGCAGGAAATGATGGGGTGATGGAGCAGGAAATGATGGGGTGATGGAGCAGGCAATGATGGGGTGATGGAGCAGGCAATGATGGGGTGATGGAGCAGGCAATGATGGGGTGATGGAGCAGGCAATGAGGGGAGTGATGGAGCAGACAATGATGGGGTGATGGAGCAGGCAATTATGGGGTGATGGAGCAGACAATGATGGGGGTGATGGAGCAGGCAGTGATGGGGTGATGGAGCAGGCAATGAGGGGAGTGATGGGGTGATGGAGCAGGCAGTGATGGGGTGATGGAGAAGGCAGTGATAGGGTGATGGAGCAGGAAATGATGGGGTGATGAAGCAGGCAATGAGGGGAGTGATGGGGTGATGGAGCAGGCAATGATGGGGGTGATGGAGCAGGCAATGATGGGGTGATGGAGCAGGCAATGAGGGGAGTGATGGGGGTGATGGAGCAGGCAGTGATGGGGTGATGGAGAAGGCAGTGATAGGGTGATGGAGCAGGCAATGATGGGGGTGATGGAGCAGGCAATGATGGGGTGATGGAGCAGGCAATGAGGGGAGTGATGGGGGTGATGGAGCAGGCAATGATGGGGGTGATGGAGCAGACAATTATGGGAGTGATGGAGCAGGCAGTGATGGGGTGATGGAGCAGACAATGATGGGAGTGATGGGGTGATGGAGCAGGCAGTGATGGGGTGATGGAGCAGGCAGTGATGGGGTGATGGAGCAGGCAATGATGGGGGTGATGGAGCAGGCAATGATGGGGTGATGGAGCAGACAATGATGGGAGTGATGGGGTGATGGAGCAGGCAATGATGGGAGTGATGGGGAGAAGGCACAGTGATGGGGTGATGGAGAAGGCAGTGATGGGGAGAAGACAATGATGGGGTGATGGTCGAGAGGGCAATGATGGGGTGGTGGGTGAGAATGCAATGATGGTGGTGGTGGAAAGGGCAATAAATGGGGGTGGTGGAGGAGGAGGAAATGATGGAGGTGGTGGAATGGGCAATGATGGGAGTGGTGGGGGAGAAAGCAAAGATAGTGGTGGAGAAGAAAATGATGGAGGTGGGGGAGAGGACAATAATGGGATGTGAGGGGAGGAGGACAATGAGGGGTGTGGGGGATTGGGATGGGAGGAAGGGGGACTTATAATGGCCTTAGGAACAGGGGGAGGTGGAGGAAGACATTATCGTTTATTATGTCTAACACAGTCCCTTAGTATATAGTGTACTCACTAATTCTGTATAACACCATCCTTAGTTACATAGTTTCCTCTTTTATTATGTATAACACCGCCCCTTATTACCTACCATCCTCTCTAGTTATACACTCACTGGCCACTTTATTAGGTACACCTGTCCAACTGTGTGTTAAGACTTAATTTCTAATCAGCCAATCACATGGCGGCAACTCAGTGCATTTAGGCATGTAGACATGGTCAAGACAATCTCCTGCAGTTCAAACCGAGCATCAGTATGGGGAAGAAAGGTGATTTGAGTGCCTTTGAACGTGGCATGATTGTTGGTGCCAGAAGGGCTGGTCTGAGAATTTCAGAAACTGCTGATCTACTGGGATTTTCACGCACAACCATCTCTAGGGTTTACAGAGAATGGTCCGAAAAAGAAAAAAAATCCAGTGGGCGGCAGTTCTGTGGCCGGAAATGCCATGTTGATGCCAGAGGTCAGAGGAGAATGGGCAGACTGGTTCGAGCTGATAGAAAGGCAACAGTGACTCAAATTGCCACCCGTTACAACCAAGGTAGGCAGAAGAGCATCTCTGAACGCACAGTGCGTCGAACTTTGAGGCAGATGGGCTACAGCAGCAGAAGACCACACTGTGTACCACTCCTCTCAGCTAAGAACAGGAAACTGAGGCTACAATTTGCACAAGCTCATCGAAATTGGACAGTAGAAGATTGGAAAAACGTTGCCTGGTCTGATGAGTCTCGATTTCTGCTGCGACATTCGGATGGTAGGGTCAGAATTTGGCGTAAACAACATGAAAGCATGGATCCATCCTGCCTTGTATCAACGGTTCAGGCTGGTGGTGGTGGTGTCATGGTGTGGGGAATTTTTTCTGGGCACTTTTTGGGCCCCTTGGTACCAATTGAGCATCGTTGCAACGCCACAGCCTACCTGAGTATTGTTGCTGACCATGTCCATCCCTTTATGACCACAATGTACCCAACATCTGATGGCTACTTTCAGCAGGATAATGCGCCATGTCATAAAGCTCGAATCATCTCAGATTGGTTTCTTGAACATGACAATGAGTTTACTGTACTCAAATGGCCTCCTCAGTCACCAGATCTCAATCCAATAGAGCATCTTTGGGATGTGGTGGAACGGGAGATTCGCATCAGGGATGTGCAGCCGACAAATCTGCGCCAACTGTGTGATGCCATCATGTCAATATGGTCCAAAATCTCTGAGGAATGCTTCGAGCACCTTGTTGAATCTCTGCCACGAAGAATTGAGGCAGTTCTGAAGGCAAAAGGGGGTCCAACCCCTTACTAGCATGGTGTACCTAATAAAGTGGCCAGTGAGTGTATATGGTGCCGTCCCTTATTATATAGCTTCCTCTGCTGTTATGTATAGTGCTGTCTCTTACATAGTGTATTTTTGTTATTTTTGTTATTCACAGCGCCCTCTTTTATTACATGGTCCCCTCTCTTGTTAGATATAAAATGACTGCTGATCGAGGAGCCGGTGACCAGACGACCAGTCCATCAGCTCCTCCATTAGAAAGGAAGCTTTCCCATGCTCCATCAGCCATCATTGCATTATACAGCTAACAAGACAGGACGGTATGTAATAAACAGGGCTCTATATAATCCAATATGTAAGGGACGGAACTGTACATAACAAGAGAAGGCACTGTGTATGGGACAGCAATATACATAATAAAGGAGACTATGTAATATATACCTGTATGTGTGTGTGTGGCTATATAATATCAATAATCTATCTATCTATATATATATATATATATATATATATATACACACACACGTAGCTTTGACGCCATAAAAGGAGGGGGGCCCGGACACATTTCTTGCACAGGGACCGCAAGCTGTCAGTGTCCGCCCCCTGTCCGCCACAATAATTTGTACTTTCGGTTTTTTTTCTGTCACATTATTAAAAATTATTATTAAAAAAAGCCATTAGGTCTTCATCCAGCATCATCAAGCTAATACATACATATATATAGAGAACTGCAAGAAGTTGAAAGTCTAGAAATTTAGAAATAATAGCAGAGTTAGTAGCAGACTAAAAATTAGATCTTTGACTGTAGTGTGGGCTCTTCGGATGCTTCCGAATTATCAACGACCAAAGGGGCGGCAAATTTTTCGACCGCCCCGGGCGCCACAAACAGTTGCTACGCCACTGCTCCTGGGTCACCCTCCCATGGCTGTGGGGTACTCGGTACCGGGCCGGTGTCAGCGGGATGTGTCACAGCAGCAGTGACCCGGTCCGTGGCCCTGGGCGCCCAAGTAATAAAGGGAATTGAATGGAATAGTTTGTGACTCCACCTGTGGTGTTCGGCAAGTGAGATGTTAAGCCGACACTGCATGCAGATCCTCTGGGACTGGTGGTGTGCTGCAGCCAAGATGGTGAAGCTCCCCACAGGCGGAGCTGTAGTCCCAGGGCAGTGTGTATGTAGGGGTAGAGGAGAGGCGCAGGCGGTGTAGAAGCTTGTACCCAGATGTAGTGGTACCGGGAGTGTTTGTGCAGGAATTGGAGGACACCAGGGCCTGTAGTTCCAAAGCTTTACTCAGTCTGTAGTCTCCTAACCCACGTCCTTTGTTCCCTTTTACTCCTACTTTCCGTACTTGTCTTTCCTTCTTATGGAAGATCAGGTTTCTGTTCTAAGTCTTTCTCTCTCTTTCCTTTCCCGTGCCAGCAGACCCAGGTCACTGAGATCTGCTGCAGCACCTCCTTCCTCCATCCCTCTCTCTAGGGATCTTCTCTCCTCACTCCTCTGACTCTACTCACTGAAATTCTAAACCTTCCCACTCTTTTATGTATTCTAACTCCACCCGCCTCCCAGCACGTTTCGTGTTCCAAGCAGGGAGCCACCAAAGGTGCTCTGCTACACTCCAAGCAAGGAGCCGCAATGTGGCTTTGCTGAACTACTGTGTTGTGTGGGATGCAAGTGTTGGAGTGTGGTCAGGAGCCTCCAACCTACCTGGATAGTGGGGTACCACACCTCAGGAGGAGGTGCAGTACCTCTGTGGCAACTGAATCCTCAGGGGTGCCACATTCCCCCCGTTAAACACAGCACGTCCGCGGGCTGCAAGTCAAACAGAGTTAACAATACAGGAACATACAAAAGTTTTATAATGCTGAATAAACATTTCTTATACTAAACTTCTCAATGTGAGAGGCACTTTTCTTGAACGTTACAAACAGTTTTAACTAGCTATCTATATTCAAAGTTATGCTACCTAATTTAAAGTGCTATTGAAGCAACTCAATATCAATTCACATTTTCTAGCAACACATTTTCTTTCTGTTACCTTGCATATTCTCTTCTTTCTTATATGACACCCCTGGTATCTGGTTCATCACCTGTAACTTCAATTCTTTATTCACATTCAAGGCAATGGTACTTCAAAATCTCTTTAGTATATCATTTACTAATTTCTTCCTTTGTAAAACATTTACTAAATTCCTTTTCTCAATTATACTCTATAAAATCTAGCATTAAAACATTATCATTTTCTAGCTTTCTGTTTCAAAAATATATTAACCACTATCAATAAGTGCAAAGAGTAGACACGGGTCCAACCCACATGTCTGGAAATGTCCTTATGACGAGGTAATTCTTCTAAGTGCTGGACACCGCTCCCAGCCGGGATTTCTTGCAGTGTCCTTTAGTTGGAGCCATGCCCCATATGAGGTAGTCCTTATCTTCAAAAGAAGGCCTATGTAAAACCAAGAAAGGGCACCTAAAGAGGTGAAACTATATACAATTACAGTTCTGGACCATTCAGCGTTCATGATCTCTGCAGTCCCGACTCCCAAATGTAGAAGTGCTGCCAATCAAAAACTGAGAAACAAAAGTAAACAGGGAAACATGATGAACAAAAACTTAAAAACAGGCACTATTGTGCAAATACCCTCCTGGGTAACGAGAGTTAGTTATTCTTGCTATTGGTGGTCTCCTCCTGCGATTTTTGTAGACTAGTTACTAGAACTGTTTCCAGGGGAGAAACTTTGGGTGTCGTCATCCTGTCGCTGGTTGCTTGCCAATTGCATGTACTCTGCCTCCCAAAGGGTGAGATAGGGACTGGTCGGGGTAATTGAAAGGGCCATGGAAATGTCAACTGCCTGCGGGGATGGCAGGTCCGCTACCACCGATGGCACTTCGGCTGCTGCCGGCGACTCAGCCGGCACTGACGCTGATACCTCGGAGTCTGATTCTTCTGTGTCCATGGGGACCTCAGCTAGCGGAACCGCAGTCTGGGGTCGCCGGCGGAGGTCAATTGGGCCATTCCTATTCGTTGGTTCCGCTCCTAAGACTAGGGTCATGTCAGGGGCGGTGATCATACCTTGCACTCCCACGTGAGGTTCCAGTCCTGGTACCTGGTAGTGGACGGCGGCAGCCGCAACTCCCGGAGTTGCCGACGGGGCAGATCGCAGCTGGATTCGGGCGGGGGCAAGGTCGGTTGCCGCCAGAGCCGTCGGAGGCCTGTGCAACTGCGCCCGATCCAGACGGGGACGCGGTCCTGGCCCTCCATTCTGCTCCGGAACCCTAATATACCTCCTCCGGACGGGGCTCATCCAATGGCAATATCTGCCTTGAGGTAGTGTCGGGTGCTGCCGAGGGTGTATCAACGGTCGGATCCTCCGCAGGGGCAGCCTGGGGGTGAGTGGCTTCTCCTCCCCCTGTCCTTCTGACTTCTTTTCTCTTTCCATTATTGCGTTCTGGCATTCTTCTTCCTGCCTCGGCCCCTTTCCCGCCACTGGCCTCCGCTCCTCCTTCTTGGGGCGGCGTCTTCTTCCAGCTCCTCCATACCAAGCCAGTATACGAACCCCTCGGGGGGTGGGCAATGTCGCCGTTGCATAGTAATTCAGGCAGGGGAGGCCCAGGACAGTTCGCGGTCTTTTCTTAGGACCGCCCAGGTTGTCACGCCCTTCTTCACCGCGCCAGCGGCCATTTTTAGCATTCATTTTACAGTCTATTAAATTGGGTCTTCTGCACATTTTCAAAAACTTTGTCTTAGGCACACAGAACCCGATGGCATCGGGTCTCATCATCCTGTTCGTGACTCCAAGTTGGGTCTCCCTCCCAGGGCTGTGGGGTTCTCGGTACCGGGCCGGTGTCAGCGGGATGTGTCACAGCAGCAGTGACCCGGTCCATGGCCCTGGGCGCCCAAGTAATAAAGGGAATTGAATGGAATAGTTTGTGACGCCACCTGTGGTGTTCGGCAAGTGAGATGTTAAGCCGTCGCTGCATGCAGATTCTCTGGGACTGGTGGTGTGCAACAGCCAAGATGGTGAAGCTCCCCACAGGCAGAGCTGTAGTCCCAGGGCAGTGTGTATGTAGGGGTAGAGGAGAGGCGCAGGCGGTGTAGAAGCTGGTACCCAGATGTAGTGGTAATGGGAGTGTTGGTGCAGGAATAATTGGAGGACACCAGGGCCTGTCGTTCCAAAGCTTTACTCAGTCTGTAATACACACAGATGCCTGCCTCCGTGCTGTGTCCTCCGGGTCAGGGACTCAGTCAACCTCCCGGTCAGATGGAATGCTCCCTTCCAACACTCCGCCAACATGTGCCTTCTCTGAAAGTCTCCTCTTATAACGCCTTTAAGTGAAGTACTCCTAGTACTGAGTTACACTGGAGTTCCTCCTGACAGATGTTCCCAAGAACCTTACTTGTACGGCAGACAGCTGTAGCCTGCTTCGGGGACTACTCTCTCCTGAGTCCCGGCTCACTATCCAAGTTGCTGTTGTGCCCTCAAGTCTTAGATGGGAGCAGTGCATTTACAGCTCACTACTCCACCGGTGTCTGCTGTAGGACCACTAGTATCCATACAACCTTGGGGATCGGGCCCCGGCCTTGCGCTTAGAACTTCTAGGCAGGGTTCTCTCCTAACCCACGTCCTCTGTTCCCTTTTACTCCTACATTCCGTACTTGTCTTTCCTTCTTATGGAAGATCAGGTATCTGTTCAAAGTCTTTCTCTTTCTTTCCTTTCCTGTGCCAGCAGACCCAGGTCACTGAGATCTGCTGCAGCACCTCCTTCCTCCATCCCTCTCTCTAGGGATCTTCTCTCCTCACTCCTCTGACTCTACTCACTGAAATTCTAAACCTTCCCACTCTTTTATGTATTCTAACTCCACCCGCCTCCCAGCACGTTTCGTGTTCCAAGCAGGGAGCCACCAAAGGTGCTCTGCTACACTCCAAGCAGGGAGTCACAATGTGGCTTTGCTGAACTACTGTGTTGTGTGGGATGCAAGTGTTGGAGTGTGGTCTGGAGCCTCCAACCTACCTGGAAGGTGGGGTTCCACACCTCAGGAGGAGGTGCAGTACCTCTGTGGCAACTGAATCCTCAGGGGCGCCACACTCCCCTGATGAATCTTGACCAGAGGAAACGTGTTGGGAGTAGTGTACCTTTCTACTGTGCCCATCACCATTTGAATTGACAGTCCCTCCTCCTGGCTGTTTTGGGTGAGACTGTTCTAATTTACTCTCTTTTAAAGTGATGGTTACATATGATGTTTGTTTACTAAGGATAAAACTTTGGGTTTTGTGTTGACATGTTTTTGGTACATGGTCTAATCTTTATACTATAAATAGCCAATTCGCTGCCAGGCCCTGAATGGTTCTATGTGTTGGTCAGTGTTGACTTGTTATGGTTGTGGTACACGGTCTAATTTTATACCAAGAATAGCCAAATCACTGCCAGGACCTGAATGGTCCTATGTGTTGGTCAGTGTTGACTGTTTATTGTGTGTTTTTTGAGTGCAATGCTGCACTTTTTTTGCATTTTTTTTGTTTGGGCTATTTTAAGATATAGTTGAATTAAAAGTGAAGTTGTATGACCACTTTTTTTGCTGCAAATTCTATGACAAAATTCCCAAGCCACACGCAGGTTTACCGCCATACCTGTTCTCAATCAAGAAATCACTTAAACAAGACCTGCCTGACAAAGTGAAGTTGACCAATATTTCCTAAAAATCTAGACATCATGCTGTGATCCAAAGAAATTCTGGAACAAATGAGAGACAAAGTAATTGAGCTCTATCAGTTTTTAAAAGGGTTATAAAGCCTTTTTTTCAAGCTTTGGGACTCCAGCGAACCACAGTGAGAGCCATTATCTACAAATGGTGAAAATATGGAACAATGGTAAACCTTTCTAGAAGTGGCCAGCTGACAAAAATTCCTCCAAGAGTAAAGTGACAACTCATTCAAGAGGTCACAAAAGACCCCACAACAACATGCAAAGGGCTGCAAGCCTCTCTTGCCTCAGTTAAGGTCAGGGTTAATGACTCCACCATAAGAAAAACACTGGGCAAAAATGATCTACATGACAGAGTTTCAAGAGTGAAAACCACTGCTGAGCAATAAGAACAAAAAGGCTCATCTAAGCTTTGCCAGAAAACATCTTGATGATTCCCAAGACCTTTGGAAAAATACTCTGTGGACTAACAAGACAAAAGTTGAACTTTTTGGAAGGTGTATTTCCCATTACATCTAACGAAACAGTAATACAGCATTTCAGAAAAGGAACATCATACCAACAGTAAAATATGGTGGTGGCAGTCTGATGGACTAGGGCTTTTTTACTTGCTTCAGGACCTGAAAGCCATGCTGTGATATATGGAACCATGAATTCTGTCTTCCAAAAAATCCTAAAGGAGAATGTCTGGTTATCTGTTTGTGACCTCAAGCTGAAGAGTAGATATACAGTAGGACAATGATCTTAAACACACCAGCAAGTCCACCTCTGAATGGTTTAAGAAAAACAAAATTAAGACTTTTGAGTGGCCTAGTCAAATTCCTGACCTTAATCCAAGTGAGATGCTGTGGCATGACCTTAAAAAGATGTTTTATTCTCCAAAACCCTCCAATGTGGTTGAATTACACCAATTCTGCATAGATGAGTGGGGCAAAATTCCTCTAGAGCGTTGAAAAAGGCTTATTGACCGTTATCACAAATGCTTGATTGCAGTTGTTGCTGCTAAGTGTGGCCAGACCAGTTATTAGGTTTAGGGGGCAATCACTTTTCACAAAGGGCCCTGTAGGTTTGGATTTCTTTTTCCCCTTAATAATATAGACCTTCATTTAAGTACTGCATTTTGTTACTTGTGTTATGTTTATCTAATATTTACATTTGCTTAGTGATTTGGAGCATTAGTGTGACAAACATGTAAAAGAAGAGGAAGTCAGGAAGGGGGCAAACACTTTTTCACACAACTGCATCATTTATTATTGTGACATACCATTCTAAGTATTATTTTTCCTAGGCCGGTCTTGTGATTTTTACTGTATATATCTACATGCTTATACTGCTTTTACTTCTCTAGTTTTTGGTGTGATTTTTTTGTATTGGAATTATTTTAATATCTATATTAAAAGTTATATTTTAGAGGTGTACTATGTAAAATTGTTGTGTCCATGCCCTTTTTCTATCCCATACTTTGCAAAAATATCAGCAACATTTCCAATGTGAATAAAAATGAAAAAGCACATTTTCTATACAGGTTGGTATGTGGCTACCAGAATTGTTTCCCCCTGTGGGCCCAGGGCATATCAACCAGGAATTAACCAGTTTATATCAGTAAAGAGCTTTGAAAAAAATGTTACATCAAATGGCAAGACACTTTTATGAGAAATATATGGTTAATCTAAGGCAGAAAACCCTTAGACTGTTCACTTGACATGATATATTAATCCTGTTGTGGAAAAACTATAGGACACTGACATCAATCTATTTTCATTTCTTGTAGCTGTTATTATAATCGATAGTCTTGCTGATGAGCAAATGCTTGGTGCTTGTCGTGTACCACTTAGATTAATGGCAGGAGCTGAACATCTTTCATGTTCCTATTTCCTTGTCCATGTGCAAAACACAATTTTCCAATCAAAGTATTGGCGTAAAGTTCATTGGAATAAACACAACTCTTTATTCTGTAAAGTTGCATAACAACTCTGCTAATGAAGTTGGTATCTAATGGAAGAAGAAGGATTTCTTCTATTTCAAGAAGCTAACATTGATCATGGCAAAAATGTTTCAATGAAAGTTTTATACAATTTATAACATTTAGAATAAATAGACCAAAAGCTTCTACTCCAGTCTTGTAAAATGAATATTTTGCTTAGAACTTTTCATTTAAGTAATAAGAGTAGAGCAGTTCCACACACGCTTACGACCATGTGTACTTTTCACATGAATTCATGTATAATATAATTGGCAGTGCCATATATGGTTTCCATTTAATCTTTGTTACATATGCAAATAGCATCTTCAGGGAAAAGAGGATAGCAACTTCAGTGCCACCTATTGGAAAAAGAACCTCTAAAAGTCAATAATGACCATTTAATGATCCTTGCCACATGGTTTAGGACAAGGTTCTCAAACTCGGCTGGGTATTTGGACCGCAGATAGAAAAAAATTGAATTTGGGGGCCGCATTCTTTGATGGACAAAGTGACATTTTTAGTGATACCATTTTTTTTATATATACCTGTTGAACATTTTTGCCATGTTTTACATTTTTTTTAGAGCTTGGGTCATTATAGACGTGGTAATAACAAATGTGCACTCAATGTAGAAATGTCCCCATATTGTAGAAATGTCCCCATATCCAGGTCCTTATATTGTAGGTTATGTCCTCATATTGTAGATATGTCACCATCCAGGTCCTCATATTGTATTTATGTCCCCATCCAGGTCCCCATATTGTAGATATGTCCCTATCCAGGTCCCCATATTGTTGTTATATTCCCATTCAGGTTCTCATATTATAGTTATGTCCCCATATTGTATTTATGTTCCCATCCAGGTCCTTATATTGTAGTTATGGCCCCATATTGTAGGTATGTCCCCATCCAGGACCTCATATTGTATATACACTGCTCAAAAAATAAAGGGAACACTAAAATACCACATCCTAGATATCTCTGAATGAACTTTTCCAGTTGCAAATTTTTATCCATTGCATAGTGGAATGTGTTCAGAATAATAAAACATAACAATTCAATGTACTTTAAATCAAATGAATATCCCATGGAGGTCTGGATTTGGAATGATACCCAAAATCAAAGTGGAAAATCAAATTACAAATAATAAATATCTCAGCCACAGCGCTAGCGCTATAGTCTACTCAGCTGCAAAATATTAGGATAATACCACAAAATTACTCCAAATAAATAAATAATTAAAAATTTTAATATTTGCGCTCAGAGATAGACTTTTATATATACTAAACTCACTCCTCAAGTAGAAGTGGAGAACTAAGTAGCCAACCTAGATTGCAACCTTCAATTAGCGATGAGGGTCAGGCACCGCCTACTTGACTCTTTACAGAAATAGAAAATAAAAAAGAATTTTTTTAAAAATCAAATTATGCCACGTATGCAAAGTTCACCATAGGGCTAAGGAAAATAAAAATTGTCCATATAACGAATGATGAAGGAATCCGTTGATTCAGAAACGCGTCGGATGTTTTTTGAGCTTCACCGCTCTCCATAGCTATTTTTCTGATTCTTTTTCTTCGTTATATGGACAATTTTTATTAAAATTTTTAATTATTGAAAATCAAATTACAGGCTGATCCAACATCAGTGGAAATGCCTCATGACAAGGAAAAGATGCTCAGTATTGTGTGTGGCCTCCACGTACCTGTATGACCTCCCTACTGTACAATGCCTGGGCTTGCTCCTTATGAGGCGGTGGATGGTCTCCTGAGGGATCTCTTCCCAGACCTGGACTAAAGCATCCGTCAACTCCTTGACAGTCTGTGGTGCAACGTGCTGTTGGTGGATAGAGCGAGACATGATGTCCCAGATATGTTCAATCGGATTCAGGTCTGGGGAACGTGTGGGCCAGTCCAAAGCTTCAATGCCTTCATCTTGCAGGAACTGCTGACACACTCCAGCCACATGATCATAGAATCATAGAATCGTAGAGTTGGAAGGGACCTCCTGGGCCATCTGGTCCAACCCCCTGCTCAAAGCAGGATTCGCTAAATCATCCCAGTCAGATGTCTGTCCAGCCTCTGTTTGAAGACTTCCATTGAAGGAGAACTCACCACTTCTCGTGGCAGCCTGTTCCACTCATTGATCACTCTGTCAAAAAGTTTTTTCTAATATCTAATCTGTGTCTCCTCCCATTCAGTTTCATCCCATTGCTTCTAGTCTTTCCTTGTGCAAATGAGAATAAAGTTGATCCTTCTACAATGTGACAGCCCTTTAGATATTTGTAGACAGCAATTAAGTCTCCTCTCAGTCTTCTCTTTTGCAAACTAAACATTCCCAAATCCTGCAACCTTTCCTCATAAGACAGGGTTTGCAGACCGGTCACCATTCTGGTCGCTCTTTTCTGAACTTGCTCCAGTTTGTTGATGTCTTTTTTAAAATGTGGTGCCCAAAACTGGACACAATATTCCAGATGAGGTCTGACCAAAGAGGAGTAGAGGGAAATAATGACTTCACGTGATCTAGACTGTATGCTTCTGTTAATACATCCTAGAACTGCATTTGCCTTTTTTGCTGCTGCATCACACTGTTGACTCATATTCAGTCTGTGATCTATTAGTATACCCAAGTCTTTTTCACATGTGCTGTCACTTAGCCCTATTCCTCCCATTCTATATATGCTTTTTTCATTTTTATTGCCCAGATGTAGTACTTTGCATTTCTCCCTGTTAAAAACCATTCTGTTAGTTACTGCCCACTTCTCCAGTTTATTTAAATCTTTTTGAATCCTCTCTCTCTCTTCTCTAGTATTAGCTATCCCTCCTAGCTTTGTGTCATCAGCAAATTTAATCAGTTTACCCTCAATTCCTTCATCTAAATCGTTGATAAAGATGTTGAACAATACAGGGCCCAGGACAGAGCCCTGTGGTACCCCACTTGAGACATTCTTCCAACTGGATGTGCAGCCTTTTACGACCACTCTTTGGGTCCGATCACTAAGCCAGCTATGAATCCACCTAACAGTTGCCTTGTCCATTCCATACTTAGTCATTTTTTCAATAAGGAGACTTTGTCAAATGCTTTGCTGAAGTCAAGATATACTATATCTACAGCATTTCCTTGATCCACCCAATCAGTGATACCGTCATAGAAGGAAATTAAGTTAGTCTGACATGACTTATTAGTTACAAACCCATGCTGACTCTGTTTGATCACTTCATTCTTATCCAGGTATTGACTTACATGTTGTTTAATAATTTGTTCAAAGATCTTTCCTGGTATAGAAGTCAGACTCACCGGCCTATAGTTGCCTGGGTCCACCTTCTTCCCCTTTTTGAAGATAGGAACAACATTTGCTCTTCTCCAGTCTTCTGGCACTTCTCCTGTTCTCCAAGAATTTTCAAAGATTATGGAGAGTGGTTCAGAAATTTCTTCTGCTATCTCCTTCAGTACTCTGGGGTGTAATTCATCTGGACCTGGAGACTTGAATTCATTTAGGTTAGCTAAGTGTTTCCTCACTATCTTTCTGTTTATAGATATCCTGGATTCTTCTATTCCCTTAATAGGACAGTGAATAACAGTTGGTGTTACATTTCCTTTCTGAGAGAAAACAGATGCAAAATAGGAATTTAAAAGTTCAGCCTTCTCAACATCCTGTCTTACCATTTCATCATTTTCATCCTGTAAAAATCCTATAGCATCTTTGACTTTTCTTTTACTTTTGACATATCCCCAAAATCCTTTATTATTGCTTTTGACATCTCTTGCAAGCCTCAATTCATTTTCAGCTTTAGATAATCTGATTTGTGCCCTGCAGATTCTGCAGACAGCATTATATTCTTCTTTAGATATGCCTCCCTCTTTCCATTTTATAAACATTTTTTTCTTCCTTTTTAGCATGTGCTTAAGTTCTGTGTTCACCCATCCTGGTTTCCTTAAATGCTTCCTATTCTTCCCTCTTTTCGGAATTGTTAACAACTGTGCTTTGAGAATTTCATTTTTCAAGATTTCCCATCCTTCCTGGACATTTTTGTCTTTAAGGATATCCAGCCATTGGATCCCTCCAATTATCTTTCTGAATCCCTTAAAATAAGCCTTTCTGAAATCTAACCTTGACGTCTGAGTCTTCACAGGTCTTCCGCCTCTAGTTATCCAAAATTCTAAAATAGCATGGTCGCTACCTCCTAGGGTTCCAGCCACTTTTACCTCCTCAACCATTTCCTCCCTGTTTATAAGGATTAGATCCAAGGTAGCAGTTCCCCTTGTTTTCTCCCCTACCTTTTGGAAGATAAAGTTGTCAGCAAGAGAGGATAAGAATTTCCTTGACCTGTTAGTTTTGCCTGAGAGAGATTCCCAACAAATGTCTGGATAGTTGAAATCTCCCATGACAACTATGTCATATTTTTTGGAGAACTTGGCCATTTGATGCATAAAGAGTTCATCCATATCTTCAGCTTGCACAGGCGGCCTGTAGTAAATGCCTACAATGGTGTCCTTTCCATTGTTCTGTCCTTGTATTCTTACCCAAACAGTTTCCACAGAACTCCCAGTCTCTGAAGCTTCAATCTCTGTGCAGATATATGCGTTTCTAACATACAATGCAACACCCCCTCCTCGTTTATCAAGTCTGTTTCTTGCAAATAAGTTGTATCCTTCTAGTCTTGTATTCCAATCATGTGTATCGTCCCACCAAGTTTCAGTGATTCCAATGACATCATATTTCTTTTCCTGTGTTAGTAGTTCCAATTCTCCTTGTTTGTTGCCCATGATGTCTGGCATTGTCCTGGATTAGGAGGAACCCAGGGCCAACCGCACCAGCATATGGTCTCACAAGGGATCTGAGGATCTCATCTCCGTACCTAATGGCAGTCAGGCTGCCAAACCCGTCATGCTGAAGGATGTTGCAGGCAGCAGATCACTCTCCACGGCATCTCCAGACTCTGTCACGTCTGTCACATGTGCTCAGTGTGAACTTGCTTTCATCTGTGAAGAGCACAGGATGCCAGTGGCGAATTTGCCAACCCTGGTGTTCTGTGGCAAATGCCAAGCGTCCTGCACGGTTTTGGGCTGTGAGCACAATCCCCATCTGTGGACGTTGGGCCCTCAGACCATCCTCATGGAGTCGGTTTCTAACCGTTTGTGCAGACACATGCGCATTTGTGGCTTGCTGGAGGTCATTTTGAAGGGCTCTGGCAGTGCCCCTCCTGTTCCTCCTTGCACAAAGGCGGAGGTTGTAGTCTAGTAGTCCTGCTGCTGGGTTGTTGCCCTACTACGGCCCCCTCCACATCTCCTTGTGTTATGGCCTGTCTCCTGGTAGCGCATCCAGCCTCTGGACACTATGCTGACAGACACAGCAAGCCTTCTTGCCACAGCTCACACTGATGTGCCATCCTGGATGAGCTGCACTACCTGAGCCACTGTGTGGGTTTTAGAGTCCGTCTCATACAAGTGTGAAAGCACAACCAACATTGAAAAGTGACCAAAACATCAGCCAGAAAGTATTGGTACTGAGATGTGGTCTGTGGTCCCCACTGTTGTGAGTTCATTTTCCCCTTCGTCACTGAGGTCTGGTGAATTCCCTATTCTGGTAAAGGAAGGTAATGAGCCTGATTATCAGGCACCTGAGCCTGATGAGGATGACTGGCTGAGTGGAGTCACGGACTGGATATAAGGCTGCCGACGCCCTTCTGCCCTGCGGGTAATTTCTCTGTGGACTTCTAGGACACCAGTCTGATTCCTGCTCCTCTAAAGCTAAGTTTTCTGCTTTGCCTGTTAGCATTTGTGTTTTGTTGTTGTTTTCCTTGCTTTTCTGATTCTGCCATTCCCTGCTGGGGTGAGCTGAATCTCCTTTTGCCGGTTGCTCTGTCTTCAGAATATTCCTGAGTACTGACATAGCTTTTTTGAAGCCTAGCGTCTTCAGGGCCTTTTTTACTGTCAGTCTGTTGGCTCTTATTTTCATAGGGTTTTTCACGGATTGCAGACAGCAGCCTTCCTGTCCTTTCCTATCTAGTTAGCTTGGGGCCCGTCTTTGCTCAGTCTATCTTTCTGTCTGTGTTAGTGTTTTCATCTTGCTTCACCATCATTATATGTTGGGGGCTGCCTACTGCTTTGGGGTCTGCTCTGGGGCAGTTTAGATTTCCCCTTTCTTTCTTTAGGCCTATTTAATTCTCCGACTATGATCGAGGGGTCTAGGGCATCGTAGGAACCCCCCATGGCTACTGTTAGTTGTTGTGGATAGGATCAGGGGTCTGCAATCCGATAGTTGCCAACCTCTCTGGGTTTCTGGACTTAGCTAGCATTTCTGTTTTTGCCTCCTACGGTGACTCAATCATAACAGAATCACCCGCCATACCGCAGATCCTAGGGTACTCAATAGCAGGAAAGAATTGTGTTTTTAAAAAAAAAAAAAAAAAAAGTGTATATTCTTTCCTCTATATCTCTGAGGCCGTAGGGGGATTTTTTTTTTTCTCTCAATGGAGATAAAGCAATTGTCTGATCGTGTGGAGAAGCTCGCTGCGGAAGTGCGGGGAATTTCCGCCTACCTTGCTCGTTCGCATGCTGTTGAACCAAAGATCCCTACACCTGATGTATTTTTTGGGGATCGATCTAAATTTTTGAGTTTCAAAAATAATTGTAAATTATTTTTTGCCTTGAAGCCTAACTCGTCAGGGAGCTCCGCGCAGCAGGTTAAAATTGTCATCTCTTTGCTGCGTGGCGATCCCCAGGATTGGGCGTTTTCTTTGAAACCAGATGATCCTATTCTGACTAATGTGAACGCATTCTTTCAAGCTTTGGGGTTGTTGTATGACGAACCTAATGCTATTGATCAGGCTGAAAAGACCCTGTTGGCATTGAACCAGGGTCGAGATTCTGCAGAGTTGTACTGTCAAAAGCTCAGAAAGTGGTCGGTTCTTACTACCTGGAATGATAATGCCTTGGCTGCTCTCTTTCAGAAGGGTTTGTCAGAAGCCGTAAAAGATACTATGGTGGGATTTCCTGTTCTCCCTGGTCTGGACGATTCTATGTCATTAGCCATTCAGGTTGATCGGCGTTTACGTGAACACAGGATTGCACGAGAGGTGTTGCCACCGGTTGAACAGACGTCTGAACCTATGCAATGTGAAAGAGTTTTGTCTAAGGCGCAACGTCAGGAGTTCAGAAGGCGTAATAAGCTGTGCTTTTTCTGTGGAGATGCCTCGCATATTATTTCTGTTTGTCCTAAACGAGAGAAACGCTTTGCACACACGTTTTCTGTTGGTGGTGTTCAACCTAAGTTTCTTCTGGCAATTACTCTGATCTGCTTCCTGTCCACATTTTCCGCCAAGGCTTTTGTGGATTCGGGAGCAGCGCTAAACCTAATGGACTTGGATTTTGCTAAACGTTGTGGATTTCCGATGACACCTCTGCAGACGCCTATCCCTTTGAGGGGGATTGATGCTACTCCTTTGGCTAAAAATAAACCTCAGTTTTGGACCCAAGTGGTCATGCGGGTCGCCCCAGACCATTAAGAAAATTGCAGATTTTTGGTGTTGCATGGTCTGCATGATGCCGTTGTTCTGGGGTTTCCCTCGTTGCAAATTCATAATCCAGTTTTGGATTGGAAATCTGTGTCTGTGGTGAGTTGGGGTTGTCGGTGTGCCTTTAGTGAGGCTCCGGTTTTTTCCATCTCTCCTCAGTCGCATGATGTTCCTGACTATTTGGCAGACTTTTATGATGTATTTAGTGAGAATGAGTCTGCGTCCTTGCCTCCTCATAGGAGTTATGACTGTGCAATTGAACTAAGCCCGGGTTTAAATTTCCCAAGGGTCGGCTCTTCAATTTATCTGTACCCGAGCACGAGGCTATGCGGTCCTATATTAAGGAGGCGTTGGAGAAGGGTCATATTAGACCATCCTCTTCACCCTTAGGTGCCGTTTTTTTTTTGTGGCCAAAAAGGATGGTTCTTTAAGGCCTTGTATTGATTATCGTGCCCTCAATAAAATTACTATTAAATATCAGTATCCGTTACCCCTGATTTCGGATCTATTCTCTAGAGTTAGAGGTGCTTGCTGGTTTACCAAGCTTGACCTCAGGGGGGCGTATAATCTTATCCGCATTAAGCAGGGGGATGAATGGAAGACGGCGTTTAATACTCCGGAGGGACATTTTGAGTACCTGGTGATGCCTTTTGGGCTCACTAATGCCCCTTCTGTCTTCCAGTGCTTCATGAATGATATTTTCCGAGACTTTGTCGATATATTTTTGATTATCTATCTGGATGATATTTTGATCTTCTCCAAGGATTGGGATTCTCATGTGGAACATATTCGGACTGTGTTCCGGATCTTGAGGGAGAATTCCCTGCATGTCAAAGGATCGAAATGCCTTTTTGGAGTACAGAGGATTTCATTTTTGGGATTTATTTTGTCTCCGTCAACTATTGAAATGGACCCGGCCAAGGTACAGGCCATTTATGATTGGGTTCAGCCCACTTCTTTGAAGGCCCTCCAGAAGTTTTTGGGTTTTGCTAATTTTTATCGGAAATTTATAGCAAAATTTTCTAGTATTGCCAAGCCATTGACTGATCTGACTAATAAGGGTGCTGATGTGTTGAATTGGTCTCCGGAGGCTGTTGCTTCCTTTCAGGAGCTGAAGCGAAGATTTACCTCCGCCCCGGTTTTGCGGCAACCTGATGTCTCACTCCCGTTCCAGGTAGAGGTGGATGCTTCTGAGATTGGTGCATGAGCTGTTTTGCCCCAAAAGGATCCTATAACATCTAAAATGAATCCCTGTGCTTTCTTTTCCCGAAAGTTCTCTCCATCTGAACGTAACTATGATGTGGGGAATCGGGAACTGTTGGCCATGAAATGGACATTTGAGGAGTGGAGACATTGGTTGGAGGTAGCTAAACACCAAGTTGTGGTCCTCACTGACCACAAGAATTTGATTTACCTAGAGTCGGCTAAACACTTGAACCCTAGACAGGCTAGGTGGGCCTTGTTTTTTACACGTTTTGATTTTGTGGTCTCTTTTCTTCCTGGAACTAAGAATGTCAAGGCAGACGCCCTCTCTAGGAGTTTCTTTGCTGATTCTCCTGTGGTGACCAAGCCTGCTACCATCTTAGGCAAAGGGGTAGTTCTTTCTGCCATCTCGCCCGATTTGAGACTTGCTCAGCAAGAGTTCCAGGAGGACAAACCTGAGCGTTGTCCCAGTGGAAAGTTGTATGTTCCTGACCAGTGGAAGAAGAGAGTGATGTCTGAAGTTCATTGCTGTGCATTGGCTGGTCATCCAGGTATTTTTGGTACTAGAGATCTGGTGAGTCGCTCTTTTTGGTGGCCCACCTTGTCTCATGATGTCAGGAATTTTGTGCAGTCCTGTGGGACTTGCTCCCGGACTAAATCTTGTTCTCGCTCTAGTGGGTTGTTGATGCCTTTGCCAGTCCCCAGGAGGCCATGGACCCATATTTCAATAGATTTCATCTCTGATATGCCGGTCTCTCAAAGAATGACTGTTAATTGGGTGATTTGTGATAGGTTCTCTAAGATGGTTCATCTTGTACCACTCCCTAAGTTGCCATCTTCCTCTGAGTTGGTGCCCCTGTTTTTGCAACAGGTGGTTCACTTACACGGGATTCCTGAGAACATTGTATCTGACAGAGGAGTTCAGTTTGTGTCTAGATTTTGGAGGACTTTCTGTTCCAAGCTGGGAATTCAGTTGTCCTTCTCCTCTGCTTTTCACCCTCAGACCAATGGGCAGACAGAGAGAACAAACCAGACCTTGGAGTCGTATTTGAGATGTTTTATTTCCGCTGATCAGGATGATTGGGTTTCATTTTTGCCCTTGGCCGAATTTGCTTTAAATAATAGAGCTAGTTCTGCCACTTTGATGTCACCTTTTTTTTGTAACTTTGGGTTTCATCCTCGATTTTCTTCAGGGCAGGTGGAGCCTTCTGCCTGCCCAGGTGTTGACACTGTGGTGGAGAGAATGCACCAGATCTGGGACCAAGTGGTGGATAAGTTATCTCTCTCCCAGGAAAAGGCCCAGCGGTTTTCCAATCGACATAGGACCATTGGTCCCCAGTTTAAGATTGGTGATATGGTGTGGTTATCATCAAAAAATATTGCTATGAAGGTGGCTTCTCCTTAGTTTAAGCCTAGATTTATTGGACCTTACAAGATTTTGGAGATTATTAATCCGGTCTCTTTTCGTTTGGCTCTTCCTGTCACATTTAAAATCCATAATGTGTTCCATAAGTCCTTGTTGAAGAGGTTTGTTGAACCAGTTGTTCCTGGGGTGGCACCTCCAGACCCTGTATTGGTTGAAGGTAACATGGAATATGAGGTAGAGAAAATACTGGATTCCCGTCTGGCTAGACGGAGACTCCAGTATTTGGTTAAGTGGAAGGGTTATGGTCAGGAGGATAATTCCTGGGTCTCTGCCTCTGATACTCATGCCAAAATATTGGTGCGTGCCTTTCATCGGGCTCACCCTGATCGCCCTGGTGGCGTGGTTGAGGGTTCGGTGACCCCTCCTCAAGGGGGAGGTACTGTTGTGTGTTCATTTTCCCCTTCGCCACTGAGGTCTGGTGAACTCCCTATTCTGGTAAAGGAAGGTAATGAGCCTGATTATCAGGCACCTGAGCCTGATGAGGATGACTGGCTGAGTGGAGTTATGGACTGGATATAAGGCTGCCGACGCCCTTCTGCCCTGCGGGTGATTTCTCTGTGGACTTCTAGGACACCAGTCTGATTCCTGCTCCTCTAAAGTTAAGTTTTCTGCTTTGCCTGTTAGCATTTGTGTTTTGTTTTTGTTTTCCTTGCTTTTCTGATTCTGCCATTCCCTGCTGGGGTGAGCTGAATCTCCTTTTGCCGGTTGCTCTGTCTTCAGAATATTCCCGAGTACTGACATAGCTTTTTTGAAGCCTAGCGTCTTCAGGGCCTTTTTTACTGTCAGTCTGTTGGCTCTTATTTTCATAGGGTTTTTCACGGATTGCAGACAGCAGCCTTCCTGTCCTTTCCTATCTAGTTAGCTTGGGCCCCGTCTTTGCTCAGTCTATCTTTCTGTCTGTGTTAGTGTTTTCATCTTGCTTCACCGTCATTATATGTTGGGGGCTGCCTACTGCTTTGAGGTCTGCTCTGGGGCAGTTTAGATTTCCCCTTTCTTTCTTTAGGCCTATTTAATTCTCCGGCTGTGATCGAGGGGTCTAGGGCATCGTAGGAACCCCCCACGGCTACTGTTAGTTGTTGTGGATAGGATCAGGGGTCTGCAATCCGATAGTTGCCAACCTCTCTGGGTTTCTGGACTTAGCTAGCATTTCTGTTTTTGCCTCCTACGGTGACTCAATCATAACACCCCACCTGCAGAACCACTCCTTTGAGGGTGTCTTGATAATTGCCAATAATTTCCATCTGTTGTCTATTCCATTTGCACAACATCATGTGAAATTGATTGTCAATCAATGTTGCTTCCTAAGTGGACAGTTTGATTTCACAGACGTTTGATTTACTTTGAGTTATATTCTGTTGTCTAAGTGTTCCCTTTATTTTTTTGAGCAGTGTATGTCCCCATCCAGGTCCCCATATTGTAGTCACGTCCCAATATCCAGGTCCCCATATTGTAGGTATGTCCCCGTACAGGTCACCTTATTGTAGTCATGTCCCCATATCCAGGTCCCATATTGTAGTCATGTTCCTAGGTTTTAGAGGAGGAAAAAAGAAAAAAAAGTGAAGCAAAAAATGTGACTATCTTGGTATGCATTGCCCCCTCATCCCTATCCTGTTATGCATGGCACCCATCCCCATTCCAATCCAGCTATGCATGGCACCTATCCCCATTCTGGTATGCATGGCCCCCTAATCCCCATCCTGGTATGCATGGCCCCCCCATCGCCATCCTGGTATGCATGGTCTCTTCATCCCTATCCTGGTAAGCATGGCCCTCTCATCCATATCCTGGTATGCATGGCCCCCTCATCCCTATACTGATATGCATGGCACCCTCATCCCTATTCTGGCATGCATGGCCCCCATCAGAAAAACATAAATAGAGCAAACCATTCAACTTACCTTCCCTGCGCTCCCTTCCAGTGTCTTTTTCTGGTGCCAACAGCTGATTTATGCTTCTAAGCAGAGCATGGCAGAGACGTCATGTGCTGCTTCCAAGCAGAGGACAGCTGCCGGAATACTCACTGCTCTTCATGTTGGGATGTCCCCCTCATCCCTATCCTGGTATGCATGGCCCCCTCATCCCCACCCTGGTATGCATGGCCCCCTCATCCCTATCCTGTTATGCATGGCCCCCTCATCCCTATCCCGGTATGCATGACCCCGATCCCTATCTCGGTATGCATGGCCCTCTCATCCCTATCTTGGTATGCATGGTTCCCACATTCCTATCCTCGTATGCATGGTCCCCTCATCCCTATACTGGTATGCATGGCCCTCTCATCCCTATCCTGGTATGCATGTCCCCCTCATCCCTATCCTGGTATGCATGGCCCCCTCATCCCTATACTGGTATGCATAACCTCATTCCTATCCTGGTATGCATGGCCTCCTCATCCCTATCCTGGTATGCATGACCCTGATCCCCATCCCAGAATGCATGGTCCCTTCATCCCTATCCTGGTATGCATGGCCCCCTCATCCCTATATTGGTATACATGGCTTCCTCATCCCCATCCTGGTATGCATGGCCTCCTCATCTCTATCCTGGTATGCATGGCCCCTCATCCCTATCCTGGTATGCATGGTCCCTTCATCCCTTTCCTGGTATGCATGGCCCCCTCATTCCTATATTGGTATACGTGGCCTCTTCATCCCCATCCTGGTATGCATGGCCCCCTCATCCCTATGCCGGTATGCATGACCCCGATCCCCATCCCGGTATGCATGGCCCTCTCATTCCTATCCTGGTATGCATGGTCCCCTCATCCCTAACCTGTTATGCATGTCCCCCTCATCCCTATCCCGGTATGCATGGCCCCCTCATCCATATCGTGGTATGCATGGCCCCCTCATCCCTATACTGGTATGCATAACCTCATTCCTATCCTGGTATGCATGGCCTCCTCATCCCCATCCTGGTATGCATGACCCTGATCCCCATCCTGGTATGCATGGTCCCTTCATCCCTATCCTGGTATGCATGGCCCCCTCATCCCTATATTGGTATACATGGCATCCTCATCCCCATCCTGGTATGCATGGCCTCCTCATTTCTATCCTGGTATGCATGGCCCCCTCATCCCTATCCTGGTATGCATGGTCCCTTCATCCCTTTCCTGGTATGCATGACCCCCTCATTCCTATATTGGTATACGTGGCATCTTCATCCCCATCCTGGTATGCATGGCCCCCTCATCCCCACCCTGGTATGCATGGCCCCCTCATCCCTATCCTGTTATGCATGGCCCCCTTATCCCTATCCTGGTATGCATGGCCCCCTCATCCCTATCCTGGTACACATGGCCCCTCATCCCTATCCTGGTATGCATGGCCCCCTCATCCATATCGTGGTATGCATGGCCCCCTCATCCCTATACTGGTATGCATAACCTCATTCCTATCCTGGTATGCATGGCCTCCTCATCCCAATCCTGGTATGCATGACCCTGATCCCCATCCTGGTATGCATGGTCCCTTCATCCCTATCCTGGTATGCATGGCCCCCTCATCCCTATATTGGTATACATGGCATCCTCATCCCCATCCTGGTATGCATGGCCTCCTCATTTCTATCCTGGTATGCATGGCCCCCTCATCCCTAACCTGGTATGCATGGTCCCTTCATCCCTTTCCTGGTATGCATGACCCCCTCATTCCTATATTGGTATACGTGGCATCTTCATCCCCATCCTGGTATGCATGGCCCCCTCATCCCCATCCTGGTATGCATGGCCCCCTCATCCCCACCCTGGTATGCATGGCCCCCTCATCCCTATCCTGTTATGCATGGCCCCTTATCCCTATCCTGGTATGCATGGCCCCCTCATCCCTATCCTGGTATGCATTGCCCCCTCATCCCTATCCTGGTATGCATTGCCCCCTCATCCCTATCCTGGTATGCATGGCCCCCTCATCCCTATACTGGTATATGTGGCGTCCTCATCCCCATCCTGTTATGAATGGCCTCCTCATCCCTATCCTGGTATGCATGACCCTGAAACCCATCCCGGTATGCATGGTCCCTTCATCCCTATCCTGGTATGCATGGCCCCCTTATTCCTATATTGGTATACGTGGCCTCTTCATCCCCATCCTGGTATGCATGGCCTCCTCATCCCCATCTTGGTATGCATGGCCTCCTCATCCCCATCCTGGTATGCATAACCTCCTCATTCCTATTCTGGTATACATGGCCCCCTTATCCTTATCCTGGTATGCATGGCCCCCTCATCCCTATCCTGGTATACATGGCCCCTCATCCCTTTCCTGGTATGCATGGCCCCCTCATCCCTATACTGGTATATGTGGCGTCCTCATCCCCATCCTGTTATGAATGGCCTCCTCATCCCTATCCTGGTATGCATGACCCTGATCCCCATCCCGGTATGCATGGCCCCCTCATTCCTATATTGGTATACATGGCCTCTTCATCCCCATCCTGGTATGCATGGCTTCCTCATCTCTATCCTGGTATGCATGGCCCCCTCATCCCTATATTGGTATATGTGGCCCCCTCATCCCTATACTGGTATATGTGGCCTTCTCATCCCTATCCGGGTATGCATGGCCCCCTCATCTCTGTACTGGTATGTAAAGCCTCCTCATCCCTATCAAGGTATGCATGGCCCCCTCATCCCTATATTGGTTAAGTGGCCTCTTCATCCCCATCCTGGTATGCATGGTCCCCTCATTCCTATCCTGGTATGCATGGTCCCCTCATCCCTATCCTGGTATGCATGACCCTGATTCCCATCCCGGTATGCATGGTCCCTTCATCCCTAGTCTGGTATGCATGGTCCCTTCATCCCTAGTCTGGTATGCATGACCCCCTCATCCCTATATTGGTATACATGGCCTTCTCATCCCCATCCCGGTATGCATGGCCTCCTCATCTCTATCCTGGTATGCATGGCCCCCTCATCCCTATCCTGGTATGCATGGTCCCTTCATCCTTTTCCTGGTATGCATGGCCCCCTCATTCCTATATTGGTATACGTGGCCTCTTCATCCCCATCCTGGTATGCATGGTCCCTTCATCCCTATCCTGGTATGCATGGCCCCCTCATCCCTATATTGGTATACATGGCATCCTCATCCCCATCCTGGTATGCATGGCCTCCTCATTTCTATCCTGGTATGCATGGCCCCCTCATCCCTATCCTGGTATGCATGGTCCCTTCATCCCTTTCCTGGTATGCATGACCCCCTCATTCCTATATTGGTATACGTGGCATCTTCATCCCCATCCTGGTATGCATGGCCCCCTCATCCCCACCCTGGTATGCATGGCCCCCTCATCCCTATCCTGTTATGCATGGCCCCCTCATCCCTATGCCGGTATGCATGACCCCGATCCCCATCCCGGTATGCATGGCCCTCTCATTCCTATCCTGGTATGCATGGTCCCCTCATTCCTATCCTGGTATGCATGGTCCCCTCATCCCTATACTGATATGCATGGCCCCCTCATCCCTATCCTGGTATGCATGGCCCCCTCATCCCTATACTGTTATACGTAGTCTCCTCATCACCATCCTGGTATGCATGGCCTCCTCATCCCCATCCTGGTATGCATAACCTCCTCATTCCTATCCTGGTATACATGGCCCCCTTATCCCTATCCTGGTATGCATGGCCCCCTCATCCCTATCCTGGTATGCATGGTCCCTTCATCCTTTTCCTGGTATGCATGGCCCCCTCATTCCTATATTGGTATACGTGGCCTCTTCATCCCCATCCTGGTATGCATGGCCCCCTCATCGCTATCCTGGTATGCATGGTCCCTTCATCCCTTTCCTGGTATGCATGGCCCCCTCATTCCTATATTGGTATACGTGGCCTCTTCATCCCCATCCTGGTATGCATGGTCCCTTCATCCGTATCCTGGTATGCATGGCCCCCTCATCCCTATATTGGTATACATGGCATCCTCATCCCCATCCTGGTATGCATGGCCTCCTCATTTCTATCCTGGTATGCATGGCCCCCTCATCCCTATCCTGGTATGCATGGTCCCTTCATCCCTTTCCTGGTATGCATGACCCCCTCATTCCTATATTGGTATACGTGGCATCTTCATCCCCATCCTGGTATGCATGGCCCCCTCATCCCCACCCTGGTATGCATGGCCCCCTCATCCCTATCCTGTTATGCATGGCCCCCTCATCCCTATGCCGGTATGCATGACCCCGACCCCATCCCGGTATGCATGGCCCTCTCATTCCTATCCTGGTATGCATGGTCCCCTCATTCCTATCCTGGTATGCATGGTCCCCTCATCCCTATACTGATATGCATGGCCCCCTCATCCCTATCCTGGTATGCATGGCCCCCTCATCCCTATACTGTTATACGTAGTCTCCTCATCACCATCCTGGTATGCATGGCCTCCTCATCCCCATCCTGGTATGCATAACCTCCTCATTCCTATCCTGGTATACATGGCCCCCTTATCCCTATCCTGGTATGCATGGCCCCCTCATCCCTATCCTGGTACACATGGCCCCTCATCCCTATCCTGGTATGCATTGCCCCCTCATCCCTATCCTGGTATGCATGGCCCCCTCATCCCTATACTGGTATATGTGGCATCCTCATCCCCATCCTGTTATGAATGGCCTCCTCATCCCTATCCTGGTATGCATGACCCTGATCCCCATCCCGGTATGCATGGTCCCTTCATCCCTATCCTGGTATGCATGGCCCCCTTATTCCTATATTGGTATACGTGGCCTCTTCATCCCCATCCTGGTATGCATGGCCTCCTCATCCCCATCTTGGTATGCATGGCCTCCTCATCCCCATCCTGGTATGCATAACCTCCTCATTCCTATCCTGGTATACATGGCCCCCTTATTCCTATCCTGGTATGCATGGCCCCCTCATCCCTATCCTGGTATACATGGCCCCTCATCCCTATCCTGGTATGCATGGCCCCCTCATCCCTATACTGGTATATGTGGCGTCCTCATCCCCATCCTGTTATGAATGGCCTCCTCATCCCTATCCTGGTATGCATGACCCTGATCCCCATCCCGGTATGCATGGTTCCTTCATCCCTATCCTGGTATGCATGGCCCCCTCATTCCTATATTGGTATACATGGCCTCTTCATCCCCATCCTGGTATGCATGGCCTCCGCATCTCTATCCTGGTATGCATGGCCCCCTCATCCCTATATTGGTATATGTGGCCCCCTCATCCCTATACTGGTATATGTGGCCTTCTCATCCCTATCCGGGTATGCATGGCCCCCTCATCTCTGTACTGGTATGTAAAGCCTCCTCATCCCTATCAAGGTATGCATGGCCCCCTCATCCCTATATTGGTTAAGTGGCCTCTTCATCCCCATCCTGGTATGCATGGTCCCCTCATTCCTATCCTGGTATGCATGGTCCCCTCATCCCTATCCTGGTATGCATGACCCTGATTCCCATCCCGGTATGCATGGTCCCTTCATCCCTAGTCTGGTATGCATGGTCCCTTCATCCCTAGTCTGGTATGCATGACCCCCTCATCCCTATATTGGTATACATGGCCTTCTCATCCCCATCCCGGTATGCATGGCCTCCTCATCTCTATCCTGGTATGCATGGCCCCCTCATCCCTATCCTGGTATGCATGGTCCCTTCATCCTTTTCCTGGTATGCATGGCCCCCTCATTCCTATATTGGTATACGTGGCCTCTTCATCTCCATCCTGGTATGCATGGCCCCCTCATCGCTATCCTGGTATGCATGGTCCCTTCATCCCTTTCCTGGTATGCATGGCCCCCTCATTCCTATATTGGTATACGTGGCCTCTTCATCCCCATCCTGGTATGCATGGTCCCTTCATCCCTATCCTGGTATGCATGGCCCCCTCATCCCTATATTGGTATACATGGCATCCTCATCCCCATCCTGGTATGTATGGCCTCCTCATTTCTATCCTGGTATGCATGGCCCCCTCATCCCTATATTGGTATACGTGGCCTTCTCATCCCCATCCTTGTATGCATGGCCTCCTCATCTCTATCCTGGTATGCATGGCCTCCTCATCTCTATCCTGGCATGCATGGCCCCCTCATCTCTATCCTGGTATGCATGGTCCGTCCCTTCAGTCCTTTCCTGGTATGCATGGCCCCCTCATTCCTATATTGGTATACGTGGCCTCTTCATCCCCATCCCGGTATGCATGGTCCCTTCATCCCTATCCTGGTATGCATGGCCCCCTCATCCCTATATTGGTATACGTGGCCTTCTCATCCCCATCCTTGTATGCATGGCCTCCTCATCTCTATCCTGGTATGCACGGCCTCCTCATCTCTATCCTGGCATGCATGGTCCCTTCATCCCTTTCCTGGTATGCATGGCCCCCTCATTCCTATATTGGTATACATGGCCTCTTCATCCCCATCCTGGTATGCATGGCCCCCTCATCCCTATCCCGGTATGCATGACCCCGATCCCCATCCCGGTATGCATGGTCCCTTCATCCCTATCCTGGTATGCATGGCCCCCTCATCCCTATATTGGTATACGTGGCCTTCTCATCCCCATCCTTGTATGCATGGCCTCCTCATCTCTATCCTGGTATGCATGGCCTCCTCATCTCTATCCTGGCATGCATGGCCCCCTCATCCCTATCCTGGTATGCATGGTCTGTCCCTTCATTCCTTTCCTGGTATGCATGGCCCCCTCATTCCTATATTGGTATGCGTGGCCTCTTCATCCCCATCCTGGTATGCATGGCCTCCTCATCTCTATCCTGGTATGCATGGCCCCCTCATCCCTATATTGGTATATGTGGCCCCCTCATCCCTAAACTGGTATATGTGGCCTTCTCATCCCTATCCAGGTATGCATGGGCCCCCTCATCTCTGTACTGGTATGTAAAGCCTCCTCATCCCTATCATGGTATGCATGGCCCCCTCATCCCTATATTGGTTAAGTGGCCTCTTCATCCCCATCCTGGTATGCATGGCCTCCTCATCCCCATACTGGTATGCATGGCCTCCTCATCCCTATCCTGGTATACATGGCCCCCTCATCCATCTCCTGGTATGCATGGCCCCTTCATCTTTATCCTGTTATTCATGGCCCTCTGATCCCTATCTTGGTATGCATTGCTAGTCAGCTGATGCTGTCCCGCTGACTCTGGATGGCTGGGTTCCTCCTTAAACATTGCGGGGTGCTGAGTAGCTCAGGCATTTAGCCCACCCGAGCACTTCGGGCTACCTAGCCCCAACTGACTCTACCCACGCATTCTCCCTGCCTTACACAAAGCTAACCCCTCCTATGGTTAACCATTTACAGGAATAAACTCTTGTCCTATACTATATACACTACTATGTTGCCATCTAATGGCCTAAACAAATATCACTCTCCCTATGTATAACATATATACTACAGCCAGGAAAACAGGAAATCACTTTTTTTTCCTTTCCATAAGCCAAATTTCAATTAGCTTTGTTCCAAGTGACAACAAAAATGCATACAATGAAAAATGCATCAAAAACGCAGATAATCTGCCAGTGACCTCAGATGCAAATTGATGCCATTCCTGATCGTGTGCACATACCCTCGATCTTACAGAATTTGGACACTATTGGAGGTATTTTTAATTACTTTGGCTAAAAATAATTTTTCCCATGGAGTTCTAGAAAAATTGAGACTTTTTGGCTTCTACAGACTCTGTGCTTTACGCTACATAGCAGAATGAGTTAACAATAAAGCCATCAGAGAGTTGATTCTGAAGCTGAGATTGAAATTATCACTCATCTTCTGCACTCTTTTAAGACGATTTATTATAGCCACATCAAAGTTGTGCTGAACATTGATGTGGTCATAAATCAGCTTAGAGGAGCTCAAGAGAACAAAGGTAATAGTTATAAACTCTGCCAAAACAATGAGTTCACATACCGATTGTTAGTTAACATTCCGCTGATTGTCACCTACATTCAGTGAAGTGCAGAGGCTGCATCAGCTAAATGATTCAACATTTTTAATGAAATCCAATTTCAAAAATTGTTTTTAGCCCAATTTGCATGGATTTAAATTAAATAAAAGCCTCCTAAAGTATCCATTATCTTTTAAGGGGGAAAACACAGCAACTCTCTTTTGTCATGCACATTCCGCCTAAGGTCCTGCATGAAACATAACACAGTAAAACCAATTCATCAAAGGTGGTTTTTGAAGTCTTATCAAAGCGTACCTGTCAGCAGGATTTCGCTAAGTAAACTATAGGCATTGTCAGGTTGTTGCTTTTATACTGATTCAAATGATACCTGGGGGTAAAGAAATCTGTCTTGTAGTTCTTGTATAATAAGTGTTAGAAGTTTTCAGTTAATGCAATGCTTGTGCTTCAGGGTGGGACTGTAGGCAGAGTCTTATCTTGGTGCTCTAGGCCAGAGAAACCAAGAAAAGACTTGCCCACAGGCCTCCCAGAAGCACAAAAAGGCTGTCTCTGTTTCTATGATGAAGAACATGTTTGTGCTTTGTAGCCTACAGTCCCGCCCAGGAGCACGAGCATCTCATTAACTGAAAACCTCTAACCCTGATTACACAAGAACCACAAGACGGATTTCTTCACCCTAGGCATTATTTTAATCAGTGTAACAAAGCCAACCTGTAAATGCTTGTAGTTTAATTAGCAAAATCCTTATGACAGGTTCACTTTAAAACATTTTGGGTCCCATTCATCAAGGCCATTGATGGTGTTGATGAGGAGATGGGCTGGAGTTAGACGCTCTTAATTCATGAAGAAGCATATGCATCGGATGAATAGCGTACACGTCTGTGTGTGACTTACCACAAATCCTACTCCTCCACATATCCTACTTGTGGTGTAGTGAACACCACTCATCATGAACTTGATGAGTGGCAGTCACCACACCCCCATCCCATCCCATCTCCACCCATTTTGTCAGAGCTGTGGAAAAATGGCAGAGAACAGTACAATTCACATAATTTTAGCACAGCTGCCAGTTGCATCCAAATTACTGCATGAGACTTTCAAATAGCTTTATGCCAGAATACTGGTGTAAAAGCTTTGATGTATTGGGCCCCTTTTTTTTCTAATCACCTGGAGGTACATTTTTCATTAGGCATTGTAGGAGCATGTATCGCCATCAAAGCCTAATAGTCCAAATTGTGTTTTGCTAAGTCACTTTTCTATCGTTGTGTTGCAGAATTCAGTTAGTTTGTTTGTGCCAAATTCTTCAAAACAGCACTTGTGATTCATGAATTTTGAGAAAAATCAAACGCACTCTTCATTTTTTAAAAACATTTTGTATGCCTTTTTGGAGCAAAAATGTGCATGATTATCTGAAAAGTCACAAAATATGTGAAAAAATTAGCTGTCCAAAAGAACCATTTCCAGGTGTGACTGGAGTACATTTGCACAAAAATTTGCCAGTTTTTAAAAAGTCATAATTGATGAACCGGCTGCAAACATGTGGAAAATAAAAAACATGTTCACTATGGTGAACATAAACAAAAAAACAACAAGAGGCAAACACATAAAAAAAGCTAAAAGAAAGCACAATTTAAAGCAAAAATTTGGCTCAAATCAAAAACAGGCTTAACATTCACTGCTGAACCCCCTCCTCCTCCCCTCCCTGGTAAGTTGTTCAATGGTCTTTAGCATGCAGTCTTTTGACCTTAATCGGCATTGGGTTTACCTTTTACCCTCATTGTTAGTAGGCATCGGTCATATTACATTTTGTTACTGCTATCATGGCGATTTACCCTATAGATGCTGGTGTGGCATCTTGATTTGAGATATGATCTATGTTCCATAGTTTTTACTCACCGGGTTTTCCATCTGGGGAGTGTGAGGTTGGTTCATGGGACATATTGTTCATTATTGTTCATGAGCACATCTTTTGCCATCCATTTTGTACTGTTGCTATATATTTAATAAAAATTTGTATTTTTCTATATGAAATTTATTGCGTGCTCTTATGTTTCTCCTCTTATTAATAATATGTTTTGAGCTTGCGCTTAGGGTGTTGGAGCTGGGTTGTCCCTTGTCTCCTCATCACCTCATACCTATGGGATTTTTGCTGCCAATACTTATGACAATATGTTCATTGAGTGAAGACTTAAGAATGAGAAAATCACATACGCCACTAGATTGGGCACATTGTCATCAATGTTCTCTCTAAGGCTGGGTTCACATTGCGCTAATGGCAATGCGCTGACGGCATCCGTTACATAGCGGCACTAACAATATGTAATGGATGCGTTAGCGCAGCCATAGACCGCCATTATGTAGCCCATCGCAAATACATGCCATAATCGGCATGTGTTAGCGATGTGCCGTCATTCTGTGACGGATCCTCGGACGCGGGCTGCAGCGTGATCGCTAAACGCGATCACAATATGACGGTAGTGTTAATGCAGCCCGTCAACGTTATGTGTTGAACGGACTGCATTAACGCAATGTGAACCTAGCCTAAGCCTTGACATCTGAGGAGAGAATTGGTGAGGGAGTTAAGCAATGTTCCATCAAAGGTGGGAAACCGTTTAAAAATCAGAAAAAATCATTCATGTCCTATTCTAATTAGTAGGTCATCGGGCGATGTGTGGCAGTGTCTCTCCACATCAAGAGAGATGAATGTTAGTGGCCAAATGGTTTTCTACATTACACACATATACACAGTACACACACGTGCAGAAGCAAATATACATACACAAATACACATTATGCACACATACTGGCTGAGCCTGAGATGGCAGAAATATAGTTTCTAGTAATTCTTTATCAAAGGTAAATGAACAGCTAAAATCCATGTGTGAAAATATCCTAGAAAAGGAGATAAGTAGTTGTAAATGTAAGTTGGTAATTTCAATATTTTATCTGATAATTTAGGTGCTTTACACGTTTTTGTTTTTCACCTTCCCACAACAATAACCATAACAGCCATTACGTGAATGTTGCTCCATGAGGTCTTGTTTATGTGACACAAGCTGTAATTATTTTGGGTATCATTTCCCTTACACATAGGTAGGTGTTGCATTTATTTGAATTCTTATTTTGAGTTAAATTTTTATCGACTCCATTTACTGATCACGCAAAATAATGTTACAGAGATCCAGAATCTGAAAGTTTATTGTAATTGTTTTGCACCTTTAATAGTAAATCAATAAGAAAAAAATCCCTGACATTTACGGTACTTTTCAGCACTTATCATGTACTGGCTTCTAGAAATGTATCATACATATACCACTAACATGTGGCATGTGCAGTGCGCATGCGCTCAAAGTCTATGACAGCTCAAATGACAAAAGTGCCAAAAAAAGGCCATTTAGATTACACCCATATACTGTACTTTTTTTACAGTATCGACTTTTACGCGTCCTTTCATAGATACTAGCTATAATCATTTATTTGTGCAAATCCACAAACTGACTTAGGGGACTGTGAAAGAAGAAGAATAAACCTCTAAAGGGTTAAATGGCTTAGATTGCAGGGCAGCATAAATCATACGTGTATATGTAGAAAAGCTACTGACCAAACAAGCAGGGATCACCAAGAAAAATAATAATAATTTTTATTTAGACAACCATTGACAACACAAATATAAAAACATTTAAAAGTCATAACACATGACAGATCATACACAAGGCTCCTAATAAAGCCAAACAAGCATCCCCCATGGAGCTGAAATGATTGGGCAATAAATGCAAATAACCTGAAGAGAGCTAAATATGACAGAAAATAGTCAGTAACACTGATTCAAGATATGCCTAATTCAAAATAATAACATAAAGGTTATCCATGTAACAATAGGTATAAACTCAAAGCATGTCCCGCAATGCTGCTGCAGCAATATACATAAACATACAATTACAAGGACAGGTTAAGATAAAACCAAGATAGATGAAAACAAATCACGCCATGTGAGAAATAAACACACGGAACACGCTCTACAAAAGATGCACAAATGAAGTTGCCCAGAGTATCTAAATAACCCTCTTACACATGGGGGAGCTTGTGGAGTGCCCTGCCCGACGCGTGTCGCTACCGCAAGGTAGCTTCGTCAGGGGCTAGAGAGTGTATGCAATGGAGGTCATATAAATACATACCATAATAGACTTAATAAGTAGCAGCTGCGGGATTTAATCCGTTTGAACACAATATGTGAAGGCGCAAGGACGCACATCAGGCCGAGACCGGATATATAACCCGAGACTCTCAACTCCTTCCGGGTACATGCAAGAGAGACGCAATAACATAAACTGCGCATGTGCCAAAGGAATGGTAGTTATAGCAACCAGAGGACGCTGATGTCGGCGATTATACAGCAAGAAATAGTCCTAATAATCACAGAGCGCAGAAGTCGGCAATATATAACAGTTTTGGGAGACTTATATCTCAATTAAATATAATATATAAAGGCGCAGGAGAACATGTCGAATCAAGGCCAGAAGTGTAACCCACTCCTTACAAGTAGATATAAGAGATACGGTGGCACATACTGTGCATGCCCAAAGACATGATTATATATAGTGGCCAGAAGAGACCAATACCGGCGAGTATGCACAAGCGATTAGTGATCATGGTACACGGAAAAGACCAAAAAAGATTTAATGCAAATGCTTAGATCTTAAATATTTAATATTATAGGCAATTCTCCATTGTTGCAGTATAGGGGGAAGTACCGATGATACCGCATACACAAAAAAAAAACAAAACAAACCACAATAAACAGCAAGGCGTAATCGCTCAATTGCGAAAAGAAAGACATGCTCATAATCATAACCAGACAACGCTGGAAATAGGGATGAATGACCATGCTGAAAATATGCAAGAAAAACGCGCCGTGACTCCAATGTAAAAAGGGGAGAACAGCAATGGTGCGTGCCGATGTCAGGCACAGAGACGTATACATAAATTACAATTGCCAGATTAGATCTAAACATCTTATTTGATAGCGGCTAGATAGGAGGCCCTAAAAGTAGGGTCAGAACTGTGACCCATAATGCATAATTGTTGTAACAAAGAGAGCTTGTTCATCCTAGCGACTAGAAGACACTGATAGTGGAAATGCCTGACCTTGCTAAATTCTTAAAGCATAGATATTTACTGCGAGTCCACCTTATTAAGGTAAAGAAAGTAATAATGACAAAAGTGCATGCCGATACCCTATACATGGATATACACACGAATTACAGTCAAATTGAAATATGCACACTAGTGGACATATTAATTCCCCAGTAAATAAAATAGCTGGGGATAAAACAATATAGCTCCTGAATTGATAACCCATAATTCATGGTATAAGTCACCCAGTCCTATTTAAAGGAAAAGCTCCACATGAAAAGCAAAGTCACAAATATCGTTTTATTATAATAATACATGAAAAAAAGAGCGACGTAGAAGGCGCCACAGGAGGGGTAGACGTGGCAGGAGAAGCCACAAGGAGGACCAAGAGACATCGCCAATGGTCTCCCAAATTTCGGAGAGACACCAGACAGAACAGGAGGCATTAGTCCCCCATGTGGCAACTTTATCTAAATCTACTGATATGGCACACCAACCTGACGGTAAGCTGTCAATTATCAATCTGTCTAACTATAATCTGTCTCAAATGGAGTATTCTATTCTCCAACGTGGACTATCTTTTTGTCCTATGAACACTCTAGACAAATTTGTGTTTGTTAAAGATTTATATTTATTTTGCAGACAGCTTACCTTCAAATTACTATATCACCAACCTACGATTGTGGACACTTTACCGATGGAGGATAGACAAACATTTAGAGATCTACTTTCTCTCTTGGAAGAAAATTATAACCCTGCTACTAGAAATCGCTTCACAGGACGTTTACCTTCCCAGGCAACTCCTAAATTTTCGCTATTTCCTGTGGTCCAGATTTTTTTTGACGAGGTATGTAGGGACATACAGCAATTTGGAGTTAAACCTGATTGTCAGAATAACATTACCAAATCTGAAAGGAAGGCCCTAAGAAATCTTAGTGACAACAAAGATCTTGTGATAAGGGAAGCTGATAAAGGTGGCAATATTGTCATCTGGCCTGCTGATCAATATCTCAAGGAGGCTAGGAGACAATTGAGTAATGCCCATTTCTATTTGAAACTCCCCTCTGATCCCACCTCAGTGTTTAATTCCAAATTGGATAAACTTTTAAATATGGCCCAGGCCCACAATGTCATCAGTAAAAAGGAAAGAGAATTTCTCACTACCCACCACCCGAGGGTTCCAACCTTTTACATGTTACCTAAGGTGCACAAATCTTCCATAGATCCTCCGGGTCGACCCATCGTGTCGGGTATTGGTGGTATCTTTGAGAAACCCTGCATTTATGTTGATTTTTTTCTTCAGCCCCTAGTCACTACCCTCTATTCCTATGTGAAGGATACCTCACACCTTTTGGTTTTGCTAAATGATTTGACTATCCCACCTAACACGTTTTTAGTTTCACTTGATGTCGAATCTCTGTACACCAATATCCGACACGATTTGGGTACTCAGGCGATCGCCTATTTTTTGGAACATCATACCACTGGCGATCGCCAACATGATTCATTCTTAATTGACCTGTTGTATTTCATCTTGGACAAAAATTATTTTGTCTTTGATCGGGCATTTTTTAGGCAGGTTTCAGGTACAGCAATGGGGGCACGCTGTGCCCCATCTTATGCGAACCTGTTTCTCGGATGGTGGGAGTTGACACACGTCTACCCACTTACCGAGTACAGAGATCATGTATTCAAATGGTGGCGTTACATCGATGACGTTCTCTTATTATGGTCCGGGCCTTTGGAAGAATGTAAACATTTTGTTGACAAACTCAACAATAGTAACCTAAATATTCATCTTACTGCTAACTTTGCAGGATCTGCGGTTGAATTTTTGGATTTGAGATTGGTCTTGGAGGGGTCTTCCATTAAGACGACGCTTTTTCGTAAACCGACTTCCACCAACAGTATCTTGCATTATTCCAGCTTTCATCCGAAGCATCTGAAGAATGGAATCCCTAAGGGTCAATTTTACCATCTTAAAAGAAATTGCTCCACCCAACAGGATTTCTTGACACAAGCCAGGGATTTGACAAGACGCTTTAAAGACAGGGGCTACCCACATAAGGTAATTTCTAGGGCTTTTCAATCAGCTAGGGGTGCTAATTGGGCTGATTTGTTGTGTTCACGACCGCCCAGGTGTGATAGACCTTTGGGTCTTGTCACCACATATAACAACCACTGGCATGACTTGCGAGGTATTTTGACGAAGTACTGGGGTATGTTGGTTGAAGAGCCCAAGTTGGCTCCGCATATTGCACCACAACCCACCCTCATTGCCAGAAAAGCAAAATCCCTGAAGGATTCCTTGTGTCACAGCCACTTTAAAAGACCCGTTACTAGTTTGAACAGAGGGGCACGCTTGGTTGGGACTTTTGCTTGTGGTGGTTGTAGCATTTGTCATCTCACTGTTGGTAGTGAGGGTGTTAACTTACCCACATTGACTTTCCCAGTCTTTTCTAAGACTTTCTTTAATTGCAGGTCCAAAAACTTGATATATGCATTGGTTTGTCGTTGTCCGAAAATTTATGTGGGACAAACCACACAGGAACTTAGAAAGAGAATTCAACAACACCTCTCAAATATCAATACAGCTAAAACAGATCGTGATAAAGGTAAGCCCTTAACCCCGGTAGCCTTGCATTTTTTGCGTGAACACCATGGGTGCAGCACTGGTACTAGAGTCCTGGGTTTGGAAGCTGTTCAGACCAATAATATTAGAGGGGGGGACATCTCGTTGGAATTGCTTAAACGTGAATCCAGGTGGATTTTCCATCTTCGGAGTCGTTCCCCCTTGGGATT
The DNA here is from genome assembly GCF_039654945.1 of Dendrobates tinctorius. Classification (NCBI taxonomy): domain Eukaryota; kingdom Metazoa; phylum Chordata; class Amphibia; order Anura; family Dendrobatidae; genus Dendrobates; species Dendrobates tinctorius. The sequence goes on from NW_027361797.1 coordinate 1,675,179, forward strand.
AAATGAAGATTTATTATTTACCGGATATTATAAACAGATTTGATTTGTTTTTTGTTTTTTTCCTGGATGTTTATTCTTACATCTCTTCTGTTCTGGACCTCATGATTTGTAAACTTGTTCTTGATCTCTGTTTTGTCAATTTAGATCTATCCCTCCCCTTGGTGTTACCTGGATAAAGTTGGTCTTTTGACGCCTTACAACATGATCTGCACATCTACTATATTATGGACTTCTCCTAAAGGACTTTATTCCTGACCAGATGTCTCTGTCATTTAGACTTGTGTTTATGAGCATATATAGTTGTCTTTTTGTCATTCTATTGTATTTATGAATCTTGTATTCTGTTCAATTATGTTTTTCACCTTAATGTGCTCTGTTACTGGTATATATTTATCCTCTAGGTGCCTATGGGGGGAGCTTGTGGAGAATTTTTATTTCACAGCCGTTTTTGGTCTGTTTGAAATAAGGTCTATTGTATTTCCGGATCCTCTTTCTGTATTTACATATCCTCTTTCGGATTAGATCATTCTTGTCACTCTATTCAGGGTTTTACATTTTTGGTGCGATTAAAAACATGTTTTTTGTTTTTTTTTATTTTTATAATAAAACGATATTTGTGACTTTGCTTTTCATGTGGAGCTTTTCCTTTAAATAGGACTGGGTGACTTATACCATGAATTATGGGTTATCAATTCAGGAGCTATATTGTTTTATCCCCAGCTATTTTATTTACTGGGGAATTAATATGTCCACTAGTGTGCATATTTCAATTTGACTGTAATTCGTGTGTATATCCATGTATAGGGTATCGGCATGCACTTTTGTCATTATTACTTTCTTTACCTTAATAAGGTGGACTCGCAGTAAATATCTATGCTTTAAGAATTTAGCAAGGTCAGGCATTTCCACTATCAGTGTCTCCTAGTCGCTAGGATGAACAAGCTCTCTTTGTTACAACAATTATGCATTATGGGTCACAGTTCTGACCCTACTTTTAGGGCCTCCTATCTAGCCGCTATCAAATAAGATGTTTAGATCTAATCTGGCAATTGTAATTTATGTATACGTCTCTGTGCCTGACATCGGCACGCACCATTGCTGTTCTCCCCTTTTTACATTGGAGTCACGGCGCGTTTTTCTTGCATATTTTCAGCATGGTCATTCATCCCTATTTCCAGCGTTGTCTGGTTATGATTATGAGCATGTCTTTCTTTTCGCAATTGAGCGATTACGCCTTGCTGTTTATTGTGGTTTGTTTTTTTTTTTTTTTGTGTATGCGGTATCATCGGTACTTCCCCCTATACTGCAACAATGGAGAATTGCCTATAATATTAAATATTTAAGATCTAAGCATTTGCATTAAATCTTTTTTGGTCTTTTCCGTGTACCATGATCACTAATCGCTTGTGCATACTCGCCGGTATTGGTCTCTTCTGGCCACTATATATAATCATGTCTTTGGGCATGCACAGTATGTGCCACCGTATCTCTTATATCTACTTGTAAGGAGTGGGTTACACTTCTGGCCTTGATTCGACATGTTCTCCTGCGCCTTTATATATTATATTTAATTGAGATATAAGTCTCCCAAAACTGTTATATATTGCCGACTTCTGCGCTCTGTGATTATTAGGACTATTTCTTGCTGTATAATCGCCGACATCAGCGTCCTCTGGTTGCTATAACTACCATTCCTTTGGCACATGCGCAGTTTATGTTATTGCGTCTCTCTTGCATGTACCCGGAAGGAGTTGAGAGTCTCGGGTTATATATCCGGTCTCGGCCTGATGTGCGTCCTTGCGCCTTCACATATTGTGTTCAAACGGATTAAATCCCGCAGCTGCTACTTATTAAGTCTATTATGGTATGTATTTATATGACCTCCATTGCATACACTCTCTAGCCCCTGACGAAGCTACCTTGCGGTAGCGACACGCGTCGGGCAGGGCACTCCACAAGCTCCCCCATGTGTAAGAGGGTTATTTAGATACTCTGGGCAACTTCATTTGTGCATCTTTTGTAGAGCGTGTTCCGTGTGTTTATTTCTCACATGGCGTGATTTGTTTTCATCTATCTTGGTTTTATCTTAACCTGTCCTTGTAATTGTATGTTTATGTATATTGCTGCAGCAGCATTGCGGGAGATGCTTTGAGTTTATACCTATTGTTACATGGATAACCTTTATGTTATTATTTTGAATTAGGCATATCTTGAATCAGTGTTACTGACTATTTTCTGTCATATTTAGCTCTCTTCAGGTTATTTGCATTTATTGCCCAATCATTTCAGCTCCATGGGGGATGCTTGTTTGGCTTTATTAGGAGCCTTGTGTATGATCTGTCATGTGTTATGACTTTTAAATGTTTTAATATTTGTGTTGTCAATGGTTGTCTAAATAAAAATTATTATTATTTTTCTTGGTGATCCCTGCTTGTTTGGTCAGTAGCTTTTCTACATATACACGTTACTATTTTCTTGCTGACTGCAGGAGGATCCCATATTTGTATTTGGTAGTGCCCTCCTTGGTTTCACTTTCATAAGGGCAGCATAAATCAGACACTGGCTGCACAGTTCCAGTTAGGTATGTTTTACTGTGACATGTTGCAATGTTTCAAATTTAATGTTGCAATTTTAGAAAGCCATCCAAGGACCTTGTCCCTGCTGACTAGTCCAATGTGGTCCCTGGCCAGCTTCTTCCTGCCCCACTGTAATTGACTGACAGGTCTCTCACTGCAACATGTGTGCATAGGCAGTGAGTCCTGTCAGTGAAAGGGAGTGAGGTGGGGAGCAGCTGGTGCTTGCATCGAACTAGTCAGAGTATACACATAAAGCCCAGTTGGCTTTTCAAAAAACTTTTGACTGTGTTTTTTTGCCTAGTTTTGTGTGTTTTATGTCTAGATTTTTTATTTGCACCCAGTTCATTATTCTATTTGCACCTCTTTTGAAGTTTATTTTGTACTAGCTGAAGAGCCCGGTGCTGCCCGGGCATAGTAACTAACTACTGTTAGTTATAAAAAATTATAATGATTATATCTATATATATAAAGCTGAGTGTATAGCCCCGCCCACTCCGCATAGCCACATTCACTATAATATCCCACATCATCCCGTCAGCCAGAGCCACCGGACTACTACCCCTAATATCCCACATCATCCCATCAGCCTGGAGTCAGAACAAGAGCGCTGAGGGGAATGATCCTAACTTCCATACCGGGGATCCCTTTAAGAGAGGCCTGGCGTCAGAACCAGAGCGCTGAGTGGATTTGATCTGACTTCCATACTAATGATCCCTTTAATAGGAGCTTGGGGTGAAAATCAGAACACTGAGGGATTTACCTTATCTTCCATACTGGAGATCCCTTTAAGAGAGGCCTGGGGTCAGTACCAAAGCACAGAGTGGATTTGCCCTAACTTCCATACCGGAGATCCCTTTAAGACAGAAGATGTGCCTATGGGATGGAGGATGTGTGATGTGTATATGGGCACGTGACGAGGTGATTTATTTCAGTTATGTGTTCTCTGCTCCTTTCTAGGGTGCAGACAATGGCTGGGAGCTTACAGTATGTTCCCAGAGATGCAAGATTTCCCCCACCATGTCCATGTCTGCTGAGGTGTCGTTGAGTGGGAAAACTGTTGCTCATAGCAACCAATCACAGCTCGGCTTCTTTTAAACAGCTCTGGTGAAATGAAAGATGCTTAGTGATTGGTTGCAAGGAAAACTGTTGCTCATAGCAACCAATCACAGCTCAGCTACTTTTAAACAGCTCCGGTGAAATGAAAGATGCTTCGTGATTGGTTGGTGATACACACACACACACATACATTCAATTTTATATATATATATATATATATATATATATATATATATATATATATATATATATATATATATATGTGCTCACTAGATTTAGTTTGTTTTCCACTTTGTGGTTGGAGTTTAGCGATTCCAGAAGTTTTCACCTAATGCATCAATTGTGACTTTTTAAAAAGTTGCAAAATTTGGTGCAACTCCACTCTAGTCCTCCATTTTGATGAATTTGGTGCCAAAAACGTAAAACTACTATAAAATTACAAGACATAAAAGTAAAGTGACTTTTAAAATGCAAAAAATTCTTAATTGTTTTATTGATTTGTGTACATAGAGTGCTGTGAGAGCTGTCAAAATCCCTAATAAGGGAGTAACGCTAATATTAAAAGACACACTTCTTGCTGATGATTTAATTTTGAATAGAATTTTTAGCTCACCAGTATTTTGCAGAAAATTTTACACCATTTTGCAAAATGTTTAACTTTTGGTGCCAAAAAAATAAAAAAAACAGTTGGAAAACAGAGAAAAAAACATATTTGACTTTGAATTGCACGCACCATTTTGAAGAATTTGGTTCCAAACATAATAAATAATATCACAAGACAAAAACAGAAACTATCTTTAAAAAAAATCCCTGTAAATGATGAATCAGACATTCAACGTCTGGGTTATGCTGCTTGTGGTTTGTGCAGCATAGATCTAACAGAGCTGCCACCAGGAATTTCAGGGTCAAATATTGACAACATTTCCAGGCCATTCACCATCCCAACTCTGCCTCCAACCATCAAACCTTCCATAGTCCCATAGCCCACTTTTGGAAAAATTCCACTTCTGCACCACTTTCTCACCAATCACACATTAACAGTTCCCATTGAACAACAGATCCACATACATTGCCATCAGCCTTTGTTTTAGCCAAAAGATTTTTTTTAAGCCTCCCACCACGACAAGGTAGACTCTTTTGACTGGGCCGTACTCTCCTCTAACCTATTAAATATTTCTTAAAATACCTAATACTTTTTTAAGCATATTTTTATTTAAGGGAATGTGTCACATACATTTTTTTTTTAAGTCATCAATAAAACCACATAAAAGGGACAAATACTACAACACCATGACCAGACCCCATATTACCACACCCACAGTGACCTAATAATATCACACACAAGGAACGAATACCACCACACCATGACCAAACCACATATTACTACTAGAGTTGAGCGACTTTAGTCGGATCGGGTTTCATGAAACAAAATTCGTTTCAGATGAAACTGGTCCGACTAGGGCAAAAAAAGTCGGAGTTTTGTCCGAAACCCGACCCCAATGCAAGTCAATGGGAAGTAAAAGTCGGCATTGAGCGGATGACATTCATCCACTAAATGCCGACTTTTATTTCCCATTGACTTGCATTGGGGTCGGGTTTCGGACGAAACTCCGACTTTTTTTGCCCTAGTCGGACCAGTTTCATCTGAAACGAATTTTGTTTCATGAAACCCGATCCGACTAAAGTTGCTCAACTCTAATTACCACCACTTAGTGACAGAATAATACCATATACAATGAATAAATTCCACAACACTATGACCAGACCACATATTACCACCTCATAGTGACCGAATAATACCATATACAAGAATCAGTACCGCCACACCATGACCAGACCGACCAAATAATACCACATACAGGGAACAGATAACGTCACACCATGACCAGACCACATATTACCACCACATAGTAACTGAATTATACCACATGCAAGGAACAAATACCACCAAACCATGACCAGACTACATATTACCATCACATAGTGACCGAATAATACCACATAGAAGGAACAAATATGAATTACATTATACACAGGAGCTCTGTTCATAGTATACAGCAGAGGTCTCAAACTGCATTCTTCAAAGGCCGCAAACAGGTCATGTTTTCAGGATTTCCTTGTATTGCACAGGTGATAATTTAATCACCTGCACAGATAATGATTCCAGAACCTTGTGCAATGCTAAGGAAATCCTGAAAACATGACCTGTTTGCGGCCCTAGAGGAATGCAGTTTGAGACCTCTGGTATACAGTGTATAGTATCAGTGTATAGGTAATACAGTGATCACCAGTGACATTATGCACAGTAGATATGTATATAGTGTCAGTGTACAGGTAATACAGTGATCACCAGTGACATTATACAGGAGCTTTGTATCTCGTGTCAATGCACAGGTAATACAGTGATTACATGTGACATTATACATAGGAGCTCTGTATATAATGTCAGTGTACAGGTAATACAGTGATCACCAGTGTCATTGTACACAGGCGCTTTGTACATAATATAGTATACAATGTATAGTGTCAATGTACAGGTACATAACACACTGACTCACCAGTGACTTTTCTAGTTGAAGTCCTTCATCTTCACTTTTCTTCTGCATCCAGTGAAGACCGCCATCACTTCTTCCAGCCAGGATTAGTTTCTGCAAAGCATAAGTATCTGAAGCCCCGCTTCCAGAGCACATTCCCCACTTTTTCCACAATTTCTACACTATGTCAGATGAAGAAAGTGACATAGTGCCTCCCTGCACAGTAACGGGACCTCTCCCTCAATTCATCATTTGCTATCCCCCACCATCAATTCATCATCAGTAGAGATGAGCGACTTTTCCTTTTTTCGGGTCGAGTCGGGTTTCATGAAACCTGACTTTCTTAAAAGTTGGGTCGAACGAAATCGGCCGACTATAGGGAAAAGTCGGGGTCCGACTGAAACATGAAACCCAATGCAAGTCAATGGGGAAGCAAAGTCGGCAGGGAGTGGAGGACAGTAAACACACCTACAGTGCCCATTTCAATGCCAACAACATCAATTCCTATTACTTAAGCTTGGCAACCTTAATTTACTTTATAATAATAGTTATGCATTGAAAACTGGGGTTATTTGGCTCAAGTTGTGGGGGGTAGGGCTGGTGGCAGGTTTTCGTGTGCCCTGGGCCAAAGAGTGTCAGTGCGCCCTTTTAATACAGTACATGCCACAATTCATAATGCTCCGATACAGCACAGAAATATAGGTATAGTACAATGAAAAATACTTCACTGCTTACATGACATGACTGATATCTATTTTAAATTCTACAATAGCTCAAAAAACGGACAATATATTACTCCATACAGTATTATGGCCACCACCTAGTGCGCCATACAGAATAATGAGCCCCATATATTTATCCATACAGAATAATTGGTCCCATATAATGTTCCATACAGTATATGATGAGCTCCACATAATGCTACAGTATATGTTGGTCCCCATGGATGATGCTCCACTGTCTTATGGGCCCAAATAATGCTCCATAGAGTCCATATATAATGGGCCCCATCTCTATAATGGAGTATAATGGGCCCCAGTGTACAATGGGCACCGTAAATGCTGCTCCAGTGTCTGATGTCTCCCATTTGGAATGCTCCAGTATATGTTGGTCCCCATGGACGATGCTCCAGTGTGTTATGGGCCCAAATTATGCTCTATATATAATGGGCCCCATTTCTAATGATCCAGTGTATAATGGGCCCCGTAAATGCTGCTCCAGTGTCTGATGTCCCCCATTTGGAATGCCCCAGTATATGATGGGCCAAATGGATGATGCTCCAGTGTATGATGGGCCCCATATATCATTCTCCAGTGTATATTGCTAAAAAATACACCCAACATTTAAAAAAAAAAAAAATACCTCTCCTTGCTGGGCACTGCCCTACTCTGGACTCCTCAGCATTGCCATTTTAAAGCTCTCTGCACTTGTACTGTGTCGGTAGAGGGCATACAGACGTGATGTCATCGCGCTCTGTAACCTGAATGTCACTGTCAGGAAAGGCGGAAGACGTCATGGCGGTGGAGCAGGGAGAGGTAAGTATTGCAAGTGCTGTGGCCCTGAGCAAGCATGGGGGGCCCACTCGTGGGTGACGGCAGTGGCACAGGGCCCCTCATAGTACGACGGTATGTCTGACGGCGAGTGGGCCCTCCCACTGGCAGAGACACTTTTGCGTACTATGAGGGGCCCTGTGCCACTGCCGTCGCACACGAGTAGGACCCCCCCACCTGCTCAGGGAACCCAGCACTTTCATCTGCACCTTCCTCTGTGTCACCGTGTAAGGTGATATAGTATGCGGGAAGGGGAACCTGAGTTTCATCAGTGTCACATTCTGGTTCTGTAGAGTGCGAGGGGAATGTAGGGCTGTGGGTCAATGTACCAGCAGAATCATCTAGCAGTGGCTGTGCATCAGTGCACTCCATCTCCGATTCATGTTGGACTGGGGAATTCAGAATTTCACTTGATAACACAGGCATGGCCTGTGAAAAGAGCTCCATGGAGTAATTTGAAGTGTGGGCTCTTGCATCCTTCACTTTTAGTGGGGGTGAAAGAGACAAGGAAAGGGGTGCTTCCTGACCAGAAGCCTGCACTGACGACTCAGTGCTTGCATTTTTTTAAACTTCAGAAGAGGAGGCGATAGAGCTGGAGGCTTTTTCGGCAATGTAAGGCAAAACCAGTTCCCGATGCTCCGGCTTTAAAAGCGGTTTACCTACTCCCAGAAAAGGGAGCCTTAAAGGCCTTCTTGTGTCAGCTGATGATGCAGGCTCAACACCTCCAGCCTTATCTGCTATTGTGCTTTTAGCACGACCAGCAGATGCACCACCACCACCATCAGTACCAGCTGGCCCCCCCACACCCACGTCCACGGCCTCTTCCACCATAGTTAATAATTTTTGTGAAAATGGACTCAAAATACCAGCAGATATATGGTACTGTTTCAGAAGCGGACAGCTCTATACAGTCTAGGGATAATTGTAAGTCTCCGTATATATTTCATGTGTCAGACACAGATGGTCACAGGCTGAGTATGGATTAGTCAATAATATAAAAATTTGCAAAAGGGTACAGTATCACTAGATACAAGGTATATATAGTATAGTTTAAACATACTGAATCTCCGTATACATTTCAGGAGGCAAACACAGACGCTCTCAGGCCCAGTATGGATCCGACAACAATATAGAAAGTTGAGAAAGGGTACTATGGCGCCCCTGAGGGTACGGTCGCCACAGAGGTACTGCACCTCATCCAAAGGTGTGGTATCCCACCCTCAGGTAAGGAGGGATCACCACTCAGGACTCCTAACCCTGCACTCAACACACACACATGTTAGTCAGTGCTTTCTGGGTGTACCCGGTGGGAGGATGGCCTCATCCCAGACTGACTAGGAAAGGGTGTTGGGGGTTAGTGTGGAAGGTAGGTACAGTGGGAGGAGCTTAGGTAGTGGAGTGATTGTGGGCATCCAATCAGAGAGAGCAAGCTGACAGTTGATGGGTGGAGCTAGTCTGAGGTAAATGGATCTTTCTAGAGAGTTGTCAGTCGATGACAGGACAGAGTAAGAGCAGGATTGCTGTGAGAGGGCTAAGGGTCAGAGAAGAGAGAAAAATCTTGTCCAAGCTCCTAGACTGGAAGGATGGGGTCCTTGGGGCACGGGAAGTGCAATAAGCCACCTGTGAAGCCCGTTTCTGGAGAAGGAAGGACCAGGCCTCGTTGGGGAAGGTGGCTCTTCAAGGTAGTGGAGAAATACAGGGCTCAGCTAGAAAGACAGAGGCTGAGGTAACTTTAAGTGCCTCAGTCGCAGCTGCATTCAATACTCAAAAAGGCAGCCGTTGGAATAAAGGACGCCGGAGCCTGACCCACGTCGCCCGGTGTGATCCGTGGCTGGCGGCTTGGGACATTGTTTGCGAAGGCGCACAGCAGGAAGGAAGGGAGAGATCAGCGCAGAGACACGGCCTAGAAAAGATACACAAGGAGAAGTCTTGAACAGGTGTTCCTGATCTACCTTGGAGTTTGCCAAACCCCTCCCTCAGATGACACAGTACCAATCGGGTCATTTGGTCCACAAAACTTTTGAGGAAAATCTCAGAAAATGCACCCAAGTGTGTCCTTCGTGTCTTTTCCAACTCGCCTGCTACACACGCTACACTCACCATCACCATCAACGGCTCACAAACACCATTTCAACTGCCCTGGGATACAGCTCTGGCCGTGGAGAGCTTCATCTTGGCTGCTTTAACACCGGCCCAGAGGATCTGCTTTGCAGCGTCGGCTACCCTAACCGAGTATCACTTGTGGCGTCACGATCCCCCTTTTCCAAATTAATTATCATACCATCTTCCCCCTCATCTGAACTGTCAACTTCTTTATTGGACACCCAGGGCCATGGACCGGGTCCCAATCACCACCGTGACATACTTCCCCCTTAAAAGAGCCTGAAAGGCCCGGTACTGAGTAACCCTGGCACTGCGTGGTGTTTCATTTTAACACCAGATAATGTGACGTTCAAGAACCAAGTACGTCAGAGAGTGGACCCTCTGGGTCGCAGGTCTGGAGCCCCTGGGCCGAGCACGCCAGGTGAAGACCGACCCCTATACAGGGATCGTTAGGGGCAGGACCGCAGGGGGCAGAACTGTGACAGCCGGTACCAAGAGGGACGGCTTGAAGGACAAGGCCGAACAGAGACCAGGGACCCGGGACGGGGTAATGGAGGAAACCAGGCAGTAGTAGTAGAAAGGTAGCAGGACGTTGCTACCAGTGGCAAGGGAGTACAGAGGGACGAGCCACGGGAGGGAGAGTATGAGTAACGGGCCTAGGACAGGGAGCCCAGAAGACAGGCAGCAGAGAAACTGGGAGAGAGGACGGAGGGCACAAGGCTGAGGCAGGCAGAGGGGAACAGAGGAAGGCACAGGGCAGGCAGAGAGGAACTGAGCAAGGCACAGGGCAGGCAGAGTGGGGACTGGGCAAGACACAAGGCAGGCAGGGTACTATGGGAATACAGCGGCCAGAGAGTGCAGGATTGCCACACAATCGTCAGGCGTCTTCCCCATAGGGAGGACGCCTGAAATACCCACTGGCCAGGAAGTGGGCGGTAGGCCCCACCTTCAGTGACGCCCACCGCTGGATGAAGGAAGTGGGCGGGCGCGCGCCCACGACCTAGGGGCAGAGCGCGAGGACGCAGCAGCGCGGAAGACCGAGTGAGAGAGCGCGCCACCGAGGGGCGGCGGTGGGGAGCGGCAGCGGCGGTTACCGCCGCAGAAGAGACATCGGCGGGCTCAGCCACCGATGTCACAGTACCCCCCTCCTTACGTCCCCACCTTCTGAGAGTGGCCAAAAACTTTTTCAGTATAAGAGGGGCATTAACATTCTCTCGAGGTTCCCAGGACCTTTCCTCAGGGCCAAAACCCTTCCACTCAATGAGAAAAAGAGTCTTCCCCTAACTATTTTCATAGCCAAAATGTCTTTTACTTCAAAGACGTCTTCAGCCCCAATTGGTGAAGGAGAAGCAGTGGCGGTAGGTTGAAACCGATTCAGAATCACAGGTTTCAGGAGCGAGACGTGAAAGGCGTTAGGGACTCGAAGTGAAGCCGGAAACCTCAGTTTGTACGCCACCTCATTAATGCGTCCAAGTACTTCGAAAGGCCCAATGTATCGGGGACTTAACTTGTAGGCAGGAACCTTTAGACGGATATGCTTGGTCGACAGCCAAACTTTGTCGCCCGGACGATACGGAGGAAGATCTCTTCGTCTTTTGTCTGCATGCTTCTTAATTCGGGTGCTGGCCTTCACGAGGGCTTCTCTGGTCTCTTTCCAGATTTGGGAAAAATCCATGGCAAGAGTATCTGCTGCGGGAACTCCTGATGATGAAAAAAAAGGTAGCGGAACCCCCGGGTTCTGACCAGAGACTACAAAGAACGGCGACTTGGTAGTGGATTCGCTGGGTTGATTATTATGGGCAAACTCTGCCCAAGGTAGGAGAGAGACCGAATTGTCTTGATGGGCGTTGGAAAAGTGGCATAGGTAGGTTGTTAGAACCTGATTAATCCGTTCCACTTGCCCGTTGTTCTGTGGATGATAAGCGGAGGAGAAGTCGAGGGATGTGCCCATAAGCCGACAGAGAGCCCTCCAGAATTGAGAGGTAAATTGGACCCCATGGTCAGACACAATCCGCTGAGGAAGGCCATGTAGCCTGAAAATCTGGTGGATGAAGATCTCGGCCAACCTTGGAGCTGAGGGTAGTCCGAGCAAGGGTATAAAATGGGCCATCTTGGAGAAGCGATCTGCTACGACTAAGATGGTAGTGCATCCAGCAGAGCGGAGCAAGTCCGTTACGAAATCCATTGCGATTTGCTGCCATGGAGCCTCCAGAACCGGTAACGGGTGAAGAAGACCTGGAGGCCGGGTTCTCGGAACCTTGTTTTGAGCACAGGTCGTGCAAGAGGCTACATAGTCCATCACGTCCTGGCGAAGGGAGGGCCACCAGTAGTAACGGGAGAGAAGCAGGAGGGTCTTCTTGGTACCAACGTGCCCGGCAACCATAGAGGAGTGCCCCCAACACAGCACCTCCGGGCGTTTATTCTGGGGAACGAAGGTTTTGCCTGGTGGAGGGGAAGAGAAATTCACAGGAGCCACGGTGATAACTTTGGCAGGCTCGATAATATAAGAAGGACCCTCATCCCTTTCAGGCGATTGCAAAGACCTGGAGAGGGCATCCGCTTTGATGTTCTTATTGCCGGGATGGAATTGCAGCTTGAAATCAAAACGAGAAAAATATAGAGCCCAACTGGCTTGTCTGGAATTGAGTCTGCAAATGCAAATAGGCCAAATTCTTGTGGTCCGTGAAGATAGTAAAGGGGTGCACCGCCCCTTCAAGCAGGTACCGCCATTCTTCCAGAGCCATTTTAATGGCCAGCAATTCCCGGTCTCCAATGGAGTAATTGCACTCTGCCGGTGAAAAGGACTTGGAAAAGAACCCACAGGGAGCCAGCCGTCCAGAGGGAGTCCGCTGGGAAAGCACCGCCCCGGCTCCCGTGGAGGAGGCATCCACCTCTAGGACGAAAGGCCTACTGACCACCGGGCGATGTAAGATCGGTGCTGATGAAAAAGAGCATTTCAAGGCAAGAAAGGCCTCTTCAGCCTCGGAAGACCAGCTGTTTGACTTGGTTCCTTTACGGGTTAAGACCATAATGGGCTTGGTCACTGTGGAAAAATGAGGCACAAACTGTCGGTAATAATTAGCGAATCCGAAGAAACACTGGATGGCTTTTATACCAACAGGACGAGGCCACTTGAGCACCGTTGAGAGCTTCTCTGGATCCATCTTCAGACTGGAATCCGTGATTATATAACCCAAGAAGGGCAACGAGGTTTGCTCAAAGAGGCATTTCTCAATCTTGGCGTAGAAGTGATTCTCCCGAAGGCGATGCAGGACCATGCGAACGCTTCTCCGATGGGAGGATAGGTCGGGCGAAAAGATGAGAATATCATCTAAGTACACCACCATGCAGGAATACAGTAGATCCCGAAACACCTCGTTAACGAATTCCTGAAACACGGCCGGAGCATTGCAGAGGCCAAACGGCATGACTAAATATTCGTAATGCCCATCCCGGGTATTGAAGGCCGTCTTCCACTCGTCCCCTGCACGGATCCGGATTTGATTATATGCTCCCCGCAGATCCAACTTCGTGAAGACCCGGGCCCCCCTCAGCCGGTCGAAGAGTTCAGGGATGAGCGGAAGCGGGTATCGATTTTTAACGGTGATGCTGTTCAGGCTCCGGTAATCAATACATGGTCGGAGTGATCCGTCTTTCTTCTGAACAAAGAAAAAGCCTGCGCCTGCAGGGGACGAGGACTTCCGAATGAACCCCTTGGCCAGGTTTTCCTGAATGTACTCCGTTATAGCCGTGGTTTCTGCTGGGGATAGAGGATACGTTCTCCCTCTAGGAGGAGTAGCCCCGGGAATCAGGTCGATAGGGCAGTCATAGGCCCGGTGCGGAGGCAGTGAATCGGCTTCTTTTTTGCTAAAGACATCGGTATATGCGTGATACGGTGCGGGAAGGCCCGGGAGCTCGACAGGCTTGGGCAGCGGACGAGGAAAGATGATGGACCGCAGGCAGCGTTCATGGCAGGAGTGACCCCGCCGCAGAATCTCTCCAGAGCGCCAGTCAACAACCGGCTCGTGCAGCCTGAGCCAGGGTAATCCAAGGAGAATGGCGTGGGATAATTGCGGCAGGACGTAAAAGGCGATCCTGTCGAGATGAAGTGCTCCAATTTGCAGGTCTACTTCGGCTGTAACCCTGGTGACGGGGTCGGGGAGAGGTTTGCCGTCAACGGAGGCGATAGCGCTTGGGTCTTTTAGGATAACGACCGGAATCTGGAGCTTGTCAACCTCTTCTTGCCGGATGAAATTACCAGCCGCACCCGAGTCCACATATGCCTCCACAGATCTACGCTCCCGACCTGCAATGATTAAAGCTGAAAGGGTAAGGGGCAGAGAGGAATTCTGATCACCTAGGTAGACCTCTCTTACCTGACCTAGGTGAAGGCGTTTCCCGATTTCTCAGGACAAGTGCGCACAAAGTGATTGGCCCCTCCGCAATACAGACAGAGACCGTTCGTCATCCTCTCCCTACGTCGCTGCTCGGACAGCCTGATACGATCAACCTGCATGGGCTCGGGGGCGGCGCTAGTGGAGGGCGCAGAGGAGCGTGGAATAGGAGCCTGAAAGAGCCTAAAGGGCCTTTTCTCCCTAGCCGATTCTCGAGGGCGTTCCAAAAACCGCAGATCGATACGAGTGGCCAGGGATATGAGATCCTCCAGGGTGGTAGGGGTATCTCGCCCGGCAAGCTCATCCTTGATTTTACCTGAGAGACCCCTCCAAAAGGCTCCCACAAGTGCCTCATTATTCCACCCCAGCTCTGACGATAATGTCCGAAAGCGGATGACGTACTGTCCCACAGTCAGGGAACCCTGGCGGAGGTTAAGGAGGGCCTCCGTGGAGGATGCTACGCGTCCGGGTTCATCAAATACTTTGCGGAACATTTCCAGAATGTTCCTGATACTAGAGACTATGGGGTCATCCCTCTCCCATAAAGGATTCACCCAGGCCAGGGCCTCTCCCTCAAGGTGGGATACAATGAACGCCACCTTGGCGCGATCTGTGGGATATTGCTGGGGAAAAAGCTCAAAGTGCAAACTGCACTGGTTTTAGAAGCCCCGACACAACCTAGGATCTCCGCCATACCTGGGAGGCTTTCGCAGACGAGGGGGCGGGGATGAGGCTGCGTCCCGGGATGAGGTTGAAGCGGCCGCCGAGGACTGCAAGGCAAGCAGTCGATCATCGACGGACGCCATGTAACCCAAGATGTGAGACTGAGCATCGCGTTGCTGCGCGAGCTCCTGCTGGAGACTAGCTAAGAAGGGAGCGTGCCCTGGGTCAGAAGTTTGCAGGGCAGACAGCCGGGTGTCCATGGATTTCATGAAGGTCATAATCTGGGTCTGGTTTTCACGTAGAAAAAGCAGTTCCTTCTGTGTAGCGGCCGCGGCACCTGCGGGATCCATGGCCTGACGATACTGTGACGTTCAAGAACCGAGTACGTCCGAAAGTGGACCCTCTGGGTCGCGGGTCTGGAGCCCCTGGGCCGAGCATGCCAGGTGAAGACCGACCCCTATACAAGGATCGTTAGGGGCAGGACCGCAGGGGGCAGAACTGTGACAGCCGGTACCAAGAGGGACGGCTCAAAGGACAAGGCCGAACAGAGACCAGGGACCCGGGACGGGGTAATGGAGGAAACCAGGCAGTAGTAGTAGAAAGGTAGCAGGACGTTGCTACCAGTGGCAAGGGAGTACAGAGGGATGAGCCACGGGAAGGAGAGTAGGAGCAACGGGCCTAGGACAGGGAGCCCAGAAGACAGGCAGCAGAGGCACTGGGAGAGAGGACGGAGGGGACAAGGCTGAGGCAGGCAGAGGGGAACAGAGGAAGGCACAGGGCAGGCAGAGAGGAACTGAGCAAGGCACAGGGCTAGCAGAGTGGGGACTGGGCAAGACACAAGGCAGGCAGGGTACTATGGGAATACAGCGGCCAGAGAGTGCAGGATTGCCACACAATCGTCAGGCGTCTTCCCCATAGGGAGGACGCCTGAAATACCCAATGGCCAGGAAGTGGGCGGTAGGCCCCGCCTTCAGCGATGCCCACCGCTGGATGAAGGAAGCGGGCGGGCGTGCGCCCGTGACCTAGGGACAGAGCGCGGGGACGCAGCAGCGCGGAACACCGGGTGAGAGAGCGCGCCACCGGGGGGCAGCGGTGGAGAGTGGCAGTGGCGGTTACCGCCGCAGAAGAGACATCGGCGGGCTCGGCCACCGATGTCACAGATAACAGGGATATATTGCATAGTTTCAACATTATAAATCTACGTATATATTTGAGGAGGCAGACACAGATGCTGTCATGGCCAGTATGGATTTGACAACAATCTAAAAAGTAGAAAAAGGGTACAGTATCACCATATACAAGGTATATATAGTTTAGTTTCAACATTCAAAATCTCCGTATTTATTTCAGGAGGCAGACACAGATGCTCTGAGGCCCAGTATGGATTACACAACAATATAAAAAGCAGTAAAAGGGGAATGGATCCCAAGCGTACTGCTGTATACAGTGTTGTGGTCATTTGGCGATCTACATATATATTTCAAGAGTAACACACAGCCTCTCACAGGCTCAGTATGGATCACACCATAATATAAAAAGAAGATCCGCAAGAAATAATCACACATGTGGGCCAATGTTCCAGGTGTCAATGATACACTTTGAGTGGTGGGTGGAGGATAAATTTCGGGCACAAAGGGTACTGGATCAACAGATACAAGGTATATATAGTATGCTTAAAATACACAAAAATCTCTGTATGTATTTCAGGAGGCAGACACATATGCTCACACGCTCAGTATGGATTTGACAATAATGTATCAAATTGAAAAAGGGTACAGTATGACTAGATACAAGGTATATATAGTATAGTTTAATCATTCAAAATCTCCGTACACATTTCACGAGGCAGACATAGAAGCTCTCAGTCCCAGTATTCATTAGCCAAGAATATAAAAAGTATACAAAGGTTACTGTATCACCAGATTGTTTAAACATTGTAAATCTCCCTATTTATTTCTGGAGGCAGACACAGACGCTTTCAGGTTCAGTATGGATTACACAATATAAAAAGCAGTAAAAGGGTAATGGATCAGAAGCGTACAGCTGTATACAGTGTAGGGGGCATTGTAAATCTCAGTATATATTTGCAGAGTCAGAAACAGACTCTCACTGGCTCAGTATGGATTACACCCGAATATGAAAATGAGAAAAAAAGCAAATGGATTTGAAACGTACACCAGTATACAGTGTTGGAGTACTTTGAAATCTTCATTTATATTTCAGTGTCAGTCAGCCAGTCCAGACTCTCCGCTAGATGAAGGTAGATGGATAAAAGTACAGACGTAAAGTCAAGTGATTTTAAATGTTTTGGAATTAGTAATCACGGGAAAACCTCCCAGGAGAATTCGCAGAGGCGATGCAGACCCTCAATAACTTAATCTGTGGATACAGCTAAAACGCAAATTAGTGAAGAAAGGGTTGCTGTATCGCAGTAGCGTCGATCCCATCACCGTAACTCGTCTCCATCAAATTGTGATCACAGGGAGAGCTGTAGACATGGTCCTCACTGCCTATCATGATCTGTCTGGTCACTTTGGAGTGCAAAACACACAAGCCACAGGCCGTAGGGGATTCTATTGGATTGACATGAGAGGACACATTGAAAAATGGAGGCAGGAATGTCACACGTCTGTGACTATGAAAAATGTGAAAGGTGATCATAAAGCACCACTACATTGGGAGTTGACGTCCATTACAAATGTTAGCCATTGGTAATCTGAAGGTAGAGGCCAGCAGGACAGGACATAGCTACATCTTAACCATCATCGATCAGTACACCAAATTTGTATTTGCCGTCCCTGTGACGGATTTAACTGTCCAGACTACACAGCGGTGGAGCAGGGAGAGGTAAGTATTGCAAGTGCTGTGTCCCTGAGCAAGCAGGGGGGACCCAGTCGTGGGCACCGGTACTGGCACAGGACCCCTCATAGTTCGCCAGTGTGTCTGATGGCGAGTGGGCCCCCCCACCATCAGAGACACTTTATTGTACTATGAGAGGCCCTGTGCCAGTGCCGTCGCCCAAGGGTGGGCCCACACACCCGTTCAGGGCAACAGTACTTTCCCTGGTGCGGCAGGTGTTGACCCGGGCCTGGGGTGGGGGGGCAGCCCATTTAGGGTGGTTTAAAAAATGGCAGATGTTGATATGTAGGCTGGATTTTCAGCTGCTGCAAATGGAGGAATTGGAGAAGTCAGAGGAAGAGGAGGACAAAAACGAGCCTTTTTTCTGGCAACCTATGTGTTATCAGGGGAGGGTGGGACAAAATCTTTTGAAACCCATGCATGGTTCATTTTAATGAAGGTTAGATCATCAACATTTTGGGTCGACAGACGGGTCCTTTTTTCTGTCAGGATTGATCCAGCAGCACTGAAGACTCTTTCAGATAGCACACTAGCAGCAGGGCAAGCAAGCTTTTGTAAGGCATATTGTGCCAATTCAGGCCATGTGTCCAGTTTTCATGCCCAATAATCAAAGGGGAATGACCTGTGAGGGAGAACTTCGAAATGGGAGGAGAAGTAGTTTGTAACTATTCTTGACAACTGCTGTCTCCTGTCACTTGCAATTGTTTCTGTATTAGCTGTCGTGTGCGCGGGACTTGAGAAATCAGACCACAACATGGTCAGGAAACCCCTGTCTCCAACGCCAGTTCGGCTGTGTGCACCACGAACACCTCTTCCATTTTGCCCACTACCGCTCGTGGGAGAACCAGCTCCGCTGCTGTGTGCTGGGAATGCCTCAAACAACCTGTTTACCAGAGTTGCTTGTTTGTTAGCCAGTATTAGCTCTAGGTTCTCCTGTGGCATGATGTTGTGTAATTTGCCCTTATAGCGTGGATCAAGGATGCTGGCCAACCAGTAGTCATCACCCCTCATCATTTGGGCAATGCGAGGGTCCCTTTTTAGGATCCGCAAGGCATAGTCACACATGTGGGCCAATGTTCCAGGTGTCAATGCTGCACTGCCAATGGTGGGTGGAGGAGCACTTTCTGGCAAATCTACATCCCTCCAGTCACACACAAACCCTGTACCTGACCTTGGCACGCTCACATGTTCTCTTGCACCCTGAGAAGCATCCTCCTCCCCAAAATAATCATCCCCCTATCCTCCTCCTCATCTTCCTCTTCTTCCTCCACCTCGTCCACACCAGTTCCCTGACCAGACAATGGCTGACTGTCATCAAGGCTTCCCTCCTCCTCCTCCTCCTGTTACTCCTCAGCTGCAGATGCCTGCTCCTTAATGTGCATCAAAGTTTGCATGAGCAGCCGCATAAGTGGTATGCTCATGCTTATGATGGCGTTGTCTGCGCTTACCAGCCGTGTGCATTCCTCAAAACACTGAAGGACTTTACAGAGGTCTTTCAGCTTTGACCATTGCACACCCGACAATTCCATGTCTGCCCTCAAACTGCCTGCCTCTGTATCCTCCCACAAATGCATTACAGCCTGCCTCTGTTCGCACAGCCTCTCAACCATGTGCATGGTGGAGTTCCATCTTGTAGCAACGTCTATGATTAGGCGGTGCTTGGGGAGGTTGCGTGATCACTGAAGCTTCTACATATGACTGGAGTGGACGTTTGAGTCGGTCGCCCTCGCACACCCAGGACAGCAGGGTACTCGGTACCGGGCCGGTGTCAAGGCGGGAATGTGTTACAGCAGCGGTGACCCAGTCCGTGGCCCTGGGCGCCAAATATCAATGGCGGTGATGTTAATGGTGTAATAGTTTATTTGGATAGTTCGTGACGCCACCCGTGGTGTTTGGCAAGTAAGATGTTGAGCCAACGCTGCATGCAGATCCGCTGGGGCTGATGGTGTGGTGCAGCAAAGATGGTGTAGCTCCCCACAGGTGGAGCTGTAGTCCCAGGGCAATGTAGGTGCAATGGATGAGGAGAGGCGCAGAATGATATGGAGGCTGGTACCCAGGTGTAGTGGTGCAGGAATAACTGGAGGACACCAGAGTATGCGGTTCCAAAGCTTTACTCACTGTTTGCAGTTCACACAACTGCCTGCCTCCGTACTGTGTTCTCCAGGTCAGGACTCCAGCCAACCTCCAGGCAGGATAGGATTCTCCCTTCCACACTCCGCCACTATGTACCTTACTGAACGACTCCTCCAATGCGCCTTTAGGTGCGAAGCACTCCAGTACTTAGTTACTCTGGAATGCCTCTCTCTAGGTGTGCCTAGTCTTTACTTGTATGACAGACAGCTGTAGCCTGCTTCGGGGACTCCTCACTGCATGCCGGCTCTCTATTCAGTTGCTGTTGTGTCCCAAGTCTATGATGGGAGCAAGGCGTTAGCGGCTCACTACTCTTCCGGTGTCTGTTGCTGGACATAAAGATCCAATCAACCTCGGGGACCGGGCCCCGGCCTTTGCGCTCTCTGGACTGGAAGGGTTCTCTATCTTTTTTCAACCAGCTTCCCACTGTCCTTCTATTCTCCTTAGTTCCGATTAGAGTTGAGCGACTTTTGGTTTTTTAGGGTCGAGTTTCGTTTCGTGAAACCCGACTTTTCCAAAAGTCGGGTCGAGCAAGATCAGCCGATTATAGGGAAAAGTCGGGGTCGTCCCGAAACACGAAACCCAATGTAAGTCAATGGGGAATAAAAGTCGGCAGTGAGAGGAGGACAGGAAACACACCTACAGTGCCCATTTGAATGCCAAAAGCATCAATTCTTCTTACTTAAGCTTGTCAACCTTAATTAACTTCATAATACAAGTTACGCACTGAAAAATGGGGGTTATTTGGCTAAAGTTGTGGGGGGGTAGGGCTGGCTCCAGGTTTTCATGTGCCCTGGGCGAAAGAGCGCCCCTTTAACACATACCACAACTCATCATGCTCCGATACGGCAGAGAAATAGCGGTATAGTACAATGAAAAATACTTCACTTTTTACATCTCATGACGAGGCCCATCTATTTCTCCATACAGAATCATTGGTCCCATATAATGTTTGAAACAGTATATGATGAGCTCCACATAATGCTACAGTATATGTTGGTCCCCATGGATGAAGCTCCACTGTCTTATGGGCCCAAATAATGCTCCAAACATAATGGGCCCCATTTCTAATGCTCTAGTGTATAATGGGCCCTGTAAATGCTGCTCCAGTGTCTGATGTCCACCTTTGGAATGTTCCAGTGTATGGTGGGCCCCATCTATCATTCTCCAGAGTATAGTGCTCCCCAAAAATTGCTGTCCCAACATTGAAAACAATCAAATAAGTCTCCTCGCTAGGGAATCCCTGTACTAGTCTGGACTCCTCGTCGTCCCCATCTTCCATCTCACTGCACAGTATTTCAACCTTGCAAGTGCTGTGATCCTGAGCAAGCAGGGGGGGCCCACTCGTTGGCGACGGCACTGGCACAGGGCCCCTGATAGTACGGTGGTGTGTCTGATGGCGGGTGGGCCGAACCTGCACTTTCATCTGCAGCTTCCTCTTTGTCACCGTGTAAGATGGAACTGTATATGGGAAGGGTAACCTGAGTTTCATCAGGGTCATATTCAGGCCGTGTAGCGTGCGAGGGGAATGTAGTGGTCTGGGTCAATGTACCAGCAGATTCATCGAGCAGTGGCTGGGCATCAGTGCACTTGTGTCGCCCCCAGGAGTACGGTCGCCACAGTGGCATTACCTTCCTCCTAGGGAGTGTGATGTCATGCTTGGGAGCAACGAAGGATCTCTCTAGCAGGTTAACTGATTGGGCGGCGTTATTCCCACGAGTCATGACCCTCCAAACAGCGTTCATGAAGGCAAAGTGTTTGTTTTACGTGGGCAGTATGGTTGCAAAGCTGAACCTTAAAGGAATGTCCAGAAGGGCACCACCAGGAGTGGAGCCTACGGCGTAATTTGACTCAACACGGGCAACCTCAACCATGCCAGCTACAGAACAGATGCACACATTGCAAGCTTAATTCCGTTAATGAACGAGACTCCGTCATGCCCCGCGGTCCGAGTCCGGCTTACTAGAGGGACACGTGAGGCTCTGGCACATGAGATTGGCCAATAACTGGTGTGTCATGCCCTTACATGTCCGTGGCTGCATGTGCGCTACACTGAAAAGGCCAGCGTTTGTCGCTTACAGGTGCAGATAACCCGCTGAACAACGTTAGTGATGGGGATCACAGATTACAATTATTACCCGCGAACGATGATTTCCCAGTAAGTGCAGGTCAACCGCAGTTCCGGAATTAGGCCTAACCGTCATTCCTGAAAAAATGAAAAACTTACGTGTGCAAACCACAGGTGCTGTAGCTTGCTTAACAGCTCGCCAGCCGTTCTCACGCCCAGTATGGATTACACGTGATTGCACAAAGGTGAGAAAGGGTACCGTATCCCAGGATAACATGTATGGATAGCGTACACATTCAAAATATATGTCTATACATCAGGAGGCAGGCTCAGACGGTGTTAGGCCCAGTATGGCTTGCACGTGATTGCACAAAGGTGAGAAAGGGTACCGTATCCCCGGATAACATGTATGGATAGCGTACACATTCAAAATATATGTCTATACATCAGGAGGCAGGCTCAGACGGTGTTAGGCTCAGTATGGCTTGCACAAAGGTGAGAAAGGGTACCGTATCCCTGGATAACATGTATGGATAGCGTACACATTCAAAATATATGTCTATACATCAGGAGGCAGGCTCAGACGGTGTTAGGCCCAGTATGGATTGCACGTGATTGCACAAAGGTGAGAAAGGGTACCGTATCCCAGGATAACATGTATGGATAGCGTACACATTCAAAATATATGTCTATACATCAGGAGGCAGGCTCAGACGGTGTCAGGCACAGTATGGATTTGACGGCCCAGACTACACAGCGGAGGAGCAGGGAGAGGTAAAGATTGCAAATGCTGGGGCCCTGCCCAAGCAAGGGGGGCCCACTCGTGGGCGTCGGTACTGGCACTGGGCCCCTCATAGTACGGCGGTGTGTCTGACGGCGGGTGTGCACCACCACCGTCAGAGACACTTGATTGCACTATGAGGGACCCTGTGCCAGTGCCCGCGCCCAAGAGTCGGCCTACCCACCTGTCCAGGGCAACGGCACTCGCACGGTGCCGTGTGCTAGGTGGTGACCCCGGCCATGGGGGGGGGGAGGCAGCACAGTTAGGGAGTTTTAGAAAGTGGCATATGTTGATGTTGGACATTCAGCTGATGCAAAATGCGAAATAGGTCAAGTCCCAAGAAGAGGTGGACCAAAGCAAGCCATTTTTCTGTCACCCTATGTGTCATCAGGGGAAGGTGGGACAAAATCCTTGGAAACCCATGCATGGTTCATTTTAATGAAGGTTAGATCATCCACATTTTGGGTTGACAGACGGGTCCTTTTTTCTGTCAGGATTGATCCAGCTGCACTGAAGACTCTTTCGGATAGCACACTTGCAGCTGGGCAAGCGAGCTCCTATAAGGCATATTGTGCCAATTCAGGCCAGGTGTCCAGTTTAGCGGCCCAATAGTCAAAGGGGAATGACCTGTGTGGGAGAACATCGATATGGGAGGAAAAGTAGTTTGTAACCATAGTTGACAACTGCTGTCTCCTGTCACTTTCCATCGATGCAGTATTACCAGTTGTGTGAGCGGTACTTGAAAAATCAGTCCACAACATTGTCATGAAACCCCTGTCTCCAACGCCACTTCTGCTGTGTGCACCATGAACACCTCTGCCAAGCTGCCCCCGGCCCGTACGGCTCGTGTGAGAACCATCACCGCTGCTGTGTGCTGGGAATGCCTCAAGCAACCGATTTACCAGAGTTGCTTGTTTATTAGCCAATATTAGGTCAAGGTTCTCCTGTGGCATGATGTTTTGTAATTTGCCTTTATAGCGTGGATCCAGGATGCTGGCCAACCAGTAGTCGTCATCGTTCATCATTTTGGCAATGCGGGGGTCCCTTTTTAGGATCTGCAAGGCATAATCTGACATGTGGGCCAATGTTCCCGGTGTCAATGATGCACTGCGAGTGCTGGGTGGAGGAGCACTTTCTGGCAAATCCACATCCCTCCAGTCACGCACAAACCCTGTACCAGACCTTGCCACGCCAACATTTTCACTTGCCCCATGAGATGCATCCTCCTCCCCTAAGTAATCATCCCCATCATCATCCTCCTCCTCCTCTTCTTCCTCCACCTCGTCCAGGAGAGGTCCCTGAGCAGACAATGGCTGAATGTCATCAAGGATTCCCTCCTCCTCTTCCTCCTCATCAACATTGGCTGCAGACGCCTGCTCCTTAAGGTGCATCAAAGTTTGCATGAGCAGACGCATAAGTGGGATGCTCATGCTTAGGATGGCGTCGTCTGCGCTTACCAGCCGTGTGCATTCCTCAAAACACTGAAGGACTTTAGAGAGGTCTTTCAGCTTCGACCACTGCACACCTGTCAACTCCATGTCTGCTCTCAAAGTGCCTGGCCGTGTATCCTCCCACAAATGCATTATGGCCTGCCTCTGCTCGCACAGCCGCTCCACCATGTGCAGGGTGGAGTTCCACCTTGTTGCAATGTCGATAATGAGGCGGTGGTTGGGAAGGTGGAGCAATCGCTGCAGCTTCTGCATACGAACGGAGTGTACAGGCGACTGGCGGATGTGCGCGCACAGTCTTCGCACCTTCTGGAGCAGGGCTGTTAACTCCGGATAATTTTTGAGGAAGCACTGCACCACCAGGTTCAAGGTGTGAGCCAAGCAAGGTATGTGGCTGAGTTTTGAAAGGGCTATGGCTGCCACAAAATTATGGCCGTTATCACTAACTACCTTGCCTGCCTCAAGATGTACACTGCCCAGCCATGACTCAGTTTGTCGCTTCAAGTACTCGGCCAGCACCTCGGCGGTGTGTCTGTCGCCCAAACACATCATCTGCAACACAGCCTGCTGACGCTTTCCACTAGCTGCTCGATAGGGGGACACCTCGTGTGTAACAGTGGCAGCTGCAGATGGAGTGCTCGTACGACTGCGCTCTGTGGACGAGCTTTCGCTTCTGGAGGAGGAGGAGGGTCGAACGCCTACAGCCAACTGTTTCCTATACCGTGGGCTAGGCAGCACTGTCCCACCACCGCTGTCCCCTGTGGACCCTGCATCCACCACATTAACCCAGTGCGCAGTGATGGACACGTAACGGCCCTGGCCATGCCGACTGGACCATGCATCAGTTGTGAGGTGCACCTTTCCACTCACTGACTGCTTGAGTGCATGGACAATGCGGTCTTTTACATGATGGTGGAGTGCTGGGATGGCTTTGCGAGAGAAGTAGTGGCGACTGGGTAGGTCATAGCGTGGTACTGCATAGGCCATGAGTTCGCGAAAAGCTGCGCTTTCCACCAACCGATAGGGCATCATCTCAAACGAGATTAGTTTGGCAATGTGGGCGTTCAAACCCAGTGTACGCGGATGAGAGACTGAGTACTTTCTTGACCTACTCATAGTGTCTGGGAGGGTGAGCTGGACTTGAGAGCTGCATATGGTGGAAGTAGCGGTGGACAGGGCGGACTGAGAGAGGGTTGATGATGGTGATGGAGTTGGTGTTCTTTCTGATGGCCTAGATTCAGTATTTCATTGATATAACAGTGGGATTCCCTGACTGCTGTGGCCTTGCAATGACACCTCAACATTTGCTGCTGTGCTAACCGGTGGGCTTACAGTGGGGGAAACAATGTAGCGTTGTTGACTACCTTCTTTGTGATCAGTTGCACATGTGGCACTTGAGGTTTGGTGTTGTGTCCACGCTTGCAAGTGCATGCTGGTTAAATGTCTAAGCATGCAACTGGTATTCAAATTTTTCAGATTTTTCCCTCGGCTAAAGGTCTTTGCGCACTTCTTACAGATAACCTTGGCCTGATCATGAGGATTTTGTTCAAAAAAGTGCCACACTGCACTCTTCCTACTTTGGCAGACATTTTGCGGCCTAGCACGCTGTGATCTTTTGACCGTCTGGACAAGCTGTCCAGCAACTCTTTTGATTTTTGGAACCTGTCTTTGGAGTGCTCCGGGCCTGCCAGATAACAGCTGTTGCGATGTCGATGTCTGCTGTGGATGCTCCTCCTCATCTGAGCTATTGGAAGCAGCACCCTCTTCCCCCAATGGATGCCAATCTGGGTCAACAACTGGGTCATCCATCACCTCCTCTTCAATGTCATGTGCACCTTCCTCTGTGTCACCGTGTATGGTGGTATAGTGTGCGGGAAGGGGCACCTGAGTCTCATCAGGGTCAGAATCTGGCTCTGTACACTGCGAGGACAATGTAGTGCTCTGAGTGAATGTACCAGCAGAATCATCTATCAGCGGCTGTGCATCAGTGCACTCCATGTCAGATTCATCTTGGCCTGGGTAATTCACCATTTCACTTGATAATCCAGGCATGGTATGTGAAAACAGCTCCATGGAGTAATCAGTAGTATGGCCTGCGTCATCCTTCAATCTTGGTTGGGGTGAAGGACACAAGGAAAGGTGTGGTTCATGAACATGAGCCTCCAATGACGACTCAGTGCTTTTATTTTTTACAACTTCAGAAGAGGAGGCGATAGAGCTGGAGGCTGAGTCAGCAATGTAAGACAAAACTTTTTCCTGAAGCTCTGGCTTTAAAAGCGGTTTGCCAACTCCTAGAAAACTAAGCCTTCGAGGCCTTGTGGAGCCAGACGATGACGCAGGCTCAACACCTCCTGCATTCGGTCCTATTTTGCTTTTGCCACTACCATCAGATCCACCACCAACACCATCATTACCAGCTGCCAACCCCCGCCCAATTCCACGGCCTCTTCCACCAGCCTTCCTCATATTTGGTAGAAATGTAGACAAAATCCAACAAACTATATAGTAATGTAAAACAAGGTACAAGGTGTCTATAGGACAGGGGAGATTTTGAATTTCTGCAGACACTTGTGGACACTGGACACTTTTGGATTGTGTGAGGCCCACTGAATATCAGAGCGCTATGTCACAGGCTCGATGGCACAGGTGTGAAAAAAGTGACTACAGGATAAGGGAGATTTTGAATTTCTGCAGACACTAGTGGACACTGGACACTTTTGGATTGTGTGAGGCCCACTGAATATCAGAGAGCTATGTCACAGGCTCGATGGCACAGGTGTGAAAAAAGTGACTACAGGATAAGGGAGATTTTGAATTTCTGCAGACACTAGTGGACACTGGACACTTTTGGATTGTGTGAGGCCCACTGAATATCAGAGCGCTATGTCACAGGCTCGATGGCACAGGTGTGAAAAAAGTGACTACAGGATAAGGGAGATTTTGAATTTCTGCAGACACTAGTGGACACTGGACACTTTTGGATTGTGTGAGGCCCACTGAATATCAGAGCGCTATGTCACAGGCTCGATGGCACAGGTGTGAAAAAAGTGACTACAGGATAAGGGAGATTTTGAATTTCTGCAGACACTAGTGGACACTGGACACTTTTGGATTGTGTGAGGCCCACTGAATATCAGAGCGCTATGTCACAGGCTCGATGGCACAGGTGTGAAAAAAGTGACTACAGGATAAGGGAGATTTTGAATTTCTGCAGACACTAGTGGACACTGGACACTTTTGGATTGTGTGAGGCCCACTGAATATCAGAGCGCTATGTCACAGGCTCGATGGCACAGGTGTGAAAAAAGTGACTACAGGATAAGGGAGATTTTGAATTTCTGCAGACACTAGTGGACACTGGACACTTTTGGATTGTGTGAGGCCCACTGAATATCAGAGCGCTATGTCACAGGCTCGATGGCACAGGTGTGAAAAAAGTGACTACAGGATAAGGGAGATTTTGAATTTCTGCAGACACTAGTGGACACTGGACACTTTTGGATTGTGTGAGGCCCACTGATGCTGTATGGTGTGAAAAAATGCACGCTCAGTACCTCAGCAGGACAAAAAAAAAAATTTGGGATTGCTTTTAAAAAAGCAGTTTGCAGAGCAGTGGGTAAACAGCAATGCAGCTGTCAGGAAGCCTTAGAAGGCAGCCTAACAACCAACACCGCTGATCCACCACAATATAGACTCCCTTTGCACTGCACACACAGTGACTGGTGTGTTGTACAGGCAAAATCGCTAGCAGCAGAAGCAGTTTTTTTTTCTTCTTCCCTGCCTAACGCTCTCCCTACAGAATCAGCAACCTCTCCCTATGCTAAAATCGGCAGAAGTAAGATGGCGGTCGGCGTGCACACCCTTTTATAACCTCTGTGACGCCCACCAAAGCAAGCCAATCACTTGCATGCCCTTCTGAAAGATGGTGGTGACCCCTGTCTATGTCATCACGTTGCCCACAGTGTCCGTGGATCCTGATTGGCTGAAAAAGAGCGCAAAACAAACTTTTGAAACGCGACTTTGGCGCGTAAGTCGCCGACCTCGTGGCCGACCTCATCCTAGGGTCGGGTTTCGTTTCATGAAACCCGACTTTGCCAAAAGTCGGCGACTTTTGAAATTTTTCGACCCGTTTCGCTCAACTCTAGTTCCAATCTGTTCTATCTTTCTTATGGAAGGTTAGGTTAGCAATCTTATCAGTTTCTTTCTCTGGTCTTTCTCGTGCCAGCAGCCCAGATCACTGGGACCTGCTGCAGCACGTCCCTCAGACACCCATCTTCTCTCTTCTCTCCCCTCTAACCAACTAACCCACTCTCTAACTTTCACTCTTCCCACTCTTTTATATCATCTCACTCCACCCGCCTCCCAGCACATCTCATGTTGCGAAGTAGGGTTCCACGAGGGGTGCTCTGCTAACCCCCAGCCTGAAGCTGTTAGGTGGCCCCACTGAACTATCCTGTGTGTGGAATGCAGGTGTGGAGCATGGTCAGGAGTTCCCACCTTACCTGGATGGTGGGGCACTACACCTTAGGAGAAGGTGCAGTACCTCTGTGGCGACTGAAGCCTCAGGGGCGCCACATGAGCAACGGATGTACGAGCACAGTCTTCGCACCTTATGGAGCAGGGCTGTTAACTCCGGATGATTATTTGGGAAGCACTGCACCACCAGGTTCAAGGTGTGAGCCAGGCAAGGTATGTGTGTGAGTTTTGAAAGGGCTATGGCTGCCACAAAATTCCGCCCATTATCACTGACTACCTTGCCTGGCTCAAGATGTAGACTGCCCAGCCATTACTCAGTTTGTCGATGCAAGTAGTCGGCCAGTATCTCCGCGGTGTGTCTACTGTCGCCCAAAGACATCATTGTTAAAACATCCTGCTGCCGCTTAGCACTAGCTGTTCGATAGTGGGACACCTCGTGTGCAACACTGACAGATGTGGATGGAGTACTCGTGCGACTGCGCTCTGTCGACGAGCTTTCGCTTCTGGAGGAGGAGGAGGGTCGAACGCCTACAGCCAACTGTTTCCTATACCGTGGGCTAGGCAGCACTGTTCCACCGCCGCTGTCCCCTGTGGAGCCTGCATCCACCACATTAACCCAGTGCACAGTGATGGACACGTAACGGCCTTAGCCATGCCTACTGGTCCATGCATCTGTTGTGAGGTGCACCTTTCCACTCACTGACTGCTTTAGTGCATGGAAAATGCGGTCTTTCACATGCCGGTTGAGGGCAGGGATGGCTTTTCGAGAAAAAAAGTGCCGACTGGGTAGGTCATAGCATGGGACAGCGTAGGCCATGAGCTCTCGGAAAGCTTCGCTTTCTACCAAACGGAAGGGCATCATCTCTAATGAGATCAGTTTGGCAATGTAGGCGTTCAAAGCCAGTGTACGCGGATGAAAGGATGAGTACTTTCTTGTCCTACTCAGGGTGTCTGGTGGGGTAAGCTGGACTTGAGAGCTGCATATGGGGGAACTAGCATTGGACCGAACGGACTGAGAAGGGGTTGGTGATGGTGATGGTGAGGGTGTTGATGGCCTAGATTCAGTATTTCCACGCAATAATATTGTGATTGCCTGGCTGCTTTGGCCTAGCGCAGACACCTCAACATTTCTTGATGGTGGTGTGCTTAGCGGTGGCCTTACAGTGGGGGAAGTGATGGAGCGCTGCCAGCTAACTTTGGAGCAGGTGCACATGTGCTACCTGAGGTTTTGTAGTCCATCCACGCTTGCAAGTGCATGTTGGTTAAATGTCTAAGCATGCAACTGGTATTCAAATTTCTTAGATTTTTCCCTCTGCTAATGGTCCTTCGGCACTTCTTACAGATAACCTTTGCATCATCATTAGGATTTTGTTCAAAAAAGTGCCACACTGCACTCTTCCTACTATGGTACAAATTTTCAGGGCTTGCACAGTGTCCTAATTTGACCATCTGGCCAAGCTGTCCTGCAACTCTTTTAGCTTTCTTGCCAAGTTTTTTGACAGCTACGGGCCTGCCGGATAACCGCTGCTGCGATGACGATGCCTGCTGCGGATCCTTCTCCTGTTCTGACCTATTGTCACCAGCACCCTCTTCCCCCAATGGATGCCAATCCGGGTCAACAACTGGGTCATCCATGACCTTGTCTTCAATGTCATCTGCACCTTCCTCTGTACCTTCCTCTGTGTCACCGTGTAAGGTGGTATAGTATGCGGGAAGGGGCACCTGAGTTTCATCAGGTTCTGATTCGGGCTCAGTAGACTGCGAGGGCAATGTAGTGATGTGGGTGAATGTACCAGCAGATTCATCTAACAGTGGCTGTGCATCAGTGCACTCCATGTCAGATTTATCTTGGACTGGGGAATTCAGGATTTGACTTGATAACCCAGGAATGGTATGTGAAAAGATCTCCATGGAGTAATCTGAAGTGTGTGCTGCAGTATCCTTCACTTTTCGTGTGGGTGAAGGACACAAGGAAAGGTGTTGTTCCTGACCAGAGGCCTGCACTGACAACTCTGTGCTTGCAGTTTTTGTAACTTCAGAAGAGGAGGCAATAGAGCTGGAGGCTGTTTCGGCAATGTAAGCCAAAACCTGTTCCTGATGCTCTGGCTTTAAAAGCGGTTTACCTACTCCCAGAAAAGGGAACCTTAAAGGCCTTCTTGTGCCAGATGATAACGCAAGCTCAACACCTCCTGCCTTAGCTGCTATTGACTTTTGCCAGAACGAGCCGATGCACCACCACCATCAGTACCATCTGTGTCCCCCTGCCCACATCCGCGGCCTCTTCCACCAGACTTCCTCAATGTACCAAAAATACCAGCAGAGAAATGGTACTGTATGAGTAGCATACAGCTGTGTAAGGCGTATGTAAGAAGTGAAATCTCCGTATATATTTTGTGAGTCACAGACGCTCACCCAGTATGTATTTCACCGTAATCCAACAAGCAGATATATGGTACTGTATCAGAGGTGTACAGCTGTATACGTTGTTGGTGAAACTGTCAATCTTCGTATATGTATTTACGAATGTCACACACACACACACACGCTGACTCTGTGTAGATGTGACCGTAATAAGAACACCAGATATCCGATACTGTTTGATAATCGGGCAGCTCAATACGGTGTATAAAGAAATGGAAATGTCCGTATATGTATTTATGGAGTGTCACACACACACGCTGACTCTGTGTAGATGTGACCGTAATAAGAACACCAGATATCAGATACTGTTTGATAATCGGGCAGCTCAATACAGTGTATAAAGAAATGGAAATGTCCGTATATGTATTTATGGAGTGTCACACACACGCTGACTCTTTGTAGATGTGACCATAATAAGAACACCAGATATCCGATACTGTTTGAGAATCGGACACCTCTATATGGTGTATGTATGGAAAAATGTTAATCTCCGTGTATTTTTTTACGGAGTCACACACATATAGCATGTATTTGTTTGTGATACCAGCCGGTACACGGTAGTGTGTGAGGAGAGTACACCTCTATACGGTGTGTGAAAAAAATTACGCTCAGTATCTACTGTGCAGAAAAAAAGGAATAAAAGGATTTTTGCTTTTAAAAAAGCAGTCTGCACAGCAGTGTGCACACAGCAAAGCAGCTATCAGGGAGCCTTATAAGGCAGCCTAATATCCATCAGAGCTACTGCACACAAATATATCCTCCCCTGTCACTGCAAACTGTACTGTTGTGTTGTACAGTGACATTCGCTATCAGCACAAGCAATTTTTTTTTTTTTGCCGTGCCTAAACACTCCCTTTTGAGAACGAGCAGCAGCAACCTCTCCCTATGCTAAGATCGGCAGAAGTAAGATGGCGGTCGGCGGTCACGGCCTTTTAAAGGCACTGTGACGCCACACAAAGCAAGCCAATCACTTGAATGCCCTTCTCTAACATCGTGGGGGCCGCTGCCTATGTCATCGCGTTGCCCACAGTGTGCGTCACTGATGATTGGATGAGAAAAGGTGCTGGAATCATTGTGGGTAACGCGACTTTGGCGCTCAAGTCGGTGACCTCATGGCCGACCTCATGCTATGGTCGGGTTTCGATCAGCGAAACCCGACTTTAGCCAAAGTCGGCGGATTCTAAATTTAGCTGACCCGTTTCGCTCAACTCTAATCATTAGCGATGGGTGAGCACTAAAATGCTCAGGTGCTCGTTGCTCGGGTCGAGCAAATTGGAATACTCGGATACTCGGACAGAAAACGAGCCTAATGTAAGTCTATGGGAGACCCAAGCATTTTTACCGCGATCCCCCTCGGGATCCCCCTCGTCATGGGGATCGCCCCTGGAAGCATTACTGACTCCTAGTTCACAGCTTTAAACAATATTGTCAGAGTTTCATGCCATTTTTACCCGTACACCAAAAAACATACCAAAACGTAACCAAAACGGATTTTGATGGGAAATATGTTAAGGTACATCCTTTCCAGGTTAATGATTTGTATATAAGGCAAAATAATTAACCTCAGACCAAAATATTCCTCCGCCACTTGGGCTATGTTCAGATGCTGCGTTTTTGAAGCGTCTTTCAACTTTAGCATTGCATTCAACCAAAACAAATGCATTCACTGGGAAACACCATTGTAACATTTACCAACCCTAGCTGGCCATGTGGTGTGTGACACATAATCAGACATATTTTGTTTAATTTATAAAGGAGGGACTCTTAAAATCACAGAGCCTATTTTTACAGGGGTATCAGGCAGCATTAATCTGCTTAAAGGGCCATTATTAAACAGTGTTTGACTGTAAGGCTATGTGCACACGGTGCGGATTCTGCTGTGGAATTTTCCACGCAGATTTTGCTAAATCTGCAGGTAAAATGACCTGCGTTTTACCTGCAGTTTTAGTGCAGATTTAGTGCAGATTTAGTGCAGTTTTTGTGCGGATTTCCCCTGCAGTTTTCACCTGCAGATTTCTATAATGGAGCAGGTGGAAAACTGCAGCAAAACCGCACAAAAGAAGCGACATGCTGCTTCTTTTAATTCCGCACCAAATCTGTGCGGAAAAATCTGCAGCATGAGCACAGTGTTTTTTGTTTTACATAGCCTTAAATGGTACTGTACATCACATGCAGTTCTGCTGCAGAACTGCACAGAATCTGCACCGTGTGCACAGGGCCTTATAGCCTATGCAGTGACTGCATGGGCTGCCAAGAGTTATGACGCACCCCAATACCCCTTTCACGAGATATTCAGGAGTGCTTCCATAAAAAATGTTGCATTGAATGCAAGGCCTGCCCTGCTACCAAGTCATATGCACCCCAATATACCTTAGAACTCAGGTACTGGATGGGCCCAGGAAAATCCACTTCATATTATTCATTTTGTACTCCCATTCTGTTTTCTTATGCATTGACTGCAAAGCCTGCCCTGCTACCAAGTCATATGCACCCCAATAAGCCTTTGAATTCACAAACTGGATGGGCACAGGAAAGTCCACTTCACATTATTCATTTTGTACTCCCATTTTATTTTCTTATCCATTGACTGCAAGGCCTGCCCTGCTACCAAGTCATATGCACCCCAAGAAGCCTTTGAACCCACATACTGGATGGGCAAAGGAAAATCCACTTCACATTATTCATTTTGTACTCCCATTCTGTTTTCTTATGCATTGACTGCAAGGCCTGCCCTGCTACCAAGTCATATGCACCCCAATAACCCCAATCCCCTCTTGCAAGAAACATGTCCCATTAAAAAGGAGCGGGTCTCCTAGACTTGTAATGCCCATACCCTAAGTGTGTTGGCTGGCAAACATTTTCCCCTGTGGGGTACACCTCACCCTTTTCCATAACAAGTATTTAATGTCCACCAAAAACACCCACCTTTGTTAGGATTTTGACACTGGCTGTAGCAGCTAGGAACACGTTAACCCTGTTGATTTAGTGTCGGTGGATGATGAGACATGGAGGAAGGCCTGATTAAAAACTATGCCCAATTTAAAGGAGTGGGTCTCCTAGACTTGTAATGCCCATACCCTAAGTGTATTGGCTGGCAAACATTTTCCCCTGTGGGGTACACCTCAACCTTTTGCATAACAAGTATTTAAAGCCCAGCAAAAACACCCACCCTTGTTAGGATTTTGACAATGGCTGTAGCAGCACAGAACTCGTTAACGCTGGTGATCTAGTGGCGGCGGATGATGAGACGTGGAGGAAGGCCTGAAAAAAACTATGCCCAACTTAGGCTGGTTTCACAATTGCGTTTTTTAGCGCTGGAAAAAAACGCACACCTGCGCATGCGTTTTTTCCCCTATATTTAACATGGGTGCGCATACCTGCGCACTGGTCAGCGCATGTATGCGATTTTCATGCGCTGCGTTTTTTTGGGGTGTGCGTTGGGATTTTCCAGACGCAGCATGTTGCATTTTTTGGCCCTGCAAAAAAGCGCATGCGCACATATGCGCACGTTTTGCGCTAAAAATGGCCATTATAGCCTATGGATGCGCATATGTGCGCACTGGCATGCTCATGTATGCGTTTTTTTGCATATGCGTTTTTTTTTTAAACCATGGAATTTAGGGGTTTGGGTTAGAGTTAGGGTTAGTTAAGGGGGTTTAGGGTTAGGGTTATGGTCAGGGTCAGGGTTAGGGTTAGGGTTAGGGTCAGGGTTAGGGTTAAGTATGGTTTTGTTAAGGATTAGGGTCATGGTTAGGGTCAGGATTAGGGTTAAGTATGGTTTTGTTAAGGGTTAGGGTCAGGGTTAGGGTTAGGGTTAGGGTCA
Organism: Dendrobates tinctorius; assembly: GCF_039654945.1. Classification (NCBI taxonomy): domain Eukaryota; kingdom Metazoa; phylum Chordata; class Amphibia; order Anura; family Dendrobatidae; genus Dendrobates; species Dendrobates tinctorius. The sequence goes on from NW_027361797.1 coordinate 1,710,061, forward strand.
GGGTTAGGGTTAGGGTTAGGGTCAGGGTTAGGGTCAGGATTAGGGTTAGGGTTAGGGTTAGGGTTAGGGTCAGGGTTAGGGTCAGGATTAGGGTTAGGGTCAGGGTTAGGGTCAGGATTAGGGTTAGGGTTAGGGTTAGGGTCAGGGTTAGGGTCAGGATTAGGGTTAAGTATGGTTTTGTTAAGGGTTAGGGTCAGGGTTAGGGTTAGGGTTAGGGTTAGGGTCAGGGTTAGGGTTAGGGTTAGGGTTAGGGTCAGGGTTAGGGTCAGGATTAGGGTTAAGTATGGTTTTGTTAAGGATTAGGGTCAGGGTTAGGGTCAGGATTAGGGTTAAGTATGGTTTTGTTAAGGGTTAGGGTCAGGGTTAGGGTTAGGGTTAGGGTTAGGGTCAGGGTTAGGGTCAGGATTAGGGTTAAGTATGGTTTGGTTAAGGGTTAGGGTCAGGGTTAGGGTTAGGGTCAGGGTTAGGGTTAAGTATGGTTTTGTTAAGGGTTAGGGTCAGGGTTAGGGTTAGGGTTAGGGTCAGGGTTAGGGTTAGGGTTAGGGTTAGGGTCAGGGTTAGGGTTAGGGTTAGGGTCAGGGTTAGGGTTAGGGTTAGGGTTAGTTAGGGTTTAGGGTTTGGGTTAGGGTTAAGTATGATTTGGTTAAGGGTTAGGGTCAGGGTTAGGGTTAGGGTTAGGGTCAGGGTTAGGGTTAGGGTTAGGGTCAGGGTTAGGGTTAGTAAAGTCATGGTTTGGGTAGTGTGAGGGGCCACCTAAAAATGTTGGAAAAAAACGCAAACGCGGTAAAAACGCGCTAAAAACGCATACAAACGCATAAAAACGCTGCGTTTTTTTCATGCATGCTCATAAAAATGCTTGAAAAAAACGCAGCAGTTGTATGCTTATGTATGCGTTTTTTTAATGCGTTTTTTTGCGGGAAAAACGCGCTGCAAAAAAAAGCAAGTGTGAAACTAGCCTTAAAGGAGCGGGTCTCCTAGACTTGTAATGTCCATACATTAAGTGTGTTGGCTGGCATTTTCCCCTGTGTGGTGGATATCAACATAGTGTGGCCTTTTTTTTTGGGTGGGGCATCATATACACCTTGCAAAACTTTAGTGTGGTTTGATACACAGTTGCTGCTGGGAAGGTGCAGGTTTTTAGTAAAAATATGTTGGACGAATCGTTGAATGAAGTGATCTGGAAAAGGGCCATGGTGATGACAGGAAATGGAATGGACAGAAATGGGAAAGTACATGATTAATAACAGCAGTGGCTGTGGGAGGTTTGAGATCCAGGATACAGCCAACAATGATTCGTCATTTATCAACCATCAATTACCAGAATCGGTCTCATGCCTGTCATAAGATCGGTGTACCAGACGCGCGTGTGAGACTCTCCCAAAGAAATGTCCATTCAAAATAAGTTGCCAAACGTGCACATGTCTGTATAAAGGGCAAAGTGCAACATATTTGTTAGATGAAGAATTATAGAAAGCAGATCAGTGTAGGAGGAAAACAAGACAAACTGATGGATGCTCATGAAAAACTAAGTTTAAAGAGGAGTGCACCGTCCGTAACTATAAACACACCTGTGCAACAAGCTTCTTCATCTTCACCCATACATATTACCAATAATATACAAATGTCACAGTCTAAAATTAATTGTCCGAGTGTAACCAACACTGTTAAAGGAATGCCACAAAATGTAAATAACCACGACCCTTTGAAAAACCTGATTTCCTCTTTACAACATATGGACAATGATGGTATTGATGACAACTTAGAACATTTCCAGATCCACATCAAGAAGATGTAGATCACAGCTGCAAAAAATGTTCCAAAAAGGCAGTGAATGTCCGGAAAATCATTTTCTCTAGGGCAAAGTTTACCTCTTACTAAAGTGGTACTAAATGAGGCATACTCAGCTCTCTGGTGTACTCAGCGTGAGATGCTTGACAGATGATGTATTCTGATTTGTCCAGGTCCACTTTTTGAAAGCAAGCAGAAAAGAAGGATGATCTGCGTGTCATCAGCGTAGTGATGATATTGCAAACCGTGCCATTACATCAGCTGGCCCAGGACGAAAGTGTAGATGGAGAAGAGTAGGGTCCTAGAACAGAGCCTTGGGGAATAATGAAAGACAGGGGTCAAGGTGAGGAGGTGGTGTGGTTCAGGGAGACAATGAATATCCCCCTACCAGTCTTCTTGTTTTTTAAAGACTCTGCTGATAACCCCAAAAAGGACATTTGCACCACCAGCCATGGCCGCATCAGCAGGGGTAGTAAAACTACCAGCCTTACCACCACCAGCATGATCAGGCACATGACAGCAAAGCAACAGACTTTGTTGGTTGAACACCAGGCTCCATGAACAGTGTCTGCGGGTGATACTACTGCTTTTTCCACTGTTGTGCGTGCAAACCAATCCCCTGTCCTCGGTACATGCGAAGATTCCTCCTGCCCTGCACCTGTCATTGACCACAGTCAAATTGCACCATCATCAAGCACGTCCATGTCCTTGTCCCAGCGCAGCCTTCAGTTCTCCATATCCTAGTTATTGGACCGTAAACGGAAAGACGCAGCCGACGCCCCACAGGCCACAGTACTAGATTCACAAATTTCTGATTTGCTTGCGCTCGAAATGTTGCATTCTAGGCTCGTGGGAAATGGACGTTTTCCACAACCTGATGGGGGTGACAGTAACAAGGTACTCGGTCCCCACCCGGCACTATTTCTCTCGGTCTGCGGTCATGAATTAGACAAGCAAGCACATGTCCCACATTACCCGGGCCATCAACAATGCTGGTACAGGGAAAGTGCACCTAACCACGGATACGTGCACAAGTTCTTGTGGGCAGGGATAGTACATCTGGCTGACGGCACACTGGGTTTGCGTACAAAAAGTCATGACCCAGTCAGACATTGTGAGACCATGTCACAAATGTATGGAGGAGACAGGTTGGGGAAGGCTTTGTATGTTATATTTAGGGTTGTGAATGGCAGAGAGGAGAGGCTGGGGACTAACGGAGGGACAGTTGGATTACTCTTGCAACAGAGTTTTGGATAGATTTGAGTGGTGCAACAGTGCTAGAGGGGAGGCTACAGAGTATAAGGTTGCAATACTCGAGGCGGGAGATCATGAGGGTGTGCACAAACATTTTTTAAGTTTCTTGTAATGTACGGATCCAGGAAATGTTTGTGAGTTGTAATGGACAGGAGGAGGCAAGGCCTTGGATATGTAGCTTGAAAGAGAGGGCAGAGTCGAGGATCACCCCGAGGCCACGAACCTGCAGGAATATTTGTCCCAGTGTGCCGTCCTGGCATTACACAGGCATGTGTCCCACAACATTACCCGGGCCCTCCACAATGCTGTTACTTGGAAAGTCCACCTAACCACAAACACGTGGGCAAGTGCTTGTGGTCAGGGATAGTACATCTCACTGAGGGTACACTGGGTTAACATAGTGGAACCCGGGACCCACTCCGACCTTGCTATGGTGCCTGTCCTCCCAAACGACGAGAATTGCTTGCCCTACGTCAATCTGAGTTGCCCCCATAGTGTACAGCTCCTGCATCTCCTCCTTTGCCTCCTCTTCAGCCGCCAGTTACAAAAAGGCAGCACATCAGTCACAAGCTTGAAGCACTGCAGCACTGCCTAATCAAAGCGGAAACAGACTTTGCTGAAGCTATTATGCTTCTGTGACAAACCCCACAATGCTGTCGAGTTGCGGACAGCTCTGAAAGAGCAGGCAGATCGGTGGCTGAGACTGCTTAATCAACAGCCAGGCATGGTTGTGTGTGACAATGGCTGGAACCTGGAGGCTGCTCTGTGGCGAGGCAAGCCATGCGCCCCTATGTTTAACTTGGCGTGCGCATGGTCTAGGGTTTGCACGCGTTCGTATGCGTTTTCGTGCGCATGTGTTTTTTGTAGTGTGCGCCTAGGCGCGCCAGACGCAACCTGTTGCATTTTTGGGTCCGTCCAATGGCGTAAAAAAAACGCTTGCGCATGGAATGCGCCAAAATAACACATTACAGTCTATGGGAATACAGGAGTGCGCATGGACATGCGCATGCCTGCGTTTAAAATCGCATGCGTTTTAAGAGTTAACATGGCTAGAAACTGGTTAAAACGCATGCGCCTACAAAACGCAAACGCATGCAAAACACATGATGCGTTTTTTGCATGCGTTTCTACTGTGCATGAAGTGCAGCGCTAAAAAACGCTAATGTGAATGTAGCCTTAGAAAGTTAGCTACAGCTTCATCCACCCTTGCCATGGCTCACCAGGCCTTGGAACTCTACACTGCAGATGTTTGAAAGGATTTGTGAGCAAAAGAGTGCAGCTGGTGACTAGTCTACCAACATCAACAAGGTTGTCGGTATTCAGTTCTGTCTTCACACATAACATCTGACGAGTGGACATGGGTATCTGACATATATAACATCCTCCAAAACTTTGAGGAATCCAAGAGGGTGAGCATCAATAACATCATAATTAACGTTTTCATACTGCTTCATACTGCTTATCTGTGTTCTAATTTGAAAATTGAGAGTTATTATAGAGCGAAAACATATTTACAGTTTAACTTTTTCAAAGACAACAGTCCTAAGTAACAACGATAACAATAATCCAATAATTAAACCAAAATAAAACTACCCTGCTGGTGACAGCTTACAATCTACACTAAGTAACAATGATAACAATACTTAAACCCAAACAAAACATTCCTGCTCATAACAACTTGCAATGTAAAATGAGGTGGGGGAGATAAAAAATACAGGGGTGTATTTACAAGAAGGTATTTACAATGATGCTTGTACTATGATAATACTGAGGTTATTTCTAAGTGATGGAGGCCTGAGGACAATGAGGAGGAGAGCATGGTCAGTCGTCCTCTTGGGGAGGACAAGGAAGAATTGACAATTAGCAGTCTTGCACGCATGGCTGAGTTAATGTTACGCTGCCTTTCCCGTCACTAGGACCGGTTTTAGGCAAAGTGGGGCCATAGGCTCACACAGAAGCATTTCGGTTGTATTTACATGTGCTGAGTTCAGGACGCTAAATGAGTGCGATCGACAATATTGAAGTCGTTTAACACTTGTTTCCCGGCCTTGTTCCACCATCTGAGAAAGAATGATGGGAACAGAACAATCACTAATGGATCACTAACAGATCACCATACAGTGTCATATTATCAGCAGCACATCTACAGTTTAAACCCCATAGTCCTCCATATAATATAATGTCCCCCATAGTCCTCCATATTGTATAATACACTCCCTATAGTTCTCCATATTGTATAATACACTCCCTATAGTCCTCCATATAATATAATGTGCCCCATAGTCCTCCATATAGTATAATACACTCCTCAGTCCTCCATATAGTATAATACACTCCCCATAGTCCTCCATATAGTATAATACACTCCTTATAGCCCTCCATATATTAAAATACACTGCTCAGTCCTCCATATAGTATAATACACTCCTCGTAGTGCTCCATATAGTATAATGCACCACCACAGTCATCCATGTAGTAGAATTCATTTCCCATAGTATAATGCACCCCATAGTTCTTCATATAATGTATTCCTCATAGTCCTCGATACAATATAATGCAGCCCACATATAGTATAATGCAGCCACCCCATAGAGCATAATGCAGCCACCCAACAGAGTACAATGCAGCCCCGCCACACAATATAATGTAACCCCCATAGAATGTAATGCAGCCCCCCTCTTGTAGTATAATGCAGCCACCCCTTAGTGCATAATACAGCTACCCCACAGAGTATAAAGTAACCCACCCCATAGAATATAATGCAGCCCCTCCATAAAATATATAGCAACCCCCTCATAGAGTATAATGAAGCCCGTTATATAGTATAAAGTAGCCCCTCCATAGAATATAATGTAGCCCTCCTCATATAGTATAATGCAGCCCCCATACAATATAATCTAGCCCCCCATAGAGTATAATGCAGCCCCCCATATAATAAAATGTAGCCCCCTCATAGAGTATGATGCAATTGTAGTACGTGTGCCGACTGTGTGGTGGTCCCTTTCGCCTGCGAGACAGGCTGACGACAGACGCAGAAACACGTTCAGTCAGGTCCACTTTATTGGGTGACTTCTTGGACATCCACAGCAATATGACAGCTTCTGCATCTTGGCCTGGGTACCTATCACCTCATCCTACTCCTGTTGGCGATGACCCGCTGGGTTCTTTCACCGTGGCTTCCATTAGGCCCATGGCCACAGAGCTTCCCCCGGTCCAGTCTTCCCCCTGCAACACTTACTGCCCCTTCAGTGTCCAGCCGTCCGGTACCCCAGGTGTCCTTTAGTCAGCGTCATTTGGTCTGCGGCTGTCCTGTCAGGGCCACCTCCCTGACTATCCGTCTCTCTCTCCTCTGTCTCCTCCTGAGCTCTTCCTTCCTCCGTTTTCTCCTGAGCTCCACTCTCCTCTGTCTCCTCCTGGGTGTTCTCCCTGACCCTGAGACTCTCTTTCCTTTTATCCCCTTTCTTGGGAATTCCCCTTCTCAGTCCCGTAACTCTACCCACCATGACTCTGTGTTTCCCAGCTTCAGCAGTTGTTACGTCCTTTAATCACTATCCTATGTCTCCATCTAGTGGCCAAAACCCGGTACTACACCGTCTCTTACTAATTCTAGCTGTTTCCTTAGGCATGTATACAAATTCTTGTCAAACAGTGTACACAACATAAAAAATACAGGGAAAAACGGAATGCCTCACCATGTCAATGTGCCTGGTAGCCTTGAATTTGATCCAAAAACTTCCATCTGATTGTCAGATCACAATGAGAGGAAGAAAAAAGTTGCCGGATCACACAGCTGAATAATCAAAAACAATTCTTCTTTATTTCACACCATCATAAAACGAGTAGGTATATCCACAAATGGGTAAAAACAGAGTCCCATTCTTACACGTTTCTGGCTATCAGCCCTTAGTCATAGAATGACTACGATTCGAGTACCGCAAGTACCGCATTACTCGCCGAGTACCAAATCCTAACGAGTATACTCGCTCATTCCATTAATTATTCATACCTATTTGCTTCACAATATGTTCATCTTTTTCTTCAAGGCTTTTGAATATAAGGTTGTAAGAGTTAAAGCAACTTGTTGAAGTGTGTTTTACCTCAAATGTGAAACTACTTGTCAATTTTCAACTTTACTATTTCTCCATTCCGTGTGCGGCTAACCACCTCATTGATGTTATTTTGAGTTTCTTTGGCAAGAAAACAACAGCTCCACCAATACCATGTGCTTTTCCTATTAATTCATCATGTTGCTGAAGTAGAGGTTAGATTAGGGACCTACATGACACTGTGCCAAGACCCACTGGGGTATAGCTACCAAGCTGACATAGTTTGTGCACAGTTGAACAGAGTTGTCAGAAAAAAAAATCCTTTAATAACATGTTTGATGGATTATCTCATGGAAACACCCATATGGTATTATTATTATTTATTTATATAGCCCCATTAATTCCATGGTGCTGTACATGACAAGGGGTTACATACAAAGTAATAGATATTGTTTACAAGAACAAAAATTAGAATGACAGACTGTTACAGAGGGCAGAGGACCTTGTCCTTGTGGCCTCTCATTCTGTGGGAGAATGGGAAAGAGACAGAAGGTGGGGGTTGCGGATACTCAGGTGGTGGAGGGGCGGCAGCTCGTGTGGTGGTGTAGAAGTCATATCTCCGACCACCACGCTCTCCAATTGACATCTCTTGAAATGCAGCCGAAATATCAAAATCTCTAGCTTCAGTTATAGAATATGTATGGGCTCCTTTTAAACGTTGTCATCCAACCGGTTCAGTATTAGTAGGTGAGGGTTTGTCAGAATTCTGCCCAGGAACTCCAGGCTTCAGTAGTTGTGAGTCCTGTCCCTGTGATCTTCCACGTTATCTTGCTCTGGCTCTTCCAGGCATGATTTCATCAAGAAGATTTAGCCTTTGTAATACAGAAACAGAGTAACATACAGAGTACAGCACCGCCTAAGCGTTCACCCTCTGCTACTCAGATTTTCTATTTGCGCAGTGACTGCCTCTAGTCTGAAGATGATGATGGTGGTAGTAGTTGGAGCATTTAACACAGTCATGAAGCTGCCATAACATCTTGAAACATATTTTTTTTACAGACATATCCCACTGTACAATAAATATGTTATTATTTTTTTTTGTGGATGCAAAAGAGTGTTGGATATAATGAGAGTGACAGACTGGAAAAAAAAGTGAATTTAGCCCTAAAATGCCACTACTTTTGGCACACAGATGTATGAGACGTGTTAGAGATATACCCCACTGTAAAATGTGGACTGTTTTAAAAAAATGCAACATTGTGCTGTATATAACTGGAGTAACAGACAGGAAAACACAAATTGTAATCACACGGATGTATGAGGCGTGTCAGAGATATACCTTAATGTAAAATGTGGGCTGTTTTTTTTTAACATAATGCAACATAGTGCTGTAGATAAGTACAGTTTCACCTAGGACAAAAAAAAAAGAAAACTGGCCTAAACTGGTCAAACTTTGAGCACGCACAGATATGAGCTGGCATGGAGATACCACGACAAATGTGTTTTTTTGTTTCTTTTTTGGCTAAATAGTGCTGTATATAAGTACAGTTTCACCCAGGACTAAAAAAGAAAACCGCCGTAAACTGGCCAAACTTTGAGCACACGCAGATATGATCTGCCACGGAGATACCACACCGAAAAATGTGTGGCCTGTATTTTTTTTATTTTTTTGCTAAATACTGCTGTATTTAAGTACAGTGACAACCAGGATAAAAAAAGAAAACTGCTGTAAACTGGCCAAACTTTGAGCACGCACCGATATGAGCTGTCACGAAGATACCACTATGACAAATGTGCGTTTTTTTTCTTTTTTTGGGGGGGGGGGGTAAATACTGCTGCATATAAGTACAGTGACACCCAAGACAAAAAAAAGAAAAAAGAAAACCGCCGTAAACAGGCCAAACTTTGAGCACGCACAGATATGAGCTGCACGGAGATACCACATCAAAAAATGTGTGGCCTGTGTTCCAATTACACCTGGGGCTAGCTATATACGGCCAATATATCCTTCAGGTAGCAGCAGCACCAGAACACAGGAAGGGAATAGACCCTCTTGATATATGCATTGATCTATATACACACATACAGTGCCTGCAGGCGTTGCACTGATGTGTATAGAACGACGCACACTACCATGCCTACCTAACACTGGAACCTATATACTCCGGAATTAGTCCTTAGAAGGACTGTTGGTTAGCTGGATGTGAGGATATAGGATGGTAGACCCCACACTAACTAATAGATCCCCAATTCTGACCCTATCTCGGCAGCACCTCTCCCTACACTATCTCAATCCGGAGCTGAATGCGCCGAGCAGGGCGGCATCTGATCTCTTAAACCCCTGATGCTGCTGTGCAGCCAGCCAATCACTGCACGACCACAACAAAGAAAGCTGCGGCGTTTTATTGCCTGGCAGACAGTCCCTGCAGCGTGATTGGGTCTCTAAAGTCTGCCAAAAATGCTGGGTGCAGACCCAAGTTCCCGCTGAGTAATCGCAGAAATGCTCGGTGCTCGCCGAGTACACCAAGTACCGTGAGTAGTGGCGAGCACATTCGCTCATCACTATCCATCATCATTTACTCTCCCCACCCTCCAGTCATAATTCATAATAATTTGCTGTTCCTCACCACCCAGTCTCAAGTCATCATTATTTGCTGTTCCTCACCCACAGTTTCAATTCATAATCAATTGCTGTTCCCTACACCCCAAATCTCATTTCATCATTTGCTGTTTGCCCCATCTTCCGGCTCAATTCATCATCATTTACTTTACTCCCCCAGCCAAAGTTCATCATTTGCTCACCCACACCAACAGTGTCATTTCATCATCATTTACTCTCCCCATCCCAAGTCTCAATTCACCATCACTCATCATTAACTCTCCCCACCCCCACCTCAATCAATCATTTGCTCTCCCCCAACCCCAATTCATTCACTGAACACTCAGTATAGCATAATTTACTGTCCTCATCCCCAACTCTGATTACAGCATAATTTAAGGGGGTTTTACACATAGCGATATCGCTAGCAATATTGCTGTAACGTCACCGATTTTGTGATGTTATAGCGATATCGCTATGTGTGATACTTACCTCTGATCGGCTCCCCCCGCTGTCTGTCGCTGATCGCGCGAGATCGTCCGGCTCCATTTCTCGTCGGGCGCTTCCTGCTGGGCTTCCTGTGGCGCCGACGAGCGACGTGTGGATGCGGGCGGGAGGATTGCCGCGTCTGAAAGGTAAGTTTTGTCTGCTGTATCGCTGCTGCATCGCTGTGAGATCTGCCTGTGTGGCAGCTCACTAGCGACCATTTAGCGATGCACCAGCGATCCTGACCGGGTCATATCGTGGTCGGGATCGCTGGTGCATCGCTAAATGTAAAAGGGCCTTTAGTGTCCCCTTCTCCCACCCTCAATTCAGAATTTGCTCTCCCCCACCTCAATTAATCATTATTTGTGCTACCCCACAGAGCACTCAATACAGCATCATTTTTTGTCCCCCTTTTCCCACCCTCAATACAGCATTATTTGCTTCCCATACCCCTTTAATTCATTGCATTAAAAAAAAAGAAAAAACTTTTCATACATACCTTTCATACGATCCCCTGCAGCTTCAATTCCAGTGTCCAGCGTGACAACGAGATGATGTCACCTGACATCAGCACGTCACAGTAGAGGTGGAGGGAGCTCCCTTGGAGATGCAAGGCCGTTTTGTTTTGGCAGCCTGGCGCTCCAGGAAAGCTCCCTGTGCCTTTGAGATGTGCGCCGCAACTCCCACCTTGCCCTGGAGCCCAATGAGCAGAAGAAAAAGAGGGGAGGGCCCGGACTGGGTCTGGGCTCCCATCGTTGCTTCTGCATGTAAGATGCCCAAGTGAGGTTGTCCTGGGCGAGCTCTGGTCCTCACTTGTTTTGGCATCCTACAGACAAGGGGTGTCTCAGCCCTGGTGTGCTGCTGTGCATGTGCTGCTTCCCACTTATTTGTGGCCAGCAGGCCTCTTCTGAGTCCAGGAATCCTTCTGGAACCAGGGCAGCAAACAGTCCAGGAGACTCGTGCTTCATAAAAAACAAACTTTTACTGAGAGAATGGCAGTCTGTAACAATATTTACAAGCAGGTTTAAAGGATGAGGTCCAACAGGTTGTCATCTTTTCTACAGGTACCGGATACAACTTTACCTCTGGTTCTCAGGATAGGTGGCATATCCCCCTTTCTGTCTTTCCTAACCCTTGGGGATCTTCCTCACCTCTAGCAGCATTTCTAGTTTGCGATACCTTTCACCCCATGTAGTCCGAGTCCATCTTTCTATCTAGCTTCGCAAGCTGAGTGTGCCCCTGGCCCCAGACGCTCTTATCAAGCTTGCCCTTGGCTATTAGAAGGAATCACATGGAAGGTATTCATGACATCGTCCTTAGCAGTCTACTATTCCTGCAGCATATGCACTCCTGCCTTCTCATTAACTGATCTGTTACTTCCTGCCTCTGTCTCTAACACTCAGTTCTCCACTCCAATCTGGGATGGCCACTACAGTTAATCCTTTCCCAGCTAACTGCAGCCCCATTGAATATTCTACCGGTACCACATAAAAGTACATAAACACATTTAACCCTTGGGAGTCTGGAAGCGATCTATAAGCTTCCACTATCATTACATGCACAGCGGGCCCCATACACCAGTAAGGGCAGTAATGCGGTAATGACACCCCAGGGATCTAATGACAGATTCCCTTTAAAGTTATAGCATCTCTTGAATTGAACAGTAGTGCTTCCCCCAGTGACAGTGTCAGCACACTTACTGTGTCTGTGCAGTTCTTGTATTTGGTCACTGTTATCTGTTTTGATAAACTCTTCAGGATTTTTTTTTTATTGCAAACATTTGCATTTCATAACAGAGATCATTTTGTAACAGTATTTCCATATATTTTTTTTTTCCAGTAATGCGGCTTTGGTGTTTGAACTTTTAACATCAAACAGTTTCTCCAATAAAATTGTGCAAATAGATTATTATAACTGCAACTCAGTGTTGGCAAATATTACAGAGATGGCTAGCCTAAAGGCCTTTTTTTAAATGTGCAACTCATGTTTATGAGCTGTACCTAGTGCTGCAACTTAGCCTCATTTACTTAATTGAGCTAGCAGGAATACCAGATATAGTCTATGGATAACGGCTCGTTCACACGACCGTACAACATGGCCGAGTGTTATGTTATTTTTTATTGGATTGCACTCAACCCAACGTTATACTAATATCTAACATCTAAAGGCTCATGCAGACATCCACGGAAATAGGTCTGAGCACGAACTGCAATGTACGGACAGGCAACGGCTCTCACGACTGAAGCAGGGCAGCTTCATGTATTTTTATGAGGCTCTTAAGCTTGTGACGGTAGACCCATGGCCAGTCCATGTATTAGCGGTCCGATTTCATTGGACGTCTGCATGAGTCCTTACTCAAAAATTTGAACAGCGCTTTAAGGCTTTGCTCCCATATATGAAAATGCATACATAAGGTCACAGGAGAACCCCCAAGCGAATACAGAGGGATTGTCATAGTGTGCCTTCTAGAGAATTTACAACCCCTTTAACAGTACAACCTGTCTGCATTAACTAGTGATGAGTGTAGAGGTCTTATACCTCATGTATGCTCCAGGTAATACTGATGCATCATGCTATAACTAGTACATGTCCTATGTGTAGTGACATAATTGCCCAATTCATTAGAATGATGAGGAGATGTGCTGGGTTCAGACACTCCTGATTCATGAAGAGGTGTAGACCTTTTCATGATTCAGGAGCACCAGACGAGTGGTGTGAACCTTGTTATGTGCTTGCTGACAAGTCCTACTATGGGCTGGAGTAAGATTTGTGAGGTAGTGAATGCCAAGGCTTGTCATGAAATTCCCATTCCCTGTCTCGCTCCAGCTCCGCTCTTCGCAGCAGTGCTGGGAGAAACTGGTATGAAGATGTCTGATGTGGCAAACTTTAGGCACAGCTCCGATGTGTGCCTAACTTTTGCAAATTTTCGCAGCTCTTAAGCCATAACTCTGGCGTAAAAGCTTTGCTGAATCGGGCACAAGGATTGTTCTGTTTTGCCTTCTTTGAACCTGTGGCTCACACACCACACATCATACCTTGTAGAAGACTTTACCACTGTTTCATTTAATATTTGTATGTCAGACAAAGAGCACTAACATTTTACTAATGATCCCCTTTCCTCCAGTATTGGACATGTGTATAGCCTTGTGTGTGTGTTCCCTTGAGAATCCTTTACATACATCACATGTAAAAAAACAACCCTGATTTCTCAATACTATGTACAGTCAGTTTCCCTATGTTATACCAGCAGGTGCTGGAGCAATTGCCATTTCTATGTATTTCAGCTGTGGTCTTTCTTAATTCAATGCCACTATTTTCATTTTATTGTTAAAATACAAAACCATATACAGTGGGTACAGAAAGTATTCAGACCCCTTTAAATTTTTCACTCTTTCATTGCAGCCTTTTGGTAAATTCAAAAAAAGTTATTTTTTTTCTCATTAATGTACACTCTGCACCCCATCTTGACTGAAAAAAAACAGAAATGTAGAAATTTTTGCAAATTTATTAAAAAAGCAAAACTGAAATATCACATGGTCATAAGTATTCAAAGATGGTTCTACTCCTTCATTGGAGTCCAGCTGTGTTTAACTAAAGGGAATCTGTCACCCATTTTTAGTGATATCATGTAAAGATATCACCCAATTGTGCGTCCCATAAGTATTCTATTAGGACTTTTGATTCCTCCCGACCCTGCACCTTTGATGCATAAATACCTTTTTTATCTTGGTGGAGATGTATGGAAGTCGCCGTGGTCCGGTCCGATGGGCGGGGCTTATTCGCCTTCTCCCCCCCCTCCTCGGCTTGCTGAACGTAATCTTCATCTGTGAATATCACAGATGCCACTGTTTTCCGTGCTTGCGCATTGAAAAGGCCTCCGGCACTTGCGTAGTATGCTTTGCCCAACTGTGGGCGAAGCATATTATCGGTACTGCGCATGCGCCAGTATTTTTCAGCGCGGTATATGCCCCGGAAGTCTTCACATGCAGGACACACTTCCGGGGCATAGACCGCGCTGAAAAATACTGGCGCATACGCAGTACCGATTACATGCTTCGCCCACAGTTGGGCAAAGCATACTGCACAAGTGCCGGAGGCCTTTTCAATGCGCAAGCGCGGAAAACAACTGCATCTATGATATTCACAGATGAAGATTACGTTCAGCAAGCCGAGGAGGGAGGGAAGAAGGTGAATAAGCCACGCCCATTGGACCGGACCGTGGCGATTTCCATACATCTCCACCAAGATAATAAAGGTATTTATGCATCAAAGGTGAGGGGTGGGGGGAATCAAAAGTTCTAATAGAATCCTTATGGGATGCACAATTGAGTGATATCTTTACATGATATCACTAAAAATGGGTGACAGATCCCCTTTAAACTGATAGGACTTGATTTGGAAAGGCGCACACCTGTCTATATAAGACCTCACAGCTGACAGTGCATGTCAGACCAAATGAGAATCATGAGGTCAAAGGACCAAGGAGCTCAGAGACAGAATTGTGGCAAAACACAGATCTGGCCAAGGTTACAAAAGAATTTCCTTTCTACATTTCTGTTTTTTTTCACTTAAGATGGGGTGCTTAGGCTAGTTTCACACTTGCTTTTTTTTGCAGCGCGTTTTTCCCGCAAAAAAACGCATTGAAAAAACGCATACAAAAGCATACAACTGCTGCGTTTTTTTCAAGCATTTTTATGAGCATGCATGAAAAAAACGCAGCGTTTTTATGCGTTTGTATGCGTTTTTAGTGCGTTTTTACCGCGTTTGCGTTTTTTTCCAACATTAGGTGGCCCCTCACACTAACCCAAACCATGACTTTACTAACCCTAACCCTGACCCTAACCCTTAACCCTAACCCTGACCCTAACCCTAACCCTGACCCTAACCCTTAACTAAACCATACTTAACCCTAACCCAAACCCTAAACCCTAACTAACCCTAACCCTGACCTTAACCCTGACCCTAACCCTAACCCTAACCCTGACCCTAACCCTAACCCTAACCCTGACCCTAACCCTTAACCAAACCATACTTAACCCTAACCCTGACCCTAACCCTGACCCTAACCCTTAACCAAACCATACTTAACCCTAACCCTGACCCTAACCCTGACCCTAACCCTAACCCTAACCCTGACCCTAACCCTAACCCTGACCCTAACCCTAACCCTTAACCAAACCATACTTAACCCTGACCCTAACCCTGACCCTAACCCTAACCCTAACCCTTAACCAAACCATACTTAACCCTAACCCTGACCCTAACCCTTAACCAAACCATACTTAACCCTAACCCTGACCCTAACCCTGACCCTAACCCTAACCCTAACCCTAACCCTGACCCTAACCCTTAACCAAACCATACTTAACCCTAACCCTGACCCTAACCCTAACCCTAACCCTGACCCTAACCCTTAACCAAACCATACTTAACCCTAACCCTGACCCTAACCCTAACCCTAACCCTGACCCTAACCCTAACCCTAAACCCCCTTAACTAACCCTAACTTTACCCAAACCCCTAAATTCCATTGTCCAAACTAATGGTAAAAAAAAAAAACGCATGTGCAAAAAAACGCATACATGAGCATGCCAGTGCGCACATATGCGCATCCATAGGCTATAATGGCCAATTTTAGCGCAAAACGTGCGCATACGTGCGCATGCGCTTTTTTGCAGGGCCAAAAAATGCAACATGCTGCGTCTGGAAAATACAAACGCACACCCCAAAAAAACGCAGCGCATGAAAATCGCATACGTGCGCTTACCAGCGCGCAGGTATGCGCACCCATGTTAAATATAGGGGAAAAAACGCATGCGCACGTATGCGTTTTTTTCCAGCGCAAAAAAACGCAAATGTGAAACCAGCCTTAAACCTTTTTTCCTCCAGAGGTAGAGGATGCCCCCTTGTCCCCGTCACAGGTCTAAGAGTAAAAAGATCATTAGAAAGGTCTTTGTACTGTCCCCTCATATATTTATACATTGTAATAAGATCACCCCTAAGCTTTTGTTTTTCCAAACTAAATAACCCCAAGTGAAATAACCTATCTTGGTATTGCAGACACCCCCAGTTCCCTAATAACCTTGGTCGCTCTTCTCTGCACCCGCTCCAGTTCAGGTATGTCTTTCTTATACACCGGAGACCAGAACTGTACACAGTATTTTAAGTGTGATCGCTCTAGTGAGTTGTATAGAGGTAAAATTATGTTCTCCTCATGAGCATCTATGCCTCTTTTAATGCATCCCATTATTTTATTTGCCTTTGCAGCAGCTGCCTGACACAAAATGTGAGTTTGTTGTCCACCCATACACCAAAGTCTTTTTCAGTGACAGTTTTGCCCAGTGTTTTACAATTAAGCACATAATTATACATATTGTTCGTTCTACCCAAGTGCATGACCTTACATTTATCCCAATTAAAGCTCATTTGCTATTTATCAGCCCAAGCTTCCAGTTTACATAAATCCTCCTGTAATATAAAATTGTCCTCCTCTGTATTGATTACCCTGCAGAGTTTAGTGTCATCTGCAAATATTGAAATTCTACTCTCTACGCCCCCATAAAGGTCATTAATAAATATGTTAAAAAGAAGCGGGCCCAACACCGACCCCTGTGGTACCCCACTGCTAACCATGACCCAGTCCTAGTGTGCTCCATTAATAACCACCCTTTGTTTCCTTTCCCTGAACTAGCTCTTAACCCACTTACACATATTTTTCCCCTATCCCCATTGCTCTCATTTTGTGTATCAACCTTTTGTGTGGCACCGTATCAAAAGCTTTTGAAAAGTCCGTATACACCACATCCACTGCATTTCCTTGGTCCAGTCCGGAACTTACCTCTTCATAAAAGCTTATCCGATTAGTCTGACAGGACCGGTCCCTCTTAAACCCATGTTGATATTGGGTCATTAGGTTATTCTTCTTCAGATACTCCAGTATAGTATCTCTTAGAAAACCCTCCAGGATTTTACCCACAGTTACCATTCTACTCGGAAGGGAAGGCTGTATTTGTTCTTGCTCAGTATCTCCACTGATATGCAGAGAAAATGCAGCAAAGTTTGGATCAATCCTTCTTACCAGACCTGGCATCCCTGTGCATCGGTGTTTCTTCTAAGCTGTGCGACCTGGAATGGTTGGAACTAGGGATGAGCGAGTATACTTGTTAGGATTCGGTACTCGGCGAGTACTCGCAGTACTCGAATCCTGGCGAGTATTTCACTACTCGCCTCGCAATATCGGCACAGCCCGCACAGTCCCCGCACAGCCCAGCACAGTCCCCGCACAGTCCCCGCACAGCCCAGCACAGTCCCACACAGCCCGGCACAGTCCCCGCACAGCCCAGCACAGTCCCCGCACAGCCCTGCACAGTCCCGCCCAGTACCTGCACAGCCCAGCACAGTCCCGCACAGCCCAGCACAGTCCCCGCACAGCCCGGCACAGTTCCGCACAGCCCGGAATAGTCTTTGCACAGTCCTCGCACACACACACAGCCCATTTCTCGCATTTCCCTTTGACTTACATTGGACTCGTTACGAGTACTCGAGTATTAGGAGGTACTCGTAACGAGTACAGCGAGTCCGAGTATTTCACTACTCGATCATCTCTAGTTGGAACGTATTCACACAGCCTGAGGTCAAGACACAGAAGGACTGGCTCACCACTTTTCAAGTATGGTGATCTGGTCAGAGCAGTGTGGAACTGTGTGCCAGAGCTCAAGATCTAAGATGTCATCCACCCCCTATGTTGGCGCGACCCCCTCTACTATGTAATGGCTGCATTCTATGTCGACACAGGGGGTTCTTAGCAGAGGAGACGGAGCCAGCACAGGAAGTTGGTGCTATCTTTGAATCTGAGTGGATGCAACTAGTGCTTAGCAGGGGGGTGGAGCCAGTACAAGGGATACGTGCCATCTTTGAGACCAAGTAAATAGTCAAACAGCACAAAAAGTGAACGCAGTCAGCCAGTACAAAAGTGAATGCAGGGAACGCAGTCAACCAGTCCAAAAGGAGAATGCGATGAACACAGTCAGCCAGCACAAAAAGTGAATAAAGAGAACGCAGTCATCCAGCACAAAAAGTGAATGCAGGGAACGCAGTCAACCTGCACAAAAAGTGAATACAGGGAATGCAGTCAACCAGCACAAAAGGTGAATGCAGGGAATGCAGTCAACAAGTACAAAAAGAGAATGCAGGGAACGCAGTCAACCAGCACAAAAAGTGAATGCAGGGAATACAGTCAACCAGCACAAAAGGTGAATGCAGGGAACACAGTCAACCAGCACAAAAGGTGAATGCAGGGAACGCAGTCAACCAGCACAAAAGGTGAATGCAGTGAATACAGTTGTTAGATACTAGCAGGAACGTGGGATGCAGTGACAAGCAGGAGGTAGAGCAAGAGTTAACGGGCACTTTGTGCAAAGTAACATCACAGTTAATACTCCACGCAGGGTGCTTGCTGAGATGATACAATGTGAATGCAAGAAGGGGAACGATGGAAACAAAACGTTAACAACAGATAGTATTATCAGTCTGTAGCTTCTGGACGGGCGAGGTAGAAAGGTTCCACGATGGCGGTGCAGGTGCCACGAGATGTCTCTGAAGCGGTCCTAGAGGAAGTTAAGGCACTGTCTCTATAGCAAAACGGTGTAGCCTAGCTTGTCCCAACGTAATCTCTCAGTCCTGGAACATGGTGTTATGCGACAGGCAGGAGTTGGTTCAGCAAGGGTGATACAAAGTCCCGGGGTAGAGGCCACAGCAGGATCCCGTGGACACACGTGCTCTGTGAGGTCGGCACGGTAAGACTCGTTAGTCCTTGTCAGGGGTGCTGACCAGTCAGGGTTCTTGGGTATCAAAGTCTGCAGTCATGTTTGTGCATAAGTTGTGTGTGCAGGGGCAGATAGGCTGCAGAGTAGGGCCTCAAGTTGGTGGGAAGCAGCGGAGACGGAGTCAACCTTCTTGCGTGTGCACTGTCTTCCTGCCAGAAGTCCAGTTTTTGCGCGTTCTGCTCCTTTTATGTCCATCCCGCCCCATACAGTCAGGTGCAAAGGTCTGCATTGGTCAGAAAGTCCCACAGAAAACCCTTCCCCCGGCAACACTGGTGACAGCCTCGATAGTTCTGGACTGGGCACGCAAGAAGCCACCCTAGCCCGATCCATCCTCCTACACAGTCAGCAAGACCAAAATTGAATAATCCACCACCACAAATAGTGAATGCAGTCAGCCAGCACTTTTGTGTGACTTAGCCAGTACTTAGCATTGGAGCTTTCCATCTTAGACTTTGAGGTCTGGCATAGCTCTCTTAGCCCTACTACCCAGGTACAACTCTCTTAGCCCTACTACCCATTTACAAGTCTCTTAGCCCTTCTACCCAGGAACAGCTCACTTAGACCTACTACCCAGGGACAGCGCTCTTATCCCTATTAACCTGGTATAATGCTCTTAGCCCTACTACCTAGGAACTGCTCACTTTAATCCACTACCCAGAGACAGTGCTCTTAGCCTTACTACCCTGGTACAACTCTCTTAGCCCTACTACCCAGAAAGTACTCCCTTTGATCTACTATCCAGGGACAGTGCTCTTAGACCTACTACCCTGGTACAACTTTTTTAGCCCTACTACCCAGGAACTGCTCCCTTTGATCTACTACCCCGGGACAGCGCTCTTAGCCATACTACCCTGAGCCACAATGCATGGCCTGGCTTTAGATCTCCCAAGTGTGACAGCCTCATAGAAATATATGAAGCTATCAAACTTGGGTAGGGATATAAGCGGCCTATCCATGCATTGCAGTTTGCGCTCAGACTGTCTTTCACACATTCTGCATGAGCCCTTACAATTACAATTGTCTCTTTGAATTCAATTATAATGCTGATGTAGCTCACGGTGAAAATGAGTTTGACAACCCTGCTTTTCATTTATCATCTCCAGAATGCACAAGCTTTGAGGAAACAGTGTTCTGCATCTGGTCAAATTTACTACGGTGGACATAGTATGGTGGATTATTTTGTTACAATGAACAGGCTTAAGTTATCCATACACCTTGAATGCTAGTCAAAGGACTTTTATTGCTCCAGGCTCCCCTATACACATGTATGCTCACCTTGACTGAGCATGCATTTTTGTCTAATGGGAATAGTGGAGTAAGTTTCTATGCCTGACACACTCTGGCTGCGGCCTATCCTCTGTAATATCAAAAGGATCAGGTGTAGTGATGAGCGAGTATACTCGTTGGTCGGGTCTCCCTGAGCATGCTCTGGTTGTCTCTGAGTATTTTGGCATACTCGGAGATTTATTTTTCGTCGCCTCAGCTCCATGATTTGCAACTGCTAGACAGCTTGAATACATGTGTGGAATGCCTGTTTGTAACGGAATTCCCACATGTAACATGTATTCAGCCTGTCTAAAGGAAGCAAATCATGCAGCTGAGGTGAGGAAAGCTAAATTTCCGAGCACTCCAAAATACTCGGAGACCACCCAAGCATGCTCGGGGAGACCCGAGCAACGGTGCTACTCGCCCATCACTAATCAGGTGTTGTAATTCAATATGTCTGATTATTTCCAATTATCCCTTCAACAGATAATGTTAGGAAACAAATTGGAAGGCCCAATACAGAGGTGATCTACGGAATTCGAGGGAGTCCAATGACTTTTTTATTTTAATGTGCATAGAGGCCTTTATAGCACACAGCTGTCATCTGCACAGACCAGAAGACCCCCACAATAAGTCTTCACACATTGCATTGAGAGCTATAAAAGGAGATTAGACATAAGAAAATTATAATACCAGATATTTTTCAATAGGAAATTTGATAGACTGTAGCAAAGCCAAATTTATTAGAGAGCATTGGTGCAAAACAATATGTGATGTCACAAAACAGCACTGGCACTTGGGGATGTTATTTATGCCCCTTCATACATTATCTTGAATACTTGATAGAACAGCAGAGGAGATTCAGACTATGATCGAGCAAGGATATTTTCTTCATGTATGCAGGTTTTTTAGCTAAATTGTTCTCCAAAAAAAAAAAAAAAAAAAAAAAAAAAAAAATTGTCCAGTATAGGATTGTACATTTTTGTCATTAACCAATAAACACTTAGAGAAATAAATGCATTACTATAAGTTGTAGATAGACACATATTAACATTGTTCTTCTACCAATGATTCCCGTATTTCTCCAAGGTCAACTGCTGCTGAAGATAGCACAGACTTCCTGATATTTCGGTTTGTATCATCCGTTATTTCCAGGGAGCTAGAAATAGATTGGACAGGTCGTTCCTTCATGTATTTAACGGCATTGTGATCTGTGAATGACTGTTCTTCTTGTAAAGCTTGCTCAAAAATCTTATGCTTGTGTCCAAACTCGATGACGGTTTTCGTATAGGAATTTAGGGTTGTGACAGAGGCTGCCATGCAACATGTAAAGGAACACCAAGCAAGGCTGGAAAACACAAAGAGCAGAGTGAGTGTAGAAAGCGGTATCTGTGTGCAATATTCCTCATACAGACAATTATTTATAACGCTGTCGTTATTGATAGCAAGTCCCATTCCTAGTCATTTGAGGACAAAGAGTCCAAGCACATAGCATTGCCACTGCGGCACACTTAGGCCCCCGATTCATCAAAGCTTTTACACCAAAAAAGTGACAACTTTGAGTTGCTCAAAAACTGTGGTACTTTTTAGTTTCATATCCGTTTTTCCCAGCTCCGCAAAAATGTGAGCGGCAGGTGTGTGACACCACTGCTTGTCAAATTCATGATGAGCTGTGGCGTTCTGTACCCCAGAAATCTCACTCCAGTCCCTGACTGGAGTAAGATTTTGGGATTGGCACATGCCATTAGTTAGATGCTCCTGGTTTACGAAGAGGCGAGCACATCTCCATAAATCAGGAGCGCCTGACTCCATCTGATGAGGTGGTGCCTCAAGATTGTCAAGAAACTTTCTACAGGTCCACATCTTGTACTGAAGTACATTCATCCATTGTTTTTCCCCCCTACTAATACAACAGATGATAGGGCATGCTATGATTTTTTTTGAAGATTAGAGGCACGTGGAGCTTCTTTATGGCCCACAGCAGTCCATTCAACATGGTAGTCAAGTGCAAACAGTGACTAGCTACTAGTCAAAGAGGATGGGTAGTCTGACTAAAAACCCTAACAGGTCCAAAGAAATTTATCCCCTACATTATCTTGGAGGCTAGCATCCTAATGGGCAACAATTTTGGCACCCCCACTCAATGACAGTTGTCCCTAAAGTAGTGTAACATGGCAAGGGGCAGTAGAGGTGGGTGAGGTACTTGTCTCTTATGCTCCGGCACGTTACATAAAGGTAGGGGTCCTGACTAAGTGTGTGGACCTGTGCTGTGCGGACGCAACGCCCGTGCAGGTGACACTTAATCGATGGCGCTAGTTTGTCAGAACCAATTCTTGAAAGGAGACCACTAGTTCTTAACAAATGTTACTTTACTAAACAGCCATTGCGTGGCAACTATGTACACAGGATAATGAGTACACAACTTCTTGCACATTTCTTCATTAATGCAGAACATCCCAATACACAGTCTCATTACTTCCCCGGCCTCACACATACCTGCCTCGACTGGTTTCATTACCTTCAGCACCACCCAGCTTAGCACCACAGTACAGTTCATGAAAGGCATTTTTGCTTCCCATGGTTCCACATCTGATTCTCCTCATAGAGGAGTTTGCCAATATGGCCGGACTCAGTTTCACGCTATCTGACGCTCAGGAAACTCCTGACCGGGACCCTCACTTCAACCCTTACCTTTAAGAGCTGTAAGCTACTAGGCATATCTTTTCCTGACCCTTCTCACTTGGTTACTCTACTCTCTGGTAAGTTTTCTGAACCAGCTTCTCTGTAACTCTCTCTCTGTCTCCATTTGTTCCTCAGGATCACACTATCTCTGTCTCGGTCTCCTTACTATTTTGCTACAGAACTCCCACTGCATGCAGCTTTGCTGTGCACTCAAATCAAATACCTGTTCTAGTCTGCCATTCTACCCGTAAACAGTCACTGTGCCTTACACTAGCCACTCCTACTATGGCCTAAGCCCAAACATTAACTCTAACTGTCCCATACATTACAATACATCACCATTACAATTCACATTACACATCTTACCACAATAATGCATGACATTACACTTTGCATTATAACAATAACATTGGTGTCTTCAAGAGGGAACAGGGCAATATGTCGATCTCCTTCCAGTAGTCCCTAAACAAGTTACTAATACATGATAATATGATGCCAAAAAATAAGTTAATGAATCCTCATTATTTTATCTTTGTTGTACACCATGCCCCGGAAACTTCAAGTCACCACACATTTTCTCTCAGGGATAGGTAGGGTACATCAGGAGACCAAATTCAAGAATTGTGTCCAATAACCTGTGAAGCAAAGAAATGGCAGTGCGCATGTCCTGACCTTGCAATTTATTCACCTATCCCTCAGGTATGTGATAACTTGTTGTTGCTGGAGGTTAGTACCGCTGCTTACCCTGAGAACTGTAATCTGGGTACTGAAGCACTATATTCCTTTTTTTATTGCAATTTTTATTCCTTGTCACCATATCTCTGCAGCATACATGAGACAAATGTCTGGAGCAATTCCCTTTTTGAAATCTCGCTTCTGATGATCACTTTCATCTAGGAACAGCGCTCTTATGTACTCTGCAAAGTTGCTTTTTCGGTTGGAAGAATTGAAGATCTAGTCATTTGTTTCTTTGAATTTTATTTCAATTTACAGTTATCTGTCACTTTCTCCACCAATTGTCAACAATAACCAGTAGACCTCTGAGTGCTAATCTAGCCGAGATATAAGGACATGGAATAACTATCATACAGTATATAAAGAACTATATAAATATAATGAAATGCAATAACTTTACAATGTAGCCACCAGCAGTAACAGCTAATCAATCATATGTTGTAACTCTTAGTTGCCCATTCAATACCTTTAACCCCTTAGTGATGGAGCTAATTTTGACTTTAATGACCAGGCAAAATTTTTGAAATCTTATCTGACCAGTGTCACTTTATGAGGTAATAACTCAGGAACTCTTAAATGGATCCCAGCGATTATGATTTTGCATTTTCATGACATATTGTACTTCGTGATAGTGGTAAATTTTGGTATATAATGGTATATTTATTAAGATATCAAATAATACATTTTGAAAAATTTCAAACTTTAAATTGCTGTGCATTCTAAATCAGATAGTTACGGTATACCACATAAAATAGTTAACTCAGTGGGTGCGGAAAGTATTCAGACCCCTTTCAATTATTCACTCCTTGTTTCATTGCAGCCATTTGGTAAATTCAAAATGTTAATTTATTTTCTCATTGATGTACACTCTGCACCCCATCTTGACTGAAAAGCAAGAGAAATGTAGAAATTTTTGGAAAATTATTAAAAAAGAAAACTGAAATATCACATGGTCATAAGTATTCGGCCACACTGCCATAAAGGCCCGACTGGTGGAGGGCTGCAGTGATAGTTGACTTTGTGGAACTTTCTCCCATCTCTCCACTGCATCTGTGGAGCTCAGCAACAGTGATCTTGGAGTTCTTCTTTACCTCTCTCACCAAGGCTCTTCTCCCACGATTGCTCAGTTTGGCTGGATGGCCAGGTCTAGGAAGACATCTGTTGATCCCAACCGTCTTCCATTTAAGGATTATGGAGGCCACTGTGCTCTTAGGAACCTTGAGTACTGCAGAAATTCTTTTGTAACCTTGGCCAGATCTGTGCCTTGCTACAATTCTGTCTCTGAGCTCCTTGGCCTGTTCCTTTGACCTCATGATTCTCATTTGGTCTGACATGCACTGTGAGCTGTGAGGTCTTATATAGACAGGTGTGTGCCTTTACAAATCAAGTCCTATCAGTTTAATTAAACACAGCTGGACTCCAATGAAGAAGTAGAACCATCTTAAGGAGGATCACAAGGAAATGGACAGCATGTGACTTAAATATGAGTGTCTGAGCAAAGGGTCTGAATACTTATGACTATGTGATATTTCAGTTTTTCTTTTTTAATAAATTTGCAAAAAATTATACATTTATGGTTTTTTTAAGTCAAGATGGGGTGCAGAGTGTACATTAATGATAAAAAATGAACTTTTTTGAATTTATCAAATGGCTGCAATGAAAGAAAGAGTGAAAAATTGAAAGGGGTCTGAATACTTTCCGTACCCACTGTAAATAACATTTCCCACATATCTACTTTATATCTGCATCATTTTTTTAAACATTTTATTTAGGGACCACATCACATTTGGAGTGACTTTGTGGGGCCTATATGACTGAAAATTCCAAAAAGTTGAATAGATAAGCATGTGCACAGCTTTAGTAGGTGCCAGAGTAGGTTCCCACACCATTAACATATATTAAGAGACTCGGTACTCAGCTTAAGTTATCAGATAATTTAATGTTGTCTACACTATTAGTAAGCAAAACGTTTCGGTCTTACATCAGACCTTCATCAGTTACAGAATAAAGTAAGGTTATTAGGTCAGGTTGACCAATAATCGTGGTTGAAGATCACCAGATCATTAAACATTCCATGTCATGAAAAAGTATGGCAAGGGTTGTCAGACCTGTGCGCATATAGGGTTAAGTGTGTTGTGCCTCAATGGCATGTGCAGATGTCCACTGCTGGTCCCTGCGTCTGCACATGCCACTGAGCCACTGAGGCACAGCACACTTAACCCTATATGCACACAGGTCTGACAACCCTTGCCCTACTTTTTCATGACATGGAATGTTTAATGATCTAGTGATCTTCAAGCAAGATTATTGGTCCACCTGACCTAATAACCTTACTTTATTCTGTAACTGATGAAGGCCTCATGAAAAGGCCCCGTCACACACAGCGAGATCCCCAGCGAGATTGCTGATTTTGTGACGCCACAGCGATCTCGCCAGCGACACCACTGTGTGTGACGTGGATCAGCCACTGGCCCCTCTGCCGGGTATCGCTGATCGTGCTGGAATGTCCTGGGCCGTTTTTTGATCGTTGGTCTCCCGCTGGCCAGCACGCATTGCTGCGTGTGGCAGTGAGAGACCAGCGATCAGCGACGCTACACGCTGGTTTACAATGTAAACTGCGGGTATCTAGGAGCAGCGCGGCTCTTAGATACCCGCTGTTTACATTGGAAACCAGCTTGCTTGCTGGTGGGTCTGTCTATGTGACAGCTCACCAGCGATCACCTATGTCCCAGCGATCCCATCCACGTCGGATCATAGGTGGGATCGCTGGGACATTGATACGTGTAATGGGGCCCTAAGACCAAAACATTTTGTTTACTACTAGTGTGGACAACATTAAATTATCTGATCACTTAAGTTGAGTGCCGAGTCTCTTAATATATGAAAATTTAAAAAAGTGACACCATTCTAAAACCTGCACCCCTCAAAGTCCTCAAAGCCACTTTCAAAAAGTTCATTAACCCATCTGGTGCTTCACAGGAATTAATTGAAAGTGGAAGGAAAAAAATGAACATTTTCCTTTTTTTTTTTCACAAAAATGTTACTCTAGCCCCCAAATTTTTACTTTCACAAGGGTATCAAGAAAAAATGAACCTCAACATTTGTTGTGAATTTTCTCCAGAGTACACAAATACACCGTTTGTGGGAGAAAGAAGGAGCAGGGCAGGGCTCAGAAGAGAAGGAGCAGATTTTTACTTTTTGAGTGCAAAAATAGCTGGAATTGGAAGTGGACACCATGTCTCCTTTGGAGGAGGCCCTGATGTGCCTAAGAAATTGAAACCTGCCACAAGTGACCATTTTGGAAGCTACACCCCTCAAGGATTTTATCTAAGGGTATAGTGAGGATTTTAAACCCAAATGTACTCCAGAGAATTTGATAACATTAGGTCTCAATATTAATTATGACATAATTAGTGTTGAGTGCAAGTGCTTGCTACTTAAGTGTGCATCAGGTGCTCGGGTATGCATCGAGTATCATGGGTGGTTGAGTGACATGCTCGAGTCCCACCCCAAAAGCTTTGCGGCTGTTAGACACCCAAAAAAAATGCGGGAATTGCCTGTGTATGGCAGACAATCCAAGCATGTTTTTTGGCTGTTTAACAGCCGCAAAACATATGGAGCAGAGAGTAGAGCATATCACTAGAGAACCCACGATACTCGGTGCATACCCAAGCTGCCCGATGCAAACTCAAGTAGAGAGCACTTGCGCTCAACACTAGTTGTCATATGGTCAATATTTTTTTTGGTACCGTGTTCTTTCATTTGATGATTATGAATTTGATGGTGCTCCAGGGGATCATCAGAAATTGGGATATTTTTTGATAACTCTTCCCTGACTTGGACTTCTCAACAACTTTGTCCCTGACTTGTTTGGAGATCTCCTTGGTCTTCATGGTGTTGTTACTTTCGGTAAACATGTGAGTTATAAAGGGAATTGCTTGCACCAGAAATTTTTAGAGGCTTCATCGCAAAACGGGGTAATACATATGCACATGCCAAATATTAGTTATTTGCTCCCATAAATTTAATTTATGCCTATATTTTTCTCATTTCACCTCACCAACTTTTAGTGCTGATGCATCACACACAAATCGGATTATAAAAATATTTAAACACAGGTTTTAATGTAACAAAATAGGTACAAAAGCCAAGGGAGGTTTATACTTTTGCAAGCCACTGTAAGTGCCCACTTAACATTTAAGGCTAGTTTCACACTAGCGCTTTTGAGCGCAGCGATGGCCTGCGCACGGCCGCCGCTAAGCCCCGCCCCTGCCACGCCTCCACCGGTAGCTCCGCCTACCGGCGCATGACGCTGCATGCGTCCTGCGTCCCCTATCTTTATCACTGGGGGCACAGGCCGTGCGCAGTATGCATTTGGCGGCGCAGGCATCCTTTTGACGGTGCGCCGACCTGCGCCAAACGCAACCTGCTGCAGTTTGGTTGCGCTCGGCGCACCGTCAAAAAGGCGCATGCGCCGCCAAACGCATACTGCGCACGGCCTGCACCCCCAGTGACAAAGATAGGGGACGCAGGACGCATGCAGCGTCATGCGCCGGTAGGCGGAGCTACCGGCGGAGGCGCGGCAGGGGGCAGGGCTTTGCGGCGGCCGTGCGCAGGCCGTCGCTGCGCTCAAAAGCACTAGTGTGAAACTAGCCTAATAATGTCCACTGAGTCCCTAATGAACAGCCCGTCTTTGCACAGTATGGCTGGGCCCACAGCATTTTAATAGAGAGGGTTCCCATCAGCTCCTCTATGCACATTATGGTGCACCCACAGCTTTACTACACACATTATGATGTCCCCAATGCTCTCCTAAAACACAGTATAATGACCTGCACTGAAGCCCTCACATTGTATGATAGTCTCCACACAGTGTAATTGATTCCACAGTAGTCTCCACACTAGCCTTTAAACTACATAATTGCCCCTGCATTAGCCCCCAAACTGTAAAATGACCCCCACATTAGCTTCCATACTGTAGAATGGGCTCCACATTAGCCCCAGAACTGTATAATGACCCTGACACTTTATAAGGACCCCACAGTAATTCCTATAGTGTATGATGGCCCCAGTAGTCCCTATAAGTTATGAGGACCTTAGAAGTCCCAATAATGTATGTGGGACCCAGTAATCCATATAATGTATGAAGGTCCCAGTAATTCCTATAATGTATGAGGAACACAGTAGTCCCTACAATGTATGAGGGTCCCTGTAGTCTGAATAATGTATGAGGCCCCACAAACTGTTTCAGGATTCCCCATTATTTATTATGCCCCTACAAGATTTAATTAAAATTAGAAAAATCATATACTCACCTAACCCAGGATCCTGACAACATCACCTACAAGGCCTGGGCGGACCAACGCATCCGGTGCGATGACATCACATCACCGGGACTTTGAAGTCCTGCGTGTGTGTTGGCGCCTCGGCCGTTCTGTAGACCACAAGTTTAAAGTAACCTGAGGTCTGCAGATCGGAGAGCGATAATGCAGGGAGATTGTGTCTCCCTTCTCTACCGCAGGGTTTAACTGTATCGGCATGCTGGGTACACCGACACAGTAAAGGATAGTGTAGTTCCTAAATCCAACCATTATGTTGTATACAGTACCAATGCTGACTCGTGTCTCTATGGTTACAGACAGCAGACCAGCCTTATGTGTAATTAAATACAGTTTTACTCCCTTTATTCCCTTCTATCATTTTTTTCTACTGTCTGTGGGATATCAGGAAGTATGAGCAATTGGAGAAGAGTATCACATATCTAAGCGATCGGATTACACTACACAACATGAAAGTTGTAGAAACAATAATGCTTTTACTACTTCTCTACATCCCATAGTATACCAAGTTTCATGTATGAAAACTCAGAGAAAAGTATCCAGGAAATCCATGTTGTATGTGCTGTATTGATTTGTGCCATCTCAACCAGGTCATGATGACCTCTAGGTCAACCAACTACGGCAAGCCTGTCAGATCGTGCTGCAACAGACATAATGCATTGCAGTGCTGGTTAATTGTAATGCATTATACCAGCGATCAGAGTAATAAAAGTTAAGATCCCTTTAGAAGGACTAAGTTAAATAATGAAAAAAGTATAAAAAAATCATACAATAATTAAACAAAAGAATGGAAAAAATATAAAACCATTAAATAGGCATATTTCTTTAAAAAACTACACATATTTAACAGTGAACTCCATATAAAAAAAATAATAAAAAATGTGGCGAAGTATGCTTTTTCATCATACAGCCCAAAGTGGAATAAAACTCAATAAAAAAGTCAAATGTAAATAAAAATGATATAGCTGAAAATGTCATCTTGTCTTGAAAAAAAAAAGCCATTATGCAACTCCATCACTGGAAAAATAAAAAAGTTATAGGTCTCAGAATATGATGCAAAAATAATTCTTTTTTCTATAAAATTGTTTTTATTGTGTAAAAGCGGCAAAACATAAATATAGCTTTAGATGAGCTATCGCTGTAATCATCTTGACCCGAAGAATAAAGCTGCCTCATCAATTTTACCATATGGTGAATGGCATAAAAAAACTCAAACAATACCTGAATTGCTGTTTTTTTGTGCCTTCTGCCTCCCAAAAATCAGAATAGAAAGCAATCAAAAAACGGTATGTACCCAAAAATAGTAACAATAAAAATGTAACCTCGCACCACAAAGAACAAGCCCTCACATGACTCTGTAGGCATAAATATGAAAAATTTTTAACTCTCAAAATATAACTTTATTTTGCAATAAAAAGTGTATTTTAGTATGTGACAGTATCCAAATATAAAAAAATTAAATAAATCTGGTATCACTGTAATTGCACCTACCTGAAGAATAAAGTTGTCTAATCATTTATACCGCACGAGGAACGGCGTAAAAAAATAAATAAAACTAATTTTTTTCTTAATTCTGCCTCCTAAAGATCGCAGGAAGGATGGCCTCAGCTCACATTTATCCTGTGCGCTACATTGAGCGCTTACACCAAGGTTTCCGTGTAAATTTCTAAAATATGTCATTCACACGGAACCTCCAGTTGAAGATTACCTCTATTGAGGCAAATAGAGGCACTGTGGTTGGCAAAAGTTTTGTGCACTTCTCAAAAGAAGGACACCGCTGAAAAGAGGCCAGCTGGAGTCCAGAGTAACTCTGCTGCTTCATTATAGTGAATGGATGCTTCAGAAGTTTCATCTTAATCACGTCATTCGGAGATTTGGATTGATACCCCGATGTAAGTGCTCAGCATAGTGCGCAGGATAAATATGAGTCAAAATGTTATGTAAAATGTTCCCAACAAAAGCTTCAACTCAATCCCCCAATCAGGTCTATCTCCTGTCAATGGAAATATAGGGGGCTCCACCTTACTGGTAAGGCCTGTT
Source organism: Dendrobates tinctorius (assembly GCF_039654945.1). Classification (NCBI taxonomy): domain Eukaryota; kingdom Metazoa; phylum Chordata; class Amphibia; order Anura; family Dendrobatidae; genus Dendrobates; species Dendrobates tinctorius. Next base: position 1,741,121 of record NW_027361797.1, read on the forward strand.
ACACACTTCCGTTTTTGTGTCCGCCAAACGGATCCGTTTCCGTTTTTTTGACGGAAACTGATGCAAACGGATCCGTTTTTAAAAAAACGGATCCGTTTTTTTGACGGATCCGCGGTAACCACTAATGGAAGTCTATGGGACAAAAAAAACGGATCCTGCAAAAAAATGGCGGATCCGTTTTTTTGCGGAAACCAACGGATTTTGACGGATTTGAAAAAACGGAAGTGTGAAACAGGCCTTAGGTAAAGGTTCTGGAAAAGTGCTATATCTCCTGACCCCCCCAAAAGAAATCTAGCGAACTCTGCGCTCTCAAATTCAAATGCCCCCCTTGTTACATAGTTTGGTCGCAGAAGAAACTTATGAGAGTAGATTATATGGGGTAATTCAAATTTTATCTGCATAGAACATGAGATACATGCATCAGCTTCTTAAGACAGCATAACAGGAAGTCTGAAGGAATTTTTAGCAGAGAAAAAGTGAAACCAAAGTACAAGTATATGCATTACATTCAACTAAGCATATAAAAGTAACAACATCGCCATCTATTGTCAGAAAATTGTAAACTCCTCCTGCACACAAATACATCTATCTGTTGCATATCTGCCAACACCCCTTGCTTCTGAGCCTAAGTGTGCCTAAACCACATTTAGCATCTACAGGTTTGCCATTTCTTAAGAATCATGAGCTGGGCACAATCTATGGGCACTACTGTACAAATTACGAGCACTACAACGGCACATTTGCAATTTTCACTCGGCAACATCAACTGCTGCTTGTTTCTGGAAAAGATCTATGCAGTCAAAATTGTGACTACACCTGCAGGTATATTCCCAAAGGGGCATAGTTTCCAAAATGGGGTCACTTGAGGGGGGATTCTGCTCTTCTGTCACTTAGGGGCTCTGTATATGGAATCCATAAACTATTCTATGATAACTAGAGATGAGCGACTTTGCCTTTTTTCGGGTCGAGTCGGGTTTCATGAAACCCGACTTTCGCAAAAGTCGGGTCAAACGAAATCGGCCGACTATAGGGAAAAGTCGGAGGCCGACTGAAACACGAAACCCAATGCAAGTCAATGGGGAAGCAAAGTCGGCAGGGAGTGGAGGACAGTAAACACACCTACAGTGCCCATTTCATTGCCAAAAACATCAATTCTTATAACTGAAGCTTGTCAACCTTAATTTACTTCCTAATAATAGTTACGCATTGAAAACTGGGGGTTATTTGGCTAAAGTTGTGGGGGGGTGGGCTGGCTCCAGGTTTTCGTGTGCCCTGGGCCAAAGAGTGTCATTGTGCCCCTTTAACACATACCACAAGTCATGATGCTCCGATACACCACAGAAATATAGGTATAGTACAATGACACATACAGTGGGGAAAAAAAGTATTTAGTCAGTCAGCAATAGTGCAAGTTCCACCACTTAAAAAGATGAGAGGCATCTGTAATTTACATCATAGGTAGACCTCAACTATGGGAGACAAACTGAGAAAAAAAAATCCAGAAAATCACATTGTCTGTTTTTTTTTTCATTTTATTTGCATATTATGGTGGAAAATAAGTATTTGGTCAGAAACAAAATTTCATCTCAATACTTTGTGATATATCCTTTGTTGGCAATGACAGAGGTCAAACGTTTTCTGTAAGTCTTCACAAGGTTGCCACACACTGTTGTTGGTATGTTGGCCCATTCCTTCATGCAGATCTCCTCTAGAGCAGTGATGTTTTTGGCTTTTCGCTTGGCAACACGGACTTTCAACTCCCTCCAAAGGTTTTCTATAGGGTTGAGATCTGGAGACTGGCTAGGCCACTCCAGGACCTTGAAATGCTTCTTACGAAGCCACTCCTTCGTTGCCCTGGCGGTGTGCTTTGGATCATTGTCATGTTGAAAGACCCAGCCACATTTCATCTTCAATGCCGTGGCTGATGGAAGGAGGTTTGCACTCAAAATCTCATGATACATGGCCCCATTCATTCTTTCATGTACCCAGATCAGTCGTCCTGGCCCCTTTGCAGAGAAACAGCCCCAAAGCATGATGTTTCCACCACCATGCTTTACAGTAGGTATGGTGTTTGATGGATGCAACTCAGTATTCTTTTTCCTCCAAACACGACAAGTTGTGTTTCTACCAAACAGTTCCAGTTTGGTTTCATCAGACCATAGGACATTCTCCAAAACTCCTCTGGATCATCCAAATGCTCTCTAGCAAACTTCAGACGGGCCCGGACATGTACAGGCTTAAGCAGTGGGACACATCTGGAACTGCAGGATCTGAGTCCATGGTGGCGTAGTGTGTTACTTATGGTAGGCCTTGTTACATTGGTCCCAGCTCTCTGCAGTTCATTCACTAGGTCCCCCCGCGTGGTTCTGGGATTTTTGCTCACCGTTCTTGTGATCATTCTGACCCCACGGGGTGGGATTTTGCGTGGAGCACCAGATCGAGGGAGATTATCAGTGGTCTTGTATGTCTTCCATTTTCTAATTATTGCTCCCACAGTTGATTTCTTCACTCCAAGCTGGTTGGCTATTGCAGATTCAGTCTTCCCAGCCTGGTGCAGGGCTACAATTTTGTTTCTGGTGTCCTTTGACAGCTCTTTGGTCTTCACCATAGTGGAGTTTGGAGTCAGACTGTTTGAGGGTGTGCACAGGTGTCTTTTTATACTGATAACAAGTTTAAACAGGTGCCATTACTACAGGTAATGAGTGGAGGAAAGAGGAGACTCTTAAAGAAGAAGTTACAGGTCTGTGAGAGCCAGAAATCTTGATTGCTTGTTTCTGACCAAATACTTATTTTCCACCATAATATGCAAATAAAATGAAAAAAAAACAGACAATGTGATTTTCTGGATTTTTTTTTCTCAGTTTGTCTCCCATAGTTGAGGTCTACCTATGATGTAAATTACAGACGCCTCTCTTCTTTTTAAGTGGTGGAACTTGCACTATTGCTGACTGACTAAATACTTTTTTTCCCCACTGTACTTCACTGCTTACATGACATGACTGATCTATTTTAAATTGTACAATAGCTCAAAAACAGGACAGTATATTACTCCATACAGTGTTATGGGTTATGGACACCACATTGTGATCCCCATATATTTCTCCATACCAAATAATTAGTCACATATAATGTTCCATACAGTATCTGATGAGATCCACATAATGCTCCATATATAATGGGCCCCATTTGTAATGCTCCAGTGTATAATGTGCCCCTTAGATGCTGCTCCAGTGTCTGATCTGCCCCATTTACATTGCTCCAGTACATGATGGGCCTCATGGATGATGCTCCAGTGTATGATGGGCTCTAATAATGCTCCATATATAATGGGCCACATTTGTTATGCTCCTGTGTATAATGTGCCCCTTAGATGCTGCTCCAGTGTCTGATCTGCCACATTTACATTGCTCCAGTACATGATGGGCCTCATGGATTATGCTCCAGTGTATCATGGGCTCTAATAATGCTCCATATACTGTATAATGGGCCACATTTGTTATGCTCCAGTGTATAATGTGCCCCTTAGATGCTGCTCCAGTGTGTGATCTGCCCCATTTACATTGCTCCAGTACATGATGGGCCATATTTTTAATTAACCCAGGCATGGTATGTGAAAAGAGCTCCATGGAGTAATCTGAGGTGTGTGCTTCGACATCCTTCACTTTTGGTGTGGGTGAAGGACACAAGGAAAGGGGTTGCTCCTGACCAGAAGCCTGCAGTTACGACTCAGTGCTTGCATTTTTTTACAACTTCAGAATAGGAGGCGATAGAGATGGAGGCTGTTTCAGCAATGTAAGCCACAAACAGTTCCTGATACTCCGGCTTTGAAAGCAGTCTACCTACTCCCAGAAAAGGGAGCCTTACAGGCCTTCGAGAGCTACACCATGACACTGGCTCAACACCTCCTGCCTTAGCTGCTGTTGTGTTTTTGGCACTACCAGCAGATGCACCACCAATACCATCAGTACCAGGTGTCTCTCCACGCCCACATCCGCATCCTCTTCCACCATACTTCCTCATGTTTTTGAAAATGGACCCAAAATACCAGCAGATATATGGTACTGTGTCATAAGCGTACATCTTTATACAGTCTATGGATAACAGTAAATCTCCATATATATTTCATGTTCATACACAGACGCTCACAGGCTCAGTATGGATTACCCAATAAAATAACAAGTTGAAAAATGGTACAGTATCACCAGATAAAAGGTATATGTAGTATAGTGTAAACATTCTGATTCTCCATATACATTTCAGGAGGCAGACACAAACGCTCTCAGGCCCAGTATGGATTACACAAGAATATGAAAAGCTGTAAATGGGTTATGTAACACAAGCGCACAGCTGTATACAGGGTTGGGGTAATCTTAAAGTTCCAAATATATTGCCGGAGTAACAGACAGACGTTTACAGGCTCATTATGGATTACACCAGAATCTAAATAGCTAAAAATGTTACTGTATCAAAAGTGTTGGCCAAATTGAAAATATTGGTATATATTTCCGTAGTCACCCTCAGACGCTCACTCAGTTTGGTTTTGACCATAATAAAAAAATGTTGTAGAAAAGGTCCTGGATAACAAGATAGCAAGTATATATATTTTTAGGGGACAATTGAAATCTCCGTATAAATAGTCCCGTAGTCACTCACAGACGCTTACACAGTATGGATTGGACCGTAATGCTAAATGTCGAACAAAGGTACTGTATAACAAGATACAAGCTGTATTGAGTATAGGGTAAAAATTTGTTTCTCCGATTCACCGTATATATAGAAGGCGTAAACCACACACGCTCACTCACTATGGATGATGTAGGGAAGGTGGACTGACAGACAAACCAGCCTGTAGTGAGAAGCAGACGTGTAGCGCAGTGTAGGTGTGAAACCGTTAAGATAAAGAGAAAAGGTGCAGTGTTTTAGCTTGCCCATTGGAGGGCAGTGGAGAGTGTAGGAGTGGGACTGAAGAACTACCATTGGTCAGAGAAACTGTTAGGCGATGGTGGGCGGAGTTACCAGAACTGGAAGTATAAAAGGCTGAGGGAAGGTTCTGGAAGAGTCAGTCAGTGAAGGGAGCACAGTAAAGAGGATGTTCTGCTGAGGAAATAGAGACAGTGGAAAGGCTCCAGAGAGGACTGACAGTTGAGGCGGTCACGGGGGGTGGGCCAGAGGACGGTAGCCTCAGACGCAGATGGCCTGCAGCTATCATACGGATGGTGTGCTCAGACTGGTGCAGCGCTGTGGTGGTTGGGCCTAGGCCAGCCACAGTGGAAGAGCCACAGAGGACGCCACGATTATAGTTACAAAAGAAGTGAAGGTACCGGGGCCTGTGTACAGAGAAATGTGAAACGGCTGTGGTGAATTGCTGTTGTCGACAGAAGGATGGGCACTAAAAACGGATCTGTTCAATACAAACTCTGTCTCAGTGTCATGTTTGTCTGCGGCAAGAAGAGGTCCCCCCCCCACAGTTGGTTATCCTACAGATGATACCTTAATACAAATTTTTGAAACAAGGTACTGTATCAGCACGTAACAGGTGTGTCCAGTCTAGGGTTAAATTTCCGTCTATACTTCCGGAGTCAGACACAGACACTTACAGGCTCACTATGTATTACACCAGAATTAAAAAAGTAGAAAAAGGGAAAGGTATTCATAGCGTACATCAGTATACAGTGTTGTGGTACTTTTAAATGTTCGTATATATTTCAATCTTAGTAAGCCAGTCAAGAATCTCCGCAACTGGAAACTACATGGATACAAGTATAGACACAAAGTCGAGTGTTAGCAGAAATTTTGGAATTACTCATCGCGGGAAAACCTCCCGGTATATGTTGCAGAGGCGATGCAGACCCTCAATTACTGTGTCTGTGGAGAAAGCGAAAAAGGTTCTTTGCGAAGAAAGGATTGCTTTGTCGCAGTAGCATGGATCACATCACCATTACTCATCTCCATCAAATTGTGATCACAGGGAGAGATGTACCCATGGTCCTCACTGCCTATCATGATGTGTCTGGTCATTTTGGAGTGCAAAAGACTGAAGCCACAGGCCATAGGCGATTCTATTGGATTGGAATGAGAGGAGACATTGAAAAATGGTGGCAGGAATGTCACACGTCTGTGACTATCACAACTGTGAAAGGTGATCATAAACCACCACTGCATCTGCTTGTAAGTTGACTTCCATTTCAAATGGTAGCCATTGATCATCTGAAGGTAGAGGCCAGCAGGACAGGCCATAGCTACATCTTAACCATCATTGATCAATACACCAAATTTTCAGTGGCCGTCCCTGTGAAGGATTTAACTGCCCAGACTACACAGCAGGGGAGCAGGGAGAGGTAAGTATTGCAACTTTAAAGTGCTGTGGCCATGACCAAGCA